>NW_025422049.1:21568571-22191785 GCF_011764305.1 Mustela putorius furo
TTATTTGGAGAAATAATAGCTGAAAACTTCCCTAAACTGGGGACGGAAACAAACATCCAGATCCAGGTGGCACAGAGAACTGCCACAAAAATCAACAGACCACGCCAAGACATACTCGAATTAAATCAGCGAAATAGGGCGAAAAGGAAAATTTGAAAAGCAGAAAGACAAAAGAAGACAGTGATTTACAAGAGAATGCCAAAGCCCGTAAGGCTAGCGGGAGACTTTCCAAGAGAAACTTTGCAAGCCGGAGGGCAGTGGCATGATACATGCAGAGAGCTGAAAGGCAAGAATCTGCTGCCAGGAAGACTCTCTCCAGCAAGGCTGCCATTCAGAATTGAAGGAGAGATAGAGAGTTTCCCAGACCAACGAAAACTAAAGGAGTTTGTGACCACTAAACCGGCCCTGCAGGAAGTAGTAAAGGGGACTCTGTGTGGAAAGTCGAGAGACCCAAAGTGACAGTATCAAGGTAGGGAAAAAATACCCACAAAAGCACTAAAAATTGACTATTCTGGTAAAAAGCCAGTCAAAGAATTCACAGAATACAAGGATTTAAAATGTAACAACGTGGGGGCGCCTGGGTGGCTCAGTCGGTAGAGTGTCTGACTCTTGATTTCAGCTCAGGTCATGATTTGGCGTTGTGGGATGCAGCCCCACATTGGGCTCCACAGCCAGCGTGGAACCCATTTCAGACTCTCTCGCCCCTCCTCCCTCTTCCCCTCCCCACTCTCTCCCTCACTACGAAAAATGAAAATAAAAATAAATAAACACTAAAATGTAACAACATGTACCAAAAACATGAGGAGGAGAGGAGCCAAGAATGGGTTCAATCTTAAGTGACCATCAACTTAATATAGACTGCTTTGTGCAGAAGAGGTTATACACAGACTTAATGGCACCCACAAATCAAAAACCACTAATAAATAGGCAAAGAATAAAGAGAATGGGACCCAAATATGTCATTAAAGAAAATCAGCAAAACATGAAAGAGAGAAAGACAAGAAAAAGATCGAAGAAAATCTTCAGAAGCAACCATGGAACAGTTAATAAAATGGTGATAAATACATATCTATCGATAATTACTTTGAATGGGAATGGACTGAATGCTCCAATCAAAAGACATAGGGTGACAGAATGGATCAAAAAAAAAAAAAAAAAGACCCATCTATATGCTGCCTACAAGAGACTCGTTTTAGGCCTAAAGACACCAACGGTTGAAAAGAAAGTGAGAGGATGGAGCAACACCTACCATGCGCGTGGATGTCAAACTTAAGCCAGAGTAGCGATAGTTGTATCGGACAAACTGGACCTTAATGGTTTCAGTCATATGTGGAACATAAGGAATAGCACGGAGGACATTAGAGGAAGGAAGGGAAAACTGAAGGTGGGGGGATTCAGAGGGGGCCACGAACCATGAGAGACTGTGGACTCCGGGAAACAGTCTGAGGGTTTTGGAGGGGAGGAGGGTATGGGGATGGGGGTACCCAGTGATGGGTATTAAGGAGGCCACGTGTTGTGACGAGCACTGGGTGTTACACTGCAATAATGAATCAGGAACGCTACATCAAAATCCAATGGTGTGCTGTATGGTGACTAACATGACACAATTTTTTAAAAAAGGACTCTAACAAGAGACAAAGAAGGACACTATATAGTAATAAAGAGGATACTCCAAGAAGAAGCTATAAGAATTATAAATATTTATGCACCCAACGTGGGAGCACCCAAATACATAAAAACAGTGAATAACAAGCACAAAGGAACTAATCGATAATAGCACAATAGTAGTAGGGGACCTTAAGGCCTGAGTTACATCAATGGACAGGTGGTCTAAACAGAAAATCAACAAGGAGCCAATGGCTTTGAATGACCCACTGGACCAGATGGGTTTAGCAGATATGTTCAGAATATTCCATCCGAAAGCAGCAGAATACACATTGTTTTCAAGTACCCAGGGAACGTTTTCCAGAGTACAGGTGGACACGTTGACTCTGGGTCTCCAGAGCATCCTGGTTTCTAGCACATCCTGATCCAATGCCACTTACTGCTTATCGGAAATAAGGTAAGGACGTGGAATATAAAGTATTGCAATAAAAACATGAGTCTTCTAAGATCTGTTACTGTCTTGAGGTTGAAAACCAGCAGACAAAATGCACAACGAAGTGGAATGTTTGAAAGATTTTCTGACCGAGGTCCCAAGGAGTTTAGAGGGCACTGGATTTCCCTCTCTGACTGTCCGATGTGATGTCACGTTCAAGGGTATGCAATCAGAGGCGACACGGCCTGGCATAGAGCCCCGCTTTCCTGCCTTGCATTTGGTCCAATCAGGTATGGAGGTTGCCCGTGACGTCAGGAAGCGCAGCGACTATAAACGGGCCAGCGCACCCCCCCCCCCCTCCTTCCCCCGCAGCCACCACTGTCCTTCCTTCTGGAGCGTGGGAAAGGCGAGCCCCACATGGCGGAGCCTGGCTGTGAGAACTCTCGGGAGGAAAGCCTGGGCACAGGGGAGGAGCCCACAGAAGCTGACCCGAAGGGCCCGAAGCAGAATTCGCCGAGGGGCCAATGTTGCCGCCGCCGCCGCCGCCGCCGCCACTGCTGCTCCCACAACAGTTTCGCCACCTACTTCCCCAGGGTTCTGAAGCAGGTTCACGAGGGCCTGAGCCTCTCGAAGAAGGCCGTGAGCGTCTTGGATTCGTTCGTCAAGGACATCTTCGAGCGCATCGCCGACGAGGCCTTTCGCCTGGCCCGCTCCACCCAGCGCTCCACCATCACCTCCAGGGAGATCCAGACAGCCGTGCACCTGCTGCTGCCCAGGGAGATTGGCAAGCACGCCGCGTCCGAGGCCACCAAAGCCATCCTCAGGTACACCTTCTGCCAGTGAGCTGCCTCCGGACCGCCTGACCACCTCGCAAATCAAAGGCTCTTTTCAGAGCCACCTTACTTGGCGGGACAGACCTGTAGCTTTAAAAAGTGGGACAAACTCTATAGTTTTTGTTCTTGATGCGGCATTCTGTGGATATTTACAGCATTTTTACTTTGACCAAAACAGGATCAGTACTACTTTAATCTGTATTGGAGTGCACTTTATTCCTTGGACAGCTGTGGGCTCTCCTTAACCATGCGGCATTTCTTGGGTTTCCCAAACACTCATTTCTGTTAGTTATTTCTGCAGGGCGGCCTCAGTGGGGGGGGGGGTGTTATTTTTGTTATAGTGATGTTACCCTTTTCTTTCTCATTCTCTCATGAGCATGTGGGGAATTTTCCAGAGGTTCCTTATGGGTGATATGGCAACCGATAAAGTGCAGAAGCTGATATAAGAATCCATCTGACCTCTCTTAGGTGGGTTATTAAAGAGATTTTTAAATATCTGAGGCAAGGTCAATCTCCTCGATCCCTTTATAGAGAACAATATTTTTCATGTGCATTTGAAATTTATGCTGTTAACATGATATCATGGGTTCTTATTCCAGTTTTTAAATGCATTCTGCAATAAATTTATGAAAACTTCTGTCTCAATGTTTTGTGCAGTGAATATTGCCAGATATTACTGACATAAGAGCTTTGGCAGTTCCCCTTTGTTTATTTTTTGTTTGTTTTGTTTTGTTTTGTTTATCAGGTCTTTTATTTCAATAGCAGAGAAAGCAGTATACTGTCATATCTGTGATACTATCACCCTAGCCCTATACACTAGTTTTTCGTTTACAGAGGACTTTTACAGGTACTGTTTTATCCGGCGTTTACAACAATGCTATTATACCTAGTTTATCACAGAAGAAACTCAGGTCCAGAGGGCACGGAGTCACAAACCTTGTAAGTGCAAGATCAGTGCTTGAAAGCAGGAGATCCGCACTCTCCATCAAGGCCCGTAAGAAAATGGGGAGAAAAGCCATACAATTGAAATAATTTTCCTGGTGCTTAAGGAAACTGTATTAGGTTACTTCTTACCACCTCTCATTTAAATTAGTCATCTTCTTAGTCTCGTCCCCCCCACCCCCACCATTCTTACTACTTAGAGATTGAAAATATGGTTCATTCATTCACTCAATCAAAGTCTTGGTATCAACTGTATGTCTGGAATAGACACTACAAATGTGTCTGTGAGTTTAAGAAAAAAAAAAAAAAAGCCATGCTTGACTTCAGTTTGCACTTGCTTAGAGTCTGTGAAGGTTCCTGTTCATTTTATTTATCTATTTTTTGGGGGGAGGAGGTTCCTGTTTATTTTTAAGTGTGTAATGTTTTCCAAGACAAAGCTGTTCTCTATATTTACTCTTTTGCAGTGCAATCAGATCAACTAAACCTATATAGGCTCTTCTTGTAGTATTTAAATCTTTTTATAATTTAATTTCCACATATTCGCAAACACTTTTCGACTGTAATGTTGATAAGAAGCTTTCTGGTCACTTTCTGGCTCTAATATGAATGATAGTAGCATTTCATCAGCAAAGATGGTATTAAGATTTTGTTTGAGATCCATGTGCTCAGGATAACAGTTTTGGCTTTCTAAGCCATTTCAGGTAACTTATTAGATATCAAAGATGCCCTTTCCAAGTAGCTTCAGCAGCCAGTGAGGACACTATTTTCTCTTGGTTTATTTAAGTAAATTATAGATTTGTTTTTCAATATTAAAATTCCCTTAAATTTGTGGAAGGGAACCCCTTCACTGGAGGCACTTCAAAAAAGTCTGTAGCCTGAAGATACGTATCGTGTGGTTTGTTTGCTGATGTCGTTTAGGCCTACCTTCCCCAATCAGAAGTGATCTGAAAGCTGCAAGTTCATCTGAGCTCTTTCATGACTCCCAGTTTCATCAGCATTCACATCTATTTCTTAACCTCGTGGAAATACAAGCCTTGCGCTAATCACCCTACTTCATTCTCCAACTCATTCCTCTCTCTTAAAAAGGAGTTGTTGTCACAGTCCCTGATTGAGTGATTTTGCATCTTCTCACAAGAAGGGCTCCAAGATGCCCTAAGATTAAAAATGTCAATGTGTGTGCTGCCTGGAGCTTTCTGCTCTACCTACGTTTAGAAGGTGCTCAAATAGGTTCCACCCTGATAACAGTATCTATTCTGAGGGTATGACCATCATGTGCCCCGCTGTTAGTGATATTCTCCATCATGGACTAAAGTGCTTTGGAGAGCACTCAGTCAGCAGATCCAATTTTTGTTTTTCCAAAATCCCTCGAGTTTATGAATAAGAGTATGCTCGACTGAAGTACCCCTTTTTATTGGCAGTCTACTGATGTTAAATCAAGGTCAGCCTACAAGGATGTTCCTTCCCTTCTCCCTCTCATTACATGCATGCTCTAGAATTTTCATTTATGCCCAAATGTCCTGTATTGGAATTAGGCTCCACTTGATATCAAAAGTTGTTTGTTTTTGGATTTTTTTCGCATGTTACATTCTTGTCATATTTTAAAATTCACACAAAAATTACTTTACAAACTGTTTAGCCGATCTTCATGTTCAATTCTTTTTTTTTAAGATTTATTTATTTATTTATTCATTTATTTGACAGACAGAGAACACAAGTAGGCAGAGAGGCAAGCCGGGGAACGGGGGCGGAAGCAGGCTTTCTGCTGAGCAGAGAGCCCGATGTGGGGCTCGATCCCAGGACCCTGGGATCATGACCTGAGCCAAAGGTAGAGGCTTTAACCCACTGAGCCACCCAGGTGGCCCTTCATGCTCAATTCTTATTAGAACTGGTTAATACAGTCATTTTGGGGTTTTATTTTCCCTTGCTTGTTACTTTTGCATTGAGGTGTTCCTAACCACCTAGTCTAAAATATTGCTCTCTCCCTCATCATGTATATAAATATATATATATGTATAAATATACATATATAATAAACATATTATTATAATAGAAAAATTATAATCGTTATCTACATATTAATGTAATATACATACATATTATATTTACTTATTTCATTCTCCATGGAATTATATTGTTTACAGCCTGTTCCCTTTTTTCCTTACTTATTATCTTTGAATCACGCCAGGAATGAGAACTTCCTGAGAAGAGAGACCTTGTCTCATTTGCTGCCGTATATCAGGAGTGAGAACCATGTATGGCACCGGTAGGGACTCAGTATTTGCTGAATAAATATGTGAAGATGGATGAGAGCAGAGGTTCTAGAGTCCCGGAAGAGGCAGTGATGGGTTGGGAAAGGAAAGCCAGAGTGCAGTGGGTTGAGGAGTGAGTGGTAGATAAGGAATGGAGATAGAAATAGGGTACTCTTTCAAGGGGATACTGGTCTGTGAGTAGGAAGAGAGTGTTATGGATCACAGTAGTTGTGTGTGTGTGTGTGTGTGTGTGTGTGTGTGTTTTGTTTCGTTTTGTTTTTAGGACTGGGAGAGATATGATAAAGTCTAGAGGTACTCAGTAATAGTGGCTGAATCTCAGTTAATGCTATGGCTGTTATATTACCATCATCATCACCATACCTCTACCGTAAGAATTTCCATAACATACCCCTTCATTACCCCAATGGACCAATTCTCTGTTCCTCCACTTAGGATGTAAGTTCTCCATCAAGAAAACATTCTACTGAGCTCTGTCCTTTATAGGCTGCGTGGCATCAGGCTGCTTGCTTAATTTCTCTGAAACTTAATGTCCTTTTCTCTTAATTGCACTGACCCACACCTATTTTAACAGGATAAAGGAAGCTAGCGTGACCCCTCTCTCCAACCCCACGCCTGGCAGTCCTTCAAGAAGGCCCAGCTTCCATGGGTTCTGTGTTTTTTTATTTTCACAGCAGAGAGGTGCTCGGCTCTCAATTCTCAATGGGTCCTGGGCAATTCAATGCTGCTTCTTAATCAAACTCTGACTGTAGAGTTGTTTGTTCCAGGCATTGGAAATACAAAGCACCACTGATGGGTAACATTTCACGAGGACTTACTGGGTGTCAGGTGTCAGGAGCTTTATATACATGTATTTTTAGTCTAAGAAGCACATAATGCTAAGTATATACTAGAAATATTTCTAAGCACTTCAAATGTAGTAACTCATTTAATCCTCCTAACAGTCCCATGTTCCAGATGGGAAGACTAAGGCACAGAAAGGTGAAATAAGTTGCTCAATGACAATGAGCTAGTAAGCAGTAGAGCTAGGACTGGAAACTAAACCACCTGGCTCTAGGGTTTGGGCCCTCACACCACTACACTGTAAAGCTCCTTGCTTAAGCTTGACAACAATCTGGTGAAGCTGGTACTGCTATTCTCTTCCATTTCCCCGAGGCTCAGATGGATTAGGTTTCTTTCCTAACGTCGCACAGAGAGTAAGTGGTAGATCATGTTTGAATGAGGTTTGTCTGACTCTTAAACTTATACCGACTTTGATGGCTTGTAAAGTCCTTCCTCTAACAGTTCTGTGCTTTTTTGCTATATGTGCATATCACCTACACAATTGTTTATTGCATATATCTGTTTTAAGGAACTTATTTTCAAGATTTTAAAAAACATTTTCCTAAGCCATGAATCTGCAACATCACAGGTGACATGGTATTTGTATATTTTAAATTCACACTAACTAAACGGTGTAACTGTAAAAAAAAAAAAAATGTGTACCACTTAAAACCAGCTCGTGTGCCGGCAGAGGTACAATTGGGGAGGTATTACATTATATAACACTTTTAACCCACGGCCCACCCTTCACCTCCAAAGTTCTGTTCAAACCCTCTTTCCTACAAAACCACAGGGGATGTTGGTTTCCTTCCCGGACTCAGAGAGACGCACATTGAGTGGAGTTCCCGGACTGCTCACAACCCAGTGGTCAGAGCAGCACTTGGGTTCCACTGATGTTTGGTGGGTGGAGGTGGAGGGGCAGTGCCAGGGAATCATTCGTCATACGCAGCAGTGCTGACGAAAACACTGATTAACTCTTTCAGAATGTTTTAGTTTTGCTGCAACACACTGCTGCCTTAGAAAGGAGAAGAGTAGCAGAGTGGGCTCTCCAGTAAAACATGTGCTGAAGAGCGTGAGGTTGCAACGGCTTATAGGCCTGCCGGAGTTGGCAGGATAGCCTTGGACGGTGCTTGAAAGACATGTGAGAGATCTCAACCCAGCACAGTTGTCAGTAAAACATGCGTGGCGAGGAGTGTAAAAGCAAGCCACGTACAGCTTTTCTGCCAAGGCTAAAACCTCACTGAAGAAAGGAGAGTGTGAGGGTGCTTAGCAGTCAATAGAGACTTTGTTATAACCACTTCACAGGTACGTGGTTGAAGAAAATTAAGCAGACTGTGGAGAGGAAGACCAGGGCTGGGCGAATGGACTGACATTCTGGGCCATGTGGGAAGAAATGATGCAGCCCCAAATTTACTGAGTGCTCGTTATGTCTCTTGTGCTAAGCATTTTACTTCCATCATCTCATTTAATGCTCACAACAACCCTATGAGGTGGGTACTGCTATCATTCTCTTTTTACAGATGAGGAAACACAGGCTCAGGGAACTTCCCTGATGGCACACAACTGGTAAATAATAAAGCCGGGATTTGCACCCAGGTCAGTCTGGCTTCAAAGCATGTAAAACCAGTCTATACCCTGCCAACAGAATGAAGAATTTTTGAGGAACCTCCATGATGTTTTCCAAAGTGGTTGTACCAATTTATGTTCCATACGTTACATTAGCAACAGTGCATGAGACTTCCTTTTTCTCTCCATCCTCACAAGCATTTATTTTTCCTTGTCTTTTTTATTGTAGCTACTCATTATAGCCAGGTATAAAGTCTTACCTCCTTGTGCATTTTTTTTAAAGATTGTATTTCTCTATTTGACAGAGAGAGAGATCACAAGTAGGCAGTGAGGCAGGCAGAGAGAGAGGGGGAAGCAGGCTCCCTGCTGAGCAGAGAGCCTGATGTGGGGCTCAGTCCCAGGACTCTGAGATCATGACCTGAGCCGAACGCAGAGGCTTAACCCACTGAGCCACCCAGGTGCCACCCTCCTAGTGGTAGTGATTTGTCTTTCCCTGCTGTCGCTCTCGGCCTGCAAGAACGACCCGCAGACGAGGTGAGTGGCAAGCTTCTTTTATTAGTAATGGCGGCCGCCCCGCACCAAGCACTTACAGCAGTATTTATGCACGAAGTTCACCCGTTCTCGCCCCCCTATTTGGCCAATCATAACGCCATGCACGCAGTGTCCTTGTGGACCCTTATGTAACCATACAGGACTCTATTGTTCTCTAGCGGTGATCATGCGTTTATCTCTTGGCTCCTGGTGCTGTGTGCGTCAGCCACGAGCGCACCCACATCCTCCTAAACCAATCATTCTCAGTTCCTCAATCTTCAGGCACTCCCGTCTACGTGACTCCTTGCATCTGCTGGATGGCTCTCCACACCTGCTTAGTGATACAGAAGACCTTTCCATGTAACTGTTGGGCATCTGTAGGTCGTCTGTCGAAAAATGTCTATTCAGATCTTTAGCACAGTTTTTAATCAAGTTGTTTGATTTCTCTTTTTTCCCACTTCTGAGTTTTTGCAATTCATTATATATTTTGGATTGTGACCCTTTATCAGATACATGATTTGCTAATATTTTCTCCCGCTCGGTAGGTTGCTCTCCTTGTTTGTTTGCTTGACACTATGTCTAGAGCCCCCATAGTGGAATGGAGAGGTCCCCCAGACTGGTTTTGTTCATGAACCACCAAATAATCAGTGATACTGTCAAGGAATGTCAGCCCCGTTTTTCTCCAGAGTCTGAGATTACCCCACGTGGGAAAGAACACTGAGTTCCTAAAAGGGAAAGAATATTCAATATGCCCATCCAATTATTTTAATCAGCACAGTAACTATACACATGATTTTTCCTTAACCAAAACTCCCAGGTGTGTGTGACAATATACGCCAGTAAGCATCAAAGCCACCCAAAGTGATATGGACCCTGTCTAGCTATATCTCCCGTGAGTGAATGTTGTTCACCGTTGCCTCTGTAGGAATTTCATGCAAGAAGAAGTAGTACCTAATTGACAGCTTTCAGGATTTCAGAAGATTAAATACCTATCTAATGCCCTCCATATGGACCTTACCCCATCTCACTTCTGGGTACCTTAAGACTTTAACTCAGAAGGAAAGCCATTTAAGAAAAATGGCTACTCAGAGTATTTATACCAACTGACACCATATGAAAGGAAATGTAATAACAAATGTAATTTAGGAAGATAGAAAATGATGTGGAATGTAAGAAGGAATGATAATAGAATGAATTGGCAAATAGGGGTAAATGATACATTGATGGCAAAATATAATTATAGTGATTATGGCAACTGGAAGAAAAAAGTTAACAAGATAGAACTAAAGACAGGATCATGAATCTCTTGGACAAGCCTTGTGTCCAAGAGGAACACCTGATCCCATTACAGGAAGCATTCCACCATCACCTCCAGAGAGATCCAGATAGCCAAGCACCTGCTGCTACCACCCAGGGAGGTTGGCAAACCTTCCATGTCTGAGGCACCGATACTGTTACCAGGTACACCAGACGCCAATAAGCTGCCCCAGGAGTGCCTGACCACACTGCAAGCCAAGTGCTCTTTTCCAAGCCACCTCACTTGGCAGTAAAAGACCTGTAGCTCTCCAAACTGCAATCCACTTTGGTGTTTGGATCTGTGCCATTCAGCCAATTTTTAAAAATTCCTAGTGTGAAAGAAATGTTAAAAACACATTATAAGCTCAACTTCATATATGTCTTTAGTGCAGTTTGTTATGATTTTTCTTAACCATCCTGCATTTTATCCCTTTCCTAAGTGGTCATTTCTATTAGGTATTCGCCTAGGTCAGTCTCTTCAGGGATCTTTGTGGTCAAAACTACTTCCATAATAGTTTTACTTACCTCGCGTATTCTCATTCTCCCATCTGTGTACAGTAGTATCATCCAGAGATTTTTTCAAAGCATGTGGTTTAGCAACAATTAAATTGCAATAACAGCTATAGCAGTCACACCCCATTCACACTTTTTCAACATATCCCATCATCTGAATTCAAATAAATACGTAAAAGAGGACCCACACACTGTGTAGAAAACTCAAACTATCTAGACTCATGCCCTACTCAAGCTCCTGACTTTCTGATAGGCCCACTCTACTTCATTCAAATTTATCTGATTCTGTGCCTCAGTAGCCTATCATCTTTCCCTTTTCACACAAAATTCTTTTTGAAATGCAATTATTCATGGATGATGGGGTCCTCCAATGAGAGTGGCTATGCTCCCCAGCCTCCCCCAGCAGCAGCAACTGGCGACACAGGATCCATGGCCATTGGCCCAAAGGGTGGTGGAGTGACCAGGGCTGAAGAAATAAAGCCTTCCTGTGACACGTGGCACAACCTGGAGATTGAGGGAGGAATTGGTGAGATTGTCTGTCTGCCTGTGAGTTTCTGTTGAAGCTCTTGCTTTGAACCAGGGTAGTTGAAGTGTGAACATGCCATCGTCACTGTGGGACAGTCCCTATCATTTTGGATCAAAATAAGAGGAGGCTGTTTGGCAATTAAGAGAAGACTCCTTCCTCTACCTCAAGTGATTTGATGGGTAGGAGGACTTGGGATAATGGTAACCCCACTTTAATACTCGTGTTTTCTTCTTGGCACATGGGCTCTTTATTTCTCTCTCTCTCTTTCTTTCTTTCCTTCTTTCTTTTCTTTCCTTTTTTTCTTTTCTTTTCTCTCCTTTTCCTATAAGTACATGCTGAGTTTCAAAGTAGTTGGTGATTATACAAGTACTTTCCATTCAATTGATTTCTAGCTTCCTATATATCTGTGAAGAGAGAACACTCTGGCAGGGTGGGGCAGGTGTTGGGGGGATTCAATCCTTTGAAATTTGTTACGAGTTGCTCTAAAATCCACTATTTTGTCATGTTTGCTATGTGTTCCATGTGAACTTTTAAAATAAATTCTAAATAACCTTTGATTTGAATGTAGAAACCTGTGAAAGGTGTCACTCTGTGCCAAACAGTAAGGCAAAAGCTAGGTAAACTACAGCAATCCAACATTTTCTTGACCTCATCAGAAGAAAGATAGTCAGGGCAGGAGGAAACAAGTTGCCAGAGGAGTAAAAAACTGAAATATCATCAGGTCCTAGGACTTCAGCTAGACAGTTATCAAACCATTCTGAACACCTACAAACTTAACAGAAGTTAAAAGAGAAGAGCAGCAATTCTAGGAACAGAAAATCAACCACTTTTTGGAAGGTAGGGCCTGCAGAGAAGTGAATCCAAAGCAATGGGAAGATAGACCATGGGAGGATGGGGCCTGCTCCCAGCAAGTGAGAGAGCAGCAGAGCTTAAAATTGGAACTTTTAGAAGTCTGCTCCACTGGGGACATTGCTCCAGAGGCTAAGCAGGGGTGGAGCCCTCACGGGAACAGTGTGGTCTCAGGACCCGCAGGTCACAAAAAGACAATGGGATTTTGAGTGTGGCAGAGCTCTCAGGTATCAGAGCAGGGAAGCTGACTACAGAGATGGAGCCAAGGAGTGGGCTCTCTACTTGAGATTACCTTAAATGATGATCCAAGTCACAGCTGGGTCACTTCTCTTTGAGCAGGGACCCCACAAGTGGCAGATATGGAGAGACCCCTCCTTCCTCCTCAGGGAGGAGTGGCATGGGAGCATGCTGCAGAAATCTGCTGAATTTGGAGATTCCAAATGGGGCTGTGCATCAGAAATATAAATGCTAGGTCACAGGCTGTGTGAGCTCAGACTGTGGCCAGAAACCAGGAAGAGAAGAGGGATTGACTGCTTTTCTCTGAGGGTGCATTGAGGAGTGGGGCCCTGAGCTCTTCGCTCCTACGGGGCCAGAGATTGGGAGCACACCATTTTCATTGTCCTGCAAAGCTATCCTGTCATCCAAAGCTGTAGGGAAAGTGTTCAGGGAACAAAAGCAACCAAGAGTGAACCCAAGCAGATTACTCAGCCTGTCTCCTTCAAGGGTGATGCAATTCCTCCACAGGCAAAGACATTTGAGAATCACAAGAGGACCCTCCCAAAGAAGATCAGGAAGACCATCCAGTCAAGGCCATGTTCACCAATCAATGAGAACTTCAGAACTCCAGAACTAGGGGAATGCAACACAGAATTCATGGCTTTTTTCCCATGATCCTTTAGTCATTCAAAGTTAAATTTTTTAATTTTATTTTTTTCTTATTCTGTTTTTCTAAAAATTTCATTTCCTATTTTAACATTTTTAACTATTTTATCTTATCAATACCTTTTTAAAAAACCTTTTCAAATTTTCATTGTTATAGTCATATTTTATCCCTTCATTGAATTGCACCTTATTATTTTTATACATATAGTTTTTTTAATCTTTAAAATTTGAGGACAGAATTTCTTTCAATAGATGAAAATATATCCTAAATCTAGCTCATGGCTTTGTTCTGGTCTCCATCCTGAACATTCTTTCCTCTTTTTTTTCTTTTCTCAGCCAACTTCTTATCTTCTCAATTCCTTTTTTAGAATCTTTTTTTAATTTTCATCTTTACATTCATATTCCATACCTTCATTGTGTTTACCATTATTTTTGTATATATATAAGTTTTTCTTTCTTTAAAATTTTGGGAGGTGGTTTTTTCTAAGAGACTAGAATACAGCCAAAACCAAGTGTGTGGCTCTGTTCTATTCACCAGTCCAATATATTTATTTATTTTTTATGTAAATATTTATATTTAAATTTTTATTTTTCCTCCTTCTCTCCCAAGTTTTGGGTCTCTTCTCATTTGGTTAGCATATATTTTTCTTGGGTCTTTGCCACTCTTTTAGTATTTTGTTCTCTCATTCATCTATTCTTACCTGGATAAAAAGACAAGGCAAAAAAAAAAAAAAAAAACTCCCCACAAAAAAAAAAAAAAAAGAACAAGAGGCAGTACCAACAGCTAGGGACCTAATCAATACAGACATTAGTAATGTGTCAGAACTAGAGTTCAGAATTACAATTATCAAGGTGCTAGCTGGGCTCAAAAAAAGCATGAAAGATACTAGAGAACCCTTTCTAGAGAAATAAAGGAACTAAAATCTAACCAAGTTGAAATAAAAAAAGCTATTAATAATAAATCAAAAAATAAATCAAAAAAGCTACTAATAATAACAAATGGAGGCTCTTACTCCTAGGATAAATGAGGCAGAAGAGAGAATTAGTGATACAGAAGACCAAATGATGGAGAATAAAGAAGCTGACCAAGAGAGAAACAAACAATTACTGGTTCATGCAGGGAGAATTCGAGAGATAAGTGACACCATAAGATGAACAATATTAGAATAATTGGGATCCCAGAAGAAGAAAGATGGGGGGTCAGAAGGTATATTGGAGCAAATTATAGTAGAGAATTTCCCTAATATGGCAAAGGGAACAAACATCAAAATCCAGGAGGCACAGAGAACCCCCCTCAAAATCAATAAAAATAGGTCAACACTGTCATCTAATAGTAAAACTTACAAGTCCTAGAGACAAAGAGAAAATCTTGAAAGCAGCTTGGAACAAGAGGTCTGTTTCATTCAATGGTAGAAATATTAGATTGGAAGCAGACGTATCCATAGAGACCTGGCAGGCCAGATAGGACTGGCATGATATATTCAGAGCACTCAATGAGAAAAATATGCAGCCAAGAATACTATATCTAGCTAGGTTGTCACTGAAAGTAGAAGGAGAGATAAAAAGCTTCCAGGACAAACAAAAACTAACAGAATTTACAAACACCAAACCATCCCTGAGGAAATATTGAAAGGAGTCCTCCAAGCAAAGAGAGAGCATAAAAGTAACAGACCAGAAAGGAACAGAGACAATATACATTAACAGTCACCTTACAGACAATACAATGGCAATAAATTCATATCTTTCAATAGTTACCCTGAATGTAAATTGGCTAAATACCCCAATCAAAAGACACACAGTATCAGACTGGATTTAAAAAAAAAAAAACTATCAATATGCTGTCTGTAAGAGACTCATTTTAGACCCAAAGACACCTCCGGATTTAAAATGAGGGGGTGGAAAACCATTTAACATGCTAATGGACATCAAAAAAAGTGGGGTGGCAATACTTATATCAGACAAATTAGATTTTAATCCAAAGACTATAATAAGAGATGAGGAAGGACACTATATCATACTTAAAGGGTCTTTCCAATAAGAAGATCTAATAATTTTAAATATCTATGCCCCTAATGTGGGAGAAACCAATTATATAAACCAATTAATAACAAAATAAAAAAAATTGACAATGATGCAATAATAGTAGGGGACTATAATACTCCTTTCAATGAAATGGACAGATCATCTAAGCAAAAGATAAACAAGGAAATAAAGGCTTTAAATGACACACTGGACCAGATGGACATCACAGATATATTCAGAACATTCTCTCCCAAAGCAACATTCTTTTCTAGTGCACATGGAACATTCTCCAGAATAGATCACATCCTGGGTAATAAATCAGGTCTCAACCAGTACCAAAAGATTGAGATCATTCCCTGCATATTTTCAGACCACTGTGCTCTGAATCTAGAACTCAATCACAAGAGGAAAGTTGGAAAGAACTCAAATACATGGAGACTAAAGAGCATCCTACTAAAGAATGAATGGGTCAACCAGGGAATTAAAGAGGAATTTAAAAAATTCATGGAAACAAATGAAAATGAAAACACAACTGTTCAAAATCTTTGGGACACAGCAATGGCAGTCCTGAGAGGCAAGTATATAGCAATACAAGCTTTTCTCAAGAAACAAGAAAGGTCTTAGGTTCACAACCTAACCCTACATCTAAAGGAGCTGGAGAAAGAACGGCAAAGAAAACCTAAACCCAGCAAAAGACCAATAATAAAGATCAGAGCAGAAATCAATGAAATAGAAACCAAAAGAATAGTAGAACAAATTAACAGAAGTCGAAGTTGGTTCTTGAAAGAATTAGTAAGACCGATAAGCCTCTGCCCAGACTTATCAAAAAGAAAAGAGAAAGGACCCAAATTAATAAAATCATGAACAAAAGAGGATAGTTCACAACCAACAACAAAGAAATACAATTATAAGAACATATTAGGAGCAACTATACACCAACAAATTTGACAATCTGTAAGAACTGGATGCATTCCTAGAGACATATAAACTACCAAAACTGAACCAGGAAGAAATATAAAACCTGACTAGACTCATAACCGGTAAGGAGATTGAAGTGGTCATCAAAAATCTCCCAAAAAACAAGAGCCCAGGGCCAGACAGCTTCCCAGAGGAATTCTACCAAACATTTTAAAGAAGAATTAAAACATGTTCTCCTGAAACTGTTCCAAAAAATAGAAATGGAAGGAAAACTTCGAAACTCATTTTATGAAGCCAGCATTTTGATCCCCAAAACAGACAAAGATCCCATAAAAAAGAAGAATTACACACCAATATCCTTGATGAACATGTATGCAAAAATTCTCACCAAAATATTAGCCAATAGGTTCCAACAGTACATTAAAAGGATTATTCACCATGACCAAGTGGGATTTATTCCAGGGCTGCAAGATTGGTTCAACACCCACAAATCAATCAATGTGACACAATACATCAATAAAAGAAAGAACAATAACCATATGATACTCTTAATAGATGCTGAAAAAGCATTTGACAAAGTACAGCACCCTTTATTGATCAAAACTCTTCACAGTGTAGGGATAGAGGGTATATACCTCAATATCATCAAAGTCATCTATGAAAAACCCACAGCGAGTATCATTCTCAATAGGGGAAAGCTGAGAGCTTTTCCCCTAAGGTCAGGAACATGACAGGGCTGTCCACTATCACCACTGCTATTCAGTGTGATACTAGAAGTCCTAGCCTCAGCAATCAGACAACAAAAAGAAATAAAAGACATCCAAACTGGCAAAGAAGTCAAACTCTCACTCTTTGCAGATGATATGATACTGTATGTGGAAAACCCAAAAGACTCCACTCCAAAACTGCTAGAACTCACACAAGTATTCAGTAAACTGTCAGGATATAAAATCAATACACAAAAATCACTTGCATTTCTAAGCACCAGCAGCAAGGCAGAAGAAAGAGAAATTAAGGAGTCGATCCCATTTACAATTGCACCCAAAACCATAAGATACCTAGGAATAAACCAAAGAGGCAAAAAATTTGTACTCAGAAAACTATAAAGTACTCATGAAAGAAATTGAGGAAGCAGTGGCTGGGTGGCTAAGTGGGTTAAAGCCTCTGCCTTTGGCTCAGGTCATGGTCCCGGGGTCCTGGGATGGAGCCCCGCATCGGGCTCTCTGTTCAGTGGAGAGTCTGCTTCCCTTCCCCTCTCTCTGCCTGCCTCTCTGCCTTCCTGTGATCTCTGTGTTTCAAATAAATAAATAAAATCTTTTTAAAATTTTTAAAAATTAAAAAAAGAAAGAAAAGAAATTGTGGAAAACACAAAGAAATGAAAAAATGTTCCATGCTCATGGATTGGAAAAACAAATATTGTGAAAATGTCTATGCTACCTAAAGCAATCTACACATTTAATTCAATCCCTATCAAAATCCCATCCATTTTTTTTCAAAGAAATGGAACAAATAATCCTTAAATTTATATGGAGCCAGAAAAGACCTCGAATAGCCAGAGGAATATTGAAAAAGAAAGCCAAAGTTGGTGGCATCACAACTCCAGACTTCAAGCTCTATTACAAAGCTGTCATCATTAGACAGTATGGTACTGGCACAAAAACAGACACATAGATAAATGGAACAGAATAGAGAGCCTAGAAATGGACCCTCGATTCTATGTCAACTCATCTTTGACAAAGCAGGAAAGAATGCCCAATGGAAAAAAAGTCTCTTCAATAAATGGTGTTGGGAAAATTGGACAGCCACATGCAGAAAAATGAAACTGGACCACTTCCTCACACCACACATGAAAATAGACTCAAAATGGGTGAAAGACCTCAATGTGAGACAGGAATCCATCAAAATCCTTGAGTAGAACACAAGAAGCAAGGTCTTTGACCTCAGCCGCAGCAACTTCTTCCTAGAAACATGGCCAAAGGCAAGGGAAGCAAAGACAAAAATGAGCTATTGGGACTTCATCAAGATCAAAAGCTTTTTCACAGCAAAGGAAACAGTCAACAAAACCAAAAGACAACTGAAAGAATGGGAGAAGATATTTGCAAACAACATATTAGATAAAGGGCTAGTATCCAAAATCTATAAAGAACTTCTCAAACTCAACACCCAAAAAACAAATAATCCAACCAAGAAATGGGCAGAAGATATGAACTGACATTTCTGCAAAAAAAGACATCCAAATGGCCAACAGACAAATGAAAAAGTGCTCGACATCACTGGGCATCAGGGAAATACGAATCAAAACCACAGTGAAAAAAAAACACACAGTGAGATACCACCTCACACCAGTTAGAATGGCTAAAATTAACAACTCAGGAAATGACAGATGTTGGTGAGATGTGGGGAAAGGATAAACATCCTACACTGTTGGTAGGAATGCAAGCTGGTGCAGCCACTCTGGAAAACAGCATGGAGTTCCTCAAAAAGTTGAAAATAGAGCTTCCCTATGACCCACCAATCGCACTACTGGGTATTGACCCTAAAGATACAAACATAGTGATCCAAAGGGGTACGTGTACCCAAATGTTTATAGTAGCAATGTCCATAACAGCAAAATTATAAAAGAACCTAGATGTCCATCAACAGATGAATGGATAGAGAAGATGTGGTGTATATATCTACAATGGAATACCATGCAGCCATCAAAAAAATTAAATCTTGCCATTTGTAATGATGTAGATGGAACTAGAGGGTATTATGCTAAGCAAAATAAGTCAATCAGAGAAAAGAAAATTATCCTATGATCTCTCTGATTTGAGAGACAGGATGTGTGGTCATGGTGGGTAGAGAGGGAAAAAATGAAACAAGATGGGACCAGAAAGGGAGACAAACCATAAGAGACTCTTAATCATAGGAAACAAACTGAGGATTGCTGCAGTGGGGAGGGAGGGATAGGGTGGCTGGGTGATAGACTTTGGGGAGGGTATGTGCTATGGTGAGTGCTGTGAATTGTGTAAGCCTGATGATTCACAGACCTGTACCCATGAAGCAAGTAATATAGAATATGTTGAAATGAAAGAAAGAAAGAAAGAAAGAAAGAAAGAAAGAAAGAAAGAAAGAAACAGACAATTTAAGCAAAAGCAGAGACCACAAGTAAGTACACAGCATATTCCAAGAGCAAGTAATACAGTCAGTCTGGAACACAGGTGAATAGTCTAAGATCAAACTGCTAAGTTCTATTTTGGTCATCATGTGGCAGACCCTAAACATCAAGATAAGGAATCAGAACTTGATTCTCTAGGCATTACAGAAGCACTAAAGGTTTTTTTTTTTTAACAGAATTATGTACTTTTAGTGTAGAAATTATATAGAAAGATGACTGCCTTTCCTTTTCACCTCCACACTGTAACAATCAATGACAGTAGGTAAATTACATACTTATGTCTATCTATACAAACAAACCCTGGGCCAGTTACTTACTACTTTTAGTTATGTACTTATGAGGCATTTTAAAGTTGGGGTTAAATGTTTAGTTCCCCAACTAATATTGAATTTAAATCATTATCTCTACTATCACCCATGTTCTTTATCTTGAACTAGTTACTTAAGGATACTCTATGCACATAATCCTTAAAAACAGTGCAGTGTCATAGTTAAAGGAGTGATTTGTGGACTCATTTAAAATCATCAGGCTCTAGCTGTGTGACCTAGATCAACAAATATAAGCTCTCTGAAGTCTATTTTCTCATTTGTAAAGTAATATCAATAATAGTACCCAGTATTACCTGATTCTTGTGAGTATTACATTAAAACATGCTTTGAACATAGTAAGTTCTCAATAAACAGTTATTACAATTTGTGTACAGATAGATCTTAGTGGATTTTTCATACTGACAGAAATAACACCAATTCTAACATTGTGTCTTTGAGAAAATATTTTCAGAATTCAAGGAGGAGCTGAGGAATACAAAAGAAACTCTCACTCACTCATTCATTTATTCAAAGTTGAAGTCTAATAAAAATATACTTCTACCCTGACATCCTTCAGGCACAAGAAAGAATATACTTTGTTTCTGTGTCTTTGGCAAGCTCACCATGTCTGTGATTCATTAGTGTCACCGGAGCGACTGAAATATTTTGGTTTCTATCTCAGTTGAAAGAAATATTGTCATTTTTCCAAAGTAAAACATTAAATGCACTTTGAATTTCTCTTCCTTTAAAAAATCCCATTTGATTATAATTAGCATATCCATTAGTACTCATCAGGGATGCCATTCTTGGCTGAAACAAATGAATGTATAAACTACATAATATGACTCTATTCTCAAAGCCTATTCCAGTAGAGCATCTTACAGGTATCTGAACAATACTGAGGACTCAGCAGGATTATTCTCTCACTCCTACCTAGTACCCTTTAACATGGCTTTCCTTGGCCAACATGACATACTGATGAGAGAGATCTCTGAGCTACTCAGGTTATGCAGTCCTCAAATCACATTAAAACCAGTTCTGCTATAAATCACTTGTGCAAACACTCCAGATATTTCTGGGGTTACAGAATTATGACCAGATGTTCTCATATTCGCACTTTGGATTTTGCAAAGCCAACATGCCATATTTATTTCCCTACCCAGAAACATGGGTGAAGAGGTAGAGAAAAGAAAGGAATTTGTTGCTTGCCAGGGAACAGAACAACATATTTTAGTGAAAACTGTGTAGTTTTTGGAGTCCCAGAAATACATGTTTGAATGACAATTCCATCACTTACTTGTTACGTTATCCTGTGCAATTAATATCACCTCATGAAGCCCTTAATTTTCTCATCTGGAAAATGGGATAATAGTACCTAACTCATAGGATTATTGTGATGATTAAATTAAGAGAAAAATAAATCTGAAAAGCATAGCACATAGTAGACACTAAATAAATATTAGTTTCTCTTCATGACTTGTAGATTTCATGTCAAACAACAACTCTTATCTGGCAACTCCCTAAGTGTAGCCCCTCTAGTACTAGGCACTGTAGAGTGTAGGATAATGTTTTTGTTTTGTATGAAGTATTTTTGTGTTTTTATTTTTGTTTTTTAACAAAGTCTTGACCCTAAAAAGATGGGGATGAATCTCGGTCTCCTCTTGGAAGAAGTTTTTCTCTCAGTCCCTTCTCACTCCTACACAGCGTGTCACTCTTCCAGGCCAACTTGAAACTGGACAATAGAAATCTCCTATCAGTTACCCATCCTGAAATCATACAATTCTCTCTTACCCTAATGAAAGCTTTATATTCTCAGAAATGAAAATTAATCTATATTTTTAAGAGTTTGATTAGTATTGCATGTACAGAAAAGACTTCTGAATGGGCTTTGTTCTTACATTTTTATTGGTTTTCAATATTCCCTCTTCCTCCAGTCTACTCTGTTTATCCACCCCAACTCCAAAAACCCACCCCTGCAAAAGATCATCTTATGAAGATGTAAGCAATAAGTGGATTATACCAATTTATTCTGGCTTGGCTGCCTCCCAGTGATGGGCATTAACCACTCTTTAATAAATATTTATAAGGTTGCCAACTAATATAGATTCATAGTTGCTAAGATCTTTGTTATCTATATTCTGTATACTCTAGCAATTTACTGGGCAGGTCATTTGGAGAGAAGAGTTTTAGGGAATAAATCAGAGACAGAAAAATGAGGCCAAAGAGTATAGTATATAGCAGTATGAAGCAATTAAACAGAGGGTCTAGGCACAAGTCAATTCCATCACTTTACCTCAAAGCACTGACAACTTTATTTACACATACCATGAGCATTTTGAAGACATCTGTATTTAGAGAAATGTTTCTTTAACTGTCCAGTAGATGATATTTTTAGGATGCTCTCAGAAAGTGAACTCAATAGCACCTTCGTGAAAAAAAAAAGGAGGAGGTGACTTGAGCTTTGGTTCTGATATTCTTTCTCTGTATCTAAACCTACCAATCAATTTGGAGGGAAACACATAAATTCCAAAACCTATTTTTTAAAATTATTGGTCTATATTCATTTTTGCCCCAACCTGATTTGATGTTCATCAGTCATAAGTCATATTAGGTAGTATGGAGTCCCACATTTTCTTCAATGGAGACAACTATATAAAGTCTTTTCTAGATGCTCCAATGTCTTTAAAACTAATGGGAATGATTATGTTTCATAATCTATAATAAAAAATCATAATGCAGTGTAATACTGATAGTCCCAATGCTAAAATATCCCTAGACTGTGGTACTTTTTGAGATTTTTTTGGCTTATTTCATTATTTCCTTCCTCATTTACACAAGTATAAGCTATCATTACTTACTGTTGTCCGTTTCCCTATAAGCTGGCTTTCCTTCTAATTTGCCTCAAGTATTCATTTGTTTAAAAATATTTATTGAATGCCAATCACAGGTCAGAAACTGTGTTGGGCAATGCAGATGTGATGATGAGAGATACAGTTCCTGACATCTACAAGCTTACAGAGCAACTCAAGAGACAAAAGAGGCAATTATAACACCATGAGATTATGCTATAATAACAATTATGTGGCACTATAGGGTCATATAATAGGGGTTAATTAATCTAAATGGGGTGGGAGACAAGCTGGAGATGTCTGTGAAGTCTTCCTGGAAAAAGTTATCTCTGAGCGAACCTCAGAAGGATAAGCAGGAGTTATCCAAAATGCAGAAGATAACTACTAAAGAATAATTTGAGAAAGGATGTTATAGCAGTATATGCTTATATGCTAACCCAGGCAAGAAGTAATGTGATCTTGGATAGTAGTAGTGGCTTAGATGGAGAGCAAGAGAGATATCAGAGAGACACGGAGACACAACTGAGTAATTCACTGAATGCTGGGGTGAGGAAGGGGCAAAGTCTAGGAATAAGCATGGGTTGTGGAATGAATCACTGATAAAGATAAAAAATACAGAAAGAACAAGCATGAAGAGGAAGATCAGAGAGTTAGCTTTGAACATGTTAGGTCAGGTAGACAGTTTTAGTAGACAATTTGATATATGGGATCTATTGCAAAAGAGAGATAGAGAGCTCAATTTTTACTCTGTTGTGCATTAAAAAATTGAAGAATTAAATTCATTTAATATGTACATTAAAATAAGAAAAATATCTCTGACAGAGGATGTAAGGAACTTCTGTATGAACATGAGCTTTATAGTGATGATTTTTTTTGGCAGCTGCTTTTGTGTATCTAATCAGTGCCTCAAACTTAACATGTACAAAACAGGACTCTTGATTTCCACTCACACTGCAACATATTTCCCTTCTGGTCTTTTCCACCTCAGTTAATGGCATATCACCACCCACCCAACTGCTCAATCCAAAAACCTAGGAGTTACTCTATATGGCTTTCTTTTCCTTACCCTCCATATGCAACACATCTGCTAGTCTTCTCAATTCCACAACAAAAATATACCCTGAATCCATTCATTTATCTCCATTTCTGTTGTTTTCTTGCTAGTTCAAGGAGACCATCATTTCAGTCCTATACCACTGCAAGAACATCTGTCTTCTTTTCCTCCATTCTTGCCAAACAAGCCAAGGTGAAAACCCCTTTAGGGCCTTTGTCCTGGTTAATCCTTCTGGAAGTTACTTTACCCTGATCTACACATGGTCCACTCATTGTTTAGACCTCAATTCTCAAACATCCCATTCTTAGAAAGACCTTCCTTGATTACTTTTTATTACTGGCTGAGCTTCATCATATAGGTTCATGAGGCACTCCATCCCAGAAACTCCATTTTCTTTTTTTAAGATTTTATTTATTTATTTGTCAAAGAGAGAGAGAGAGCACAGGCAGGCAGAGTGGCAGGCAGAGACAGAGGGAGAAGCAGGCTCCCAGCTTCTAGAGCCCCATGTGGGACTTGATCCCAGGACACTGGGATCATGACCTGAGTCAAAGGCAGCCGCTTAACCAGCTGAGCCACCCAGGCATCCCAAAACTCCATTTTCCTTATAGCACTAGTCTCTTTATGAAAATCACCTTGTTTGTTGCTTTATTTACTATTTATTGCCCTTTTTCACATCCCCCTCAGCACACATACTAGAACATAAGAGGGCAGGGATTTTATCTATCTTGCTCACATTTGTATTTATATATCCTACAACAGTTCTTAGCATCTAATAATTGCTCATTAAATATTTGTTAAAATTTGAATAAATGAAAGTATTTTTATTATTGAGATCTTTTCGTTTCTCACGGCCTGCTTCTGGATTGTGCTGCGCTATTCTCTTTGTATATGTCGTGAGATTACAAAACTGTGAGACTGGTTCTCTTATGAGGTTCATAAACTGGCTCTGAATATATATACACTCACCCAGTAAAATTCTATTTTTACAGAATGGACAGACATAAAACGCACTCTGTAAAAATAGATTTTCCAGGAATTAGTAATGTGCCTATGAACATTCTGAGAACTCGAATCTATTTAAATAATGATAGAAGAGAAATTTTCTTACTTTCTCATGCCTTTCAAAGTATACTGAAGCACAGTAAAAGACAAAGATCCAGAATTATCACTTAAGTCTTCAACCCTTAGGTTTTGAAAATTTTACTTCTATCCAAAGAGGGGTCCATCAAAATGGAATTTCCCTTGAGTTTTCAGACAAACTGGGATATAACTGTTTAAGTTATAGGCACTCTCTTGCATGCAAGCTTTGGTCTCTAGCTACTACCCTGTGTATAGGCACACTGACAGAAATCACAAGGACTTCTCTAGTTCTCACCTCAAAGAAAGGCCAAATGTCATCCTTGCAAAGGAGGGATTTCAACCAAACTGCCCAAAGCCATTTGTATCTGCTAGCTGTCCCTGGTGACCTTCCCAGACACACAGGACTCCTAGAGATCGCTCCCAGCTCCTGCTGCAAACCCTGGAGTGCAAGTGGATTATTACATTTTTCAATCACAGTTAGGCTCAATCATGAAACGACAAGTCTTCTGAGGAATTCAGATCCCCTTAATAACTTTTCCCTTTCTGCTTGTATGCCTACTTATGTCAGAGTAAACAGGAAAAGGGCCACTACTCTGAGAGGTGCGAATGAATTAAGGAGTTTAATTCTAATCCAAGGGACAGTAATCAATAAACAAATCAGAGGCTGCTCATTAATAAGCTTTCAGAGCAGGTGCTACACAATCCTATAAAATCATCTGGGTAATCAGCAGAAGTTCAACAATGAAAAATTTATCCAGGGATTAGAATATCAATTGTTATTCTAACCAAGATTCTGTCTTCTCATAACAGGACCAAAGAGACTTCCACTTAAAATACCTGAAGCTGAGCTTTGCGCAGTGGCAGTATTGTAGCCAATAAGGTTTATCCGAGGCGTGATTATTGCTAAAATACATGAAGCTGAGTGTGTGTACATGGGTGAATAGGGTGGGGCTCAAGAACCTTTATCTGATCAAATTGTTTTCATAGGACATTTACCTCATTGGGTAAAAACTTGCCCTGCAAGCAGTACATCCTGAAAGAATTCTATTCCCCATATGAAGAGTGACAGAATCCAGTCAGAAATGCTTTCAAGGGAGATAAAATTATACACTGTTCTGTTTGCTACAGATTCAATCAGCCGGAATAGAAGTAATGTAAATACTGCTCTGCTAAAGCTCCTTATAGAAGCCACCTGGAAAACATGGACTTGAAGGCCTTATATCAGCCGGTAGAAACACACTGACTCCAAGGTGTGGGAAGTTTTGCTTTACTGGGAAATTAGCTCTGTTTTAAACATTAATAACAATTTCCATTTTATAGTCAGTAGACATTATAAAGTGTTTAGTTTTTCTTTGCCCTGTTTTGTTAGACACAGAGGAAAGAGATCTAGCATCACCCATCATAAAATGCTGACAACTCTACCTTCCACATATATGCTGAATCTGACTACTTTTCACAACCTCCTCTGCATCCATACTGACCCAAGCAACTCTCATCTCTAGCTTACATTAATGTTATAGCCTCTTAACTGATGCCTCTAAGGATGTCCTTGCCCTCCCACCTCATTCTACTCCTAAGAATGTAACCAGAGTGATCCCGTTAAAATAAAAGTCAGAGCACGCTATTCTTTTAATCAAACACCACATCCCAGATTGATACCTAGCTTACTTGAAGTAAGAGCCAAAATCTTCTAAGAAGTAGCAAGGCTGACATTTTAGCCCATTCTGTCCCCAGAGCCCACTCCCTTAGCCGCAGCTTCCCAAAAGCTTTAACTTTGAAGCTGGCCTTCAATTAGTTCCCATCTTTGTAGTCCACTGTTCCCACAACAGACCTATACCACCCTGCTGCTCTCCGGTACTCCAAACCCCTACTATGGTCTCCCATCTAGGTTTGCCTTTTCCTGACTATGCAAAATATGAAAAACCTTTCCCTGTAAATTCCTTACCCTATATCCTCAAGCATCATGTACTCATCATGCATTTACTCATTTTCTCTTTTCTGGAGTGTCATATATGGACCACCTACTACATGCCAGGCACTGGGAATACAGAAATGAACTTTACCCTCAGTCTAAGAGCTCACAGTTTAGTGTGAGACAAAACTGAGTGTTTGCTGACTAACAAAAAGGTGTCAGTAGAGAACAACCTCAGAGATCAGAGTTGTGATCTCTCTGAGGCGACAACTAGCTAATGTGTTAAACACCTGTCCTCACAGATTAAAAATGAGCATTTTTAACAGAAACCTTCTAGAGAAAATGACTGAACCTTGGCCCATAAGAGTGATGCTAAGGACAGCAATTCCAGGTTCTGTAGCAAGCTGATAGGTTTAGTAGAGTAGGACAGGGGTTCTTTAAGAAGTCTGTCAATTAACATCAGGTAAGTCATTGCTCATTCTGACTAAACAAATGGAATCTCCTTAAGAAATGGTCATTACAAAGTCAATGTTTTTCAGGGACTAATAAAAAATGTCAGGACCTGGTTTCAAAACTTCCCATTTTGTATTGAAGTATGTTTGTTTCAGGGAAGGTGTGATCAAGGGTCTACCTTAGTCTATGTAATGATAAACCAGAATATAACATGTGGAATCACTATGGGGATTACAAAACAGGAATTATGGGAGAATACAAATGCACCCAGTTTGACCAAAATCAGAAGATTCTGAGGGTAAATGGTCATGGAGATGTGAAGTTGAGAGTTACAAAACTATACTCAAATGATATAGGATTAATGTTGTAGTTACCAAAATACGGTACTGAATACTTATGTTTTCCTTTTTCTTTTCTGGATATTTGAATAAATATTTTTATTTAGAATTACTGATCCCACTGCTAGGTACCTACCCAAGAACAATGAAAATGTATGCTCACACAAAAACCTATACATAAATGCTTAAAGCTATTATACCTTGTTCAAAATAGTCAAAAAGTAGAAATAATCTAAATGCCTTTCAATGGGTTAGTGATTAAGCAAACTATGGTGTATCCTACCATGGACAACTACTCAGGTCAAAATGAAAGGAACTGACAGGAATTGTCTTCCTTGAATGAATAAGGGTCTTTTAACATTGAAATGATTTAGAATTAAGTATGCACATCATTAAATAAATAAAAGTTACCATATTCATTAAAAAATAAAAAACAAATGAAAAGAACAATCAATATATACAACTTGGATGAATCTTAAATGCATTTTGCTAAGTTAAAGAGCCAAATTCAAAATCAAAATCAAACACATCATACGATTCCATGTATATGACACTCCATAAAAGAGAAAACCATATGGATGAAAAAAGATAAGTGGTTGCCAAATGTTAGGGGTAACGGGAAGATCTGATCTTGATGGAGCAGCATGAGGAACTTTTCAGAGTGATGGAACTCTCCCATATGGTATGCTGGATATCCTACTATAAGCATTTGTCAAAACCCCACATTATAGATATACATAAATTTTAGAAAATTCAACCCAAGTGTTGGGGGAAATTGTGATGAACTGAAGACTGTGACAAATAAATCTAGTTACAATCAAGTTACATGATGATGGGGAAGGAGAGAAAATAGTTGACCTAAATAACTTTGAAAAAAAGAGTGTTGACTGGCTATCATAAGGCTAAAGACCAAAAAAAAAAAAAAAAAAAACCACAAATACGGCACTCTAGTTCACAAATTTGTTTCTCATAGAGGTATGACTCAGAGATTCTGAAACTACTTTAATATAGTAGTTTAAAAATTAAGTATATTGTAGATAATCAGAACCAGGTTTCTCAGTGTCAGGGAAAAAAGGTACAAATAAGGAAAAGAAGGAGACTAAAATGAACCCTGTACACGAGGTTGGAGCCATAGTATCAATATGAACTCATGGTTTTTTCTTAATGTAATCCAGACAGATACAGAAATATAGATGTGTGCATATATAAGTTTATATTTTTACTTACTTACTTATTTATTTCCTAGCTGTATCCACTGAGAGGGCCTAGAAACAGTGATATTTCAACCAACAAGCATACTTAAGGCACAAATCATGGTTTTAAAATATCACTCTCCATTAGACAAAAGATTGGCTGACTCCAGGGCAGAATAGGGAAAACAAAGATAAACCCAATGCATCTTGTAATGATGAAAATAAGGAAGTGCTTAAAAACAAACAAAAACAAAAATGTAAAGGGCATGTCAAACACAGATGGCAACCTGAAAGAGATACCAATGGCCAAATTTGGAATAATTTGAGCAACAAACTAAGCATAATATGGAATTATAACTCAAAGAATAAAATAAATGCCTATTAGTTTTTGCTGGTATCAAAATAAGTGAATATAAGTAGGGAGTATAGAGACAGCACTTTCCAATTTCCAATTAATAAATGTACAAAGAATGAGGGAAATAGAAGACCACCATTAGAACATCACAGGAATAACTGCTGCAAGCAAAAGCACCTGGTGGGAGGAGTCAAGATGGCGGAGAAGTAGCAAGCTGAGACTGCTTCAGCTAGCCGGAGATCAGCTAGATAGCTTATCTAAAGATTGCAAACACCTGAAAATCCATCGGCAGATCGAAGAGAAGAAGAACAGCAATTCTGGAAACAGAAAAACAACCACTTTCTGAAAGGTAGGACCGGCAGAGAAGTGAATCCAAAGCAACGGGAAGATAGACCCCGGGGGGGAGGGGCCGGCTCCCGGCAAGCGGCGGAGCAACCGCGCACAAAATCAGGGCTTTTAAAAGTCTGTTCCGCTGAGGGACATCGCTCCAGAGGCTAAACCGGGGCGAAGCCCACGCGGGGTCAGCGTGGCCTCAGGTCCCGCAGGGTCACAGAAGGATCGGGGGTGTCTGAGTGTCGCAGAGCTTGCGGGTATTGGAACGGGAAAGCCGGCTACAGAGACAGAGCTGACAATAAGCTCGCAGCTCCGTGTTACCTTGAACCGGTCGCAGGCTCGGTGAGCTCGGAGCGCGGCCGGAGCTCAGGCAGACGGGAGTAACTGGGCGCTGTTCTCTGAGGGCGCACTGAGGAGTGGGGCCCTGGGCTCTCGGCTCCTCCGGGCCGGAGACCAGGAGGCCGCCATTTGTATTCCCGTCCTCTGGAACTCTACGGAAAGCGCTCAGGGAACAAAAGCTCCTGAAAGCAAACCCGAGCGGATTACTCACCCCGACCCCGGGTAAGGGCGGTGTAATTCCGCCTGGGGCAAAGACACTTGAGAATCACTACAACAGGCCCCTCCCCCAGAAGATCAACAAGAAATCCAGCCGAGACCAAGTTCACCTACCAAGGAGTGCGGTTTCAATACCAAGGAGAGCAGCAGAATTCCAGAGGAGGAGAAAGCCAAGCACGGAACTCATGGCTTTTTTCCTGTGATTTTTTTTAGTCTTGCAGTTAATTTAATTTTTTCTTTTTCATTTTTTTTTTTTTCTCGCCTTCGGGTAAAATTTTTTTTTTTAACTGTTACCTTTTTCTTTTTTAACGATTTTTTACTAGTTTATCTAATATATATATATTTTTTTTTACATTTTTCTTAGGTGTTTTCTTTTTTAAAAAATTCTTTTCTTTTCTTTTCTTTTTTTTTTCTTTTTCTTTTCTTTTTGTTTTTTTTTTTCTTTCTTCCTTTTTGAACCTCTTTTTATCCCCTTTCTCCCCACTCACGATTTTGGATCTCTTCTAATTTGGTTAAAACATATTTTCCTGGGGTTGTTGCCACCCTTTTAGTATTTTACTTGCCCCTTCATTTACTCTTATCTGGACAAAATGACAAGACGTAAAAATTCAACACAAAAAAAAGAACAAGAGGCAGTACCGAAGGCTAGGGACCTAATCAATACAGACATCGGTAATATGTCAGATCTAGAGTTCAGAATGACAATTCTCAAGGTTCTAGCCGGGCTCGAAAAAGGCATGGAAGATATTAGAGAAACCCTCTCGAGAGATATAAAAGCCCTTTCTGGAGAAATAAAAGAACTAAAATCTAACCAAGGTGAAATCAAAAAAGCTATTAATGAGGTGCAATCAAAAATGGAGGCTCTAACTGCTAGGATAAATGAGGCAGAAGAAAAAGAATTAGTGATATAGAAGACCAAATGACAGAGAATAAAGAAGCTGAGCAAAAGAGGGACAAACAGCTACTGGACCACGAGGGGAGAATTCGAGAGATAAGTGACACCATAAGACGAAACAACATTAGAATAATTGGGATTCCAGAAGAAGAAGAAAGCGAGAGGGGAGCAGAAGGTATACTGGAGAGAATTATTGGGGAGAATTTCCCCAATATGGCAAAGGGAACGAGCATCAAAATTCAGGAGGTTCAGAGAATGCCCCTCAAAATCAATAAGAATAGGACCACACCCCGTCACCTAATAGTAAAATTTACAAGTCTCAATGACAAAGAGAAAATCCTGAAAGCAGCCCGGGAAAAGAAGTCTGTAACATACAATGGTAAAAATATTAGATTGGCAGCTGACTTATCCACAGAGACCTGGCAGGCCAGAAAGAGCTGGCATGATATTTTCAGAGCACTAAATGAGAAAAACATGCAGCCAAGAATACTATATCCAGCTAGGCTGTCATTGAAAATAGAAGGAGAGATTAAAAGCTTCCAGGACAAACAACAACTGAAAGAATTTGCAAATACCAAACCAGCTCTACAGGAAATATTGAAAGGGGTCCTCTAAGCAAAGAGAGAGCCTACAAGTGGTAGATCAGAAAGGAACAGAGACCATATACAGTAACAGTCACCTTACAGGCAATACAATGGCACTAAATTCATATCTCTCAATAGTTACCCTGAATGTGAATGGGCTAAATGCCCCTGTCAAAAGACACAGGGTATCAGAATGGATAAAAAAACAAAACCCATCTATATGTTGCCTCCAAGAAACACATTTTAAGCCCGAAGACACCTCCAGATTTAAAGTGAGGGGGTGGAAAAGAATTTACCATGCTAATGGACATCAGAAGAAAGCAGGAGTGTCAATCCTTATATCAGATCAATTAGATTTTAAGCCAAAGACTATAATAAGAGATGAGGAAGGACACTATATCATACTCAAAGGGTCTGTCCAACAAGAAGATTTAACAATTTTAAATATCTATGCCCCCAATGTGGGAGCAGCCAACTATATAAACCAATTAATAACAAAATCAAAGAAACACATCAACAATAATACAATGATAGTAGGGGACTTTAACACTCCCCTCACTGAAATGGACAGGTCATCCAAGCAAAAGATCAGCAAGGAAATAAAGGCCTTAAATGACACACTGGACCAGATGGACATCACAGATATATTCAGAATATTTCATCCCAAAGCAACAGAATACACATTCTTCTCTAGTGCACGTGGAACATTCTCCAGAATAGATCACATCCTCGGTCCTAAATCAGGACTCAAACCGGTATCAAAAGATTGGGATCATTCCCTGCATATTTTCAGACCACAATGCTCTAAAGCTAGAACTCAACCACAAAAGGAAGTTTGGAAAGAACCCAAATACATGGAGACTAAACAGTATCCTTCTAAAGAATGAATGGGTCAACCGGGAAATTAAAGAAGAATTGAAAAAAATCATGGAAACAAATGATAATGAAAATACAACGGTTCAAAATCTGTGGGACACAACAAAGGCAGTCCTGAGAGGAAAAATATATAGCGGTACAAGCCTTTCTCAAGAAACAAGAAAGGTCTCAGGTACACAACCTAACCCTACACCTAAAGGAGCTGGAGAAAGAACAAGAAAGAAACCCTAAGCCCAGCAGGAGAAGAGAAATCATAAAGATCAGAGCAGAAATCAATGAAATAGAAACCAAAAAAAACAATAGAACAAATCAAACGAAACTAGGAGCTGGTTCTTTGAAAGAATTAATAAAATTGATAAACCCCTGGCCCGACTTATCAAAAAGAAAAGAGAAAGGACCAAATAAATAAAATCATGAATGAAAGAGGAGAGATCACAACTAACACCAAAGAAATACAAACTATTATAAGAACATACTATGAGCAACTCTACGGCAATAAATTTGACAATCTGGAAGAAATGGATGCATTCCTAGAAACATATAAACTACCGCAACTGAACCAGGAAGAGAAATAGAAAGCCTGAAACAGACCCATAACCAGTAAGGAGATAGAAACAGTCATTAAAAATCTCCAAACAAACAAAAGCCCAGGGCCAGACGGCTTCCCGGGGGAATTCTACCAAAACATTTAAAGAAGAACTAATTCCTATTCTCCTGAAACTGTTTCCAAAAAATAGAAATGGAAGGAAAACTTCCAAACTCATTTTATGAGGCCAGCATCACCTTGATCCCCAAAACCAGACAAGGATCCCACCAAAAAAGAGAGCTATAGACCGATATCCTTGATGAACACAGATGCGAAAATACTCAACAAAAATACTAGCCAATAGGATTCAACAGTACATTAAAAAGATTATTCACCACGACCAAGTGGGATTTATTCCAGGGCTGCAAGGTTGGTTCAACATCCGCAAATCAGTCAATGTGATACAACACATCAATAAAAGAAAGAACAAGAACCATATGATACTCTCAATAGATGCTGAAAAAGCATTTGACAAAGTACAACATCCCTTCCTGATCAAAACTCTTCAAAGTGTAGGGATAGAGGGCACATACCTCAATATCATCAAAGCCATCTATGAAAAACCCACCACAAATATCATTCTCAATGGAGAAAAACTGAAAGCTTTTCCGCTAAGGTCAGGAACACGGCAGGGATGTCCATTATCACCACTGCTATTCAACATAGTACTAGAGGTCCTAGCCTCAGCAATCAGACAACAAAAGGCAATTAAAGGCATCCAAATCGGCAAAGAAGAAGTCAAATTATCACTCTTCGCAGATGATATGATACTATATGTGGAAAACCCAAAAGACTCCACTCCAAAACTGCTAGAACTTATACAGGAATTCAGTAAAGTGTCAGGATATAAAATCAATGCACAGAAATCAGTTGCATTTCTCTACACAAACAGCAAGACAGAAGAAAGAGATATTAAGGAGTCAATCCCATTTACAATTGCATCCAAAACCATAAGATACCTAGGAATAAACCTAACCAAAGAGACACAGAATCTATACTCAGAAAACTATAAAGTACTCATGAAAGAAATTGAGGAAGACACAAAGAAATGGAAAAATGTTCCATGCTCCTGGATTGGAAGAATAAATATTGTGAAAATGTCTATGCTACCTAAAGCAATCTACACATTTAATGCAATTCCTATCAAAGTACCATCCATCTTTTTCAAAGAAATGGAACAAATAATTCTAAAATTTATATGGAACCAGAAAAGACCTCGAATAGCCAAAGGGATATTGAAAAAGAAAGCCAACGTTGGTGGCATCACAATTCCGGACTTCAAGCTCTATTACAAAGCTGTCATCATCAAGACAGCATGGTACTGGCACAAAAACAGACACATAGATCAATGGAACAGAATAGAGAGCCCAGAAATAGACCCTCAAATCTATGGTCAACTAATCTTCGACAAAGCAGGAAAGAATGTCCAATGGAAAAAAGACAGCCTTTTCAATAAATGGTGCTGGGAAAATTGGACAGCCACATGCAGAAAAATGAAATTGGACCATTTCCTTACACCACACACAAAAATAGACTCAAAATGGATGAAGGACCTCAATGTACGAAAGGAATCCATCAAAATCCTTGAGGAGAACACGGGCAGCAACCTCTTCGACCTCTGCCGCAGCAACATCTTCCTAGGAACAACGCAAAAGGCAAGGGAAGCAAGGGAAAAAATGAACTACTGGGATTTCATCAAGATCAAAAGCTTTTGCACAGCAAAGGAAACAGTTAACAAAACCAAAAGACAACTGACAGAATGGGAGAAGATATTTGCAAACGACATATCAGATAAAGGACTAGTGTCCAGAATCTATAAAGAACTTAGCAAACTCAATACCCAAAGAACAAATAATCCAATCAAGAAATGGGCAGAAGACATGGACAGACATTTCTGCAAAGAAGACATCCAGATGGCGAACAGACACATGAAAAAGTGCTCCATATCACTCGGCATCAGGGAAATACAAATCAAAACCACAATGAGATATCACCTCACACCAGTCAGAATGGCTAAAATCAACAAGTCAGGAAATGACAGATGCTGGCGAGGATGCGGAGAAAGGGGAACCCTTCTACACTGTTGGTGGGAATGCAAGCTGGTGCAGCCACTCTGGAAAACAGCATGGAGGTTCCTCAAAATGTTGAAAATAGAACTGCCCTATGACCCAGCAATTGCACTATGGGTATTTACCCTAAAGATACAAATGTAGTGATCCAAAGGGACACATGCACCCGAATGTTTATAGCAGCAATGTCCACAATAGCCAAACTATGGAAAGAACCTAGATGTCCATCAACAGATGAATGGATCAAGAAGATGTGGTATATATACACAATGGAATACTATGCAGCCATCAAAAGAAATGAAATCTTGCCATTTGCAACAACATGGATGGAACTAGAGCGTATCATGCTTAGCGAAATAAGTCAAGCAGAGAAAGACAACTATCATATGATCTCCCTGATATGAGGAAGTGGTGATGCAACATGGAGGCTTAAGTGGGTAGAAGAAGAATAAATGAAACAAGATGGGATTGGGAGGGAGACAAACCATAAGTGACTCTTAATCTCACAAAACAAACTGAGGGTTGCCGGGGGGAGGGGGTTTGGGAGAAGGGGGTGGGATTATGGACATTGGGGAGGGTATGTGCTTTGTTGAGTGCTGTGAAGTGTGTAAACCTGGTGATTCACAGACCTGTACCCCTGGGGATAAAAATATATGTTTATAAAAAAAAAAAAAAAAAAAAAAAAAAAAAAAAAAAAAAAAAAAAAAAAAGCACCTGGTGGATGCTAGTACAAGTGGGGCAAATCTTAAGCAGAAATAGGATATTTACATACGCCCAAGTATCTTCCCAAAAATATTTAGTAATTTCAAAAAGAAAAATGGTAAATTTATAGTTGAGACTCCTGACAGACACCACCTTAACCAAGTGATCCAGATTATCATTAGTTGTAATATATAGTAACATCATGTACCCCCTGAGAGACCGCACAAGAAGGGCATACCACTGTTAGCCTTTCCAATAATGTGTAACTTCAATCTAATCATGAGAAAACACTAGAAAAAGGTAAATATTGGGAATGCTGAAAGCAGTATATCTATAGACTCATGTATGAAGAAAAATAGGTTTCCTATATTTCTTCCCCCTGGAAAGTTGGTGTGGTTGTCAGCCACCACAGGAGCTAATCTAAAGACTAAGGACAAGCAACCAAGAGACCATAATTACCTTGACTTGTTCAAAGTAGAAGGTATGTGAGCATTCTTCATGGATCTTTAAACAGTTTTTACTGGGCCTTTGGAGACATGGAAGTGGAAAAAAAATGAAAGGTAAATATGGGAGATGACATGGCAACCTAGACCACTCCCAGATTAGATGTATTTAAGTTTAGACGAAGAACTTCATGAATATGAGACCAAATATTATCTAATGCTTTGGGCCCCAATAAGAACTATGAGATCCACAACAAATAACAGTAGCTAACATTTATTAAATGCTTGGCACATTGCTTGAATGAACACTGTTAATCCTCACAACTGAAGTATGAGATAGGTGCTTATATGATCTTCATCATTAACAGATAAGGAAATTATTCTCCACTGAGATTAAATAAAGTACCCCAGTTCCACAGTCAATAAATGATAGAGACAGGCTTTAGACCTAGACAGTCAAAGTCCAGTACTTATGGTCTTAATTACTATGGTATCGTGCCTCTTCATGAAAGCTAGTGTCACAGAGCTCTCATTCTGAAATACTCAAGAACTGAAGACCATACTGAGGAATGTGGAGTTCTACAATACTGATCTGCTATTTCACGTCAGAGTACTACTAAGACTATGCCTTCTGCTTGGGCATATTATATGCTCAATTTGAAAATCTATAAAAATACCACTTATCTAGCAGTTGAAGACATGCTCCCAGTGAAGTCTCGCTTTCTAAGCAGGAAGCAGAGCCAGGAAATGTCCAACCAGCTCATTCTCATGCCTAAGTTGAAAAAATGATCCCTGAGGGAAAAATGAAACAAGACAGGACCAGCCCATAGGATACTTTTGATTTCAGGAAACAAACTAAGTGTTGCTGGGGACAGGGAGGGATAAGGTGCCTTGGTTATAGACACTGGGGAGGGTATGTGCTATGGTGAGTGCTGTGAGTTGTGTAAGACTGATGATTCACAGACCTGTACCCCTGAAACAAATAATACATTATATGTTAATAAAAAATATTTTCAACCATAACACTCTTTAAAGCTACTAAGGATCTAAAGAAAAACCTTTTAAGCAATATTAACAAATACATCTGGCTTTTATATAAAGCAGCCTCATGTCATATATATTGCCAAGTTTTTTTCCAATTAGTTTTGTTTCTTCATCTACACGATGTAAGCAGAATTCTTATGTCTTAAAAGGTCACATCTGTTAAATAAAATATTATGAAGTGACTTTAAAAAAAATGATCTCTGTGTAAATCTGAGAAGCCACCCAAGCAAATGCATGGAGTCCTCAGAAAACAAATCCAGCCTTGGCTTTAGCGGTCTTGAATAATGTGGATGTTTCCAAGACTCTACTAAGAAACTCCTTAGTTATTTGCTTATATTCAATAGTTATTGTGGAATGATTTAGAATTTCTTAGAAAATTGCATTCAGATATCATCAGTCTGTTAAGCCAGATGGTCTCCATAGTCAAAAATGATAGATTTCAATCATTAATCAGGCATACTTAAATCATTTATCCTACAAAATGTCCATTCCTGATGCCTGAGATGATCTTATTGCAGTCTCCACAATTCCAAGATAGTGAAAGCGTCAATTTTAGAAAGAAGCTACTATATATTTACATGAATATATAAAAGATTTACTTACCAGCTTTGCTGATGAATCAAAGTACAAAAGGATTAACTAACTCACTGGAGGGCACAATTCCAATTCAAAATATTTTCAGGCTAAAACCAACACAAATTCAATTACATAAATACAAGATAGGGGAAGCCTGACTTGACAGCAGCAATACATGTGCAAAGAACTTGGGGACTTGAACTGACCACAAATGCACCTGAATCAATAGTGTGCTATGGCTTCTAAAATGATTAATTTCAGAGATTGTAATCTATATTAACAAAAGCTGAGTCTAGTTATCCTTTCTGTTTGCTTGACTGACCAGTCAACATCTGGAACACTCTTGTGCAGTTCTTGACACCACATCTTGAAAGGCAGTGACAGCTTCAAAATTCCTACATATAATGGGTTTATGATACTGAAGTATTTAAGAATGAGAAGTCAATGTCTCTAATTTACTTGAAGACATTTCAGTAAAAAAAAAATAGTGGAGCAAAACGCTAACAACTATTAAATCTAGGTGATGGGATATATGGGAGCCGACGATGTGCATCTATTTCTCTAATGATTGAAATTTGCAGGGTATTTGTCTTAAACCTGCATTTTCCATTTACATAAGAACTATATGTCACATGTTACATAAGAACTATATGTATTTATTTGTAGTAGCTTTGGTAGGATTTAAGAGAGATTTGTAAGACATAAGTTAATTTCCCCCAAGGTAGTATCATTGTTGAAAAGTCCTAATAAGCCCCTTACCCCAGGGTTGGAAAGGACCACAGAAAATTTGGGGGAAAGCAAGAGAGTATCAACTGCTATGGTGTAAGTTCTTCTTCTTTTTTTTTTTAAAGATTTTTTTTTAATTTTTTTCAATTTATTTATTTTCAGAAAAACAGTATTCATTATTTTTTCACCACACCCAGTGCTCCATGCAATCCGTGCCCTCTATAATACCCACCACCTGGTACGCCAACCTCCCACACCCCCGCCACTTCAAACCCCTCAGATTGTTTTTCAGAGTCCATAGTCTCTCATGATTCACCTCCCCTTCCAATTTACCCCAACTCCCTTCTCCTCTCTAACACCCCTTGTCCTCCATGATATTTGTTATGCTCCACAAATAAGTGAAACCATATGATAATTGACTCTCTCTGCTTGACTTATTTCACTCAGCATAATCTCTTCCAGTCCCATCCATGTTGCTACAAAAGTTGGGTATTCGTCCTTTCTGATGGAGGCATAATACTCCATAGTGTATATGGACCACATCTTCCTTATCCATTCGTCCATTGAAGGGCATCTTGGTTCTTTCCACAGTTTGGTGATCATGGCCATTGCTGCTATAAACATTGGGGGACAGATGGCCCTTCTTTTCACTCCATCTGAATCTTTGGAGTAAATACCCAGGAGTGCAATGGCAGGGTCCTAGGGAGTTCTATTTTTAATTTCTTGAGGAATATCCACACTGTTCTCCAAAGAGGCTGCACCAACTTGCATTCCCACCAACAGTGTAAGAGGGTTCCCCTTTCTCCACATCCCCTCCAACACATGTTGTTTCCTGTTTTGTTAATTTTGGCCATTCTAACTGGTGTAAGGTGGTATCTCAATGTGGTTTTAATTTGAATCTCCCTGAGGGCTAATGATGATGAACATTTTTTCATGTGTCTGATAGCCATTTGTATGTCTTCATTGGAGAAGTGTCTGTTCATATCTTCTTCCCATTTTTTGATATATTTGCCTATTTCGTGTGTGTTGAGTTTGAGGAGTTCATTATAGATCCTGGATATCAACCTTTTGTCTGTACTGTCATTTGCAAATATCTTCTCCCATTCCGTGGGTTGCCTCTTTGTTTTGTTGACTGTTTCCTTTGCTGTGCAGAAGCTTTTGATTTTGATGAAGTCCCAAAAGTTTATTTTCGTTTTTGTTTCCTTTGCCTTTGGAGACATATCTTGAAAGAAGTTGCTGTGGCTGATATCGAAGAGATTACTGCTTATGTTCTCCTCTATGATTCTGATGGATTCCTGTCTCACGTTGAGGTCTTTTACCCATTGTGTGTTTATCTTTGTGTACGGTGTAAGAGTAAGTTCTTCTGCTGTAGCCTTCCTCCTCCAGCTTCACCAACACAAATTGGCCAAGAGATCAGCCCTCTAAGAGCACTAATTAGCACTGACCTTCTACCTTTTCCTAATGGCCCAACAGGACTAATCTGGATAAGTCCTACATCCCTGTTCATCCCAGTCACCTCCATAAGTCCTAGCTTCCAGCATACATCATTACCTGTATTTCTAACCCCTTAAGATTTCATATATTCCCTAATCTGATTGCATATCCTGCTCATCAGTGAACTCCCAAGCCCTCTTGCCATGCTCTCTGGAACTTAAAGCCCCATCACCAGAAGATTCTTCTATATCCTCAACATTTCATTCAGTTTGTTGTCCTAAAAAAAAAAAACAAAAACAAAAAAAAAAAAACAAAACAAAAAAAAAACACCTTGGCTCTCCCCTAAGGTCTCTGCTTCCATAGAGTCCTCTTAGATGGTGGATACTTTCTTTCCCACATCCTTTATAACACTCACTGGATCTGGAGGTAAAGAAGTATCTTCTTCCTCCTCTTTGCCACTTACAGGGCAATTTTTTCTCCCTCTTTCCTCAAAAATTCCAGCCCACTTAAAATGTACATCATCAGATTATGACAGTGGCCACCCCTCTTTATGGCTGCCCTCTACCAACTTGTCAGTCACTTCTCTTCATTCATTCATCAGAAATGTTAGCACCTGGCCACAGTGTTTTTCTCCCACCAATTCTGTGATTTCAATATCCACTTGAAGATGTAGACAATCCTTTAGTTCTACCATCCCTTGAAGTCACTTCTCATAACCGTTTGTTTGATATCATCCCAGCCCAGCCATACACTCATTAGTCATACTCTAGATGTTATTACCAGTAACTATCCCACCTCTGTAATTTCAACTTCAAGCCCCCTCTATTCAACATAACCTCCACCCGCAATCCATGGATGCTACTACCCTCACTGTCCATCTGTCCTTTAATGCCTTCACTTCCTCACTACCCAGCTAAATCTCAGGTTCCATCATTATACCCATGACCTTAAGTGGGTCAGGTTGATCATTATACCCATGACCGCAAGTGGGGGCGGCATCCTTGTACTCCATTATATTTAACCCTGATTAAATCCATCTATGCAGCAGAATGATCCCACTTTAAATTCAATTTGACCAGGGATGCCTAGGTGTCTCAGTCAGTTAAGCATCTGCCTTTGGCTCAGGTCATGATCCTATGGTCCTGGGATTGAGTCCACATCAGGCTCCTTGCTCAATGGAGAGCCTGCTTCTCCTGCCTGTCAGTTCTCCCTGCATGTGCTCTCACTTTCTCTCCCTAATAAATAAGTAAAAAGTTTTTTAAAAAATTAATTAACAAAATAAATTTGACCAGAAATCTCTGTGGACCTTCTGAAATACCTGACAACCGTAAATGTTCCTAATCAGTTCACTGCCCTCTCCAAGAGAACTATTTCACACCTCTCTTCCACAATGAAACTGCAAACAACTCCCCTTCATAGTTCTCAGCTGATTATTTCCCTGATTTCATAGAGAAAATAGAAACGATCAGACATATTTGTTTGAAGATGAGATAGTTCTCTACTAACAACTCACCCGCTTCCTGTCTTCTTTCCTGTTACTAGGAAGGAACTTTCCACACTTACTTTTCAGTCTTACTTGTGCACAGGATCCCTTCCACTCTAAGCCATTCTAACATTTTGCTCTAGCAGTCAACACCAATCTTTCCTTTTATCAATATGCTGAGAGATCATTCCCAGCAGCATATAAACATGCTACAAAATCTCCTTTCTTAAACAAGCAAAAAACTCCTTGATCATATATCTACCTCCAGCTACCTCCAACTTCTTTTCTCCTCTTTATACTGAAACTCTTCAAAGTAGTTACTGATAGTGCTCCATTTCCTCAATCTCATTCTCTTCTCAACTCACTCAAACAGGCTTTTTTTTTTTTCACCAAGCAACTTTTTTTAAAAAAAAAAAATTATTTCCCTTTCTGTATTTTCATTGTTAGTGTATAAGAAAGCCACTGATTTCTGTACATTGACTTTGTATCCTGCCACATTGCTGGATTGCTGTATGAGTTCTAGTCGTTTGGGGGTGGAGTCTTTTGGGTTTTCCATATAAAGAATCATGTCATCTGCAAAGAGAAAGAGTTTGACTTCTTCATTACCAATTTGGATACCTTTTATTTCCCTTTGTTGTCTGATTGCTGTTGCTAGGACTTCTAATACTATGTTGAACAAGAGTGGTGAAAGTGGGCATCCTTGTCGTGTTCCTGATCTCAACGGGAAGGACGCAAGCTTTTTCCCATTGAGGATGATATTTGCTGTGGGTCTTTCATAGATAGATTTGATGAAGTTCAGGAATGTTCCCTCTATCCCTAGACTTTGAAGTGTTTTAATCAGGAATGGATGCTGGATTTTGTCAATGCTTTCTCTGCATCAATTGAGAGGACCATGTGGTTCTTCTCTCTTCTCTTATTAATTTGTTCTATCACATTGATTGATTTGCGAATGTTGAACCATCCTTGTAGCCCAGGGATGAATCCCACCTGGTCATGGTGGATAATCTTTTTAATGTGCTGTTGTATCCTGTTTACTAGGATCTTGTTGAGAATCTTAGCATCCATATTCATCAGTGATATTGGTCTGAAATTCTCCTTTTTGATAGGGTCTTTGCCTGATTTGGGGATCAGGGTAATGCCGGCTTCATAGAAAGTCAGGAAGTTTCCCTTCTGCTTCAATTTTTTGAAACAGCTTCAGGAGAATAGGTGTTATTTCTTCTTTGAAAGTTTGGTAGAATTCTCCGGGGAATCCATCAGGTCCTGGGCTCTTGTTTTTGCAGAGGTTTTTGATCAAAAATGTTCACCATCACTAGCCATCAGGGAGATTAAAATTAAAACTACATTGAGATATCACCTTACACCAGTTAGAATCGCCAAAATTAGCAAGACAGGAACCAACATGTGTTGGAGGGGATGTGGAGAAAGGGGAACCCTCTTCCACTGTTGGTAGGAATGCAAGTTGGTACAGCCTCTTTGGAGAACAGTGTGGAGATTCCTCAAGAAATTAAAAATAGAACTTCCCTATGACTCTGCCATTGCACTCCTGGGTATTTACCCCAAAGATATGAGGTAGTGAAAAGAAGGGCCATCTGTCCCCCAATGTTTATAGCAGCAATGGCCACGATCACCAAACTGTGGAAAGAACCAAGATGCCCTTCAATGGACGAATGGATAAGGAAGATGTGGTCCATATACACTATGGAGTATTATGCCTCCATCAGAAAGGACGAATACCCAACTTTTGTAGCAACATGGATGGGACTGGAAGAGATTATGCTGAGTGAAATAAGTCAAGCAGAGAGAGTCAATTATCATATGGTTTCACTTATTTGTGGAGCATAACAAATATCATGGAGGACAAGGGGTGTTAGAGAGGAGAAGGGAGTTGGGGTAAATTGGAAGGGGAGGTGAATCATGAGAGACTATGGACTCTGAAAAACAATCTGAGGGGTTTGAAGTGGCGGGGGTGTGGGAGGTTGGCGTACCAGGTGGTGGGTATTATAGAGGGCACGGATTGCATGGAGCACTGGGTGTGGTGAAAAAATAATGAATACTGTTTTTCTGAAAATAAATAAATTGAAATTTTTTTTAATTTTTATTTTATTTTATTTTATTTTTCCAGTGTTACAAGTTTCATTGTTTATGTACCACACCCAGTACTCCATGCAATACGTGCCCTCAAACAGGCTTTTATCTCATGCTATGACAGCACTCAAATCAAGGTTGCCAATTACCTTCATCTTGCCAAAACCAAAAGCAAACTCTTATTCCTCATCTTATTAAACTTCTCAGCTACATTTGGCTAGGTTGATTACTCCTTCCTTTTTGAACACATCTGGGTTTTTGTGACCACAGACTCTTGTTTTATTTTATGTCTAGCCACTTTTATCTCAGTCTCCTCTGCTGGTTCTTCCCCATCTTCCCAATCTCTAACCACTGGGGTGCTCCAGGGCTCAATTCTTGAATGTTATCCCTTCACTACATAGTAACACTCACTTTCAAATGTCAGAGCAAGCTCCAGCCCTGACTCTCCCCTCAGATCCAGTTCCATATGGATGTCTAATAGGAAGCTCAAATTTAACTTAGATCTCAAATGGAATTAGTGATCCTGTCTTTCCACCCTGTTCCTTAGCCAGTCTTCCCCTTTTTAGTCAATGCATCACCTCCCATCTAGTTGTTCTTGCCTAAATCCTGGATATCATCCCCGATTCCTACTTCTTTCTCATATAACACATCAATCCATTAGCAAACCCTACTGGTTCTGTGTTCTATCCCAGTTTAAATTTTCACCACTTCCAAGGCATCATAACCTCTTGTCCGGACTATTTCAACAGCTGCTTAGTTGTTCCCTCTACTTCTATCCTTGCCCCCTTGTCTGTTCTCTACAAAGCAGTAAGAATTATTTTTTTGAAACATAATTCATAGTAACTCCATTTTCTTACCTAAAATCTTCCAATGGATCCCAACCACAATAAGAATAAAATTGAAATTTTACAGTGACTTTTCCCTCAGCCTGGCTTGCCCCCTTACTTCATTCAGGTTTCCACCCAAATGTCTCTTCTTCAGAAATGCATTTATGTGGTCACTCTATTTAAAATTGCACCCTTCTGTCACTCTCAGTTCCCTACCTTGCTTTGTTTTCCATTGTAGGACCTAGCATCTGTTATTATTCATTTGCTTACTTGCTTTAGATCTGTCTCCTACACTTAAAATGTAAGTGTCAAGAGAACAGAGCAGAATTTTTTTTTACTACTGGTGCTCAATAAATATTTGTTGAGTGAGAAACTGCATCCATAGGGCAGGGAAATTATCAGGATAATCTAGAAATCACAACACAGCTTATAAGAAAAACTACCTAAAGGTGACACAACTGCTTTTATCTAAAACTCAGAGGACTTTGCCTTATTCTGTAAAGAGGAACAGCACTAAAATTATAGGGTAGAAATTACAGAGAGGCAGGAGGAGGAAATTTCTAAAAACCAAAGCCCAAGTAAGCCACCTCATGAGGCAGTGAGCTGTCAGGTATTTATGTCAGTGATAGGAAAGCTGAATTTATTCAGATTTATTTATTGGGAGCCTCCCATATGCCGGTTTTGTACAAGGTCCCTAATATAGGTTAGATAAATCACCTCATTTTGTTTAATCTTCAAAACTATATGAGGTATATTTAATTATTATCACTCCCCATTTTATAGATTAGAAAATTAATTTCTTGTGTCCAAAATAGAGACTGTTTTTTATACCATACTGTCTCCAGCTACTTCAGCTGAGCAACTCCTATTTGACAGGGAGACTATAAGAGTAGCGATTTGCAAAATGTGGTCCACAGACCCCTGGGAGTCCCCAAAACTCTTTCAGGTGTTTAGTGAGGTCAAAACCATTAATCTAATACTAAGATACTGTCTGCTTTCACTCTCTCTTAAGAATGTACAGTGATGTTTTCCAGAGGGTATAATGATATTGATGAGTCTTTGCTCTCTGGTAGATAATGGAATGTATGCTATATATTCTTTTTTTAAAAGATTTTATTTATTTATTTGACAGAGAGATAGACTCATAAGTAGGCAGAGTGGCAGGTGGAGAGAGAGGGAGAAGCAGGTTCTCCACTGAGCAGAGAGCCTGATGCGGGGCTCTATCCCAGGACCCTGGGATCATGACCTGAGCTGAAGGCAGACACTTAACCTACTGAACCACCCAGGCACCCGAATGGTATGTATGCTCTATGTCCTTCTGTTTAATTTTTCTTAGTTTGAATTTTTCATATACTAAATATTGACAGATACAAAAATACAGAAACAAAAATCACATTGAGGCCCTTAATAGTGTAAAATTTTCCTAAAATCAACAAGTTTGAGAACCATTGCTAAAGAGAAATGGAGGATATAAAATTCAAAGGCCTCTGAATCCCTTCCAACTTACAGATTCAAGGATTTCAATAGAGTTGTCTGAAAAAGAGATTAACCTCAAAACTTTTTTTAGTTAAACTATCAGGTATGGAAACTCTTTGTTAAATGTCTGTGTCTTCTTCACTGCCTTGGTCACTATAATGGGATTTTTCTTTGAAAAATCAGTATCCTGTATGGCTTTAAGACCCTAGGGTGAAAGATAAAGAAAATCCAGTAATAAAGTATGCACTTTCCCAACATCCTATTAGTTTTGGTTTGGAGATTTTTTTTTAACTTTTTTTAACTTAACTATTTTTTGTAGATATTTCATTTATAAAAATTATAACGGAATATTACTCATCTATCAGAAAGGTTGAATACCCATCATTTGCATTGGCATGGGTGGAAATGGAGGGGATTATACTAAGTGAAATAAGTCAAGCAGAGAAAGACGATTATCATATGGTTTCACTCATATGTGGAATATAAGAAACAGCATGGAGGACATTAGGAGAAGGAAGGAAAAACTAAAGGGGAGGGGAATCAGAGGGGGAAACAAATCATGAGAGACTATGGACACCAGGAAACAAACTGAAGGTTTCAGAGGGGAGGGGTTAGGGGTGGGTTAGCCTGGTGATGGGTATTAAGGAGGGCATGCATTGCAATAAGCACTGGGTATTACACACAAATAATGAATCATGGAACACTACATCAAAAACTAATAAAATACCATATGGTGACTGACATAACTTAATATAAATAAATAAATAAATATTTTAAAAATTAAAAATCACTGATGTGGGTTTGATTGTTTTTGTGTCCCTTGTTTGTTTTGAATTACAATTTTCTTCTATTAGCAAAGTAATGAGGGAAGGAGAGTAGGCAGAAAAGAGAACATTCCTTAACTAAATACCTACTGTAGGTCAGGTACAATATAATATGTTTCAGCCGTCATTTGCTGAGCACCTATTTTACCAGTCACTTCACTCAGTTATTGATATGTATTATCTCTAATTCTCAGAACAATCCCAGAAAAAAAAAAGTCTGCATAATTACCTTCCCTACATCCATGCCTTTGGGGAGTCCCTTCTCATACCTATACTGGTCTCGGTCATATGATTTACTTTGACAATAGCAAATATAAACAAGCTGAGACTCAAAAAGTGCTTATGTAATGGGTCTTACTCTCTCTTAATGCTCTTAGTAACCCTCATTCACCAGGTGAATGAGTCCAGGCAAGCCAAGTGGGTGATAGATGCCACATAGCTCAGTTGCTTCCATTAGCCCTGTTGACAACCAGCTAAATGCCAGACATAGGAGTTGGGCCAGTTGACATAAATGGATGAGTGAACCCAGCTGACACAGCAGGAAGCAAAGACAGTCCCAGTTGAGTGCAGTCCAAACCACCAACCCACAGAATCATCAGCAAATAAATGGTTATTGTTTTAAATCACTACATTTTGAGGTGGTATGCTATGCAGCAAATGCTGATAACAATTCCCTTTTTACAGAGAAGGAAAATGAGGCTCAAAAAAGCTAAATAAGGGGCACCTGGGTGGCTCAGTGGGTTGAGCCTCTGCCTTCAGCTCAGGTCATGATCCCAGGGTCCTGGGATCGAGCCCCACATCGGGCTCTCTGCTCTGCGGGTAGCCTGCTTCCTCCTCTCTCTCTGCCTGCCTCTCTGCCTACTTGTGATCTCTGTCAGATAAATAAAGAAAAAATCTTTAAAAAAAAAAAAGCTAAATAAATTTACTGAGGTTATTCTATGGCCAGTATGTGGCAGAATGAGAATTTTAAACCTAGAATTATGTATATTTCATTTAATCTTTGCTCAATGAGATAGACATACTATTACTGATTTAATTTTAAAGATGAGGAAACATGTACAGGGAGGTTAGACTATCTGCCCAAGCCAGACAATAAATAGTAAAATGCTAACTGTACTTACTGTGGTGACCATTTTGCAATATACAAATATGAAATCATCATGTTATACACCTGAAATTAAAATAATGTTAGGTCAGTCATACCTTAATTTTAAAAAAGAATAAGGGGGATACCAACAGTAAAATTAAGTAATTAATTAATAAAAAATAAGTAGTAAAGCCAAGATTTAAACTCAACTATGCCTGTCTTCAGAAACTCTGCTACTTTCACTTCAAGCTGTGGGTTCCAGTTAGTTGAGGATTCTATTCTTCCCTATAGAAAAATTAACTGTTCTAGCACTGTATTAGCAATCAACAAGATAAAATTTAAAAATGCACTGCATAATTCCAAGCACACAAACATAAAGAGTATAAAGGAAAAAGAGTGATGGAAAAGGAACAAGACTTGGGAATTTGAGTTATTAAAAAACAACAACAACAACAACAAAACATTATAAAGTATATCTGGTTTTATAAACAGGAACTAAGAAAAACCCATTAAAATAATCAAAGCACTAAGAGGAATATAAGGTAAGACAGGAGAGCCTGAAAATGGTATTTTAAACTAGAACTGAAGTAGCTAGCAGGCACCTGCTTAAACCAGGAAGGAAAGTGTTCATTAACACTAAAAAGCATTGCACTGTCTGCCCATCGCATTCAAAACGTGTCCTTCTACTGACTTCCTGCTGTCTACAGTGTCCACCTGGCACTGGAATTATTTAGGTTGGAAAAGAGAACATGGATGGAGGGAGGGAGCACTAACATCTATTGAAAATGGCATGGGAAGAGCACTGGATTGCAACTAACTAGGCAAGTGACCTTGGGTATATTACTTAACCTCTACGGATCTTAATTTTCTGATCTCCAAGGTCCCTTGCAGCTCTAATATTTCATGATTCTATGATTATATTAAAGGGAAAGTGGTGACCAGCAGTGATCCATGACTATGGAGGACAAAAAAAAAAAAAAAAAAAAAAAGAATAAATGAGCTCAGAAAATAGCATCTCTTCATTTACTCAACAAGCATTTATCCAACACCTACTATGTGTTCTAAGCTTTGTCCTCAGAATCATAATCCAATGAGGAAAGGGATGTGGCAACAAATAATTACAGTTCAATGTGATAATCCCTACAAAGACATATAGATTCAATACCAACTTACCTACTTACTAGCTGTGTCACCTTAGGCAAATCACTTAATCTCTCTGAGCCTCAGTTTCCTCATGTTTTCTCACCATAATAGATTCTGAAGCTACAGTCTGAGCTACCTATCGGCTTGATTCTCAAACCTCCATAGATGCAAAAGATAGTCAGTTGGTAATTAAAGCAAGATTGCAGAGGGTTCAAGGAGGGGTAAGATAAGGGTAAGGGGAGACTTAATAGCTAAAGCTTTCAAGAATTTGGCTGTAAAGAAAAATGAAGAAATGGGATGCTAGCTAGAGGAGTTTGTGGTGTCAAAGGGAAAATACATTATATTGTTTTGTTTTATATTTTTGAATGGGGACATGGTTGATTTTTTATGCAAAAGACCCAGAAGAGAGGGAAATTTTGATAAGCAAGAAAGAGAGGGGATAACTGAAGAACCAAAGTTCCAATGGAGACAAGATTGTATAGAATCGAGGAGGAACTGGCCTCTGAGAGGAGCATCTCCAACTATCAGGAAAGTGGACACATTCTTGATCATAAAAGGGGGTAAAACAACAGTTATAGTTAGATGGATAGATTAAGTGGTGAGAAGATTAAAATATTCCCATTTTCTGGGTTCCTTTTATTCAGTGCTATATGGAGTGAGGTCTTCAGTGAGCATGAGAAGGAAAGAAGGGTAGAGGAGGGAGGTCTGAGGCCAGAGGAGGAAGAGGTCAGCTCAGAGAATGACAGTCCAGAAACCCTCACTAAAGAAAGATAATGAAAGTGATATACCGTGTCAGGTGTCCATCTGAAGTTCACAATGAGTGATGAGAGGCAGCCAAGTTGTGAAAGTATCAGGTGCAAAGAAAAGGAGGTGAGGGGGAATAAAATGGGATACTTAAGTGTGAGGGTATAAGAGCTCACTGGGTATGAAAGATAGAAAGGGAAGGGGGAAATGATGTTAACAACACAGTAGATTGGTTCTGAGCTGGGGTAGGAGCCAAACAGAAGATGATGGGCTGATGGAGACAAAAAACGTAGTGGTAAACAATGGATTGGAGGTCTAAGCTGGTGAGGTTGAAGAACTGCATCAATGGAAATCAAGATTTATTAAATAATGCAGTTACTGATGGTGAAAAGGGCTAGTGTGTGACCAAGCCAGTGGGTAGTTGAGATGTATAAACATAAAGATCATTGAAGTAAAGGGATCAAGGAAATGAAAAAGCCATGATGAGAGATGGGTCATTCACATGAGTGCTGAAGTCACCAAGAACAATGGCCAGAGTCAGGGAGGAAACGGCAACAAAACTTAGAGGTACAGCCACTACCCTCCACCCCAAAAGGAGAATTTGTTACATTCCTCCAGGGCATAGATCCCACCAACTGTGGGACCCCCACCTCCCTTCATGCCCTGTACCCAAGTTCAGGGGATCCAGTACACCCCACAGCTGGTCTCCTCTCCTCTTCCTACTCTCAAAGTCCTCCATTATCAGATAACTCATCTCTAAGTTTCTAATAACTCAGAATTTTTTTTACAACATGGGCCTTCTGGGGCACATAAATCTCTGCCATCCTTGACACAAAGATGTTGATGTCCTCAAGAATGATGAGAGGAAACAAAAGGAAGAGAGTAAGCCATGAACTAGATCTGTAAGAAAGGAGGAGAAATAATCAGGAAGCTGGTAGGAGACAGTAATGAGGAGGGTAGAGGAGTGGGACTTTTGGAGGAGGGAGAGAGTGAAATGATACCAAAGGGATTTGGGAGTGGGAACTGAGAACAACAACCTCACCTCCTGGGCAATATGGTTAAGAGGCATTCAAGGTTCCACTTATAGCAGGAGGCAGGGGACATGTCCTGATTCAAAAAAAAAAAGTTAAGGATATAAGAACTTTGGTCTTCACAGACAGGCCTTTCTAGAGGGTAGGGTAAAGCCTTGGGAAGAAGTAGAGGATGTGGCTTATGTCTAATTGGATAATAAAGAGGGTAATATGGGGGGTTAACAATAGCCAGAGAGGCTCGGGAGGTAAGGCACAATGAGATGAGTTCTAACAGTCTCTTAGAGGAATGTGATCAATTCACTGTAGGTTAAGGTCCAGAATATTTCATTCAATTGTAGTCTTTGACTGGGATAGCCACATTTTGGCTCACATGAGACAGTGTGAGGGCTCCTCCATCAGAATTCGTGTGATGGAAGAGCCACAGCATCTGAAGCAGCAGTCCACTTGAGGCTGACATAGTGAGATTGTGTAGGTTACTTGCACAAAGCAAGTTCAGATCCACTGAAATGTCTGATGGCAACATTTTATGCCTTTGTTTTCTCTTACAGCATGACTTCAACCAGATTTCCTCTGACCATAATACAGGTGTGTCAGGAAAACTGGTATGGATGCTTTCTCACTCTCAGCAACCCTTCATTCACTAGTCCAGCTTTGTAAGGACAGGATCAAGTGGGAAACATGCAGAGTAGGAGAATAAGAAAAGAATCCATTCCTTATGATCTCCAGCCTCACCTCCCTAAGGAGGTTCTTGCAGTGAAGGAAGCACATCACACTTCACTACTTGCAGAGCTGGCCTTCGTCCACGTTGTCCATTCAGGTTGTATCAGCTTAGGGCAGCTCTGTGACTTGGCCAACAAACAGATGAGTCTAGAGTTCCTGCAGTTCAGTGGTCAGCCAGAATGCTTCCTCGGCTTAGGGCTGGGCTCAGAGCAGAGAACAGCTGGACTACATCCAGGCCAGTCTCCCATCAGCAACAGGTGACGACTCTGTTTCTGTCAGTGAGGAGGGGTCACCTATATCTCTACTTGTGCTTCCTTCCCAACCTCTGGGATGGTCTATTCAAGGCCTTCTGGGCATATAGATCTCTAAGTTCAGCCAGGGTATAAACCTTTGTGGTATTAACATATCTAACAAGCTCCCAGATGACACTGATGCTCCTGATCCAGGACCACACACAGAGGATGACAGGTCTCCATTAGAACTTTGTCTCCATTTGTACTCTTGCAAGTCAACTCAGCTTCTCAGACCAGAGCTTATTAACCGAAAGGAACTGAGCATGAAATTGTTCTAGGAGAGCTATACCCCCTAAACCAGCTTCCCTTCCAAATTCTGAGCTCTGCCAATGGTACTACCTCTTTTCCAATCACCTCGGCTTGAAATCTCCTTTCTCTCTCTTATTCAGATCCTGTCTATATAGTCAGTCATCAACTCCTTCTAAAATATCAATTAAAATGTCTCTCTCGGGGTGCCTTGGTGGCTCAGTTGGTTAGGCATCTGCTTTCAGCTCAGGTCATAATTCCAGGACCCTGTACAGGGGAGTCGGTTTCTCCCTCTCCCTCAGCCCCTCCCCCTGTATGTGTGTATGCTCTCTATCTCTCTCTTCTGTCAATTAAATAAATAAAATCTTTTTTAATAAAATAAAATAATAAAATGCCTCTCATAATTTTCCTTCCTATCTGCAATTCTAACATTCTAGTACAGGCTTTCAACATCTCTTGCTACCCTGGCTCCTCACTCCAGTCTCTCTCCCTTCCAACCCAACCAGCACACTGCCACTAGGCTACTCTTCTGACCTCCATGACTTCTTCCAGTTCAAAGTTTGGTATTCCTTCCAGAAGGTTACCTGATTAATATAAAAGCCTTCCATAAATCCCGCCCCACTGAGCCTGCACAACACAACAATCACTGGTCCACCAACATTCCCTGCTTCTCCAAAGGTTGAATCTAGTTTACTGTTGTAGAATTGCAATCCCAAAGAACACCTGCCTCAGAAGTGTTTGGAATGTGTGATAAAGAGGCATAATCCTGAGTCCCACTTAAGACCTAACAGATCTAAAACCTCTGTAAGTGGAGTCCAGGAATCTGCATTTTATCAAGCTTCCCAAGGAAATTCAATGCACGCTATAGTTGGGGAATCACTTCTCTAGCCTCTTACTATAAGCAGAACCCAGCATCACCCCCTCTATGTGTTACCTATTGCTATGTAACAAATTACCACCTAATATAGTGGCTTAAAACAACACACATTTATTACTTCACTGTTTCTGTGGATCAGAAACACAGACATAACTTAGATGGATACTTTGGCTCAAAATTCTCTCCAAAGGCTGCCATCAAGGTATGGGTCAAGGCTGCAGTTATCTCAAGACTCAGCTAGGGAAATATCTGCTTCCAAGTTCACTCACCTGGCATGATTTCGAATCTCACGGGCTGTTGGATAGAAGACCTTCATTTCTCACTGGCTGTTGACCAGTAGCTGTCCTCATTTTCTTGCCAGGTAGACCTTTCCTAGGTCAGTTAACAACATAACACCTTGTTTCATGGGAGCAAGCAAGCGTAGAGAGCTAGAGAGGAAGAGAGCCAGCAAGACAGAAGTCACAATCTTCTGTAACCTAATCATGAAAGGGACATCTCTTCACTTTTGCTGAATTACACTTGTTAGAAAGAAGTCACTAGGTCCAGCCCACATAAAAGGGGAGAATTACACAGCACGTGAATACCAAAAAGTAGGAAATCACAGAGCCATTTCAAAAGCCACCTGCCACTCCCTCTTCAACATCAATATACACCTTTTAGCCCGTGTTCTTGCCTATTTACCCAATAACTACATAAGAAGCAGAAACAATATTCTGGTTCACAGGTAAACAATGCATAAAGATATCAATTACCCCAGTCTGACTCTTTACCTTACAAATGTCTGATTTTAGTAAAGAAGAAGGCAGTTGATCAAGGCCCAAAGTGGATATTTGGGACCTTCTGACAAACACATATTCACCAGTTGGGCCAGTTTTCAATCCTGGCTGCAGATCAGAATGCCTGGGGAGCTTTTTTTTTTAAGTACTGATGCCCACAGTCCCACCACAGACCATTTAAATTGGAATTTCTGAGGCTGGAGCTCTAGAATCAGCATTTTTTAAAATATCTCTAGGTAGTTTTAATGTACATCCAGGATTGAAAACCCCTGGGCTGACCAATTCTTCCTCTCTCACTTGCTTTTTTGAGAAATGTTATATGGAAACAGTCTGTGCTTAGGATAGGTTGAAAGCCCCTTCTAACTGATTTGGAAATGTTCTGTGAAGGAGAAGGAATTGGACACCAGCTTTGCAAAACAACAAGAGAAGTCTTAGTGGAAACAGACAGAGGTGACCTGAGAGAGGGCATCAGGTTTGAGACACGTCTGGGTCAGAATAAGACCACACGAAGTCAGCATGCATTCAGTATGTGCCTACTATAAGACTGGTAATGGGCTAGGAACTGCAGCAAAGGGAAAAAAAGAAGCTAAGTCCCCTAGGACAAAGGTTGCAAATTCGTAGCCCATGGGTCAGATGAGGCTCACAGGCGTGTTGTGTACGAGTGTGTGTGTATATGTGTGGGGGGCATCTATGTGTGTTCTGTTCTTTGCAAAGTTTACAAAAATAAATATACAACTTATTCACATTTGGAAAAAAGGATAACATGCATCCTTGGCCTATTAAACAGTTAAAGTCCACATTTTTCTTCCAATAGTCATAACTTCACTGAGGAATTAAACTCTAAAATATACACAAACTATCATTTAAACTGATTTACTACCAGTGAAATCAGGGAAAGAGGCCATTTATTATTATCAACACAGAAAATGGGGATTCCATAGGCTTACATTGAACAACAGTATCTAGAATTAGCAGTTTTCATAAGCACTTAGTAAATATTTTTTAAGTATATGAATTAAACATCCTTATCTATAATTTAATGCTTCCTATCAACAGATTTTTTTGTAAGCTAACAAGGTGCTTTGTAAAAAGACTGGCATTTGTTGCCATATTTAAAATAAGGAAAGTTTATATAAAGATCCAGATCAGGAGGTTCTCATCTATAAACTGGTAGCTTGGATGACAGTATGCTTACCTTTCCACATGGTAAAAATCACCAGAAAGTGAACAGTGATTCCCACTTCTTCCTCCTTGCTCCCCCAAATGGACATGCTTCACCATTTGACATCCTCTGCCTTTGCCTGAGCAGTATAGGAAAGTGGTGAAGAATATACACTCCGGAGTCAAATGGGCTCCTGTGTGTTACTCCTGGCCTTGGGTTCTAAAAGAGGGTCCATCCTTTCTTTTATTGGGCCCAGACCAGGTGACACTATTATGGCTCTTCCCCAGGAAAAAAAAAAGAATATAGACTCTAGAGTCAAACAACTTTGTATCCAAAGACTACTTCTGTCTATGATTGTTAAATGGTGTGACTCAGTAACTTAATTAAACCCTCTGTGCCTCAGTTTCTCCTTCTAAAATTCATGAATAATAACAAAACCTACTTTACAGAGTTGTTAAGAGGATTAGTAAGTGAGTTGATACATATGAAGAACTTAGAACCATACTTGCCCAGAAGGTAAGCTGTAATCATGAGCTATAGTTATGAGTACAGTATAACACAGTAGTTACAAGTTACTCCCTATCCTTCAGTTTCCTCATCTGTAAACTGGGTATAACAACAGTTCCTACCCTGTAGGTCTGCTGTGAAAGGACTAAATGAGATCTTGTTTGCACAGTACCTGGCACAGCGTAAACACTCAATTAATGTTAGCTAACGTTGTTACTCCACTCTATCAGGAAAAGGAGATTAACACACTGAGGAAGATCAAGTAAGAGTCAAGTTAGGTGGTGTGTAAACTAAAAAAACTGAGGAGCAGGCAATAAGAAAGTCTCAAAGTATTTTTGAAGACAAAAACAAGCATTAGGGATTTGCTTCTGAGGCTGACTCTCCAGAGACTAAGAGCCAAGGAAGATAATTTATCCACTTAATATGCCACATGCCCAAGCACTTTGGAAACCCACTCTCTAAGCCCAAATCCCTCGCAGGTCTACCTACCATCTTTGCAATTCACCAATATGACCAACATGATACATTAATTGTGTCCTTAGACACCCAAAATAATGAAAGTACTAAAAATAATGGCTTCATAGATATGAATGTTCCTGAAACTGACAGGTGTGACAAGTAATGGAAGCAGAAATAACAGAGTACAGGAGCAACACTACTCTTCAAGCTCTCCTTGCCTGGCCTCTGACAAGTTAATCAAAACATACACAGTAGAGTTGCATTTTCATTGGGGTGGTGCGTTCATGAATTAATGGGAATCAAACTTCAATGATCGCAAGATTTAGAAAGAGAAAAGCAGGAGTCTGTTTCCTGCTTTCCTACAACTGGGTTTCTCAGAATCCCAAGCAGGAATCATTGATAATTAGTGATAAGAGGGTTGGTCTACAACTCACAAAGGAAACCTGGGAAAGAGTGTGATTGTACAGAGCCCAAAGCAGCTTACAGCATGTCTTCATTACAGATACACTCTCACCTCACACGGCTGTTGCACATCAACTCACAGATTATCTAAAGGACAATTTTAATCTCAGGGAGACTTTCCTCCACAACCTCTGCCCATGTCTCTGAGCTTCCTACATCCACAGATGTGTGCCCATGGAATACAAAGTCGTTTTAATATTAGTCTAGGAAAAAATACATTTAAGAAAAAGCCTACAGGAACGCCTGGGTGCCTCAGCCAGTTAAGCATCCAACTCCTGGTTTTGGCTCAGGTCATGATCCCATGCATTGTGAGATGGAGCCCTCAATGGGGCTCCACGCTCAGCAGGGAGTCTGCTTGAGATTCTCTCTGCCACTCCCCCAACTCGAACACATGTGCTCACACGTGCTCTCACATGCTCTCTAAAATCATAAATAAATCTTTTTTTAAAAAGAAGAAAAAGCTTACAATACAAAAACTAATATGGTATCTAAAGCCACATTCGGTTCAAAAAAAAATTGTCAGTTCTGTTGATATTTTCCATGGTAATGGTCCATGTGTTCTATTACTGAATTTGCATATGCTAAGGGAATTGTTTCGTCACACAAAAATTTTAATTCCATGCTATTTTCGACCTTCTGAGAATGCCCCAAGGGCATCTCTTCCTTAATACTCAATTGTTGTTCCATTCTGCAACCGGGAATTTTAACTTTGAAAAAAGGAAACCAGAAGTTGGAAAGCAGATCTGCCACAATCATCAAATGATTCATTTGAGGTCAGGTGCTAATGATCTGTGGATTAACATGACTAATGGAAAGCTGGCTGCAACCCACATTATTAAGTGCTCCCACATTCAGGAAAGGGCAACAGTGGAAATCAGGTAGGAATGTCACTGTTGAGATAGCAATGGATGGTATTCAGAAGAAAAAAAGTTGAAAACTAATGTTAACATCTGCTTTCCCCTCCCCAGTGTCCAAAAAAGAGAAGCCAGCACTGGATTTCTAAATTGGTACTTCTCAAACTTTAATGTGCATCACCTGGGGATCTTATTAAAATTCCAGTTCCAATTGGGTAAGTCTGTGGTGAGACCTGAGGTTCTACATTTCTAACAAGCTTGCAGATAACACACACTGCTGGTCCATATACCCACACTTTTGAGTAGCAAAAGACTAAACTAGAGATCAGCAACCTAGATCCCACAAACCAAATCTGGCCCACTGCCAACCGCTGTATAGCCTGTGAGCTAAGAATGATTTCTAGATTTTTTTTTAAATGGTTGAGGGGGAAAAAATCAAAAGAATATTCTGTGACATGTGAAAATCGTATTAAATGCAAATTTCTGTGTCTATAAACGAAGTTTTATTGGAACAAAGCATGTCTATTCATTTACATATTGTGTATGAGTGCTTTCTAGCTCAGGTAAGTAATTGCAACCTAGACTATACAACCCACAAACCTAATATATCTGGACCACAGAAAAAGTTCTGTGACCCCAGTTCTGAAAAATAAATAAAGAGGATTATGTTATATCATTGCATAGCGAGAAGGGCTTTGAGTTGCAAGGAAGGAACCCTGTGAGTCTGAAAGAGAGATTGTAGTAGCTCCCATAGACAATGGGAGGAGTCAGAGCTGACTGACAAATCCAGTGCACTGAATGCGAGCAGAGTGCTCCAGACATGGCAGCAGTCAAAAGGGAAGATCTCAGTGAACAGTATCTCAGGGTCCACTCAGACAAAGACAGTCAACAGAAACCTGCTGACAGCAACCTCTGGGAGCCCAAGGAGCAAACAGTAAGCCTAAACCACTAAGAAATAAGAACCCAGCACTTGCCTGATTTTCTGGCACAGCAAAAAGCCAGGACTCTTCAGTGATCAAACAGAAGAGTGTAGGAAACCCCCACCCCCAATCATCAGGACTTAATTTCCTGCCCATACAACATGTTGGGGACCTGAAAATTACATTTAATTTATAAAAATAAAGGAACAGGATATATAGTGCCTATGTTCATTTACTAGGGCTGCTAAAACCAAACATCCTAGACCTTCATTTCTCACAGTTCTGGAAACTGGAAACTCCAAGATCAAGGTGCCAGAAATGCAGGTTTTATGCTGTGACTTCTCTTGGCTTGTAGACTAATCTCCATCTGGGCTCTGGGCTCACCTCTACAAAGAGGGGAGGGAGGAGAGGTGGAGGGAGGGAGGGAGGGAGAGAGGGAGGGGGAGGGTAAGGGAGGGAGGGAGGGAGAGAGAGAGAACACAAGAGTGAGAGAGCACTGGTAAGCTAGCACGGGAGTGCAAGAGCACTCTCCAGTGTCTCTGCTTATAAGAACACTAATCCTATCAAACCAGGTCCCACCATTATGACCTCATTTACCTTAATTGCTTCCTCACAGGTTCTATCTCCAAATACAGAGTATTGAGGATTAGGATTTTTTCATATGAATTGAGGGTGGGCACAATTCAATCCATACATTGCCCTCAGTGATGTGGACTAAAATTCGTAAGTGCTACACCCATTTATATCCTTGATCTTAAGAAAAGTGACTGACTTCTGGCCTGATGTGAGGACATAAAAAGGTACTTTATCTCACTCAATCTTCTTCACTGACCTGCCACTCATCCCCAAACCCAATATCAGAATTATTCCTTTAAATGAAGATTACCTCACTCCAAGGTCCAGGTTAAACTATAAATCTAGTAAACAGAAGAGCTGCACTTTACCCCTAATGGCACAGAAAAGTCTCCGTGACAGAAAATACAGTAAGAGCAGGGACTCTCAGCCAGAATGCAACTTGCTCAGTTACCTGACCTTGAACAAGTCATTTCAACTTCCCATTCCTCAATTTTCACATCCATAAAAATGGATGAGTTATATTAACCTATTTCCTAGGATTGTTGTGAAGATTAATCTAATTAATATGTACCAAGCACTTAGAACAGAGCTCAGTACACAGTAAGCACTCGATGGTTGCTAGTTATCTTATCTTAAAGATTTGAGGGAATTTTTGCATTCTACTCCAGAATATATTCAAATTAGTTGCCACCAAGAAAAAGTGACAATCCAGGAGGAGATCACACATACCTACTGCCACACTCCTATGGTTTGAAAAGCACGAAGCCAAGGACGACCTTGGGAAATAAAGGGAAAGACACTGAGGAACAGAAACTTGGGCAAAGGGAAGAAATCTGAGAAAAATCTTGATTTTGTGAGTGTTTTCCAGAAAAGACTAGTCTAGCTAAAATAACTGGGGCAGGGTGGAGGCCGCATAAGGGCACTCTGTGCCTGGGAAGAGAGAATTGGTCAGAGGGTGCCAAAGACTGTTTTTGGGACTCCCAATTTCCAAGTTTCTCTGGAGCAGTAAGATCTTTCAGCATTTCCAATTCAAGCCTGCTCACCCCAAACAAGGGCAAAAGCTTTGCCTAAAATACCCAGAATAGTGAAGTTTGCAACAAAAAGGCCATTTTCTCTTCCTGGAACAAAGTAATGCAATGCAGCAACAGCAGCAGAGACACTGTTGTCCTTCATTCAGAAACAACAAAAGAAATTATCCTTAGGAAAAGCAAGCCCATGTACAATAGACTAATGGGCAAAATATTTGCCAGGCTGTAGGCCTTATACTCAGTATGCAAATGAGCTGAATGGAAGGAAAGAAAAATTCAAAAACAGCTGTACTGTTTTCTTTCTTCCTGTGTTGACCAGGAGGAAACAATTTTTCAAGTGGTTAAAAAAAACAAATGAGTCTACAGCTCTATTGCTCCTGCTGCAAAGGCAGCCTCCACACTTAGATTTCTTATTGTTCCATCATCCTGAATACATGTAATTATTCTAGGTCTGGTATTATCTGCTCCACACAAACAGCAGAGTACCTTTCTGAAATTTTGTCCTGTACCATAAGAACCTACCAAAAATAAAATCCACAGAATTGCAGGAAGTGAAAGGATGTTTCTGTGTCTGGTACAAAATTTTTGAGGGGAAGCCTATGTCCCCAACCTCTCTATGCCCCCACTATGCACATGGCATGCGTGCACACGCACACACACGCACGCACACACACACGCCTCAAGGGCCATATACTTCCCTCAGGACTTGAGAAAGGAACATAATTACAGATTCTCAAACTCCTTCCATCACATCATGTTTGGGCTATACTGTGGGGATGTAGTCACCGCCCACACACAGCCTGGAAAGTGACCGACTCGCCTTAGAACTGCCTCAAGAGCCATATGTGCATCGGTTGCAAAGCCAACTATGATTTCCTCCTGAGCACATGGTTCAAGATATGTTTTTGCACAAGCAGGCATGGATGTGAAAGTCATTTTTCAAGAACTCAGATCCTCTGATCTGAATATTTATACACATGCCAGTGCTACAGAACTTTCTGTTGAGAGGGGGACATCTTGTGGATTATCTCAGAACTGAGTGTTTCTGGAAGGCAAGCCAGCAATAGGAACGGTACCATGGATGATAACAGCAGCCACCCTAAGCACTTCCTATATGCCAGGCACAGTACTAGGAACTTTACACTTAATGCTCAGAGTAAACCCTGTAAATAGGGATTATTTTTTCTCATTATGCAGACAGAGAATCTGAGGCTCAGACAGATTAAATAATATACCCAAAACCTCACGTCTGTTAAGTGAAAGAGCCAGAATTCAAACTTAAGCTTTACTTGGTTGAAAGTTAACTTGCTTTCCTTATGTTATAAAACCACTGCTGTATTTAGCAGGTGTATGATAACTGACACTGTGTAAGTGTCATTCACTGGTTAAGAGTAGAGGTTCTGGAGCTATACTACTTGAGCTTGATTCCAATTCTGTTGGATGTCCTTGACAGGAAACATACAGATGACCCTAGTAGCTCATTTCCTCCCCACTTTGGTGGCCTGGACAAGACCTAGATGGAGTGCAGAGAGACAAGACAAGACTGAGAGTTAATGTAACCATTCCTACTAGGCAAGATTATTCCTAGCATCTCAGTATGCAGATCCTGGTGTTCCATATGCCTGTTCCCTGGTGTGGCCCCTAGGCTGGGAGAGTCTTTATTTCTTGTCACCAGACAGGGAGCCAGAAGAGACAAGAGCTATACAGTCACTAAAAGTCAAAGCTCATAGCACATAAGGATTCTGGGACAAATGAACTGATGATAGTGTGAACGCATGGCCTAGAGCAGCAGAGCAATAGAGAGCAATGGTTCTCAAACTTTGGTGTGTCTCAGAATCCTCGGGGAGATGTGTCACACAGCACAGGTTGCTGGGCCCATACCCCAGAGTCTCTGAGTCACTAGGTCTCAGGTGGTACCAAAGAATTTGCATTTCCAACCAGTTCCCAAGTGATGCCAGTACTGAAGGTCCTGAAATCACTTTGAGAACCAGTGCCATGTGAGATTCCAGATAAGTGGCGAAGCTCTGGTCTACCCACAATGATGTGAGATAACTGACAACTTCCAGTTAGAAGAGATAGAAAAGGTTCTAGCTAAAGTTTATCCTGACATCATATATGGGTTGAGGACCCTACCTGCTTTGTGGATTCTCTGCTTCATACCCGCAGGTTCAGTCCTACTCCTATTTAGATGACAAATCTTAACTATGAGCAAAGAAGGACACAATTAAAGTGCTTCCACATCAGTAGCCTGGACATTAGCTCTAAGTTGAGCTGGAGAATCAGTTTTTAATCTTAGTCTCCATTTCTGATCCTTGGAATCTAATATCCCAACCATGTATAAAGGAATTCCTGTTTTGCTGATGTCAGACCCACACAAGAACAGAGGTTTCTTACTCTGATTTGCAGCTCAGTAACTGATGCGTTGCTACCTGCTGTCTGGCATGCCCAGTGCTGAATGTGAGTCAAACACTTATAGGGGCACTCAGGGCTACTTTTTCTCCTACCAAGGAGAAGAATCCCTCAGCATACCAAGGTGTTCTCAGCACCACAAAAATCTACTTTAGCAGAATTCCCAAATGCAAAGATGTCTGGTGAGAGGAGTTAAGGGGATTGGTATTTATCTTTTCTTTTAAGTCTCATGTGATTGGTATGGGAAGACTGGGTCTAGACAATCCTGCTGGAAGCTTTTGGAAGGCCAAGGGGCAGAGGGTAGGGTACAAGAGAAAGGAAGAAAGGCATAAGTGGCTTACATTTTCTCTGCTCTTAATCTTCAGGAGAAAATATCTCTCTCTCTCTCTCTCTCTCTCTCTCTCTCTCTCATTCTCTTTCTTCCCTCCCCATATTCTGGAATGATAGGAACCAAAGGTTAAATGGACAGGAACAAGTGTATGCTAAAGGGAAAAAGAGACCCAGAGTACTCTATCTCCAGTCTCATAATCAAGCGATAGAATAGTTCTCATGGCTCAAGAATGGTTCAGTCCAGCCTTCCTAGAGTCATAGAGTACAGGAATTTGGGGACCAAATTGGGGACCAAAACACCAGCAATTAGTGCGGAACAAGCATTTGCCTGTAGTGTCCCCTCTATGCTTTATGTCCCATAGGTGCCTAGCAGAACAAAAGTGGTGGGTGACTAGAAGTGACTTGAAAACCAGGTGGATTCAAGATACACTGAATTCCAAGTAGCACTGACCACCTGAGTGGTATTCCTAGCTTCAGTTTCCTAACCTCTCAAATAAATATAGTTATATTTCCTACTTCGCAGACTTGTTGTGAGGATTAAATAAGATAATACACAAATGTACTTAGCTGAATCTACCATAGTGAGTGTTTTGTTAGTGATATCCATTACCACTCTTATTATTTCTCTTATTATTCCAACTGAAATGGGCCCCTGACTTGCTATGTGACATTCATCTTACTACTCTGGGTTTCAATTGCTTTATCTGTAGGCAGGGAATAAAAATCCCTGTTCTATTCCATTCACCTCACCAGTATGCAGTGAGAGCAAAACTAATTGTACATATGCTTTGAAAAAAAAAATGTAAGAGCCAATCCAAATATCGGATTGTAAGGGGTATTGTTGCTTGGCTTCTAGAAATCATTATTCTCATAACAAACAATTTAATAAAACAGTCAACCCAGCATGAATAAGCACCATTACCCCTCCCCCATTAACTCCATCAATCATCTTACAATGACAAGTTTCTGTGTTGACTTGTAACTCATCTTATGTTGCATCTCGTGGACTTCTTCATTAAAAATGTAATTAAGCCAGAGCTTCAGTCTCATTTACTGAAAGCTGGGCAGGAAACTTTGCACTAACCTTGAGTGGGTCAAAAAGTGCTATGAAACATGTCTAAAAATACAGGCAGGGGCCAGAGCAGACCATTCAGGCTCTTGCAGATCATAGGAATGAATGTCTTTATCCTAAAGGCAATGGAAGGTATTGCTGTGTCTTAATCCGAAAGGCAGAGAAAGGTGGTAATGACATGGTTTGCTTTACTCTGGATGCTATAAAGAAAATTGATTGAAGGGAGTCAAGAGCCCTTATTATAGATCCTCACTCCTCCAGAACCTGGGTCTGCCTGGACCAGAACCTGGGTCTGCTGACAGTATTTGCTTCCTACTCTCAACAGCCTTCTAGTGGCCATGGAAACAGTGTTTTGATCTACTCCCAAGTTTTTGCCCTTGCCAGGCTGATGCTGCTGCAATAGTTAACTGAGCCATGGCCAGTTGTATCCTGAGCTGTCAGTGTGCCCATTAGGCATGTCCAGATCACAGATGTATACAGGACAGAGCAAGTTGAGTTAGGGTTGTAAGTCATGGTGCTTAATGTTCCATATAGGAAAAAGATCCCAAACAGAAGTCAACTAGCAGCTTAGGTTGTGAGATGTATGTCTACACACCTTGAATTCTGAGGCTAAAACTGATCTCCAGAGATCGAAAGTAATGACAAAGGCACAAGCATAACCTGAATGAATGTGTACATACACTGGTGGTAGCATTTGGGCTTCAACAGGGACACAGGGTAAAAGCAGAGACTACCTAAGTAATAACATCTTGCGTATCAGTATATGCTAGTTTTAAGCACGTTTTGCTAGTAATTTCTTTTCATTATTGATATGTTTTTATATTAATTACATATGCATATAATTATTACTTATAATAACCTGAAGACTCTGAATGAAATAGCATGACAACTCTGTAATTTCTATAATAAAGACTATGAGAAGAAAGGAGGAACACTGAGACTTGCCCTAAAGGTCCTGAGTGCTGAGTGATGTAGTCAACTGACAGCGATGGATTCACAGAAATGAAACAGAAACAAGAGCATAATTACTAACATACATGCATACACACATACTCATACATGCACACAGGAACACATGCACAGTACTTAACTGGGTTATATCAGTGTGGATTGTTTTCCTTCCCAAAAGTTAAGTACTCCAATAATAGATTATGGCAGAACTCCCCAACCCTATGAGTTGTAGGGACTTGTTGTACCACAACAGTGTTATGGTTTTGCTGAGATATCAGTCCTGTCTACTCTCATGACAGGCTAGGTGGAGCCTGGAGCTGGGAGCAACCTCACCCATTGACCTCACTGTGCCTTCCAAATATTTCCTATGATAGTATAAACTCGGGAAGCACTGGATTATAGTATGTAATCATTTTTGTCTCTCCTAAAAATTCTGTTACCATCAGCCTGAAAGCTTCATACACATACTAAGCTGATATTTTCTTGGTATGTATTGATTTTGTTTTTGATTTGAGGTTGCTAGGGGAAGGCTGATGGAGATGCAGGGTGATGCAAGCACCTACCTGTCTTCACTTTACCCCTCCCCCAATGAATGTGCAATATTCCCCAAAAATGCTGTGTGTTCCATAAGTAGTATAGGAATTGATCTGAGATGACACCCAGATGAATAATATATAAAATAAAAGTTCACGAGAAGTTGTTTCCCTTCTTCCTGACCTTAACAGTGTCCTTTTATCTAAATCACTCACTGGAGTTCAAAATTGACCCCAAACAAAGTACCCCACACTCTGACTGAGTGCTTTCAAGCCGAAAGCCTCAATGCTTAAAGTGCTAGATACAGCAAATTTGGATCTGCCCTGATAATTATACCCAAACTTTGATATTCTAGGTATGAAGTGATTTTAGCTGAAAGTAAGGCCAGAGGAAAATTTCAAATTTGAACTTGGTTTGGACAGGAAGTCACTGAATTGTTCTCTTTGTAGATTTCTCCATTGGTTTTCATCAAGCTTCTCCATAGCTTTGTGAGTTCACTTATACAAGATAGAAGCTATTTCCTTTTCAGGAAAATTTTCACAGAGATGACAGAAAAGCATGAAGAACAGAAAGGATAGAATTCTGACCACTTTTATAAGTCCCTTTGAAGCATCATTTGGAACCTTGATTTACTTATGAAACAATTCTGAATAAGAGCTTACATGTATGAAGTGCTTTCACATACATGACCTTTGTCTTCCTCCATCTTCCCTTCAGGGGTTCAGGGAAACCTTTGCTGGAAGAGCCTGTCACCCAAAACATTAAAAGATGACACACTCTGAGGTGCAAACACAGTTGAGAATTAGGTGGCGAGCTGTGCCTTTTAAGCCAAAAGAATCTAGGAAAGATCACTAAAACCTACGAAGCTGAATAATTTAAGAAAAAAAAAAAGGAGCAATGCCAGAAATTTGAGGACCAGTAATATGAGAATGGGATGTCAGGGACAACGATGGAAAAGGAGGACCTGGACCTCAATGAATGACTAGGAAAAGTTCTGTACTCATGGCTGGGTTTAAAGGGCCACAGTCAGGCACCTGGGTGGCTCAGTCATTTAACTGTCTGCCTTTGGCTCAGGTCATGATCCCAGGGTCCTCGGGTCAAGCCCCACATGGGACTCCCTACTCACCAGGGAGTCTGCTTCTCCCTCTTCCACTGCTTACTGCTCCCCCTGCTTGTGCTCTCTCTCTTGCTATCGTTCTCTCTCTCTCTCTCTCTCAGATAAAGAAAGAAATAAATAACTCTTTTAAAAATAAATAAATGAAGATCCAGAATTTTTTTTAATTTTTTATTTTTTAGAAACATGTATTTTTATCCCCAGGGGTACAGGTCTGTGAATCAGCACTCACCAAAGCACATAATACCCTCCCCAATGTCCATAACCCCACCCCTCCTTCTCCCAACCCCCCTCCCCCCAGCAACCCTCAGTTTGTTTTGTAAGATTAAGAGTCCCTTATGGTTTGTCTAGATCCAGATTTTTTTTTTTTTGTTAAGTTCACCCCCACTGCTTCCGCTGTATTCAGCAACCCAGAATATTGTGTCTGTAGTAGAGAGCTGGAATAACAATAAGCCACCCATCACTTGACCGTGAGCTCCTTGAAAGCAGGGACTGCATCTCAATTCTATACCTAACAGCTACCAGGCTCAGTTCTGCTGGTCTCCTACCCTTCCAACAATCTCACTTTTCTACTCCTACCATATCTGCTAAACATACTGCATCTCCACCTGACACGGGTGCTTCAAACTCATCAAGTCTAAAGCTGAACTTATATCCCCAACCCAAAAATACCTGCTCCTCTTCTTATATTGCCTATCCCAAGCTCATACCATCACCCCAACCCAGTGATTCATGCCAGAAATCTGGGAGTGCTCCTTCTCTTTGAGTGTTCCTTCTCTTTCACCTACCACTTCCAAGCAGTCATTAAAGGCCTGTTAACTTTACCTTCTAAATCACAGTCTCTCTCTCTCTCACTTCTTCCCTCTTCCTCCCTTCCCCCCACCTCCACTCTCTTTCCCTCCCCTGCTTTCAATAGGAATTCTGTGCCAGAATCACCTGGGGAGCGATTGTTAAAAATGCAATTGCTTGGACTCCACTCTAGTCCCACTAACTCAGATTTTATAGGGACAGGATCTGAAGTCTACATTTTCAAAAGCTCTCCTGGTGATTAGAAGGCTAATGGTCCAAGGATCAAGCTTTGAGAATCACTGGTCTAATCTATCCCCTCTTCTCCAGGCCTCCTTCCATTATCTTCACTCAAGAATTCATTATCTCTCCTCTGAAGACTTTAAGGTTCATAAGAGGAGAGGACTGTGTCTGTCTTGATCACTATTATATCTCCAGTGCCTACATAGCATGGCACTTGTCATATTATAAGTCTTCCATACATTTTTGTGAAATAAATTAATGAACTAGGATGAGAAGCTAGCAGTAAAATATTCAGAACAGAGTTGTACATATCTTACTTACATTCAGTTAAAAAGTTCAGTTTAGCCAAGGATACAACGTACCTAATCATAACCCTACAAATCATGTTTTACCCAAGAATCTCTAAACTCCATGTATATTAAATAAGGTAATGCTACCTTCTATAACAAATAAACCTGTTTGCTCAAAACAATAAAAATGTACTTCTTGGGGTGCCTGGGTGGCTCAGTGGGTTAAAGCCTCTGCCTTCGGCTCAGGTCATGATCCCAGGGTCCTGGGATTGAACCCCACTTCGGGCTCTCCAGTCTGCAGAGAGCCTGCTTCCTCCTCTCTCTCTGCCTGCCTCTCTGCCTACTTGTGATCTCTGTCTGTCAAATAAATAAAATCTTAAAAAAAAAAAGAAAAAATGTACTTCTTGCTCATCTAGCAGTCCAATGTGGATGATTCCAGTTAGCAGTTGACTTTTCAGATGGAAATATAGGGACCCAGGCTCCTTATATGTTTTGATTCATCCATATTAAACACACTTAATGCCAAGGCTAGTATGGTTGTCTGAAATGGAAAGAGATTTTAAAATTAATACCTTCCTCTAAAACTGACACCAATCACTTCTGCTCACATTCCATCAGCAAGTATTAGTCTTATGGCACCATCTAGGTAAAGGGAGCTCAGAAATACAATCCTAACGACAACTCCATAGAGATGAGGAATATGAATTTCTTGGCAATTAAGTACCCATGTTTGTCATACCACATAAGCTGGTAAGCGGATTCTGCGAATCTACTTAGCGAGTATATTTGATTGAACTTTAACTTTAGAGATAAATTACAAAATAATTTCCATTTCAGAGATTGGCTATATTGTTCAGCTGTGCCAGAAGGAATATAGGGTTGCTTTATAGTAGAGAATGTCCCTGAGGAGCTTAGCTAGGAATGGAACCAAAAGCCAGATGAGTTATAGGTGTCAAGTGGCTCATCTTTTCTAGTTTGCTCTGCATCTCCTTTTTGGCAAATTCGTTTAAAACAGAAAGTACCATTATTTTCAAATATAGGCTTTTGACCTCAAAGTTCCAAATCCCTCTTCTGGGAGTGGTGGGGATTTAATGCCCAGATGGCAGTTCAGCTAAGACAAAAAGTTTACATCTCAGAGATACCCCTAGAAAGCTGCAATGGCACAAATTCATCTCCACCAAGGTTTTTTTGCCTGAACACACAGGTAAGAAAAAAAATGGTTTGGGTATATTTGTGCCAATCTTCTAAACTATCATAGAAAACCTCTGGGGGCACAGACATTTAATCATTCTGAAACGAAATGGCTTTTGGGGACAGCATGTCTCTGGGTCTATTTCTATTTGAAGTCCTAAAGTGCCCCAAATGCCTGGCTAGCCTGATGGATTAAGTACTGAACCCTGAGGCTCTTGAGGTCAATGATTTATCGCAGCTGAAAGCTGTGAAATGTCATTCTGCTGAGAGGATCACGCAGCATTCAGTCAATAGAATTAGCAGACACTTGAACACATATTTTAGCACCAGCTGCGAGGCCCTCTAGAGATATTTAACATATCCAGATGTAAGTTTCTCAGGAAGCACCATCAGAGCCTCAACAGAAACCAGAGCTAAGGATAGCCTAGCGATATGTGACATATTTCCAATGTTGGAGGAAACAATGCAACCAATGGAGCCCTTATTATAGATCCTCACTCCTCCAAAGTACAGTGAATGAACAATGTGTGAAGCAGAGGGGTGAAATAGAGATGAATTATCAACCCAGACTCAACAACCACCCCCAAGTACCCTCAAGTGATTGAAAGAAGAAGAGCAAGTTCCATTTCCCAATTTGCCTGGTCTAAGTGGATCTAGTTCACCTATACAACCTTGAGTCAGAACTATAAGTGCCTTGCTCCTGGTGTGTGCCACTGTGTGTGCCCTCTGCCCCCACATCTGTGGAAGGAATGCAGGGCAGTCCTCCTCTTGCTGGGTCACTCTGCTCTTCACGCTAGTATTTCTGGTCCTTTAGCTCTGCTTTTCGCCAGATTCAACTTCCTTAGGCTCCCTCATTTAACAGTCTGTTCTGAACTTGCCTTTTTGGCTCAATGGCACTCTCTCTCTCTGTTCCCTCCAGTCCAACAAAAGTTCTTCACTTGGTACTAAGCATCATGCAGCATACTCTGGGTCTTCTGATCCTGGTACACTGGGACCAACCCGCTAAAATGCTTCCTGCACCACTTCCCCACATGGAGGAGAAAAATAGACACCTCTTATAAGTATACACAGACCAGTATCTCACTGAACACTTACCATCCAGGACTGTCAGTGGCTGCCCCATCTCAGCCCCATCCCAGATGCTCAGAGTAAGTATTTAGTTGCCGATATACTGCCCCATTCTATCTTGGCTATTCCCTAACCACTAGCACGAGGTGCCAGACATTTCCACCATATAATCAGGCATGAGGCTGATTAATTACCTATCAATTATCTACTGCTGTATAACAAATAATCCAAACTCTTAGCTTAAACAATAAACATAGCAAGTTTCTGGGGGGTCTAGAATCCTGGAGCAACTTAGCTGGATGGTTCTGGCTCAGGGTCTGTGAGGAGATTGCAACTGTAGGGCAAGGCTACAGTCATCTGAGGGAGCTGGAAAAGTTCACACTTGTGGCTTTAGGAAGAAGGCTTCAGTTCCTCCCCATAGGAGCCTCTCCACAAGGCTGTTCAATTACATGACAGCGGGATTCCCCCAGAGTAGGTGGTCTTGGAGGGTCCGCAGAAGGGAAACTGCAATCATTCCATAAACTGATCTTGGAAGTGATATTCCATCATTTCTGTTCATTAGAAGCAAGACACTAAGACCAGCCACATTCAACTGAAGGAAATCAGACTCCACCTCCTGAAGGGGAGGAATATCCAAGAATTGGAGCACATATAATTAAAACCACCACAACCAGAAAGGGGAACCTTCTTACACTCTTGGTGGAAGTGCAAGTCGGTGCAGCCACTTTGGAGAAGAGTGTGGAGATTCCTCAAGAAATTAAAAATAGAGCTTCCTTATCACCCTGCAATCGAACTACAGGGGATTTACCCCAAAGACACAGAGGTAGTGAAAAGAAGGGCCATCTGTACCCCAAAGTTTATAGCAGCAATGGCCACAGTCGCCAAACTGTGGAAAGAACCAAGATGCCCTTCAACGGACCAATGGATAAGAAAGATGTGGTCCATATACACTAAGGAGTATTATGCCTCCATCAGAAAGGATGAATACCCAACTTTTGTAGCAACAGGGACGGGACTAGAAGAGATTATGCTGAGTGAAATAAGTCAAGCTGAGAGAGTCAAATATCATATGGTTTCACTTATTTGTGAAGCATAACAAATAACACGGAGGACATGGGGAGATGGAGAGGAGAAGGGAGTTGAAGGAAATTGGAAGGGGAGACGAACCATGAGAGACTATGGACTCTGAAAAACAATCTGAGGGTTTTGAAGGGGCGGGGGGGTGGGAGGTTGGGGTGCCAGGTGGTGTGTATTAAGGAGGGCACATATTGCATGGAGCACTGGGTGTGGTGAAAAAAAACAATGAATTCTGTTATGCTGAAAAGAAATTTAAAAAGAAAAAATAAAAGAAACTGGCACCTCAGAAACCAAAGGCTTTTTCATATTGCAGGTTTTTTAAAGCCTGAGTAGTATTCCATTGTATGTCTAAACCACCTTTTCTTTACCCATTCATCTGTCAGCGGATAGACTGTTTCTACATTTTGGTTATTGTGACTAGTACTATAATAAACATAGTAGTGTTAAAAAAATAAAAAATAAAACCACCACAACCACTAAACACCTCTGGAAGAGGGAACAAGAATTTCTCTGGCCCCCTTCTGCTCATTTCTATTGGACACTCAGAGCAGCTCCATTCTCCTCAGAGCTTTGGTACCCAGTGGTAAGGAAAGGCTTATCCTGCTTTTCAGCCAATTTGTGGGTTCCAGTTACCTGCCTCATTTGCTCTTGGTACCACTTCCCCTAAGTTGGCCCTAATTCTGCCACTCCCTAGTCTAAGAGTGTCCCCTGGATTTACCTGATCTACATCTGAGGTATTGCTATATTTATCCTGCATTTAAGTGGAAAAATGAATAGGACACTCCCAGACCATATTTCCCACACCTGCCAGAACTGGATGGGACTTCTTCAAATCCAAACCATGCTTCAGTTTGGATTTCATTTCTAACTGCACAACTTCCATCAGAGCCACGTCTGCTACCCTGGTCTTCCTTCTCAGTATTCTTGCCAAGCTTTCCACTAAATTGGCCTCCTCATGCCCAGCTGATGATGACAAGACACTGAACTGGATCTTTTCCAAATAGCAGCCTACAATGCACTTCCTGAACACAGAGAATGGCAAGCCCTCATAGGAGAATGTCAGAGAAGTCTCCTTCTATACCACCTAGAAATGCGGGGGTGGGGGGGACACGCAATACTTTTCTGCTTGAAAAAAAAATGTGTTTTTTAATTATGACTTTAAACACCTTTTCCCGGAACACTTAACAATGTCGCATTTAGCTACAAAATCAATCCAAATTATATTCCCATTAGTGTCATATGTATTCATATGTTGTCACATATTTATGTGTATACTTATTATTTTTATTATGACTTTTGCATTTAATATTACTTCAAATACTAGTATCTATAAATCAATATAGTCTCCGTATTTGTTATTGTTAATATCCATGGAGTATTCCATCTCACTGACATGCATGATTTTCTTTAGCCATCCACCTCTCACTATTAGCCATCCACATCTCACTATTCAGTTGCTCCCAGATTTTAATGGTTGTAGAATTCCCACTAACATTTGTACAAATTAATTTCATTTGTTTTAAGTTTACAAATTAATTTCTCTTTTCTTAAGAGTATTTCAGTTGAAATGCCTTGAGCACATTTTAGACTTTCAATCTAATTTATACGCTACCTACATATAAAGAAATTCTAGATGACTTACAATGAAAGCACACACACAATATATGCATAGACATTGATAGGACTATTAGAGTAGACATATAATAGAACTGAAAAGGCTTATGTGATTCGTGTTTCAAGATGGAATAATGGCATCTAAGATTTCAGACTTCAGTTTGTTCCTGTGATGGTATTTGTTTCTGCCCCACAGAGAGAATTTTCTATTCCCTAAAATAATCCTTCCCTCCTCCATAATACTTCCCACCATCATAAAGGAAATTAAATATGGTGGTGACTTGCTACCTGTGTAACCTCAAACAAGTCACTGAACCTCAGCATTCCTCAGTTCCCACATATGCAAAACGGAGACATAGGGCTATTATCAGAAGTAAATGAGTTAATATTTTTAAGACACTTAAAACAGTGTCTATGACATAGTAAATATTATATGTTTGTGAATAATTGAAACAATGAGTCCTCTACAAAACAAAGAATAAATAAAAGTAAGGAAAATATTTAAGTCACAAATGCAGTTCTATTTGGAAAAGCATGCTTCATAATGCATACAGATAAATGAGAAAAAGATTGCATAAATACCTCCCATACACAAAAATGTCATTTTTAAGAGTCCTTCTTGATGTAATGAGGCTTGAGGCTTTAGGGTAGTAGGTGTTTAGAGGTGGAAGTGGTTTGGGGATATCAACTGCAGAGTCAAGGGGAATGACTTTTTCAGAAAACGTATGTGACAATTCTGTTCTACAATAAGTGAATTTGTTTGGTTTTGGAATATCTCAGATGCCTGCATCTCATCCAGAAACCACTTTTTCTGGGACATCTGGGTGGCTCAGTCAGTTAAGCATCTACCTTTGGCTCAGGGCATGATCCCAGGGTCCTAGAATTAAGTCCCACATCAAGTCCCTGCTTCTCCCCCTCCCACTCCTCCTGCTTGTGTTCCTTCTCTCTCTATCAAATAAATAAATAAAATCTTTTTAAAAAATCTCTTAAATCTCTATCTCATGCCACTACCAAAATAAATACCAGATTAAAATATAAAGGAAAACTGGTTTAAAATTAGCAGAAAATATGTACGTTATATAATCTCAGCATGGAGAAAGTCTTTCCAAATGTAACTTCAAGAGCAGAAAATCCAAAAAAAAAATTGACTTATTAACTAAATAAATAAAGTAATTAACTAAATAAATAAATTAACTAAATAAATATTCATAAATTGTCCTCAAAATGCCATAAATAAAATGGAAAGGCAAAAGTCAAGCTTGAAAAAATATTTACAATATGGATGTCAAAGAGTTAATATATCCAATATATAATGAGTTCATAAAAGATCAATAATAATAAATAAATATCCTAATAGAAAAATAAGCAAACTATATCAATAAGCATTTCACAAAAGAAGAAAGGTAACATTTATGGGAAATGAATATTACCCTCTCCAGTAATGACAGAAACGCTCATAAAAAGCAATGCTGATATAGCTTTTCTTGTGTAAACTGACAAACATATGAAATGTCTAACTAGAGTGGGTGAACCAGGTATTCTCCTATTTTGTTGGTCATAATAAAAATCACTTCAAGGACAATGGAAATACAGGAAAAACAAAAGCCTTTAAAGTGCACATACCCATTGACCTAACAATTCCAATTCTAAGAAATTATTAAGAAATTAGCAACAATATGCATAAGATGTTCACTGCTTATGTACAAATAATTTCAGCATCCATATGATAAAACCATAGACACACCATTAAAGATTGTATAACTGAAGAATGGGAAAATACACAAGATGAACTGCTGAATTACAAACTTTTAAAAACCAATATGTGTTAGGACAGGCCTTTTCAAACATCAGCTTAAAAAGGTTCAGTGCTGGAGCACCTGGTTGGCTCAGTCAGTTAAGCAGCTGCCTTCAGCTCGGGTCATGATCCCAAGGTCCTGGGATGGAGACCCGCATCAGGCTCCCCATGGGGAGTACTTTCCCTTGTTCTTAGAATGAAGTTTAAAATCCTTAACCTGCAAGTTCTGTCTGGTCCTTGCCTTAGATTCAGCCTCATCATCCCCCACATTCCTCCTTTCCTGTCACTCCAGTCTTCTTTTAGATCCCAGAACAGGAGTTGGCAAACTTTTTCTGTAAAGGGACAAAGAGCAAATATTTTAGACTTTACAAGGAGCTATACAGTATCTGTCAGAACTACTCAACTCCAAGGTTACAGCACAAAAGCGACCATAGATAATATATATGTGAATGGGCGTACTGTCTTCACATAAAACTTTGTTTCCAAAAACAGTTAGTGTTCTGACAAGTCTAGTTTGCCAAATCCTGTCCTACAACATCCCATAGTCCCTCTGGTCACTGATACTTTGCTTTTCCCATGTGCTATCACCTCAGCTTGAAAAGATCTTCCCACCTCACCCTTCCCTTCACTCCCCTACTCCCCTACCTCTCAAACCACCTTGGTCAACTACTTCCTGATCAACTTTCAGATTTCATCTCTAATGCCACTTCCCTAGAAAATCCTTCCTTGATGTCTAGACCAGGATCAGTCTTCCTCCCATACACTCTCACAACACAATGTCTATATATATATATAAATATATATATATATATTTTTTTTTTCAAATGAAATCCCTCACCGAAGAGCACCAGTGATAATTAAGCTACTTTTGAATGACATTTTCCCAGAGATTTTCTGCAGGTTCCTCTTAGCCCCTTGAATTTCGGCTCTTGCTCCTTATCTGTCAAAAAAGGCTCACTCTCCAGCTAGGAATACACCAAACATTTTGACCAAGTACTTATCTGCACAACCACAAAACCAATATCATCAGTTAGGGGAAAACAATTTCCTCTGGCAAGTGGAGACAGCGTAATTGCTTAATCTGACAGGTTATTAATGGTTCAAGCCAACCAAAAGCATAATGGTTATTGATAACCACTGGCAGGTTGGACATTTGATGCATACAGTATTGCTGGAAATTACTTACATCAAGGGTTGCAACTGACCATTAGACTAAATTGTCCAGTCTCCGTGGGTTTCATTAAACAGTTCTATCAACTTGATAAAGTACCAAGCCAGAAAGTTAGCCCATTAACTATAGCTCTGAAAAAAAAAAAAAAAAAGGTTAACAGAGTGGAGGACATTTACAGTATTTATGTTCCAAATCAAAGTGAAAATAAATCTCCTCAGCAAAATTGTATTCTGGGTATTGGGGACGGTTTCGCCTGTCCCTCTCTCCATTTGGATGGTTTGGGAAACCATGCCTACACTGAGCCATTACCTGGAAATGACTGTGATTTGGGGGAAGCTGACAGTGGCATTGAGTTTAGTGTTCCAGGATGTTCAGGGCCTGATTCATTACAAGAAGACTGGGCTCTTCTTGAGACAAAGCTGAGTCTCATCCACAGCAGGCATCTTTTCCTTATGTCCCATCTCCGCTTTGCAGAACAGCAGGGATAGGCAAACAAATGCACAGAAACCGAAACTGTCCTGAACCCCACCAGGGCTGAATGCAGCCCTGAGCCTCACTTCGAGGAAGAAAGGACTTTGAAGAGGCATGAGAAACCCACGAAACCCTCCTGTGCTGCTACAGGGGAAATAATTCACAGCACACTGAGAGTTCCAACCTACATGCTTCCCTCCCATTCATTAATAACCCCCTTCCATATGATCAGTAACAGCAAAAGACAAAATTTCAGAGATTAAACTGGATTGGTGGTTTAAAAAAGGAGGAATGGCTCTCTTGAGAACAACAGAATAACAGAGAATAAGAACCCAGCCAGCAAGAATAGCAACAATAAAAGAAGCCTTCTCTTCTCTTGGGAAGGGTGAGGCCTTAAGAGCAGTAGTGGCAAAACCCAGGAAGGCTGCTGCTATGGTCCTAGAAGGGAGAGATGATGTGAATGTAAATGAAAACTGTGGCTAAGGCAGCGCAGCTGGACAAGAGGGGACAAGACTAAAAGATATTTAGGAAGTAGAATCAACAAGACTTAGTTACTGATCGAGAATGGGGAATCTAGGACTATGATGTTAACACACAATCCTTCAGATAAAAGCAAGTGGGTTCATACCTGTAAAGTACTTAGAACAGTGCCTGCTACATAAGAAGACCTATGTAGGGGTTTGCTATGATCATTAGTATCTTCCCAGCCAAATTGAAAGTGTGAAATGCCAGGCTAACCAGGATGCAACAGAAGCTCCACATTCAATAAGAGATTCTACAATCTGCGATGCTACCAGTTTGCACTGCGCCACTCTCCCATATACCTGCCTTCTCATACATGCAGGAAACTGGCTCAGGACTGGGTTTTTGCAGGTATGATACCAATAACCAGTATCCATTTACCACTCTACCTTGAACCAAGTGCTTTTACCTGCCATTTCATCGGACTATAACAAGAACCCCACAAAGCTGGTAGAAGTGAGGTGCCAGCTCTTTCCTATGCTCCAACTCAGGCTCTGTGGAGACAAAAGCTATGTGTTTTGGGGGCACTTGGGTGGCTCAGTCAGTTGGGCGTCTGCCTTCGTCTCAGGTCATGATCCCGGGGTCCTGGGATGGAACCCCGCATTTGGCTCCCCGCTGAGCAGGAAGCCTGCTTCTCCCTCTGCCTTTGTTACTCCCCCTGCTTGTGCTCTCTGGCTCTATCTCTGTCAAATAAATAAATAAATAATTTTAAAAAAACCTATGTGTTTTTTCCCTTATCATCCCCCATAGAACCTAGTACTTGGCACGCAGTTTCAAGTGGTTAGTTCAATGCAACAACAGGGTTGAAGCTACTGGCTCTGTATCCCAATGACCTGGACTCGAAGCCTAACTCTTAGCACTGTTTGAGAAGTTAGTTCACCTCTCTGAGCCTCAGAGATCTCATCTATGGAATGGGAGCAATAACTGCTTTCCTCAGAGGGTTGTTGGAAGGATAAAAAGAAGTAAAGCATATAATGCCCTTAGCCTAAAAGGTCTGTCCCCATGCCCAAGAAACAAGAGTTATACTTGGTATTGCTTGAATGTATGAAAACCCAATTAATAGAAAGGAGTTTTAAGTAGTGAAGGCAAGAGTTAAGGTATAAAATCATGGGAATGCTTTTTCCATCAAAAAGATGGTAAGAACAGCATGTGCACAGAAAAGAGATTTGCACAGCCATAAGCCTAGTTCCAGGAAAGGAGCAAAGAGCTCTACGGGTGAAGAGGGAAAGGTACAAGGGAAAAACAACCCAAAATAGATTCAGGAACCCGTTGCTTGGCCTGGAAACCTGAAAACTCTGAAGTCGGTTCCTCTGAATATTATTTCCCAATTCAAAAATGTGAGCTCAATTACGTTAGGATCAAAAATTCTGGCATGAGCTGCAAACAGCTGGCCTCTTGCTATAAATTCCCTGCTGTGACTGAAGCATAATGAAGTTAGGGATTTTTCATGTGAATTTTTTTTAACCCATGAAAGGAAAATATAGCTCTCCAAAGTAAAGAAATGCAACTGCCCCTGTTAGACTCTATTTAAATCTATTTAAATCAGAAATGGCAAGCCCTTGCCAGTCAAAGCTGAATGACTTCTCAAGCATACTGGTCATGTGGAAAGGGGGCGGCACACAGGCTTAACAAAAACAAGACCATAGCTGTGAGAGGCCGGAAATGCCCACTTGTCTCCTCCAAACCCTGCGCCTGGGCCACTTACCACCACCTTTCTGTACTGCTCTGAAGAGGCCATCAATTACTGAATAGCCTGAATAGCCCCACCATTCCCCCCACCCCAACCACTACCACCTTCCATCCTTACCCTAGCCTCCACCCTCCTCCCCCAACTGGTAGCTGGGCTCAGCATACAAATAAAAGCATCAAGGTAAAGTCATCTTCCCCCTGGCTCAGTGGCATCTCTTGACAGCTACCAAGACAGAGCTATTGAGCTCTTGGTTCCTTTAACCTGGTGTCTTTTGGGTCACAAAAGACCTATCAGGAAACCATAAAGTGCTGAGGCATGACTTGGCCCTGGGAGGGGAGGGAAGGGTAAGAAATTTAATCCCAAACAGCAGTGACACAGTACTGCCATAGGCCAAAGAAAGGGCTCAAGTATATGGACCATTTAAAACCAACTTCCTGGGGTGCCTGGGTGGCTCAGTCAGTTAAGCATCTGACTCTTAATCTCAGCTCAGGTTTTGATCTCAGGGTTGTGAGTTTAAGCCCTACACTGGGCTCCAGCCTACCTAAAAAAAAAAATCTTTACTAAAACCAATTTCCTGAAGTGGAGGAATGCTTTGTCGACCCCACATATTTTACCCAACAAGATACTGGTCATATTTTTCCTTCCTCTCACAGTGATTTGTGAAAATTGGGGACTGTTTTCCCCAAACAAGTATTTATGGTGACAAAACAGTTTTTTCAGCCCAATATTACTGATTAGCTGGACCACATAAAAACAATCCTGTACTCGTGCTCGCTTCGGCAGCACATATACTAAAAACAATCCTGTACTGGTAGCTATTTTTTCATGTATCATGCCTTAAATCTTCAATTATGCTGTAAGCTCATGAAAGTCTAAAGTTGTGTCCTTTGCTTTCTATAGAAGTCACCAAAACCTGAATGCAAACTGTTGCAGCCACTCTGGAAAACAGGATGGAGGTTCCTCAAAAAGCTAAAAATGGAACTAGCCTACAACCCAGCAATTGCACTACTAGATATGTATCCAAAGGATACAGGCATAGTGATTTGAAAGGGCACAAGTGCCCCAATGTTTATAGCAGCAATGTCAACAATAGCTAAAATATGGGAAGAGCCCATATGTCCATCAACAGATGAATGGATAAAGAAGATGTGGCAGGTAGGTAAAGAGATAGAGGAATATTACTCAGCCATCAAAAGGAATGAAATCATGCCATTTGCAACAACGTGGGTGGAACTAGAGGATGTTATGCTAAGTGAAATAAGTCAAAGAAAGAAAAATACCACATGATTTCACTCATAATTGGAATTTAAGAAACAAAACAGATGAACAAAGGGAAAGGGAGGGGAAAATTTCAGAAGATAAAAACAAAGAAGGATTTAAAGCATAAGAGACTCAACTCTAGGAAACAAACAACTAAGGGTTGCAGGAGGGGAGGCAGATAAGAGGTGGGTAGGAGGGCACTAATGGAATGAGCACTGGGTGTTATATGCAATTCATGAATCACTACTTTCTACCCCTGAAACTAATAATACATTATATGTTAACTAAATTAAATTTAAATTTTTTTTTCAAAGAATTTATTTATTTGACAGAGAGGACACAGCAAGAGAGGGAACACAAGCAGGGGGAGGGGGAGAGGGAGAAGCAGGCTTCCCGCTGAGCACGGAGCCTGATGTGGGGCTGGATCTCAGGATCCTGGGATCATGACCTGAGCCGAAGGCAGATGCTTAACAACTGAGCCACCCAGACGGCCCTAAATATTTTTTATTTTATTTTATTTATTTATTTGACAGAGAGAGAGAGATCACAAGTAGGCAAAGACAGAGAGAGGGGGAAGCAGGCTCCCCACTGAGCAGAGAGCCTGAGGCGGGGTTCGATCCCAGGACCCTGGGATCATGACCTGAGACGAAGGCAGAGGCTTTAACCCTCTAAGCCACCCAGAGGCCCCTAAATATTTTTTTTTTAAAGAAGTCTCCAAAACCTGAATGACTGTGATACATTGGAAAAAATTCTTGTGAGAGCTGAGTTCAAATCTTAGCTCAGCACATGGTAGACGTATGACACTGACTCAGTTTCAGGATATATCTGGACTCCAGGTGGCTCATCTGTGTAAGAGAGTTGATTTTACAAGGACAGGAATATTCTAGAACTTGAGGAAACAAATGGGATGCAAGAAGCATATCTCCCTGAAGTATTCATTTTATTCAAAAAGGGAGAAGAGAGGGGACAAAGTTCTTTGTGTATCAAAACAAACCTGTGTGGCTCAGGTTAAGTATCTGCCTTCAGCTCAGGTTGTGATCCGGGGGTGGCAATCAAGCCCTGCATGGGGGGCGGGGAGGTTCCCTGCTCAGTGGGGAGCCTGCTTCTCCCTCTCCCTCTGCCTGCAGCTCCCCCTATTTGTGCTCTCTTTCTCTCTCTCTGGAATAAATAAAATCATTTAAAAAACAAACTCAACAATATTATAGAATAAAATGAAAAATACTCATGATTTTATTAGAGATCAAGCATAAGAATTCAAAGTAAATGTGCGCTGATTTAAGTAGCACATTAGAAAAATCCCTGGTTCTTACTAGGTACACAATAAATATTCATTAAACTGCACTATTGATTCTCACCTATCGTTAGGTCAAATAAAAACAGGGAAAAAAGTACTATTCATCAAGTGCAGTCTAAATCTTACAATGCAAAACTTCCCAGGAGACAAATCTCAGATAAAACTGCCAGGAGACAGACACCACATCTGACAAAATTTACATAGGGCCTATACACTTTTGATAAGAAGGGTGAACATATTTTATAAGTGCCTATATGATCTGGCCCCTACCTACCTCTCCAGCCTCATTTCTGTCGCTTCCATTCTTCAAACTCTAAGCCCTGAGAATCGTGAACTTTTGTACATCCTTTAGCTAGCTAAATTGTCTCACAACTCCAGGTAGTAAATTCTTTCCTGCTGACTTCTATTTTTTATGGTTATGAAATCATGTGCTGAAATGATGGGAGAAGTCATGGGGTTTCCTTGATAAAACCACTAAGTTTTAAAATAGCCTCTGTAGGGGGACGACAAGAAGCCCAGTGAGACTAACACCTTCAGAGGCCGGCAAAAAAGAACTTCTTAGCTTCCAGTTCAAGCGGGTCTGCTAAGGAGCCAGATCATATAGGCATATAGAAAAGGTAAGGATCCATGTGTGTGGGGGGGGGGGATCCCACCTATATGTATCCAGGGCAGAGACCTTGGAGTCACCCAGTCTGGTGGACTTCAGAAATACCATTCAATATGACTTATAAGGCTCTTTGGGTTCTGGTTGTCCCTCACCCCCCTCTCCAGGAAATCGTATGTTCCGGTCATACTCTCTATCACCCATTAGCCTTTGCCCATTCTGTTTGGGAATACACTTATACACTTCCCTGTTTCCCATCCTTCTCTGTGTGACCAACACCATTACTCCTTAGATTTCAATTTGTCATTCCTTCCTTTATTCATTCTACAAATATTTCCTGAAAGTCTGCCATGTGCTTGGTCCTGGAGATATAACAGTGGACAAGACAAACAAGGTGCCTGCCTTCATAGAGTTCATAGTCTAGGAGAGAAAGAAAATAAATAAGAAAACTTAAATAAGGAGGTACCTGGGTGGCTCAGTGGATTAAGCCTCTGCCTTCAGCTCAGGTCATGATCTCAGGGTGCTGGGACGGAGACCCGCATTGGGCTCTCTGCTCAGTGGGGAGCATGCTTGTCCCATCTCTCTGCCTACTTGTGATCTCTGTCAAGTAAATAAATAAAATCTTTTTAAAAAGAAAGAAAACTAAATAAGATCATTTAGATAATGAATCAAACAAGGTGATTTACTAGGAAGTGCCTAGATAGTTGGCTTAAATTGAAAGGTGAGGGGCGCCTGGGTGGCTCAGTGGGTTAAGCTGCTGCCTTCAGCTCAGGTCATGATCTCAGGGTCCTGGGATCGAGCCCCGCATCGGGCTCTCTGCTCAGCAGGAGCCTGCTTCCCTTCCTCTCTCTGCCTGCCTCTCTGCCTACTTGTGATCTCTCTCTCTGTCAAATAAATAAATAAAAATCTTTAAAAAAAATTGAAATGTGAGTGTAGTGGAGGGAATTATGACCCCCAAAAAGAGATGTCCAGTCAGAATCTCAGAATGTGACTTTATTTGGAATAAGCCTTTGCAGATATGATTTAGGTAAACACCTCAACATGAGATCATCCTGGTTTAGGGTTGGCTTTAAACACAAAGATGAGCTTCCTTAGAAGAAACAGAAAAGGAGAAGATACATACAGACCCAGAGAAAAGCCATGTGAAGACAGAGGCAGAGATTGGGGTGATGCTGCCACAAACCAAGGAACACCTGAAGCCTCCAGAAACTGAAAAAAGAAAAAGAAGATTCTCCACTAGAACATTTAGGGGCACTGCCCTGCTGACACTTAGATTTTGTACTTTGAGCCCCAGTACTATGAAAATAATCTTCCCTTGTTTTTAGCCAATTGTGGTAATCTGTTATGACAGCCCTAGGAAACTAACACAGCCAGGAAAGACTTCCCTTTTTAAGCTGAACCTGAAATGATGAGAAGTAGCCAGACATGGGAAGATCCAGAGAAAATATACTCCAGACAGAAAACAAGTGCCAAGGTCCTGAGGCAGGGACAAGCTTGACGGGTTTAAAGAATAGAAATAACACCAGATGGCTAAGCAGAGAGCAGGGAGGAAGAAAAGTTGATAGAGAAGAAGATTGTACAGGGTTGACAGGCCACTGTGAAGAATTGGGGTTTGGTTCTATGTGTAATAAAATGGTTTCAAGCTTTCTATACCATTTAGAATAAAATCCCAATTCTTTTTCTTAAAAGATTTTATTTATTCATTTGACAGAGAGAGATCACAAGTAGGCAGAGAGGCAGGCAGAGGGGGAGGGGGGAAGCAGGCCCCCTGCTGAGCAGAGCGCCCCATGTGGGATCCCAGGACCCTGAGATCATGACCTGAGCCGAAGGTAGATGCTTAACCCTCTGAGCCACCCAGGTGCCCCATAAAATCCCAATTCTTCACCATAACTAAAAGACCCTCCAAGATTTGGCCTATGCCAACCATGGTCTTTCTTGCTTATTTTGTTTCATTCTCACATACTCTTTTCAATAAGCCAAATTATTCCTTCTTTCAGACTCTTTGCATTTTCTGTTTCCTCTATCCTGGAATGTTCCTCCAGATCTCTGCTTCTCTGGCTCCTTCAAATGATTGAGGTGTCAGCTCACATGTCTACTTTGCTTCACAGCAATTATTCTTTCAATTAACCCTGTGTTATTATTTCATGGCACTCATCACTTTTGAAAACATTTTATTAACTCTCAGTTGTTTGATGTCTATCTTCCTCATGTAATTGCAAGCTCCATGGAGGCAAGAGTATTTGCACTGTACTTTTAGGATTAAAGGGAGTTTACCAGGGTGCCTTGGTGGCCCAGTCTGTTAAGCATCTGCCCTCAGCTCAGCTCATCATTCCAAGGTCCTGGGATCAAGCCCCTCATCGGGCTCCCTGCTCAACAGGGAGCCTGCTTCTCCTGCTCTTGTTGCTCCCCCTGCTTGTACCCTCTCTGTGTCAAATAAATAAATAAACTCTTTAAAAAAATAAAAAATAAAAAGCGTCTAACCTAACTGATACATGAGAAAGGGGAATGTTCCCAGGACTGAAAAACTAACTACTTCAGAACTGTTGGAGTATATAGAAAGAAGGTAAGGCAAGTGAAATGAGAAGTGATGGGGAATGAAACAACTGTACTTTTTTAAAAATACCGCATTGGCTCCTGAATTATAGTGGGGCAACAATGTAAGTGGAGAGACCGTTTATTTGTTCAAGAATATATATTGTTCACCCACTACATGTTAGGCACTGTTTGGGATTTCTCAGCAAACAAAATAAACTAAAATTTTTATTTTCTTGGAGCTTGTGGTTTGGTGGGGACCAGCTTTGTAGCTACTGCAGGTGATGATGACTTGTACTAGAGGTGAGATGGCAGAGATGGGGAGAAGGGGCTGGATTTTAGGATATGTTGTTTTGTTTTGTTTTGTTTTAAAATTTTATTTATTTATTTGAGAGAGAGAGAGCACATGTGAGTGAGAGAGTGAGAGAGAGCATGAGCAGCAGAGAGGAGCAGAGGGAGAAGCAGACTCCACATCAGGCTTCATCGTCCTCTATCTCAGGACCCCAGGACTGTGACCTGAGCCAAAGGCTTAACCAACGGAGCCACCCAGGTGCCCCTTAGAATGTGTTTTGAAGGGAGGTAGAGTTGATAGACCCAGATAATGGATAGGATAGATTGAACATCACTTCCTCCACAAAGTCTGTCCTGGACACCCATTCCCCGTATTAGATTAGGCATCACAGTACCCCAGTTTACTCTATTGCTATACACCCTGTGTTACAAATATTCATTGACTAGTCTGTCTTACTTGTATCTTATCACATTACATCAGAACTCATGGCACAATGGTTGGAATAAAATGGGTACTCAATGAATTTATTAAAGAAAGAAACTTATTTCATATTAATATTTATTATTATCAAATAAATATACTAAATATATAAATCAGGCCTTTTATCAGGGTAGTATTCACTGTCCATCCAGCGAAAATCTCTTTTAGTTTGTTATTGGTTTATTCTGTTCTTTGAAGCAAAAAGTTCCTTTCTAGATTGATATGATAAGAACCTCCATTTAAACTATGAAAACATTCGTGCAAAGACCGGAAAATTACATTGTCTCATTATGACATGACAGTCGCACCTGATTAAACATTGCACAATGTCAGAAAATTAAAAGTTCAAGATTATAAATATAGTGCCAGAGAGCCCATTTGTAAGAAATCAAATATTTAATCAAGCTGTTACGACATTTAAAAGGTCAGTGGCCAAAAGCACTCCACATCTTTAGGTAATGGTCAATGTAGTACCATACCACCAGTCACAGCTCAGAAAATACATTAGAGATAAATTTCAATTGAATTCAAGCTTACAGGATCCCAAACAGCCAATAAAATTCAACAAGACAAAAAATTGTCACATGCAACCACACACTGGAGCCTAGAAAGTAATGACTGTTGCTGTTAGTTTAAAGGGCTTCTCTCCACATTTTTAATATCTAGTACTATAGAACTTCTCCAGTTACCCAGTGGAAGACTGAAGCTTGCTTATCTGTGGCTGATATTCAGGAATTGGTTTCAAATCTACATTTCTATTATAAATGACTATAATATTAATGAGGGGTTTTTTTTCTTTTTTTTTTCTTTTTTTCCTCATTGTGTGTCCCCTATCCAAAATCAAGAACTATATGGAAACATGTAAGTCTGATTGCAGAAGTCAAAAAGATCCAGAGAAACAAGGAGCTCAGTTAGGTGCCATGTGAATCTGGCTCATGAACTTATGTCCTCTACCCCTTTCTCTAGCCAGAGCTTTCAACACACTCTCATTGCATGTGAGTGACTATCATTTCACAGGTTAGGCAACCCAAAAAGGGATCACTTGGCTGATCCTCAGGGTGACATAGCAGCTAAACTACAGTTGAAACTAAAACCCTGTAGCCCTGGCTTTTGATTCTCAAAAGAGGATTCAAATGAAAACAAAACAAACAAAAAAACCTGGGCACTCTATAATCAAAATCCTCATGTATCAAAATATTCCGCCAGGGCACCTGGGTGGCTCAGTGGGTTAAGCCGCTGCCTTCGGCTCGGGTCATGATCTCAGGGTCCTGGGTCAAGCCCCACATTGGGCTCTAGCCCCACATTGGGCTCTCTGCTCAGCGGGGAGCCTGCTTCTCACTCTCTCTCTGTCTGCCTCTCTGCCTGCTTGTGATCTCTCTGTCAAATAAATAAAATCGTAAAAAAAAAAATATTCCCCCAGGGAAAAAAATGCCATCTTGTCTGAACTCAAACTTCCTGAAATCCCAGCCCCTCCATAAAACATTCCTAGAGTGATAAGAGGAGAGAGGATGGTTTCTCCAGTTTCCTTGTTTTTTTTTTCTCACCCCATAAGTGAAATTCCCATGAGCCTGTAGGAAAACTGACCTTATCTGCATGTGTAGTTTTCAACATTAATTTCACTGACACCAGTGTGTCAAAACCTGTGGGAAAAACAAAGGAACATCATGTGCACTGAGAAGAATATAACATCATTTCTATGATATTCCTGCCGCAAATGCATAACCTGAACCTCATCATGAAGAAACATCAGACAAATTCAAATTCAGGGACATTCCATAAAATAACTGGCTTGTACTTTAAAAATGCCAAGGTCGTGAAAGACGAAGACTAAGGAACTATTTCAGATTACAGAAGACTAAATAGACACAACAACTAAATGCATTGCCATGAGTGATACTGGATTGGATCCTATATCTTCTATACAGGACATTAGTGGGACACTTTGCAAATGTGAATCAAGTCTAAAGATTAGAAAACAGTATTATATCAGTGTTAATTTCCTGGTTTTGATCATTTCATTGTGGTTATATAATCAAATGTTCTTGTTTTTAGAAAATACACACTGAAGTATTAAAGGATAAAGGAGCATCATGTCTGTAACATTCTCAAATCGGATAAAAAAATACATATTTATAATCAGAGAGAATATGTGCTAAAATGCTAACTTTGCGAGGAGCTAGGTGACCAGCGTATGGAAATCATTTGTACTATTTTTGCAACTTCTCTATAAATCTGAAATTATTCCAAAATAAAAAATGTTCACAATATTCTTGGTCATTCATTCTTGTTGTTCCAGTCTGATTTGGACGGAAAATCCATACACAAATCATCTTCCGTGCCTCTATGGGTAGCTCCAGTTAATTTAAGGAACATATAATCATATTTAAAGCTAAGAAATAGTTTAAGTTCGCTTTAATTTCAAAAATAGTCCCACGTCCCGCAGCACGTGAGGAGGAGGCGATGCAGGCAATCCAAAATAAACCTGGCAAGATTATTCCTGGACTGCTACGCCAATAATCTTGAGAACTGACACCCTGAAGGGAAGAGTGCCATCTCCCCCACAGGATGCCCTGCCGGGTGCCTACCAACTTGCCAAGCACCAGTGCTTATTCCGAGCGAAATGTTTGTCCGCCCCGCCAACTTCCATTGAAAACCATTGCCGCAGTATTTCATTTGGCCACCTGAGGGCGTGCTAAAATTACTTTTTCTAACTCGGGGATTTACAGGCATGGAGGCGGGAAGTGTGTGGGAGGTGTGCGTCCCAAGTGTCTTCAGGTCCGTTTGCAGACTCCTGATGAGGCGGAAAAGAGAAGACGCGGTAGTTCTGACCTTAGCAAAACCGTTTCGTCCTCAGAGTTCAGCTTCGTTATCTTCTGCCTCCATTACCGGCTCACTTTTTACTTACTGTCAGAGTGCTTTCTACACCCCTAACCCCTTTCTCTTCTCTGGATATCCACAGCCTTCTTGGTCTCTTTCACCTTAGTCCAACATTTTTGCCCAAACCACTCATTCCCAATCAGTGTAAGACTCATAATGATGGTAATTACGATAGCCAAATGTCACTTCCTAAGAAACTGATAATGGTGATGATAATCATGATAGCAGAACCCAGCCCCTCTCAAGAGAGATTTGAATGCTGGCAGGAATCCATGGCTTAAACTAGAGCCTTAGGTTTGGATTAGAAATTCAAGCCTCAAAGCTAGTTGAAGAGAATGGTGGGCGTGGGCGGGGGGGGGGGCGGGGGGGACGGGGGACCACTGGAGTCTTCATTACTCACCAAAAATCATACCTTGAGTGGCGAAAAGGAAGCCTGGTTATCATCCAGCTAGGCAAGGAAACAACGTGCCTGGGGTTTGTGGGAATCGGGAGGAACATCTAAGTTTGGGGACTGAAAACTGGATTCTAGAAAGGCGCTGCAAGGCAGAAAGGCAGTTGAAGTGAAGGAGAACAGTCACCTCTAGGGAATTTGGCAAATCCCCACGGTTATCACAACCTCGAAAAAATTGTGTGATACAACTGTAAAGCAAGTATTGCTGACCTTTTTGAAGTTGCCCTTCTTCTACCTCCTAAAAGCAGAAACCTCCTTTATTTTAAAGCAGAGAGGAAATCTGGGTGTGATAGAGCAATCCTGGCAGTAAAGACATCTGGAGAAATCGGTGGTGTCATGAAATGAAGTCTATCAAAGGGAACATTCATTTCCTAGAATAATGTTCATCTGGGGTCTATGATCTGTTTTAAGAGATACTGATTATTGAGACTTGTCTGAAATCACCAATTTAAAAACTTGGAGACTTAGCCATTCATTCAGTAGTCATACACCTGAATTTTAGATGTCTTTTTTAAAAGTTCAGTTTAGGCAAGTCTGTTTTAACCTGTTTTCCCTGTGTAAATAAGCTTCAGAAATTATCCATCAAATTCTGTGTCCCAAGCTGATCTGTCTCTGCTCCAAATCCCACTCCGTAGCCCACTCTACCGTGATCTGTTGAGATTTCCCTCCCGTGAGGCATACCAATGTTTCTGTTCACCCCAAATGGTGAAGCTATATGGTGAAATGTTCTAGACTGCCAACTCCTGGAAAGCAGGAGGCGACCTCTTTCATTAAGGAACCTGTACCTTGCTGTCACTGGGATCCCCCTCTACTTCGTACCTCTCTGATGTTGTGTATTTTGAATAAGTGAATGAGTAAATACATTTTTCTGAGTTTCTGATGTTTTTTAAAGGAGCTTTGAAGTAAAACACCACCTGAAGCTGGCAAAAGCCTATCACACCCTCAGCTCTATAACATCATCTTATTATTAAAGTCCCAGTTCAAATCACTTTGCTAAAAATACAGGAAGACAAAGAGCTAAAATATCGGCGAAGTCCACCTTTAGGAACATACTTGCTTCTGTACTAAAATATTCTGTATTACACACCTCACACCTTCCAATTAACTGACAATTAACTTCAAACAACAAGGTATGCCCTTACAATTCAGAGCTTGAATATTCTTTTATGCCTAATAGTGTGATGTTAACAAACAAAAATGCCTACAATATGCCTCAGAACTGAATGTAAATTATCACAACATTTATGGATAAGTCAAGCTGGTAAGTACCTGTTCTTTTTCTTGCCGTCTCCTTCCTGTCTGCCAGGAGGACACCACTTGTCTTTCAGGACTGAGCTCAAGAGTCACCATCCTCTATAGAGCCTTTCCTTTTTATGTTCCCCCTCTGCCAGTGCATTTGTCTAGTCCTCCACCCTGCCCATCCCCTGCTGTGCCACTACAGACTTCTCACAAGTCCCTAGCACCCCCTTCACATTTGTCTGCTCACGCATCTGTCTCCTTTGCCAAAAGTCAAACTGTATTTGTCTTCGTAGCTCCTTGTCCTAGCTCAGCACCTGGTGTTCCATAAGCCCTCAGTATGTGTCCATTTATTTGTGTGTTTTCATAATTATGCATGGTATACTCCCGCTTGTAGATTCCTTTTCTTCTAACCATGAAATTGATTCTATAGTTGGGACAAACTAAGCATGAGCCCAATCTTAGGACAGAAGCTTGGCTGTCCAGCAGAGGGAGACCCAAAGCCCTGGTCAGTGCTGGGGTGGCCTGGCAGATCACCTCTTCAAAGTGCAGCCTTGGCGTCAACCTTTTCCAGTGCCCCCTTCTCCCTGCACAGGAAACTTGTCTGGTGTAAAGCCCAGCACAATTCAATGTCTGACATAGATGGAAGCTGGAAGTACAGGGCCAGCTGCAGGCGTCCTTCCAATAAACGATGTGTTTGGTTTCTAAGTTAGGAAGCTAAAACAGCAGGTGGATAGCAGTGTCAGCAATGAGCCTCAATGAGGTGCAAAAATCCCAATAATAAAAATTGTTGTTTTTGTTGTTGTAGAAAACATGATGTGGGTGCTGACTATGTGCCAAGGAACTATGATAAGTGCTTTGTTTATGATTTAATCTTCAAAAGAACCCTATGAGATAGAGACCATTATCTTTCTCATTTCACAGATAAAGAACCTAGGTCTTAAAGAGATTAATGGAACTTTCCTCTTCAAGAGTAAGTGGTGGAGCCACAATTCAAAATCCAGTTTGCTTAATGCAGAGCCCCCAGCCATATCTAGTGCATTCTACTGGTTTCTTCTTTTTTTATTATTATTATTTCATAATGTTCTGTTAGCCAGCAAATACTACATCATTAGTTTTTGATGTCGTGTTCAACGATTCATTTGTTCTGTATAACAGTGCTCATCCCAACATGTGCCCTCCTTAATACCCATCAGGCAGGTACCCTATCCCCTCCACCTCCTCCACTCTATTTCCTTCTATAGGGAAATACCAAAAGCCATAATTCAGGGAAGAAATTGAGACCAAGAAATATGCTCAACGAAGAAACAAAAACATGAGTTGGTCACTGGACAGTTGATATATTTTAATGCACCACCCAAAATTATTTTTCATACTGCTCCTTAGGAAACACTGAGCTGAAAAAAATTGCCTCCAGAAGTCCCCTGGATCCATTGCAAACACATAAGCATAGCACTCATGTCTATAACAGAGGTGAGTGTTTAGGGAATGAATAGGCTTTCATGAATGGAGCTTCAGGAGGACAGGAAAAAGGGCAGGTGTCAAAGACCAAGGAAAACCCTTGAAATACCATAAGGGAGAAGTGCCCTCAGTGAACTATCACCTTATGATACTGGTCTTTTGGCTGGTCTTTAAGAGTAGCTGTATTGCTGTATGTGTCACCCCCAGGAGATCTGGTTCCCATTCACTATCAGACCATTATGCAGGAAAAAGCCAACAAGGAGGACCCCATATGTGCCCAAGCAGAGCCCCTGTGGAGGAGAGCTTTGCATGCCCACTCCAGCAGACATGTGGCTACCCAACAAGAGTGGAAAGTTGCCAGTTGAGACATCTGCCAACATAACTGGGGTCACAAATGTTTATGCGGATGGTATAACCTTCTGTCTCAGAGTGACTGCAGATAGATATGTTGCAGAAGCATGAACTCCTGCCAGATAAACTCTTCTGGAGTGGAGCCTGAGATAAAGTCTCCAAAGCAGACCTTGCCTAGGAACACATATTCCAGGAGCTCCTGCGTCCATCACTGTTTGTGGAAAAAGAGGGAGCTTGACTTTTGGACCCTCAGGCCAAGCCACTGCTACTGCTTTGAAGGCCTGCCTTGGCAAGAGTATATAACTAGTACATCAAACTCAGGACCCCGTGGATAATTATGGGTTAGTATAAGGCTGCAGTTAAAAGATGACTCTGTTTAAAATCAATTAAAGGAAAACATTTAGGAAATAATGGTATCGACGGTATTCAAAAATGGCAAGAGTCAGTGAAAGAGGCTCTCAGTGACTCATATTTGGGAACCCCATACTTCCAGAGAAGTACTGCAACAATGGAAATCCCAGTCACTGGGGCAGGCCTGTTAGGCAAGGGGGACTCTTAGGAGAGACTGTTATTCCTGCACCCTTCATTGCCTAGAAGTCAGCCTATCCTGCCTGTAATGAAGGACAACACTACACACATACCCTGAAGCCAGGAAGAAGGGTAAAGGTGCCTCACCCTTACTGGGGGACTAAAGCCAAATTCTCCCTGCCCCATAGAAACCTCAGCAGGGCTTTGGGGTTGGATGTCCCACAGTCCAGAGATAGGGTGATGGGTTTCACTCAAGTATTGAAACAAACCTTTATTTTTTTTTCTTTTCTATTTCCCCCCATTTTATCCTTCCTATAAAATCTCCAACCTTGGGGGGCCTGGGTGGCTCAGTCAGTTAAGCATCTGCCTTTGGCTCAGGTCATGATCTCAGGGTCCTGGGATGGAGCCCTCTATTGGGCTCCTTGCTCAGCAGGGAGCCTGCTTTTCCCTCTCCCTCAATTTCTGTTCCCCTTGCTTAAGTGCTATCTCTCTCTCTCTCTCTCTCTCAGGCAAATAAATACATAACATTTTAAAAATAAAACAAAATCTCCATCCTTGCAAAGCTAACCGGATAATATATCTGAATTAGCACTAGGGGATCCCTGGATCGCACAACACAAAGGCTTAAAATAAACGAGTTTCCTCGTTAGCTTAATTTGAAATGCTTTCTTTAGTGGCAGGAATGGGAAGAGGAGATGTTTCTTGCTAACCTCCCAATAAGACTACCATATTTAACACACTTGGAGTGGTACAAGGAGACCATAATAGGAGGAATTACAGCCCCAAAATGGAGGCTCACCCCTCCTATTAGTGTTGACAGGTATGATGAACTTACTCCAGGGAACACTGACAAAATGTGTGAAGCTTCCATCTGATCCTAGTATGCCAGACAGGTCCCCTTCCACGACTAGAGAAGTGCCCCGGAGTTGGCAGCATTCTAAAATGCTGAACAAATCCAACTGAACAAATGTGCACTTGGAATATACCAGAGAACGTATTTTAGAGAAGTCTCAGACCTGTAATTCATCCTGGCTATGACAAACCACCCATAGAGCTCAGCTCACGGCTCTGGCTCCTCCTTAGTGGAAGCCTGTCCCCAACTCACTGGAATAGGAATATAACTTCTCCATCTTTCCCTTTCGGGTAAATAAGAGCAGAGCTAAAATGAGTTACAGTTGTCATTTCCACCCTAACTTCCCCAAAACGCCACCATCACCAAAAGTGTAAACAGAACTCTGGTTCATGAATTTCTTGTTCTTCGCACCAGAACCAGAAATAAAAATTGCTCTATCTATCCATTAAGCACAAGCAATGTAATTACTTCAGTGATAGATTTGAAAAGGGGTGTATGTGCATTTTGAGTCCATCCTCTGTATGCCTTCTTCATGTTTATCTGCAACGGCCATCATATAATTACTGACCAGCCCTCAAGAAATCAGGTTACAAATCCATTTCTTCTTGCACCCCCACTAATGACCTAAGGGATAGGGACAGTAACCTCTACAAACTGTGAGGGCCCTGGAACTTAAGTTTCTACCCATGAGGCAAGGTTAACCAGTTTTAATTCAATTTATAAAAAGGGCAAGTTTGAATACAAGTATCAGTATCTAGAGTACTAATTTACCCTTAGCTTCTGATTCTATATTCAGCTACCTTTTAGATATAATAAACACCTAGAAGACCTACCAACACCCCAAACTCACAACATACACAAGTGAATCCATCCTCTTTCTCTGAAATTTGGTCTCCCCCCTATTCCTCTTAATAAGCGGTGTCGTCTTTTGGATGAAACCAGAAACCCCAGAATTATCCCTGACATACCCTCTTTCTCAAGCTCTACATTCAGTGCATCAATAAATTCTATTACTTCCACTTCAAAAGTAGTCCCAAAGCTAGTTTCTTCTCTCCATCTCCATTCCCTGCTCCAAGCCATCATCATCTCTCACCTAACTGACTGCAACAGCCTCCTAACTGATCTCTCTGCCTGTACAGGTTCCACCTTCAAGAATTCTTTCTCCATATCTAAGCCAGAGTGATTTCAGAAAATGCTTACCAAATCATATTACAACCCTACTTCAAACTCCCTAATGAGAGACATATACTATTCATAAATTGGAAGATTCAACACAGTACAGATGCCAACTCTCCCCAGATTGATATAGTGGTTTAATACAATTCCTATCAAGATCCACACAAAAAGTTTTGTAAATATAGATGAGATTATTAAAAAAATTTATGTGGAAAGGCAAAGGAACTGTGATACATTAAACAAATTTGCAAAAGAAAAATAAAGTGGGGAGAAACAGAATAAAGAATCCAGAAATAGACCCACACAAATATGCCTAAATGCTTTTTGACAAAGATGCAAAAGAATTCAAATGGTGCTGAAACAACTAGATATTCATAGCAAAATGATGAACTTTGATTTAAACATCACACTTCATGTAGAAATTAACTCAAGGGGCACTTTGGTGGCTCAGTAGGTTAAGCATCTGCCTTCGGCTCAGGTCCTGATCCCAGGGTCCTGGGATCAAGCCTCTCACTGGCTCCTTGCTCATCAGGGAGTCTCCTTCTCACTCTCCTGCCCTCCCCTCACACACAAGCTTGCTTGCTCTCTCTCTCTCTCTCTCTCATACCTTCTCTCTCAAATAAATATATAAAATCTTTTAAAAATATTTTTTAAATTTACTCAAAATGGGTCACTGACTTAAATGTGTTCCATAAAACTATAAAACTTTTAGACAAAAATAGGAGAAGGTCTTCAGGATCTAGAGCTAACCAGAGCTCTTACATATGACATGATCCACACAGGGAAACATTGATGAATTAGGTCTCATCAAAATTAAAAGCTTTAAATTGGATGAAGGTGGTCAAAAGGTAAAAACTTCCAACTATAAGATATGTAAGTATTGGAGATGTAATGTACACATGATGACTATTTTTAACATTGCTATCTGACATTTTCAAAAGTGACTAAGAAAGTAGATCCTAAAAGTTCTCCAAGGAAAAATATTTTTGTTACTATATGAGGAGATAGATGCTAATATTGTGGTAATAATTATGCAATATATGTATGCAAGTCATTATGCAGTACACCTTAAACATATACAGGGCTGAATATCCATTATATCTCAAGAAAACTGGAAAAAATACAATAAAGTTTTAAAACAACATTTGCCCCTCCAAAGACCCAGCTAAGAGGATTAAAAGACAAACTGCAGACTAGGAGAAAATATTTGCAGACCAAATAACTGGCAAAGAATCTAGAATAAATAAAGAGCTCTCAAAACTGAACAGTAAAAGCAAGCAATCCATTTACAATATGGGCAAAAGACATGCACAGATATGCACCAAAAAGGATATATATACATATGGCAAGTAAGCACAAGAAAAGATATTCAATATCATCAGCCATTATACAAATGCAAATTTTCTTAATGAGATATCACTGCACACCTATTAGAATGGCTAAGAAAAAAATGAAAATATCAAATGTTGGTAAAAATGCAAAGAAACTTTATTAATGTAAAACTGTAAAACCACACGAAAAAATTGTTTGGCAGTTTATTTAAAAACTAAACATATATTACCGTAAGACCCAGAAATCACATAGTTGGGGATTTATAGCAAAGAAATGAAACAGACATTTACACAAAAGCTTACACATACATGTTCATAGCAGCTATATTCATAAAAACAAAAAACCAGAAACAACCCAAATGTTCATAACAAGTGAACAGTTAAGCAACACTGCTAAGGTATAAAAGGGAACAAACTATTGATACAAGTGAAAACCTGAAATAGATCTCAAGAGAATTATGCTGAGTGAAGATAAAAATCCAGTGTCAAATGTTACATACATATAATTCTATTCACGTGACCTTCTCAAAGTGAAAAAATTACAGAGATGGACAATAAATCAATGGATGCAAAGGGTTACGGCACAATGAAAGCATAATACCAGGGAGTTTCTTTGGGGTTGATGGAACAGTTCTGTATTGTGATTGTCACCATGGTTATGTGGATCTATACAAGCATAAAAGGTCACAGAACTACACACACACACACACACACACACTGAATCCAATTTAGTTCTGTACTTGAGTTAATGAGTGGTTTTCAACTATAGGCAACCCCATCCTCGGGGGACCTTTGGCATGTCTGGAGATATTTTTGGTTGTGAAACCTGATGCAGGGAGAGGGGTTGCTATGGCCATCCAGTGGTAGAGATCAGAAATGCTTCTGAACACCCTACAATGCACAGGACAGGCCCCAACAATAAAGAATTTTTCAGTTCAAAATTATAATAGTACCAATAGTGACAAACCCTGTGATAATAGCGTTATACCAATATCATTTTTTAAAATTTTGACAAAGTACTATAGTTGTGGAAGTTATTATCATTGGGAAAAGCTGGATGAAAGGTACACAGAAATTCTCTGTGCTAGTATTTTTGCAAATTTTTGTGAGTCAAACTATTTCAGAACAAAAAGTTAGACTAATTAAGACCACTACAACTACACTACTCCTAATAATAATAATAATAATAATAATACCCTCCAATGATTCCTCATTGTTCTTAAAACCCCAACTCCTAAACATATGTTTCTCTTTTTTAAAGATTTTATTTATTTGTGAGAGAGAGAAAGACAGAGTACAAGCAGGGGGAGCTGCAGACAGAGAGAGAAGCAGGCTCCCCACTGAGCCAGGAGCCAGATGCAGGACTCCCTCCCAGGACCCTCTATTATGACCTGAGCTGAAGGCAGACGCTTAACCTACTGAACCACTCAGGCGTCCCACTAAACCTATATTTCAAAACACAATTCTATCTCTACCACTTACTAGCTTGTGCAAGCTTCAGCAACTAACTCCCAGATTTTTCACTTATAAAGTGCAAATAATAATTCTGTAAAGATAATGTAAGCTAAGTTCACAAAAACATTCTTTAAATTAGGAACTGCTATACACCTGGGAAGAATGATTATCACGTTTCAGCCCTGGCTCTCAGTACCCACTAGATCATCTCCAGCCAAACTGAACTATTGGCTGGCCCATGAATACACCCTTTCTGTGTCATCTTCATGTTGGGCTATCTGCCTAGCTCTCTCCCCCATCCATGAACTCTACCCATTGAAATTCTACCCACAAATAATTCATGCACAAAGATGTACTGGTTAGAGAAAGTGGGGAAGAAGGAAAATCTTAGATGTTCTACATGAGAGAAAATGGTAAAGAAAGTTGTTACAACACAAATGAGCAAAGGGGAAGAAAGAGAGATAGAGAGAGAGAGGCAGACCAAGGAAAAGACTCTTAACTATAGAGAACAAACAGAGGCTTACCACAGGAGAGGTAGGTGGGTGAAATAGATGAATGGTGATGGAGATTATGATTACACTTATCATTATGAGCACTGAGTAATGCAGAGAACTGCTGAATCACTATATTGTACACCCCAAACTAATAGAACACTGTATATTAACTAACTAGAATTCAAATAAAACCTTAAAAAGCAAAAAATTAAAAAGTTGTTACAATCTAGAAGAGTGCTGAAACCTATTCATTCATTCATTGATTTAACAAATATTTATTGAGCATCCAATAAGTGTCAGGCACTTTGCTTACCACTGAAACACAATAGTGTGCATGGCTGGCAATAAATACTGATAGAATGAGCAAGAAAACAGATGAATGAATAACAGACTTTTTCAAAGGAGTTATTTATTTATTCATGAGAGACAGAGAGAGAGAGGCAGAGGCAGAGGGAGAAACAGGCTCCCCACAGGTCAGGGAGCCCAATGCGGGACTCAATCCCAGGACCTCAGGATCACAACCTGAGCTGAAGGCAGACACTTAACTGACTGAGCCACTCAGGTGCCCCCTGAATAACAAAATATTATGCAATTATTATTTAAAGCTTTAAAACTTTTTAAGGTATAAGATTGTGATATAATGTTAGACAATTAAGATAGAATATCAGATAGTTAAACGAAAAATAGGACTTGTTAAAAAAAAAAGTATAGAAAAAAATGAAATTTGGGGCGCCTGGGTGGCTCAGTCGTTAAGCATCTACCTTGGGCTCAGGTCGTAATCTGGGTTCCTGGGACTGAACCCCGCATCGGGCTTCCAGCTGGGAGCAGGGAACCTGCTTCTGCCCCTCATTCCACCTCATTCCCCTCATACATTTCCCCCCTCACCCCCCACTTATGCTTGCTCTCTTTCTCAAAAAATAAATAAATAAAATCTTTTAAAAATGAAATTTGTCACTATAATTTCTGAATGATAGACTACACACACACACAAAGTAGGGAGGAAAAGGAGGATAACAGTGAAGAAAGATAAAGGGACAGGACAGAAGAGCCTTCTCAAAGAGAACAGGAGTTCCAAATGTTTCCTCAGACAGAGAAGAGAATGTAATGCTAACCAGTTTCCCAAACTACTTCTAAAACCATCAAGTAAATTTCAGACCCCTCCTAGGAAGTACTTTGCCACCTCAGTTTGTCTCAGGAACGTCAGCTGAGCTGGGAGGAAAATGAGAGGACAGAGGCAACTCTGGATAAGCTCAGCTAGAAAAGTTTGCAGCCTTGGCCTTGGCCTTGACCTTGACCTAGCCACCCAAATCATATTCTCCACATTTGCCAGCCAATCCTTACTGATTACTGGTTACTGCCTGCTATATCCTCAGCACTGCTTTGGGGACCACTAAGAAGTGTGAAGTGTAAGGAATTTACAATCTAATGGAGAAATCAAAACATACATCAATATACATACATATCCACACATTTATGCATTCATGTCTGCATATATTTAGAGGTAACTCATGCTCAGGAGGTATGTGATAAGAATCAAATGAAGAGTTCAGACAGCAAGTGCTGTGAGACCTCATAAGACAAGAGCACTGATGGACTGCGTGGAATGGAACGACATCCTGCCAGAGATGAGAACTGAGCTAGAAATGGAAATAGCTAAAAAGCCATGGTAATTTGCACATCATATTTTTCTTTCACCATGAGATAGAGTGAATGCAAATTACTCTCCCAGATCACAGCAAGGATCAAGAAGGTCGTGAAAGGCTTCCCTACGAAGGATTCCTAGTAAGAATGCAGCTGTTGGGAGCAGACTTTTTAAGAGGCTTGAGCCTGGGATGCCCTAGGTAAAGAAATCTTTAGGAGCAGTGACCGAATCGTGCATCAGTGCTTGTAGCCACAGTCATTTCTACAAGCATTCTGGTCACAATGGCCAAAGAAATTAGAATTTAAAGAAAAATGATGGAATTTTTATTCTTGACTCTTCGTTACATCAAAGAAGCCCAGAGTCTGGACTGGGATTTTGTGTGTAAATGATTCAGTTTCATGAAAGAAAACTGAAGGGCCTGGATGTTCCAAGACAGGATAAGAAATGCCAAAACTCAATCACTTTTACTGCCATGTAAAATCACCCACAGTAACAGATATCTCCAGGCTGTCTTTCCTTCCCTCCTGTCCTCTCTAAGGGCTAGGACTATATATGCAAATAGCCTCAGGGAGTTTTCCTCTCACTTTGTGAGTAAAGACACAGTCTCAATAGTCTGAAGAAATTACAGAAAACTGTGGTTACCCCAAAGGTAGGTACAAAAAGCCTCCACATGACCCTTACATCTCAAAAAAGCAATGTCTATTTTTTTTAAAAGCCGAAGTTCTTTTTTTAAAAAACACTTATTAAATCTTTTTGTACTCCAGAGAAATTATATTTAATAAAAACAGATATTACTTCATCAAAGCTATCCCATTCTTCCTATCAAGTTTTTCTGGGGTAGATTATCAGGGGTGCTCAGTCTGTAGGCCTTTTGGTCAGAAACAGAATACATTTTAAATTCCTAACTACGTATTCCCCTCGTGGGGAGAAGTAAGAATTAGAAACCACACAGTGCTAGGAAAGGGCTCCTGCAGGCCTTACCAAACAGAAATACCATCCATCCTGCCCTCACGTCTAGCCACACCTGGGACAGGTGACCTCACCTACAGCAGAAACATAATCTATGAGCATGAAACTTCCATAATATTACAGCTGTCTTGACTGCAAAGGTCCTTAAAAACTATTTGGTTTACAGACCGGAATAAAAACCTCTAGTCTTTATTTAGGGATCATTAGCTCCTTCACAAAGGGATTATTGCCTGGCAGACAGACTCCTCCTGGGAGTCTAAACTTGCATCAGTCAACCACCCTTCAGCAAGGGAAAGGCAGGTAAGTATGTCAACTTGGTGTGGTAGTGCCAGAGCCACAACCAAGGCACCCCGAGCCTCTGTATGGGACTCCAGCTCCAGATTATTCTGACACTTATCTTCTGGAGGCTAGTATATGATGCCTCCAAGTAAGAAGAATAAAGACCTGATTTCTGCCACCACATGAATGAATTTAGGCATTATGCAGATTGAAAGAAGCCTGACATGAAAGGCCACATATAGTATTATTCCCTTTATATGTAATGTCCAAATAGGCAAATCTATACAGACAGACAATAGATGTATGGTTGCCAAGGCTGGGGGAAGTGGGACTGGGGAGTGAGCACCTAATGGGTACTGGTTCCCTTTCGGAGTGATGACAGTGTTCTGGAACTAGATAGTAGTGATGACTGCACAGCACTGTAAATGTACTAAATGCCACTGAGCTGCACACTTCAAAACGGTTAAGATGGGAAATTTTACACTATGTGTATTTTGCCCCTATAAAAAAGAAAAAAATATGTTACTTTTAGTTCCTGTTCTAGAAATTCTATTTGCTTCTTTTTTATATATGGTTATTTCTCCCTTGTATTTTTATATCCTCTCATTTATTTAAACATGATAAACATGTTTTTAAATACTTTACACATGATAATAAGTCTTTGGAGATCTACATCTTTGGTTTATTTGTGCTGATGGTAGCTTTTTTAAAAAAATGTGTGTTTGGGTTTTGTCTGTGAGAATCTTGTTAAAGCCTCAGTGAAGGGTAGACTCCTCCAGAAAAAAATTCAGTTTGCTTTTGCCACATGTCTGGATTTTCTACCAGGAATGATTTAGACTGTGCTTACAGTGTTCATTCGAATTCTAAAGCCACATGAGGACAGGCTTGTGATTGCAAAACTGAGGAAAGCTATCAAGAAACCGAAAAGAAAACTGAAAGGACCACACCATAAGGAGTCTAGTATTCAGAATATATAGACTCTTACAACTCTACAATAAAAAGACAGTTAATAAATGGGCATAAGATGAACAGACATTTATTTCTCCAAAGAAAATATATAAATGGCTAATAAGCAAATTAAAAGTTGCTCAATATCAGTAGTCATTAGAAAAATGCAAACCAAACTCACAATGATGCCACGTCATACTTACAAGGATGGCTATAATTAAAAAAAAAAAAAGCAGAACATACCAAGTGTTGGCTAGGATGTGGATAAATTGGAACCCTCCTACACTACCAGTAGGAATGTACAAAGGTGCAACTGCTATCGAAAACACTTTGATGGCTCCTCAAAAAGTTACACATAGAATTACCATACGACCTAGTAACTCCACTCCTACATACATATCAAAAAAAAAACAACAACAACAACCCTGGAAACTCATATTCAAACAAAACTTGCACACAAATGTTCAGAGCAATAGTGGCAGCACTATACATAATGACTAGAAGGTAGAAAGAACTTAAATGTCCATCAACTGATGAATAAACAAAATGTAGTCTCTCTGTAGAACAGAATATTATTCAGCCATAAAAAGGAATGAGATACTGACATGCTACAAATGCATGACCCTCAAAAACACGATGCTAACTGAAAGAAGCCAGACACAAATGGTCAAATATTGCATGACTCCATTTGTATGAAATACCCAGAAAGGAAAATCCATAGAGATAGATAAACATTAGTGTTTATCAGGGGCTGCACGGAGGTAAGGACTGGGAAATGACTGCTAATGGGTACCAACTTTCTTTACAGAGTGATGCAATGTTCTGGAATTAGACAATGGTGGTAGTTGTACAGCACTGAATATACCAGAAATGACTGAATATATAATATATATAATATATAATATTTATATAATATATAATTATATATATATAATTATATATATAATATATATAATTTTTTTAAAAAATCATAATAGTACCATTATTGATAGATATGTTCTCTCTATGAAACATCATTTTAAGAAATTTCAAATCCAAGTTCTAAAACCTTCCCAGCTAGGTACCTTTAGACAAGTTAGTTAACCTGTGATTCAATAACATTATGCGTAAAACAAAGATAACAGCAGTATCTACCTCCATAGGGTTGCTAAGAGAATTAAATGTGTTAATATATAGAAAGCACTTTGAACAGTGCTTGTCACATAGCCACATAGCCAGAATTAGCTAAGTGTTAGCTACTGTTATCATTTCCACTAATCCTCACAACAACCCCATGAAGTAGGTATTATTAGTTATTCCCATTTTTGCAGATGAGAAAGACAAAGGCACAAGAATAAGCAACTCACTAGGTTATCTAGCTAACAAGTAACAATCAAACCTAGGATTCAGAAACCAGCATTCTGATTCCAGGGTTCCTGCTCTCAACTATTGTCACATTCTACCTCCCATAAATCTGGTATGTAAAACCCCTGAAGTCATAGCTATTTTTGCCTAGCACGAGGTCCAAATAGGTATTTAAGGTTTTCAAAAAGTTAATCAATTTAAGTAAACACATTAATTAGATACTACCATGGCCGGTATCCAGGTATGGCAAAATGAGCGACAGGCACATGAATAAGGTTTAGAAAATTCTGGAGTAAACCATGGAAATGTAAGATGCAAGAGACCACACCTAAGCTGTTACCGATATACTAAGTAAGCTACTACACACCCATGATTATAACCTGTATAGATCTCCTGTGTAATAACTCAAACCAAGCCGAAAACTGTTCACCAGGTATCTGGCCCAAAGAGAGGGAGGCCAGCAGAACTCAGCAAGAGCCAGACTGAGGAAGAAATAACTTGATTAAAGTCAGACAGGGGCTATGGAGTTGCCATCCCTTGACCTCTTTTTGGAAATGAACTGGTCAGCTAACCACCTATTAGCTGGTTTCCCACCTGCCACCTCTGGGAACATGAGGCAGGGGGATTTCTCCATTAGTCACAGCAGTCACAGTACCCACCATCCACCATACTTTTAGGAGCCCAGGAAAATGTTTTAATTTCTTTTTAAATCAAAAGAAAAAATTAATATAACCTAAGGCACATTACATTTACCTTTATACCAACATAGTTGTGAAATATATATTAAATATATGTGAAATATAAATTTATATATCTGAAATATATTTTATATCTCTTTATAGATTATAAAATACATTTATATTATATATCACAATATATATTTATATATTTACATTTTATGTGTGTGTGCGTGTGTGTGTGTGCATGCACACACATATATATGGAGGAAGGGGCCCAATAAGGCAAAAACACCCAGGGTCCAGAAAAGTCCTAATGTGGCCCCAGTGCAGGGTGGGTCCCCTCACCTCTCTCTCCTGTGTCTGCAAGTAACTAGCTCAGCAGCCAATGCATGTAACACCCTATTCCCATCAGTGTCCTCTCAGTTTTGAGAAAAACTGAAGACACAGGCTGGAAAACCCCGCACTCCTGAATCCCAGACTTCTGGCTTCGGGAGACTCAGCAAATAGAAAAAGGCCTGAAGCAGAGCAGAAGGAGGAGAAGACCCCTGGCACTCTGGATTTCTTAAGACTCTGCCCAATAATCTTCTTCCCCAAAATACCTTCCCCCTCCACTCCTGTCCGGAACCTCCCCATTATGTACCCTTTTAAATAAAGTAATAAGTAATAAGGTGAAAAGTGCATGGACTTTCTAGTCAAACTTGCTGGGATGACCATGGATGGGCATGGTACCTGGCTTCCTGAGGGCTCGGTTTTCTGTTAAAAAAAAAAAAAAATGGGGATTATAATAATGGTGGTTGGTGGTTGTAAAGGTAAAAAGTAGGATAAATTGTGTATAGTGCCAAGCAGAGGGCCCACTATTAGAAGTTATTCTTAAATATAAAGGACATTAACATGTCCTGGAGCCCCTGCAAACACTTCTTGGAGGAAGAACCATAGAGCCTTCTATCGTGGTCCTTTTTTATTCAGCACATACGTGGAGAAAACCAGCTCAGGAAGATAACTGTAGAAAAGGGAAGGGGAGAAGTAGTGGGAAAGGCGGGAACTTTTCCCAGGTTTGCAACACTGTCCCAGGAATAAGGCACGCTTTAGGAGCCTGCTGCAATACTGTCCCTGGAATAAGACGCGTTTGTCGGCTCCTTGCAGAGCAAGGCTGCATTAAGAAGCACAGAAAACTTTGCACGTGCCAGAAACTGAAGGAAAGAGCCCATGCAGCACAGCATTCTTGGATGCATTAAGCACTTGGCAGGTTTCTACACTTGCACTCCGACGTGGGTTCATTACTAAAAATCTAAAGTCCTTGGAGCTTTCTCAAGAGGCAGGCTGGGTTTCTCGCAGTGCGCATGTGACCACCTGGACTGCTCAGTAAACCTGACTACAAACCACCTCTCCCGGAATACACCGGGGTTCTGATCGCAAACACCCAGTGCAAACAGCCTCCAAGCTAATTCTTTCGTCTTAATCACTAGCCCGATACTCGGACTTTGGGTACAAATAGAACAGAACTAAATAATCCTATCCATTAGTAACCAAGTTCTAGGAGGGGAGAGCAGCGCTCAGAGCCCCCACGCAGGGTAGACTAACTTCGCTTTAGCGTACGTGGGTCGCTGAGTGCTTCACACTTTCTGCAGCCCTATCTCTCCATCTTTTTCCCCTTGAGGAAGCAAGCGACACCGCTTCATTTGCGGTCTGGGGAACATCGAACATTGCGCGGAGGAATATGTTACAAACATTCCTCCACGAACTCCTGGTTCTAGAGTGAAGTCTTGCCCCTCCCCACCCTCCAAATCTACTTTCCCGATCCAGTACAGCCCCATCTTCCAATCAAATATTTCATCCTAGCTGGGAGAAGTCAGTTAAACTGCGATTTGGAGTCTCAGTTTCCCACACAAGCATGCCAATTCTTGCAAACGCTCGCCCTATTTTATTTACGCGCCCCGACCGCCAGTGCGCCCCCGTCAGGTCCCACCGACACCAACCCGAGGTAATGCGAACGCTAATAGAGGGCGTCTAACAGACGCGAGCGCGTACACTTTGAACGTACCCCCTATATAAGACGCGCAAGTCTCAGTTTCCGCGCCAGATCAACAAGTCCCGGCGTCAGAAGAGCACCCACCGGGCAGTTAGTCCAAGCTCTCGCCACCGACCCTAGCGAAGAATTTGTGGATTCGCTAGGCTTCATCGACAGCACTGCGGACATGCAGCGTGATTTCGGTTGCAGCCCCTCCGACGCCGGCTACCGCAGCCTGGGGGTCCAGGTGGAGGAGGAACAGTATGGTCAGTGCCCAGACGGGGGACAGGTGCTTTGGCAAACTGCAGGAGAGGAAATTCCCTGGGAGGGTCGGGTGGACGGGCCGTGGCGCGGCTATCGCCCTCTTTCTTCCATCTCAATCCCTTGCCTCCTCAGCCCACGCAGCGTGGGCTCCAATGCTCCGGCCTCTTTTTTGCTTTTTTCCTTTCCCAGATGCGAAGCCAACCTTGAGTTCGTTGGTTCTAATGGGAGGGGGGGAGGATACACAGTCCGAACCTGAGCGCGAAGGGGCGGTGGCAAACTGCGTTGGCGCGGGAGAGCGGAGCTCCCCGAACGAGGAAAACCAGGAGGGAGGCATTGGCGGCGGCTTGGAGCCCCCGCAACAGCAGGAGGAGCCGGCCCCCCCGGCCCTGCAGGGGCCACTGGTTGTGGAGAGGAAGCAGCGCCGCTACCGCACCGCGTTCACCCAGCTGCAGCTGCAGGAACTGGAGGGCATTTTCCATCGCACCCAGTACCCCGACGTGTACGCGAGGTAAGTGGCTTTTTCCTCATGCGCGCGCTTCTCCAGGGGCCTCAGAATCTTAGGCTTTCCCCCGGGACCCCTTCCCTCCTCTCTTGAGCCAAAAGCCACTTAGGGGGTTCGAGGGCGCCAGGGTCCGTCCTTGCTCTCAGATGTTGGGGCACTGGGACAATAGCGGAACTAGGGCGAAGCAAGTAAGGGAGGGCGGGTTGATCCCGCCTTTACCTAAAATTTTGGTATTTTGTTCATCGTGATTTTTTTGCGTTAATTTTTGTATTTTTAATATTGTATTAGAATATTCATCGTGATTGCTCAGTTTTTTCTGCATTTAAAATTTTGCGCACGAGGCGAGTTCGCCTCACCTTAGTCTCGGCTCTGCCACGTGGAGCGCTATTTCCTGGCGGCAGAGAGCGTTAAAAAGCCGGCGGACCAGGAACCCTTGTGGTGGAATCGCGGACCGCAGTAGTGTACGGAGCGGCAGGCCCATTCTGGCCCAGCAAGAATGCGAGGCGGGTGGGGGAGGATCAGGACGTATCTCTGTGAGGTTTTAGCGGCACTTTTTCTGGTTCTGCTGTATTCAGGCTTTGCCCACCAAAGAGCAAAAAAAGAATCTCCCTCAAGCGCTTGGCCAACGGTTTGGAGTTCCTCCTTGAGAGTTCCCCCTCTCCCTTTACAATAAACCCTGGAAGTACTCTGCCTGGTTAAGAACTCCACTTTAAAGGCTTTTGGCGTTTTATTTATTTTCACAGGAAAATAAATAAATAAATAAATAATTCTTTTCCCAAGAAAAGATTTCCAGGGTTGTTCTCTGCTTTTCCACAAACAGAAAAATTGATTGAGTCATGGTCAACAGACACACTACCAGGAACTTTCATATATGTTCCTTTTTTCTATTTTATTTAATAGAGATAAGTTGTCCATGGGAAAATTCCTTAAAGCAAGCCTCAAGCTGTATTACAGAAAACTGCACTGGGAGGGGGGATAGAAATAATGTACATGATATATTTCATTTTATCCACAACTCCAAATACTAAACATTTGCAATTTTCCTCCCACAGAGAAGAGATTGCTGGACGTCTGAATTTGACTGAAGCCAGAGTGCAGGTCAGTAAATCTTAAAAGAGCACTTGGTACAGGGAAGCCATTCTAAAACATACTTGAGATTTTGTCCTGGACATTCTGAAGTTGATGTGGTGTTTTTCCATGTTTCACAAATAAGTTTTGAACATTGGGTGCCTTGGGGATGGGAAATGGGATAGGTAAGCTGGAGCTTCTGGAAATTTCCCACTACCAGCGGAAATATGATTTTCTAATGGAAAAAAAATCAAACACACTGTTTTCCCCAATAAAGTTCTCCTCCTTTTTTTAAAAAAATAGATTTTTTTTTAATTTGACAGAGAGAGATCACAAGTAGGCAGAGGCAGGCAGAGAGAGAGGGGGAAGCAGGCTCCCTGCTGAGCAGAGAGCCCGATGCGGGGCTCGATCCCAGGACCCCGGGATCATGTCCCAGGACCCCGGGATCATGACCCGAGCCGAAAGCAGAGGCCTCAACCCACTGAGCTACTCCGGCACCCCAGTTCTCCTCCTTTTAACACTGGTATCTTTCAGGAAGGATGTTAGTCCTCCCTAAAGGAATATTTCTATGTAGAATCATGTTGGGGCTCAATCACACATGGGAAATACACAAATTAATGCACTGAAGAGGTAGGTTAAAAGAAGGTTTAACTACACTAAATTACTTGGAATATTTAAAACCAGGTGTAAGCTCTTGGCTAAATGAATAAATTTATAAATATTCAGACATTGGGGTGAAGGAGTTATTCACACGGAAAACACTTGGCATGAGTAACTAATATATGTTTAGTAAACTGAAACTGGGGTGGGAGGGTAGCTTTAAAGTCCCAAGTACCTGATCCTACTTCCTACTGCTATTTTTTAAGTGTTTTGTAAAGCAGCATAGAGAGTGACAGCCTTAAATTTTTAATTTTTTGGAAGACTTTGATGTCCGCCTGAAACATTGCTAAAATATTAGGATTATAGTAGTAATGGGGAAAGGAAAATTGTCTTGAAGAATGGAACCAAAAAAGGGAACCAATTTTAATAAAGTTCCATGGACCTAAAAAGAGGTGAAATTTAGTTACGTATTGTATACATTCAAATATATGCATTGCAAATGTCACACAAATTCAACTCTATGAAGCTACCAAATGTATAAATGAATATTGTCATGAGGAATCTTTTAACACTCTAAGAATTTTTTCCCTTTTTTTGGGTAGTAATACTTTGAAAAGGTGGGTTTTCTGGAATCTGATTATGAGAGTGCTCTCATTTCAGGCCAGATTCTAACTTGCGTTAATTTATTTTTTTTAAAGATTTTATTTATTTATTTGACAGAGGAAAAAGTGCACAAGCATGGGGAGCAGCAGGCAGAAGTAGAGGGAGAAGCAGGCTTCCCTGGAGCAGGGAGTCCAATGTGGGGCTTGATTCCAGGACCCTGGGATCATGACCTGAGCCGAATGCAGATGCTTTTAACCAACTGAGCCACGCACGTGCCCCACTTGTGTTAATTTAAAACACTTTTCAGGAAGTGATTATTAATTTGTTGGTCATGGGATCAAATAGGTGACTATCTGAGGTCATAGAAAATCGTAGTCTCATCAAAGAAATAGGATAAGTCTTCTACTTTCTCAAGCAGGCAAAGTAATCTCAGAGAAAATAAAGAGGTTTGCTGAGTTGCTTTTCCCCCTTCCTGGGTTTATGTAGTCCTCTCAGTGGATTTCTGAAGGGAAAATGAGCCAGAAAATCCAAGTAGGGAAGACTATGCTCTCACATATTTTCAAGCTTTGCAACATGAATTTCCTCCAAGAAACTTTATAAAATATGCTTCTCCCCCAACCTTTTGCAAATATAGGTGATCTCTTTTATGAAACCAGTATTGTGAATATGGACATAACACTGGCCCATAGCAAAATTTGCCAGATGTGGGCTTTATTTAGGTTTAAGGAGATTTCACCACTGATACATTAGAATCTCTCCAAAATAAGTTCTACTACACTGACTTTTTTTCAGAGTGTATTCATCCAGCAAGATCCCAAATCCTAAGATGGGAGAGAGAAAAGGTAGCTGCCCAGAGAGAGAAATGGCCCTTTGACTCAATTAAAATACTGTGGTTTGGGAACTTCCAAAATGATTAAATACAATGTAAACCTGATTAACTAGTATGCCAAGAGGACAGTAAAGTCTAACTGACAACTTTTTCATCTGTTTGTTAATAGTTGGCAAACACTCAGGGAGGAGCTTCTTTTGTGAGCCCTACCTACTCCCATTGTTGTTGAATATCTTTCTTAAATGCATAATTGGAGCTTCTGGCCTTAGGAATAAGTGATGGGATTGGAGCCCCCCTAGTTAAGGAGTGGAGCTGGCAGGACCTAAGGTGCCCTGCCCCTGTGGGTCACCGCATCTTCTGTCCAGGATCCTAGAACTAGCTAGAGCTGAAGGAGTGGACCTTCTGAGCCCAGGGAGGTTTGAAGGGTAAGGTAGATGGGAGCATGCAAAATTGATAGTCATGACAATGGGGTACCCAGTCTCTTACCTGGGGAGAAAATTTTCAGTTTATTTAATTTGGATTCGGTTAGGTTAAACTTTCCTTAACACTACAGGCTAAAATGGCAAGGCAATGTGAGGGGTTTCAAGCACTCATGTCCCAGCAGTCCCTGGAACCCCATACTCAGGCCTCCTTTGACAAACTTTTTAATTCTCAACAAGGCTTAGAAGAATGATCCCTTAAACATCACTGAAGGAAACTTTTCTGTCTAAAACTGCAATGTGCTTCTATGGATTAGTAACTTCAGACTGAAAAGGAGTTTTTCGAAAAAGGGGTGGTTCCCATCAGCATGACTTTATGTCAGGCCCACCTTTATACCATGCTCAGCCTCCCCCATAGCCAGCATGACACTTCCCCCGGTGAGGAGGGAGTGGGAGCAGCTGGACAGCTGATGAGCCAATGTCTCTTTACCCTGTTGCCAGGCATAGGCATTAACGTCAGGGAGCCAGTGCACATTATCACTTAGTCTTAACATCCAAAACCTGGGAGGGATAGACATTAAAGAATATTAAAAACAGGAAGAGAGACAAATCAATGTGCCCAAGTCTGGACTAGCCATGACTCACTAAGGATTAGCTGAAGGGAGGTATGTGGTTTGCTTTCCCAGGTTATTTTAGTAATAAGGACATAACTCGGCCACGCCCCCCCCATTTAAAAGTTCAATGGCAGCATTGCATGTTGTGTATTTTCTATTGTGACATTGACTGTTCAAGTACTAAACCAATCCCTTTCCTCTGATTGAAGGTCTGGTTTCAGAACAGAAGAGCCAAGTGGAGAAGACACCAGAGGGCCCTGTTTAGAAATCTGCCCCCCATTGCTTTGGGCCCTCCTGTGGGGGTGATCTTTGAAGGACCCTATGCTATTCCTGTTCTAGACCCGGGGTGGAGATGTGTTCCTCTGGTGCCTCGGGGGCTCATGCCTCCTGGGCCTCCACCACCGCCTGTGTTCCCCGGGCTACCTCTGCCCCCCGGGCCACCCATGCTGCCAATGCCACCTCCACCACTTTTGCCTCCCTTTGCTCTGGCCCCTGTAGGCATGGCATGGGCCCCTGTCATCAATGGTCATTTTGGAGGGCCCATTTTCTGAAGTGTGGTCTTTATGACAATTTTTCCAAAGGTTTTTTTTTTTCTGCCAGATATAAATTGTGCATAGCACATCAAGTAATTTTTCAAATAGTTGTTAAATGAATTAAATAACTGAACTAAATCAGTGCCTTTTGTTCTTGATAGGGCATGTTGTATTTTCAATAAAGTTGAAAATAAATAACCTATTGGTTTTTAGTGCCTAATGTTATAAATGGGGTATACATGCGAATAACTAAGGGAATGGCATTCCAACAGAATGTCAAAGAGGCCACCTTTCATAACATAATACCCCTGAGTCCTGAGTCACCATCAAGAGGCCATGCACACCAGTTTTCCAAGTGCCCGTGCTGGTTTATAGGATCAAACAATCTTCCACATGCCCCATCCTCAACAATGCTCATCCCCATCCTGCCCCATTTGGAGCACATCCCTGTGCAAGTTGGGAAGGGGTGAGTCTCTGATGAGAGGGCAGTGTGTTTCCAGGCAGGGCCATGTTCCATTCATGCCAAGAAGCTCAACAGCCACAGACTGTGAGACAAACTTCCTAAGAGTTACTCACAGGGCCGTTAAGTGAATGTGACATCCAAATTCTGAATTCTGTTTACTGTTCTCCCCATTTTGTGGAAGTGATAGGGAAATAGAATCATTCTGGTTCAGACACAAGAAGGGGCTCCAAGAAGGTCAGAAAGGGGCTCTTCTCTGTTTTCTCATCCCCACCCCCAGACCAAAAAAGCCTATTACTGTAGTTTCCCCACAGCTCAGAGGAAGACAGTATATTTTGTCCCCTTCAACATCCAAGAAATGGTCCCCTGGACAATGTTCTAGAATTAGCACTCACTGAAAAGAGGCACACCTTTGCTTTTTCATGCTGTCTGCATGCAGAGCTGCCAAGGGATGAAAACAAAACCTAAAAGGAGGGAGAGGAGGAAGCCAGGTCCACCCTTCTTAAAACATCACTTTTCAGTAAGATTTCTGCTTTTGATCAATGTACAGTCATTTTCTGACCACAATCATGCTATGAAATAACTACAGTGACTTAAGGGTGTCACAGGGGCACAAGAATTTCCTCTCACAGAAAGTGGGTTGGGGAAGGGGAAACCCCAAAGATGAGTTTCACAGAGGTTATATGTTCCTAGTTTGAAGGGAGGCTTTGTTATCTTAGGAAAGCCTATGATTTTTTGCAGTGTTTTCCAAAACTTTTCAATCCTCTCTTCCAATCTGTCACATATGGATGCCAAGCATCAGCAAAACAGTTGTATCTAATGTGGGGCTTCTGCAGTGAAGAGGTCATTGGGAGGGAGGAACATCCAGAAATGCCATCAGCATGCCGATTACCATCCTTACTGGCTAGTTTTGAAACAACCATTCTCTCCCATTGTTGACCATTTTCCTTCTCGTTAAACATCAGGTCCCTGAGTGCTTTAAGTCCTCTTGGAAAGACAGGGTCTGTACAAATAAAGTTCCAGGACCACATCTAGCCCTGCCACGCTAAGATTCGAAGTCAAACAGTGAGGACCCAGGACACAAATTCTGCCGCGAACTCAAATTCAGTCTGGCACAAACATAGAACATGTTTTCCCTCAGGCTGCCTGAAAAAACCAAAAGCACAAAAGGGAACATCCTTTCCCTTAAGTAGATGGGGTCTTCAAGAATTGTATGTACTATTTTGAAAACTATATCTACTTTGAGGTGCCAGAAGGGGGGGTGGGATGTGAGCAGAGGAAATATGAAAAACATTTCTGTAGATAATAGGTTCCCTCAATGTCGGTTTTAAAAGGGAGAGGTTTTTAAAAATAATCCCACCAAGAGCATTCTTCTTAAGGTGCATTTCAAATATCCCTAAGGTATAGATCAAGAATGAATTTGTTCTAATATAAGGACATTATTTTGATAAAATCTCTAGAAACTAGCTATCAGCCAATACGTTTATCTGAGATAGAGTCTTTATAGATGGAGGTTTGGGCTGAACCGTAAAAATCACAATTTCAGGAGGAGTACAAGAGGTTTGGCACTTTACAGTAATCATTTTGGATGTGCTCTTTCTAAAGTTGTTTCTTATTGAAGAACATATGACAGGGAGCTTTCAAGTAGTAAATTTCATAGTCAAATAAAACAAGATATGAAGTATTTGGTGGGGGGGAATAAAGACTTTCTGATTAAAACTAGATTTATGTGACCTGGATCTTGTTTCAAACAAATCTAGTCAGAACCATCTAAGCTGGAAGTGCCTGAGAAATCAAAATCTCAGCCATCATTGAGACAACAAGTACTTATGAGGAAAAAAAAAAGGCAAGGAAGAAATGGACTAAAAATAGTTCTTCAGCTGAGCATACAAGGATTCTCCCTTGAAATAGCTATGAAAAGTGACTTTTTTAAAAAGAGAAGAATTACTGTAAATGTGTAAAAAAATAAAGGAATAGAGTTGACCTGAGTTGTTTTCAAAAGAAATCGGACTTTTGCCCAAATTTTGTTCGTGGGGTGTTATACCTAAAATTGGTCATGCTCTGAACTCATATGGATATACTGTTTTACCACCCAGCCATTCAGTTCCAGTGTGACTCTATGGATTGGTGAAAACCTGAAAGTAAAATAGTGGTGTACAATAATAGAGCTATTCCCCCAAAACTCCTGATGGGTAAATTCAACTTCCTCTAATTTGAATCCCAGGGCCTCCTATTGGTGGAGGTGGGGGAGTCAGTACAAAGTTGTACATAAACTAGGGTTCTCAAACCTTGAGTGGAGGGCAAATGATATCATAACATAATCCTCACCCCACACCCTTCTTTCCAAGAATGCTGATCTAGATGATTCTTCTTGGGGGCTTTTCTCATGCTTCCTCCCACTTTCAATACAATAGAATGTCCCAAGAATGAACCCTGGCCTCAGATAGCTCCTCTTCTTCAGAGGCACTTTTTCATTTTCCTTCAGGGTTTTTTCACACAAGATCCCATCAGTTTGGCAAGAGAGAAAATCTCGTTTACAATTCCTGCAGTAAAAAGATGGCCATGACAGGGGAACCAGTCCCATCATGTCACTCCACTTTTTCAAGCAAATTGTCTTTCTTCTGGGGGACACTCCACTTAAAGGAAGAGACAGACACTGGTACTCTCCCTGAACTGGAGGGGGCTTTCATGGTAACCCAACCCACTCCCCCCCATTTTACAGATGAGGGAACACAGGCCTTCAGGAGCCATGGCATTGCCTGCCCGAAGTAGCATGCCCAATTCATTCCAGAGAAGGCCAGGCTCCTTGTGGCCATGCCCTCTCCCCGGGACCCAGGATTTCCCAGCTTGCGGGGCGGGCACACACCAACCCAGGTTCAGCTCCTCTCTGCTGTTCACCTCCATCTTCCCAGAACACTTTCCTCCAAGGGGCTACAAACTCAAGGCTCCTCCCCAAGTTTCGGCACCGGGCCATTTTACCTCTAGGAAAAGTAAGCAACTCCCCCTGAAGGCATGCAGGATCCTGGTGTCCACTCTTGAACGCTGAACAGCAGGGGCCTGAGAGAGTGATGCATTTTGTACCCTCCTCACAAAAGGCCGAGTGAGCTTCCACAACAATAACCCTCATTTCCCCCAATCCTCTTGCAAAGCGGTGCCTGCCAACTGGCAGCACCACACATAAGAAACAGCCAGCTCTGGGCTTGTGATGAATTAACTTTTTTTGTAAAGTAGGCTAATAGTTTGGAAGCTGTCATTATGCAATTAGTATTCATTTTGAAATGCGGTTATTTATGCTCTCCCTTGATCAATGTCACACTCTCTCCTTCTCAGATGCCACTGCAATGCTGTGAGGCCAGGGACACAAGGTGCAATGGTATAAATCTACTTTGCAAATGCCCCCGGTGGTCTGTATGCCTCCCCATGCAAAGTGTTAGATCTTAAGGAGACTGTCTGGATTCCCAACATTTACATGCAAATATTTTTAGACCCTAAGAAGACAAAAGGCGCCTTCTGAAAGCACATTCTGTTGTGCTTCACAAACAAGGGGACACAAGTGATTGAAAAGGTGGCATACAGGCAGGGGCAACATAATTGATACACCTGGATCCTTCTGAGGTAGAGGCCCCAACAAAACTAGGAGAACTACAGACTTGGAACACAATTTCTCTCTTCTTGGCCCAAGAATCTTGGCTTGGGGAGAAAACAAGAGGCAGGGTAGGGGCCAATGAATAGTCTCTGACCAGTTCCCCTTGAACAAGGGAGACAAAAAGATGAAGCAAAAGAAGTTTTAAAGTCAGGAGTGGATTAGGAACCTGTGGGGACTTGGGGGGAGAAAGAAACCCGTGTTCATGGCTGGGGCCCCAAGATGTCACTGCAGGGTAGGAAGCTGGGTAGTAAGTGGACACTGGCAACTGGGCAATGTCTCTGGGAGTAGCCAATGGGGCCTAAGGTGGTGGCCCTGGCCAGCTGGGCTTTACAAAAAAGAATAAAGGAGAAACAGAACTCGGGTTGATACACAAATCAGTCCCTAATATCTCCTTCCATAGTCCCCATCACAAGGTAAAGCAGTGGGGCTGCTCTGTGTATTTTCCTCTCATCTCTACTTTCCTTTAACTCAACTGATCACCTTAAGGGGTCTCCCCAAGATTGAAATATTCAAGAGGAAAGAGGGAAAGGGCAGGACAGAGAGGGTGTCCTACTGTGTGACCACCCCGACCCAGGTCCTCGGCCCCAGCACCTGAAAAAACACCAAGGATTCTATTTCTTCATATTAACCGGAGGGAACTTCCAAGGATGTCCAGGGGCCCACCTACTGTTTCAAAACCTCAACTCCAACAGGGAGTCAGAAAGATACTGCAGGGTGCTAAACTGATTGTTCTGTTAATTTAAGACAGAGACCTAGACTTCAGGCATCCCACGGTCAAGTCTCGCTATCCCTCAGTGAACACATTCTATAGCTTTGTAACTCTGCTTAACACTGTTCTAGAGAGTGGTCAATCCATTCATTCCAAACAGAATGTAAGGAGGCTGGTTACAAGCTGTGATTCTAGCAAGTATGTGGAATGAAAAGATGAAGTCATCTTTACAAGTCATGAGGTCACTTTCAAAGAGTAACAGGCAAAGCCAAGGGTGGAAATCAAGGCTCCTTCACCTCACCCTACACCTCCTTATCATCTCCTCCCCCAGGAAACCCTGAGAAAGCTTCAATCCACAGGCAAAATTCAAGTGGTATTTTTAATGACTCCATTAATAGCTTCCCCACAGCATTTCAGGGACCTCTGCACAAGTGTAGCTTGTCCTCCCATGTAATTGATAAGTTTTATAATATTATACACTAATATCTCAATTAAACAAAACCACATCCATAGGGAATTTTAGTTTATTGGGATTGTATATTTATTGCAGGAATAAATCAACTGCCAGGAAAGTCTTTTTCTCCCTCTTTCTCCTTTTGAAAATCTTTTTTTGAATTTTGGGGTTTTTTTTTTCCCTGTTGTTTTCATTGTGTCATGCTTGCATAACCATTCAGAGAAAGTACTAGGGATCTGCACACATTCAGTATAATTGTTTACTAACGTCCTACCAAGGAATTTTGATCTCTGAAATGATGACCCTGAGTCACTACAACCTCACAGTAGAAACCCAGAACCTGTCGTGCTCACTTCTGACCCTACACTTTTGCTTTTGCTGTGCCCTTGCACCCCTTCCTCTTCTATTTTTTTAAAGATTTTATTTATTTGAAAGAGAGAGAGAGCATGGGAGGGTGGGGTGAGGCAGAGGGACAGAGAGAAGAGGACCTCGCACTGAGCAAGGGAGCCAGTTTGTGGGGGGAGTGACTCGATCCCAGGACACTGAGATCATGATCTGAGCCAAAGACAGACACTTAACCAACTGAGCTACCCACGTACCCCTCACCCCCTCCTCTTCTAGCTGAGTCATTCAGTGCTTGACCACTTCTCTCTTGCCTTTTCCTCCTCCTTTCATCATTCCTCCCTTTCCCAATCCTGCTTACCCTGCTGTTACCTCCCCTCCCGAAATCCCTATGGGCCTGAGGCATGGATCACTCATTTGACAAGAACCTGCATAACTTATGGCATCCCACTAAAGCTCAGCCATTTGTAGATGAAATTCTTGATGTCTTTACCTGCACAGTAGTACCTGAAGCTTCCCACTGGGTCTCCTCTATTTTCTTGATCCCTCATTGTACCCAGGCTAGTGCTTTATATTCAACAATAATAAAAGGTGATAATGGTAACAGCTAAAATTTTCGGGGAGAAGGGGGGCTTTACAATGTGCCAAATACTATGCTGAGCAATATGCCTGGATTGCAATTATTGCTATTCTACAGATGAGGAAACTAAGACACAAAAAGATTAAGCAACCTGCCTAAAATCAAGAAACAGACTGAACTACAGAGAACAAACTGCTGGTTACCAGAGGAGAGGTGGGTAGGGGGATGGGTAAAATAGGTGATGGGGATTGAGGAGGGCACTTATTGGGATAAGCACTTGCTGAATCACTATATTGTTGTTGTGTTTTCCTTTAAGTAATCTCTACACCCAATAGGTTCATAGGCTCAAAATCACAATTCCAGATCAAGAGTTGCACATTCATCCAAATGATCCAGCCTGGGGCCCCCTTAAATCTCTATATTGTACAACTGAAACTAATATTGCACAATATGTTAACTAATTGGAATTTGAATTTTAGAAGTTTTTTTTTTTAATTTAAAAAGTAAATTTAAAAACTTGCCCAAAATGACACAGCTGAAAAGTGATTATGATAGACTTCAAACCAAAAAGTTTTCTTCATTTTGATGTATACATAATCACTGAATTGAACATTGAATTCATTGAATTCCTCTTTTAAATTTGAGAAGAAAGCAGACTAATGAATGTTTTCACATTTTGTTAAACAGAAATACAGAAAAACATGGGTTTGTTAAATTTCAGCTCATCAACATGTTCCATTAAGAAGAATAACCCCATTTCTTAGACATTCTGATGTTTTAAGGATTTACTTTAATGTAACATCATGCAATATTTCTGCGTAAAAATCAGACAAATTTGTTAGGTATTGACCTGTCTTTTTAAATTTGTTCTACTTGCACCATTCAAATGGGTTCCTTTTTTTTCTCTTTTAAGCTTTCTTTTTCTCTGGATGAATGATAAACTGTCTATGAACACAGGATATCATTGGAATCTGGAAGTGTCATACTTTAAAAAGCAAGGTAAGATCAGAACATGAATATGGCCAACTTCTGAGAATCTATGGTTTTAAATTGTGCTTATTTTAGTGTGTTTTTTTTTTTAGTTTATTAGTGTAGTTTATCTGGCAGTAGTTATAAAAATAGTTCATACATCAAATATATTTTATAATCAAATTATTTTCAACAGGGGTGCCAAGACCAGTCAATATGGAAAGGGCAGTCTCTTCAACAAATGGTGCTGGGAAAATTGTATATCCACATGCAAAAGAATGAGAGTGGACCCTTACCTTTACTAAATAAGCTGCAAAAATTACCTCAGAATAGATCAGAAACCTAAGTAACCTTTTCTCCTAGGGGCGTGGTGTGCAATAGAGCACTAAAATGCTTTACCCAAGTCATGCCCTGGGCTCTGCATTATTGGCTCTTTTCTCTCTCTCTCTCTCATGCACGTGCACATGAGATCTTTAGACTGAAAATATCCTGGGGATGCCCGTGTGACTCAGTCGGTTAAGTATCTCCCTTTGGTCATGGTCCCAGGGTGCTGGGATCGAGTTCCTCATTGGGCTCCCTGCTCAGTGGGGAGCCTGCTTCTCCCTCTGCCTGCTCTGCCTGGTACTCTCCCTGCTTGTGCTCTCTCTCTGACAAATAAATAAATAAAATCTTTAAAAAAAAAAGAAAATATCCTGAGTGGTCACATCAATCCATCTCATTCAGTCCTTCTTTTGGACATTAGACTCTCCCCACTAGCTGCCGAGTTGCTCCCAGTGAGGTCAATGAGAAAGAATTATCCACTTATGGTAGAATTTTTCCAATGTGGAATTCCAAATGGCTAGCCCAGGAGTTCTGGAACTATTTGGTAAATCTAGTGGCCTAATAATTGGACAAACTCCTCCCCATAAAAAGCTAGAACAGTTCATCACCAGAGAAGAAAGCCTGGTGAGCCAGGTGTTAGACTGACAAAGCCAGCTCCCAGGGAAGGTGTCAGGACTCAGGTCTGTGCTAAGAAGTATTCAGGAAGGAATTAATTTTTTAAAATACTTTCAAAAACAAATTAGTGATGGGCGCCTGGGTGGCTCAGTCCTTAACCGTATGCCTTTGGCTCAGGTCATGATCCCGGGGTCTTCGGATGGAGCTCATATTGGGGTCCCTGCTCAACAGGCAGTCTGCTTCTCTCTCCCTCCTTCTGCTCCTCCCCCAGCTCGTGCTCCCGCGTGGGCGTGCACGCGCTCTCTCTCTCTCTAAAATAAATATATCTTTAAAAAAAAATCGTGATTAAAAACTTTTTTAGTCTTGCAATCTCTTAAACAATTCGTGTCATAATTGGAAAAGGCTTACAAATTCAAATGGACACAGACTATAAAAAGGTTCACCCCCCCACCCCATTCCACCCCTTCCTTCCCCAGTCCCACTTCCATCTCCCTAGAACCCAGCTGCGGCTCAGATGTCAGAACCTGTGGCAGCCACTAGAGGATCTTTGCTTGCGAAGAGTAGGGGGAAGGTGGATGTCCCAGTAGTCTATGACCTGCGATTTAACGCCCGCGTAAAACGGGATCAGTGTAGTGACTTATAAATGAAAATGATTCCTTCCTTCGGGTTGAGCTGAGCTGAGATTTCACAGGAACCGCCCTCCGTAAGCGCAACACCACTGACCGCTGGCACCTGTTTAACCTTGAGCCCTGGCCTCCCCTAACTTCCCATTTGAACAGCACAAGCGGCTCCCAGGAAACCAGGTAAGAGTAGCCACTGGGAGGCCACTGGGAGGGCGAGGAAAGGGGGTGTCCTCTCGGAGATTAAAGTGTTTACCCACCAATTTGGGGGCGCCTAGACTAACCACTTCTGCAAAGTTGGCTGTTATAGGCAATCAATAGAAAAATGTATAGCCTGGTTTCACAAAAGTCGAACGGTAGGGTTCCCAGCCGAAAACATTCCTCCTACTCTTTATTTCCCCCAGTTCCCATCCCAAATCTCGTTATCTCCTAATTTACCTCTTAATTTCATCCTATAACCAGTTGTTTGTTTCTACATAGAGGATAGTCAATAGTGTGCTCTATTTTTTGTTTAACAATATTTCCTAAATATTTTTCCACATTTTATCATATTCTTCACATTGATGGTTTTAATGTTTGGGTTCATATTTTGTAACTTGTTAGTAGTTTTTTTCTAAGACATAATGAGCAATCAATAGCCATTTGTTGAAATGCTAAGCATCTTTGTGTGCAGAGATATAGAGATACAGCTTTTCTCTTTGAAACGTTTTTCTCAAGCTAAATTTCTGGGCCTGGAATACAAAAGTAGAGGGTAAAAATTTTTTCATTTCTCTGGCTACATATTGGCATGGAAAGCAGTGTACATAGAGTTTTGGTTAAGAACACAGGGTTTGTGGGCACCTGGGTGGCTCAGTCAGTTAAACGTCTGCCTTTGGCTCAGGTCACAATCCCAGGGTCCTGGAATTGAGCCCCACATTGGGCTCCCTGCTCAGCTAAGAGCCTGCTTCTCTCTCTCTCTCTCTCTCTCTTTCTCTCTCTCTCTCTCTCTCTCTCTCTGTGTGTGTGTGTGTGTGTGTGTGTCAAATAAATAAAATCTTTAAAAAAAAAAAAGAGAGAACACAGGGTTTGGACTTCAACAAAATGCTGTTAGGCTGGTTCTGCCTATACTAGCTATGTGAGGATAGACCCCACCTCCCAGAATCACAGTTGCATCTTTTATGAAATGAGAGATTTCATTCTGCACAGAAATGTTATGGGGAAGGCGGGCATAATAAATGTTGGCTACTCTTGTTACTATGATCACTACTGCCAACATATGTATTTTGCCAGAGCCTCACGAATATTGGGGTTTTGTCTCTCAAAACAATTTTTGGTTGATTAAATAGGTATAAAATGGTACTTTGTTGTAGGCTTATTTACTTGGCACATAAAGATGTTTACATATTGTACAAGCATTGACTTATTCTATGTGCTTTTTGTTCTGCAAATTGTCCTCTTCCCCACAGTTGGGATTATATTTTATCAAATATTGTGCTCAAGAAGAATATTCTATTCTAGTCTTTAGATTTGATTTTACGTGATTTTAACTCTGTTATAATCCCAGTTGAGATCATTTGTGTCCCATAGTAGGAGATACACAATCCTAAGTTAATTTTTCCCTTCACTATCCAGTTGTTTCAAAGTGCTTACTAAATATAAAATATTTTAATCACTGTTTTAGGGTGCATATCTGACATCTGTCCATGTTATGTATGCTAAAATCTACTTCCAACCTCTCTCCTCTGTTCCATTGATAAATATAAATATTTCACTTTTGACCCAGCATCACAGTCTTTTTTTTAAATAAAGCTTTTTTTAAAAAAAAAATCTTATTTCTTTATTTGAGAGAGAGAGAGAGAGAGAACAGAAACAGAAGAAGTATATTCACTGCTGAGCAGGGAGCCTGATGCAGGACTCAGTCCCAGGACCCTGAGATCTTGACCTGAACCAAAGGCAGAGGCTTTAACCCACTGAGCCACCCAGGCACCCCAAGATTTTATTTATTTATTTACAGACAGAGAGAGAGAGGGAGGAAGAGAGCACAAGGCGGGGGAGAGGCAGGCAGAGGGAGAAATGGACTCCCCACTGAGCAGGGATCCTGATATGGACTCCATCCCAGGACCCTGGGATCGTGACCTGAGCCGAAGACAGATGCTTAACTGACTGAACCACCCAGGGGTCCCAAACCCTTCCCATTCTTATTCCTCGCCCAAAGAAAGAGGAAATCAGATGAGGTGAATGATGTGGAGAAGAATTAAAAAGTTAGCAGTGTGGATATTTGATGATAATAAAGAATTTAATATTTTGGCTGTGACAATGATACTGTGGGCTTATTTATAAAAAAAAAAAAAAGACTGTCTTTTAGAGATGCATAGTGAAATATTTAGTGATAAAATGATATGTCTGGATTTCCTTCAAAATAATACAGGGGTGTGAGGGAAGGAGTGTTGGATAACAGGTGAGGGCATTGATGTAATAAGTTGACTATGAATGACAGTTGTTGAAACTAGGTGATATGTGCATGAGGTTCCTCTTATGACTCTACTTTTGTATGTGTTTGACAATAAAAGTTTAAAAAATATCAAGGGTTGCAAACTCAAATGCCTACAGAACAAAGCAGATAACATAAATGAGGGGAGCAAACCAGATGAGGACCATGAAGAACCAAGAAAGAATATGTCTCGTACACAGGGGATGGCCATACTCAGCTCCAGCTGACTGTTGCTGGATGAAAATGTGGGGCTGGGCTGCCAGATTTTCCAGTTTTTCAAGAGAAGCCAAAAATAAAAAATTTTGTATGAAATCTTCCAAACCTTAAAAGTTGGCAACTGATTCAAATATGTTTAATCAACACTCCAGTGGCCAACTAAAACAAATCTGAGAACCAGATTCAGTCTGCAACTGCCAATTTGCAACCTTTGCCTAAAAGGCTAATTTTAGGCAATTTTCACAACTCAGAAGCACTAGAAATAGATGGAAAGGCCTTCCCAAATCAATAAAATTAGAATGCCATCATTCTGCCCTGGTCTGCCTCATTATAAGTCCTGATTCCATATATGCTTTGTTCTCCACCTTCCATCCCTACCTGAGGTTCTCTAACTTTATTGTTTACTCTTATTACATAGTTCTGATCTCAAATCTGTGACCACTGAGGACCAAGACATCACAAGGTTCCAAGACAAGAGGCATGATAACAGATGAAGCTTTAGATTCCACCTGACCCAACCCTTCTTTCTGACACATTTTGCTGCTCTTCTCAATGATAAGCAGGTAACTTGGGAGAGTCTTAAGAAACATTATGCCTAAAGGGGCAAGGAAATAGGCTGGGAAGTACAGGGCATTTGGTGTGCATTTCCTCTTCATGGGGTAGAGGGAAAGGGTGGGTTGTTCTGAGACCTCCAACTCTCCATCATTCTCCTTTTTCTATGACTACAAGCTTTTTAAAATATTTAAATCTCAGAGAGAGAGAGAGAGACAGCACAAGCAGGCAGAGGGAGAAGCAGGTTCCCTGCTGAGCAAGGAGCCCAGTGATGCAGGACTCAATCCCAGGTCCCCAGGATCAGGACCTGAGCCGAAGGTAAATGCTTAATGGACTGAGCCACCCAGACATCCCTGTATGACTACAAGCTTATAGGAAGTCTGACAGGGTGATAAATGTACAGTTTTTTTCTCTGGGAGGTCAGGGAAGTCTTCCTTGAGACGTGATGTTTTAAGCTGAGGTAAGAAGGATGAGTAGGAGTTAACCAGATGAAGAATGGGTGGAAAAGCATTTCAGGCACAGAGGACAGCATGGGCAAAAGTCCCGAGGTAGGAAAGCACTTGGCACTTTTGAAGAATCAACAAAGGCAGTACACCTTTAGAAAGGAGGAAAGTGGCTAGAGATACGGCTCAGGAATCAGGCAAAAGCCAAATCATGCAGAGCCTGGTCAGGCCTGAAATGGAGGGCCCAGCATTCCATGACACCATGCTGGACACGATGGAGGCAATGGACAAAATGCAGACTTAGTTCCTGCCTCTAGTAGCAGACAGTAACCAACAAGATATTAGGCAAGTGCCCCCAGGGTTGCCAAAGAATATTACTGAAGGTACTGAGGAAGATATTACTTTGAATGGAGGGACTGGGGAAGGCTTCAGAGCAGAAGGAAGAGTTACGTGCACCTTGAAGGATAAACGGGATTTCAAGGCAGTTCAAAGCAGGTTTGGGAAAAGAGAGCAAAGTTGGGGGTGGGGACAATATTTGAGAAATAACACACAATACTTGAGAAATACAACACAACTTTGAGGAGGCCTTGAATGCCTAGCTAGGACTTTTTGTCTTCATTCTGTTAGTAATAGAAAGTTACTGAAGGCTTCTGAGTAGAGGAGGTTTAGGAAACTCGGGCAGCAGTGTGTTCAGGGTGGGAAGCCACAGCCTCAGGGCTTTCCTAGCAATGTAACAATGTCTAGGGATGGCTAGCAATAGGCAACAGAAACTACCCAGAAGAGGTCTAGATCTGGTGACACCTCGGGGGGGGGGGGGAGATAGTTTTTGTGACTGTTTGCAATGGTCCAGTTTAGGGAGGTGGGGTTGATGGTTCCCAAATAATTAAATATAGTGACAGAACACAGTCTGTTCAGTACAACTGACAGTAATTTGGGGGCTAGAGGAGGTCAGAGAGACTGGAGAGAGAATGAGAGTTTTACTTTACCCTGTGTCACAAAAAAAAGAATAATTTGCCTGAACTTTCACAAGGACATCTGCCCTGCCTAGAAGATGGGCTCAGAGGGGCCTCTCCCAACTATAGGATTCTTGGAATGTGAAGTGGGCAAGGAGTCCAGTGATATCAGAGTATACCAAATGCTGAAAAAAAAGTGGGTAACTGAAGCCAGACTCTTCCAATAATTGAGCTGAGCCAACATGGTCCTTCTGGAGGAGGAAAGGAAGTTGATAGTGAGGAAACTAGCTCCCAAAGGAACCAAAGATAGGAGTACTCTCCCCAGCACATCTGAGAAGAAACCACAAGCTCACATGTGGTCAGCAGAAGGCCCAGAGGGCTCCTCCACCAGAGACATGATTGTGTGTTCTCTCAGCTCCCAGACCTGCCAAGTATGCAAGAACCACTGGCTCACCTTCCTTTCGAAGATGGCATCTTATAGCACAGAACTTGACTATTTACAAGTTTGAGCCTAAACCTATCAAGCTCACCTAAGTGTTGGGGGAATAGATTTGAAAACCCCCTATAATTTGCTAGTTTCTTGAGAGACAATAATGACTCCTACAATAAAGCAGTTGTTGACTCCTGTAATGAGTCAATGGCTGGTATAAAAGGCGATCATTCCTCCAGGGCCTTGCCCAACCACCTCAATGTTAAGAAGCTGGCAGAAGAAATTAACCTGGAGGGTAGTACAGTCTCACCTGGAGCTCCATAAACACACAGTACAATATCCCCAGATTCCCGTTAGCTGTAGTTTTCTGAAAGGTCACTTATGGCTTTCCTTATTGGCAATTTCTTGAGGGTACTGGCAGATATCAAGACAATATGTACCTATTTAGGTGTCAGGTTGTTATTTCATTCATGTTTATGTTGCAGCCATAACACATGAAAGGACATGTAAAGGACAAGTCCATCTGCAAATGATTGACTTGGTTCTGCCCAAAAGCAGACAGAAAAACATTTAGGGCTCCCAAATCTAATAGAGCTAGTAGTTCTAATGTGAGATATGAAGAATAAACACACTTCAGGTTAAACAGAAGCTAATTCTACTTTCTTTGTCTAGCAAAGTGATAAAAGCAAGTTTATAAAGCTTCAATGCCTCAGAAGTACACTCTAACTATAATGGGCTCTTTATTTTACTTATCCTGCTAATCAAAAATCAGAGGTAACTTTGTATTTCCATTACTTATAGGATTCTTTCTGAGTATATTGACATTTAAGTTGGTTTTGAATGGTCCTAAAGTATTCTCCACCTTGGCATGATATGCGTATTTATACAACATATACACATAAACATGATATACATATATATGTATATATACACACATGCATGAACATACATCTACATACAATCATACACATATGTATGCATGCACACAAATCTACAGAAACATATAGGCAGATAGATCTAAATGTAGATACTTACACACATATAAAATACAGATTTGTATACACACATATACACACAGACATATGTACCTAAATACAATACTGTGATAAATATTGATTATATAGGAAGAATTAACAAATGTTTTTATTTTCTTGTTTACATTGACAAACATTTTCTCTATGAACAAAAATTTGTTACATGTCATTAGTGATAGTAATGAATCCATTTTGGATTTTTTAGGTCTTGAATTTCACAAGTCAAATTCACGTCAAAATGTATTAAAGCGGGTGTTGGTGGTATAGTGATGAGTGTAACTGCCTTACAAAATAAATTAAGATCAATGTCGAAACAATTTAATAAATATTTTTCTTTTGAAATTAAAGCATAGGGGCACTGAGGTGGCTCAGTCATGAAGTGTCTACCTTTGGATCAGGTCATGATCCCAGGATCCTTGGATGGAGCCCCACACTGGGCTCCCTCCTCAGCAGAAAGCCTGCTTCTCCCTCTACCACTTCCCCTGCTTGTATTCCCCATCTCGCTATCTCTCTTTTTGTCAAATAAATAAGTAAAATCTTTAAAAAAATTAAAGCACACCTCAAAGGCTAATTAATATATTTTAAAATATTTTTTCTATTGTGATATTATCCAAAATAATATTATATTCATTAGAAAAAAAAAGCCTTGCCCTTTTTAGTTCCACTTGTATGGGTTGATGTAAATATAAACATATAAGAGTTCCTAATAGGAAAGTTAGCTTCTCTCTTTAATTTTTTAAAGATTTATGTATTTAATTGAAAGAGAGAGAGAGCAGGGAGAAGGACAGAGGGAGAGAATCCTCCAACAGACTCCCTATTGAGCACAGAGCCTGACACAGGGCTTAATCCCGGGACTCCGGGATCACAACACATGCCAAATCAAGAGTTGGACACCCAACCTACTGAGTCACCCAGGCATCCCTTGTTCTCTTTAAATATGGGGGAGGGGTTTGAGTGTGTATATGGGTAGTAAATGGAAGGGCTGTGTTCAGAAGGTTTTAGGTTATTTATTGGATCAATTACCTATATGTTGTATTTCCCCCCAAATGGAATACACTGTGAATGAATTGCTCTCTAATCTTTATGCCATAATGAAACAGTTGTAAAAATAATAGCAAATATATTTTCACCAGATCAAGCAAAGGAACTCAGGGATACCTCATAAAATCTGTATGTGTACCATCAACTTGTTTTAAGTACCACAAGCTGGAAACAGGGTTTCCTAAATGTCAAATTTTTTTTATGTGCATGATACTTTAAAATAATGGTGGGTTCAATCAAATAGTTTCCAAAATTGTTTGTGTCTTTTCCAAAAATAGATGATTATGACTTATGATTTTCTTACATAATTGATTTCTACATAACTTAAAATTATACCCTATCATCAAAAGTTAGGAAATAACCAAGAAGTAGACTATAAAAATTAAAATAACAATACAGTCCTACAACCAAGAGATAATGACTATGAGCATGTTGGTGTATACTATTCCAGTCACTTCATCTAAATATATGTATATACATACAGACATATATAATTTTAATGAAATTAAATCATATTATAAGTTCTGTTTTGTAATCATTTTTTCTTAATGTATCCTGAACGTAATCATTTGGTGACAATAAAAATACATTTAAATCATTATAATTTTTTATTATGTTCAGTTAGCTAACATATAGTATATCATTAGTTTTTGATGTAGTGTTCAATGATCTACTGTTTGTGTATAACCCCCAGTGCTCATCACAACACGTGCCTTCCTTAATACCCATCACCCAGCTACCCCCTCTACTCCCTCCCTTCTGAAACCCTCAGTTTGTTTCCCAGAGTTTGACATAGATCCATTGTGTTGTATGAATATGTTGAATAATTTCTAGAAATAGAATTACTAGATCAGAAGCTATGCACATTTCAAGAGCTTGACCCATATTGTCAGATTCAGAATTGACTTTCATTACTTATTTCTGAAGCATCTCTTCTCTGTTATCACAAGAGGCTCTTCATGATATTATAGTGAGACAGATTAATGAGTATAAGGTGTATTCATCTAATATTTGAACAGTTGTTTACCATGACAAAAACAAAGTGTATGTGTTTTATAAAGTAAAAAAAGCTCTCATGAAAATCTTTTAAGTCTCATACACTTACTTCAAAACAATACCATTTTCACAAAAATCTTACCGTAACCAAAGAGTTTGGGTTGCTCTGAAATCCACTCTTACTGTCAAGCAGGGACATTTACATTCTTTATTTGAAGTATCAGTTGAAAGTCTCAGTTGAATTATTACAGTGAGAAATACTGCAGTCAAGTTGTCCTGAGTATTGTATAGCAGGTAGCTTCCACCTGTTTTTATTTCTTGAAAACTGGTATTGCACTGAAGGGTATGTCTTTTTTTTTTTTTTTAAGGATATTTCTTGAGAACATGATTCTTAGCCCATTTCAGACAGATGTTGCAGAGCAAATCCAAGGGTGGGAAAATAATGTCTAACTAAAAAAAATTAAAAGCACATGCATCTTTTTTTTTTTTTTAAGATTTTCATTTTATTTATTTGTCAGAGAGAGAGAGCAGAAGCAGGGGGAGCAGCAGGCAGAGGGAGAAGCAGGCTCCCTGTTGAGCAGGAAGCCCAATGCAGGGCTTTATCCCAGAACCCTGGGATCATGACCTGATCTGAAGGCAGACACTTAACCCATGAGCCACCCAGGCATCCCAGGAGCATACATCTTTATGCAGTCTTTAAAAGGAAAGGGTGGGCGCTTGGGTGGCTCAGTGGGTTAAATCCTCTGCCTTCGGCTCAGGTCATGATCTCAGGGTCCTGGGATCAAGTCCCACATTGGGCTCTCCACTCAGCGGGGAGCCTGCTTCCCTTCCTCTCTCTCTGCCTGCCTCTCTGCCTACTTGTGATCTCTGTCTGTTAAATAAATAAAAATATTTTAAAAAAAAAAGGAAAGGGAAAAGATGTAAAGTTTTCTGTGTTGTTTTCGGGCATCTGTATTGAATATTGCAATAGGTAACAGTAATGGCCAGTTATTCTAGTCTTTGAATTAACTCTAGAATATGAATAAATATGAATAAGAAGAAAAGGAGTAAAGGTTAGGGAAGTGTAGTAGATTAAATTATTGACACAAATTCTTTACTCCACGTTGCATCCATGTCCTTTGCCATATGATTTTGCAGTTCCTCCAAGTAAAGGGCAAGTGTACTTCTATACCCCTTGACCTTGGGCATATGACTTTCTTTGGCCAGTGGAATGTAGATAGAAGTGATAGTGTGTCAGTTCAGAGCCTAGACTTTAAAAGGCAATGTATGTTTCTCTGTGTGTGTATGTATGCATATACTCTTTATTGAGATGTAATTCACATAATGTATAATTCACCCATGTAAAGTATACGGTTCAATTAATTTAATGATATTTGGCAAAACATAGTTGTGCAATGATTCCTATAATCAATTTTAGAATATTTTCAACACTCCAGAAAGAAATCCTGTAACCTTTAGCATTCATTCCCCATTCTCCCCATCCATCTTCCCCAGACCCTGGCCACTGTTAGTCTACTTTCTGCCTCTATGGATTTGCCTACTCTGGACATGCCGAATAAATGGAATTATACAATATGCGGTCCTTTGCAACAGGCTTCTTGGACTTAGCATAAGTTCATCCATGTTGTAATGTGAATTAGTTCTTCATTCCCATTTATGCTTAAGTAATATTTCATTGTGTGTATAGCCCATATTTATTTACCCATTCATCAGTTGACAGACATCTGGGTTGTTTCCACATTTCCACAACTAAAATAAATAATGCTTCTAGGAACATTTGTGTATAAGATTGTCTGTGGACAGAGGTTTTCAAGTCTCTTGGGTATATATCCAGTAATGGAATTGCCAGATCATGTAATAATTCTGTTTAACCCCGTAAGAGACTCTTAATCTCACAAAACAAACAGGGTTTCCGGGAGGAGGGGGATAGGGAGAGGTGGTTGGGTTATGGATATTAGGGAGGGTATGTGCTATGGTGAGTGCTGTGAAGTGTGTAAGCCTGACTATTCACAGACCTGTACCCCTGGGGCTAATAATACATTATATGTTATTTTTTTAAATTACAAAAAAAAGAAGAAATAAAAAAATAAATGTGGAAAAAAAATCTGTTTAACCATTTGAGGAAATGCCAAAATGTTTTCTAAAGTGGCTGCACCATTTTACATTCTCACCAGCAAAGCACCATTGCTTCATATCCTCACCTATACTTGTTTTTTTTTCTTTTGGTTTAGTTTTTATTTCTTTTCAGTGTTCCAGAATTCATTGTTTATGCACCACACTCAGTGCTCCATGCAATACATGCCCTCCTTAATACCCACCATCAGACTCACCCAACCCCCCACCTCCCTCCCTTCCAAAACCCTCAGTTTGTTTCTCAGAGACCAGTCTCTCATAGTTCATCTCCCCCTCTGATTTCCCCCAATTCACTTTTCCTCTCCATCTCCCAGTGTCCTCTGTGTTATTCCTTATGCTCCGCAAGTAAGTGAACAAGTAAGTGAACCCTTATGATAACTGACTCTCTCTTCTTGACTTATTTCATTCAGCATAATCTCTTCCAGTCCCATCCCAAATGTTGGGTATTCATCCTTTTTGATGGAGACATAATACTCCATTGTATATATGGACCATATCTTCTTTATCCATTCGTCCATTGAAGGGCATCTTGGTTCTTTCCACAGCTTGGCAACTGTGACCATTGCTGCTATGAACATTGGGGTACAGATGCCCTTCTTTTCACTGCATCTGTATCTTTGCAGTAGATACCCAATTGTGCATTTGCTGGGTCATGAGGTAGCTCTATTATTAATTTCTTAAGGAATCTCCACACTGTTTTCCAAAGTGGCTACACCAACTTGCATTCCCACCAAGAGTGTAAGAGGGTTCCCCTTTCTCCACATCCTCTCCAACACATGTTGTTTACTGTCTTGTTAATTTTGGCCATTCTAACTGGTGTAAGATGGTATCTCAGTGTGATTTGGATTTGAATCTCCCTGATACCTAGTGATGATGAACACTTTTTCATGTGTCTGTTAGCCATTTGTATGTCTTTTTTTGAGAAATGTCTGTTCATGTCTCAGCCTATTTTTTGAGGTGCTTATCTGTTTTGTGTGAGTTGAGTTTGAGGAGTTCTTTAGGAGATCTTGGATATCAGCCCTTTGTAGTGCCATTTGCGAATTTCTTCTCCCGTTCCATGGGTTGCCTCTTAATTTTGTTGACTGTTTCCTTTGCTGTGCAGAAGCTTTTGATCTTGATGAAGTCCCAAAAGTTCATTTTCACTTTTGTTTCCTTTGCCTTTGGAAACATTTCTTGAAAGAAGTTGCTGTGAACGATGTCAAAGAGTTTACTGCCCATGTTCTCCTCTAGGATTTTGATAGATTCCTGCCTCACATTTAGGTCTTTTATCCATTTCAAGTTTATCTTTGTGTATGGTGTCAGAGAATGGTCAAGTTTCATTCTTCTACACATAGCTCTCCAATTTTCTCAGCACCATTTATTGAAGAGACTTTTTTCCACTGTGTATTCTTTCCTGCTTTGTCAAAGATTATTTGACCATAGAGTTGAGGGTATATATCTGGGCTCTCTACTCTGTTCCACTGGTCTATATGTCTGTTTTTGTGCCAGTAACATGCTGTCTTGGTGATCACAGCTTTGTAATAAAGCTTGAAATCAGGCAACTTGATGCCCCCAGTTTTGTTTTTCTTTTTCAACATTTCCTTAGCAATTCAGGATCTCTTCTGGTTCCAAACAAATTTTAGGATTGTTTGTTTCAGCTCTTTGAAAAATGCCAGTGGAATTTTGATCAGGATGGCATTGAAAGTATAGATAGCTCTAGGCAGTATAGACATTTTAACAATGTTTATTCTTCTGATTCATGAGTATGGAATGCTCTTCCATCTTTTTGTGTCTTCTTCAATTTCTTTCATAAGTGTTCTGTAGTTCCTCAAGTACATATCCTTTTCCTCTTTGGTTAGGTTTATTCCCAGGTATCTTATGGTTCTCGGTGCTATAGTAAATGGAATCAATTCTTTAATTTACCTTTCTATATTTTCATTGTTAGTGTATAAGAAAGCAACTGATTTCTGTACATTTATTTTGTATCCTGCCACATTACTGAATTGCTATATGAGTTCTAGTAGTTTGGGGGTGGAGTCTTTTGGGTTTTCCATGTAAAGTATCATGTGATCTGCGAAGAGAGAGAGTTTGACTTCTTCATTGCCAATTTGAATACCTTTTATTTCTTTTTGTTGTGGTGATTGCTGTTGGTAGGACTTCTAGTACTATGTTGAATAACAGTAGTGAGAGTGGCCATCCTTGTCATGTTCCTGATCTCAGAGTGTCATAGAACAGAAATTTACAGAGATAATCTATATAAACAAGGACTTCACAGGCAACATGATGACAATAAAACGTATCTTTCAATCTTCATTCTCAACGTGAATGGCCTAAATGCTCCCATAAAATGGCACAGGGTTGCAGATTGGATAAAATGACAGGACCCATCCATATGTTGTCTACAAGAGACCTATTTTGAACTGAAGGATACATCCAGACTGAAAGCGAAGGGTTGGAGAAACATCTTTCATGCCAATGGGCCTCAAAAGAAAGCTGGGGTAGTGATTCTCATATCAGATAAATTAGATTTCAAACTAAAGACTGTAGTCAGAGATAAAGAAGGACACTACATCATTCTTAAAGGGTCTATCCACCAAGAAGATCTAACAATTGTAAATATTTATGCCCCCAGTATGGGAGCAGCCAACTATGTAAGACAGCTGTTAATCAAGATGAAGAGTCATATTGCTATGAATACATTAATTGTAGGAGATCTTAAAATACCACTCTCAAAAAAAAAAAAATACCACTCTCAGTAATAGATCACCCAAGCAGAAAATCAATAAAGAAACAAGAGCATTGAATGACACATTGGACCCACACTTGTTTTTATTTAACTTGTTGATTTTGGCAATTCTAGTGTGTGTGTGAGGTAGCATCTCACTGTGATTTTAATTTGCATTTCCCTAATTACTATTGATGAGCAACTTCTTATGTCTTTTTTTTTTAGATTTTAGTTATTTATTTAACACAGAGAAAGAGACAGCCAGAGAGGGAACACAAGCAGGGGGAGTAGGAGAAGGAGAAGCAGGGTTCCTGCTGAGCAGGGAGCCTGATGTGGGCCTTGATCCCAGGACCTTGGGATCATTACTGGAGCTGAAGGCAGACACTTTACAACTGAGCCACCCAGGTACCCAACTTTTTATGTCTTTATTGATGATTTGTATATTGTCTTTGGAGATGTATTTATACAGAACCTTTGTCCACTTACTTCTTGTGCCTCTACCACAGCCAGAAGAACAGCCTGCCCTGGACAGCCAGACTCCCAGAATGAACACACTTGGAGCAGATAAGGACCAACCAGCAGCAATGAGCCAACCCCAGTCAGACCTCTAGCTTGAAGCATAGTGTCCCAAATCAGCTGCCTAGATCAGACAACCCCTAAATTATATATAAGATATAAATACTTATTAATGCACCCCACTGAGATTTTGTGCTTGGATTGTTACTCAGAAAAACTTTACTGATACAAGAAGGAAGAAAAAACAGGTGATATTATACTAATTACAGATGGCAATATCTTCCTTTGCCTCCTACCTCCCACCTGCCTCCAAAAATAAAGCAGGTACATACCCTCTACCCTTAGTGTATTTTCTGACAGTTCTCTAGGTACTTTTCAAATGATCTTGCCACACACTTATTATTGCATTGCTAGTATTTCCTTTTTTTTTTTTTTGAAATCAAGTGAATTTATTGTACTTTTTTTTTTGCAGGTTGCTTTTTTTAAATTTTTTATTTTTTATAAACATATATTTTTATCCCCAGGGGTATTTCCTTTTAAGAAGTTCCTGAAGTATAAAACTAATTCTATAATAGAAAAATTTAAGCCATCTGAATATACAGATTAATTAAAAGATTTTATTTTTTAAGTAATCTCTACACCCAACCTGGGTCCTCAAACTCACAACCCTGAGATTAAGAGTCACATGCTCGGGGGTCCTGGTGGCTCAGTGGGTTAAAACCTCTGCCTTCGGCTCAGGTCATGATCTCAGGTCCTGAGATTGAGCCCCATGTCAGGCTCTCTGCTCACTGGGGAGTCTTCTCCCCCCTCTCTTTCTGCCTGCCTCTCTGACTACTTGTGATCTCCTTTCTGTGTCAAATAAATAAATAGAATCTTAAAAAAAAAGTCACATGCTCTACCAACTGAGCCAGCCAGGTGCCCCTGAGTATACAGTAATAATCTATCTTTTTATAATACTACTAGTATTTAATTATGTCTTCCTTCTACCTATTCACCCTTGTGGCTTAGCACTCCTACCCCACCAAAAAAAAAAGAAAGAAAAATCATCCCAGCTGAGGAAAAAATGTCACTTTCCCTCCTTTGCTCCTTACTACTAAGTGTTCTGGGATGTTTCCACCAATCAAGGAAAATAGAAATAGTTAAAGAATTTGAATACGATTTTCATAGTCAGAAATTCTGGGTATTTATCGCAATTCATTGCCAAATATCCTTGGCACATACATTAAATAAACAGGAGAGTTGAGGAGAGGGATGGAGAATAATAAGAGAAGTAAGCCAGATTAATTTAAAAAATAAGTTCTCAAAGGGAGTCTTTTTTTCAGTGGGAGGAGTTACTCTGAAGCTATTTTTACAGCTACTTTTATTTCTTAGCCTAAAATTGAGGCCCCACAAAGCAGGAAAGTGAGGAGCCATTAAATAAAGTGGACAGACAGACATCAACTACTGTATAGCCGGACAATACATAATTATAGTAAACTTTCTAAGAGCAGGCAATCTGGTATGTCTATCACTTTATCACCTCTTTGGCTAAAAGCTGGGTGTCACCTACAAGCACAAGATAAAGCAAATAAATAAATTGCAATGTTATCTCCTTATATACTTAGTAAACAGGGATGGTACTTGGGGTCTAGTAATGGATTAATTTACAAAAAGGTCATTTCTTTTGGTCCTAAGATCACCTGTCTCCTGCAGCACAGACAAATAAAGCTGCCTAACACAAAATGGGTATGACAATATCACTCTTTAAATAGAATTACAGAATAGAAATACAACAGGCATACATTACAAGATATATAATAAATAATTCCCCAAAGAATTTATGTCTTATATATAAAAAAATAATTTATGTTTCATGTTACCTTTTTAGTCGTTAATATAAGAGGTTGGGGGTGGCTCCTAGGTGGCTCAGTTGGTTAAACTTCAGACTCTTGATTTGGGCTCAGGTCATGATCTTGGGGGTTGTAGGATTGAGCCCCAAGTACATTCAATCTGCTTGGGATTCTTTCCCTCTCCCTCTACACTTCCTCATGCTTGTGCATTCTCTCTCTCTCTCTCTCTCAAATAAATAGATAAATCTTTAAAAATTGCAAGGAATGTTACTCATTAAAAAAAAATCACCACCAACAACAAAACAAATGAAAAAATCTTTAACTTTTGAGATGATCTCAGCAAAATAAGTTAGGCCCACAGCAAGGTCATTTTCTCTGGTTGAGAATATTTCATGCCAACGTTTGGAATCTTTCTTGAGTTTCTAAAACACAATGTTTAAGCACTCAAAAATCTGTGTAATTACTCTATTAACATTAAAAAAGAAAAACCATTTGATCGGTTCAGTAGATGCAGAAAAAGCATTTGACAAAACTCAACTTCCATTTCTGAATTAAAAAAAAACACTGGACAATCTAGAAATAGAGAGAAATTTCCTTAATCTGTGAAAGAGCAGCTATGAAAAATCTGCAGTTACTATTGCAATGGTAATAATCTGAATAATCTGTCTTCCACTTAAGAATAGGAACAAGGGAGTGCCTGGGTGGCTCACTGGATTAAGCATCTGCCTTCAGCTCAGGTCATGATCCCAGGGTCCTGAAATGGAGTCCCCCATCAGAATCCCTGCTCAGTGGAGAATCTGCTTCTCCCTCTTGCCCCCCCCCCCACCCTGCTTGTGCCCTCTCTCTCTGAAATAAATGAATAAAATCTTAAAATAAAAAAAGAATGGGAACAATGTGGAGCACCTGGCTGGCTCAGTCAATAGAGCATGTGACTCTTGATCTCAGGATTGTGAGTTAGAGTGCTATGTTGGATGTGGCGATTACTTAAAAATAAAATCTAGGGGTGCCTGGGTAGTTCAGTCAGTTGAGCATCTTACTCTTGGTTTAGGCTCAGGTCATGATCTCATGGGTTGTGGGATTGAGCACCATGTTAGGCTCCATGCTCAGTGTGGTGTCTGCTTAAAGATTCTTTCCCTCTGGCCCTCCCTCCACTCACTCTTTCTCTTTCAAAAAAATAAATGAAATATTTTTTAAAAATAAATTTTTTAAAAATCTGAAGAAAAAAATGAGAAAAAGACAAGAAGGAAGTTGGGGGAGTTGAACCTGTTATCTCAGTTTTCTCTGTAAAGGAGGTAATGTTCTCTGTCTATGCCCAGTCTTCTCAGTCTATCATTCTGATTTTGTTCAAGAATATTGAAGAACTAACAAAGGAGGAAATGAAAACTTGGCTTTGGGCAAGTAATGTAGAGGACAATCACTTAATAGTATTGCTTATTCTGCAATAATTTACTAAGCATCACTGTGCAAAGCATGACACATGACACAATATGCAACTCAAGGATTTCTGCTGTAGTAAGAATAGTTCTCAAATTCTCAAATACATGCAAGTCACCTGGGAGCTTATTAAAGTTCATATTCTTAGACCCCACCTCCAAAAATTCTAATTAAGTAGATTTGGAATGGAGTCTGGGAGTCAGAGTATCCGTGTTTTTAAAAAGTTTCCCCCAGGGCCCCTGGGTGGCTCAGTGGGTTAAAGCCTCTGTCTTCGGCTCAGGTCATGATCTCAGGGTCCTGGGATCGAGCCCCACATCAGGCTCTCTGCTCTGCAGGGAAGACTGTTTCCTCCTCTCTCTCTGCCTGCCTCTCTGTCTGGTTGTGGTCTCTTCCTGTCAAATAAATAAATAAAAATCTTTAAAAAAAAGTTTCCCTCAACCCCTGATCCTGACACAGGCGGTTCCTAGACTCCATTGGATAAATACTGCTGTAAGCTCCCTCCCTTTGCTCTGGCTGCCCATGTGACGATTTTGATAAGGACTGGTTCCCTATTGAGAACTGTGAAATTCCCAGAGAAAGAGGCATTTTGTAAATCATTCCCTGCTGAAATAATATTTGCTTCTGCTTCTCCACCTTCTTGGCCTGTACCTTCTCTCCTCAACTTCTGAAGGAGTCTGATAGAGTGGCATCTGCTGTTGGGGTCATCCTCCTTTTTTTCAGCAGAGCTATCTGTGTAGAAAACCATAGACCACATTATATATGCAATTAACACCATTTAAGTCAAAGCAATTGTATGCAGTGAAAGATACACTGGTAAATTATCCTAAATTACAACTGTTTCTATCCACATTAATTTGCTTTGTACATGCAAAGTGCAGTTGAAAGAGTAGCATGATGTCTAACAAGACCTGAAAAATGGCACTTGCTGGAAGTAATTTAAATTGAGCATTATTATCATTTACATGATAATATATCATTGCATTATTCTATTTAGATTCAATAAGAAGGAAATTCCTGAAAGCTTTAAACTTATGCTAATCACTTTTGGTTTGGTAACTCCTTACAGTTAAGTTGTATATTTTCCCTCTGTATCAGTCATTGGCAACTAAATATTGATATGATCTTTAAGTCTTTCACAATTTCTCTCTTGTTTCCCCTCTTTTTCATCAGATTTAGCATCTATAAATTTGTCATGATAGAAAACTTTGGAAAGAGTTGATCATAGGCTCAAGGGGGGAAATGCAGCTAATAGAAACAGATCTCAAAAACAAAGTCGGGCTGATAACTAAGGTAAATTTATTTGCCCAATTGACATTCTCTAATATCAACATAGATCTTAGAATGAATATTGGTCTTCCAAGGACACTTAAGGATCATCTGGTTCAATCTCCCCTTTTCAGATCAGAGAATTAAAGCCAATGAGGGAAGAGGCTTCCCCAGGTCCCAAAGATTGAAGCATTTCCTTTCTTCTTCCCCCTTCACTTGTCTTTGGACCAGCATGGACCCTAAGGTTAGCCATTTAAATCACATTATGTCTAGAGCCCCAGGAGCCCCAATCCATCTGACCTGCTCTGTCAGTCCTTAAAGCTGGGGAACCCCACTTGTTTGCATTTACTGAATCATACTTGACTCATTCACTAGGATTTGCACTAACCTACTGCTTGATCTAGTAATTCTACTTCAGTAGTATTGTCCAAATTAAACCCAGGCTTTCCTAATTCTTACAGCCAACAATCAAGTTCAGGTGCTCATCGGTTCTACCAGGAATTATTTTATTTATTTATTTATTTATTTATTTATTTACTACTTACTTACTTACTTAAGAGAGAGAGATAGAGAAAGAGAGAGAGTGCACAAGCAGGGAAAGGGGCAGAGAGAACAGCAGACTACTCACTGAACAGGGAGCTCCTTGCAGGACCTGAACTCTGAGATCATGAGCCAAGCCGAAGGCAGTCACTTAACTGACTGAGCCACCCAGGCGTCCCTCTCCCCTGAATTATTGTCACAAGCCTCTTAACTCTTCCCCACTGCAATTTCTCTGCTCTGACCTCATCTCCACTCCAACCCCAGCTCCACTCCATATAGCTGGAAGGGTAACGTTCCTAAAACCAGGTCATTTTATGGCATTTTCCCTTGAAACTTATCAGTGGCTCCCTAGAACGAACAACATAAAGTCCCAACTCCTTAGTCTGGTATTTAAGGCCCGTTAGAATTGGTCTTTGCTTAATTATGCAATCTCTTCTACTTCCTTGCTGTTACCATATTCCCCAAACTAGACCACTAGACTTTTTCTAAATGGACCAATGTTTTCCCTTTTTCTCATACCTCACTATTAATAATACCCTCACTATTAATCTAAGGACCAGGTTAAGTGTTCCCCCTGACACAGAACACACTAGAAAGTCTCTTTCATAACCTTTGATTACAATATGCTTTTAGAAGGAAATATTTGATTCTTACATCCTACCTACTCAAACTGCAAGCTTCTTGACAATGTGAAACATCTGCTTAATCTCTGGTTCAAGCAAAAGTCATGGTTGACCATGCAGCCACTGGAGCAGATCTGAGCAATGAAAATATGTGAACCACATATGTGATTTTTATTTCTCCAGGAGCTGTATTTAAAAAGTAAAAAACACAAGTAAAATTAATTGTAATCATATATTTTAATTCATATCAAAATATTAGCATTTCAACATGTGGCAATATAGACATATTATTGAGATATTTTACAACCTTCTTGAAATCAGGTGTGTGTTTTAAGTTTACAGGACCTCTTAATTTGGACTAGCTACAGTTCAAGTGCTCTATAGTCCCATATGGTTAGTAACTATTACATTGAAGAGTGAAGTTCAGGTGTCTTGTTGCCAGTGTTCAAATCCCAGCTCTGTAGCTTATAACCGTGTGATCAGAGCTAATTGCTTAACTTCTCTGTGCCTCAATGTAAGTATCTGTAAAATGGGAACAATAAAATTACCTACCTCATAGGATTGCAATGAAGACTAAATGAGAAAGCGTGAGTAGAGAGCTTTGCAGCATGTAATTTAGCACACGAGAAAAAGTCCTTACTAGTATCATCATCTTCCTAGTTACTGCAGGGTCCAAAGAGCATCCAAGGTTGCCAACTAATACATATTTCTTGAATTGAACTGAATTCTGCTCAGAGTTCCTCAAATAGAAGAGCAATTAAAAAATAATGCTTGGGGCGCCTGGGTGGCTCAGTGGGTTAAAGCCTCTGCCTTCAGCTCAGGTCATGATCCCAGGGTCCTAGAATAGAGCCCCGAATTGGGCTCTCTGCTTGGTGGAGAGCCTTCTTCTCCCTCTCTCTCTGCCTGCCTCTCTGCCTGCTTGTGATCTCTGTCTGTCAAATAAATAAATAAATCTTAAAAAAAAAAACGCTTAAAAATTAGCCGGAATATATGTGGTTTATTAAAGACAAAATCACAGTGAGATATACTTGTCTTTTTAATGTATTTATTTTCGACCTCTCAGATTCTTTACACTTCTCCCTGGTCGCAAGGGAAAGGACCTGCTATCGCTCAGATCACAGCTTATCAACCTTGGCTACATATTTGAATCACCTGAAGAGTTTTAAAATCTGTTCCCTGGGTCCATTCCCCAGAGATTCTGATTTCAGTGGTCTTCATTGGGGCTCGGCCATTGTTAGTTTTTAAAGTCTCACGTGATGTGCAGCCAAGGTAACCCAGATCACCTTACTTTGAGTCCCTTTCAGAGTGTTCCATAGACCACTTTCATCAGAAATATCTGAGGCCCTTCTTTAAAAGGCAGGTTCCTAGGCTCTACTGGAAGCATCAATCAACAATATCTGGGAGTTCGAATCACCAGTAGACCTTTATAACATGTTTCTGACATGATTTTGCCTTTCTGGTATTCTTGCTACCTGTCCCCAGACACACAGTTCTCCAGCTACTGTGTCATGTAACAACACTCTTTCAACTGCACATGCTCAGAGAGTGGTCTATGGTCCTTGGTCTCTAGGCACAAAAGGCCCTTTCCTGTTCAGGGAGGTATTCTCACCTCCACTCAAATCCCCTCCTCCCAAACACGGTGGCTGTGTGGTTGAAAGTCTAAATTCACTCCTCTGACCCATCCAAAGCCTGGTTCTCCCATATTCCCCATCTCATAGCAACAGGAGGGCTGATATCTGTTAGAGATAAGGGGCATGAAATCAGGTTCACAGAAGGGGCTGCATTTGAAGTGAGCAGGATTTCCTCAAGCAGAGATGACAGAAAGAGGCAACAGTTTCAGCAAAGATGTGACTTACTGTGAGGGTTTCAAAGTATGAAATTTTGGGATGAGAGGGTCATAGGTTCACACTCTAGTCCTGCCCTTTTTAGCTCCATGATCCCACCCCTCTAACCCCAGCACCCCTCCAGTCTTTTCTGCTCCATAGCCCCACTTTAGTATCTGCACCTGCTCAGGTGTGCCTTTGCTCCTTTAACTCTGGGCAGGAAGAGCCCCTGTGAGACTGACAACCATCCTTGCGTACACGTCTCCCCCCGCTTTTTTAAGGTTTATTTATTTATTTTTCAGACAGAGATCACAAGTAGGCAGACAGGCAGGCAGAGAGAGAGAGAGAGGAGGAAGCAAGCTCCCCTCGGAGCAGAGAGCCCAATGCGGGGCTCGATCCCAGGACCCTGGGATCATGACCCGAGCCGAAAGCAGAGGCTTTAACCGACTGAGCCACACAGGTGCCCCACATCTCCCCTTTTTATATATGTGCCATTGTCTTGTGACAGCTTTTTTGTCTCACTTTCCTCCCAGTCTCCTGCCCTGACAGGACTGACTGTGCTCTTTCTCAAAATGGTTGCCAAGTTGTTGAAATCATTGCTCTGACCAGTGAGTACCCAATTTGGTGTATTTTGTTAGAGAAGTTTCATCCAGACTTCAGGCCTAACAGTCCTCCAGTTATTTGTATGACCTTAAATGAGGAGTTCTCAGCATGGTCTGAGGAACAAGGATCAGAGTGGCTTGGTGTGTTAGAATATAGATTCCTAGCTCCTACCTAGACCTGCTAGATCGTAATCTTCAGGGAAGGAGCCTGGGTATCTGACTCTTTTCTTTTTCTAAGTGACTCTCAATTGCACGTTTGTTGGGATGGAAGGAAGGGTAATGAGAACATGAAGGAGTCTATAGAATAAAAAGGTGGTAATGTCAAAGAAAACAGTTGCTTATCTTGCTCTTTTTTACTTCCTACTCTTCTTCTCCCCCTCAGTCATGAAAGGCAGAGCTTAAATAGTGGCAGAAATGTTGCTGCTTTTTCTGACTCTGCATTTCAAAGATTACTGGGAAGTCTGGTTCCATGCCCAAGTTGTATAATCTGAGCACAATTTGATCAAGTTATAGTACTGTATTAAGAGAAAGTAATAGGGGGCGCCTGGGTGGCTCCGTGGGTTAAAACCTCTGCCTTCAGCTCAGGTCATGATATCAGGGTCCTGGGATCGAGCCCCACGTCGGGCTTTCTGCTCAGGAAGGAGACTGCTTCCCCCACCGCCTGCCTGCCTCTCTGCCTACTTGTGATCTCTGTCTGTCAAATAAATAAATAAAAAACATTTAAGAAAAAAAAAGAGAGAAAGTAATGGAATGCCATGCTCCTCTTCCTAGGACTATATGTTCTTTTAACAGGGATTCTAGGAAATAAATCTTTTTTTTATTTTTTATAAACATATATTTTTATCCCCAGGGGTACAGGTCTGTGATGTTTTTTTATTTTTATTTTATTTTATTATTAACATATAATGTATTATTTGTTTCAGGGGTACAGGTCTGTGAATCATCAGTCTTATACAAGTCATAGCATTCACCATATAGCACATACCATTCCCAATATCCATAACCCATCCACCCCATCACTCCCGCCCCCCTCCACTACAGCAACCCTTAGTTTGTTTCTAGGAAATAAATCTTAAATGCAGGAATGACCCTATGATTGAATTTCAATCCTGCAGCAGACTGGTAGAAAGAAGAGGGAACTACTGAAAGGTGGAAACATAGGATAAAAAGAACTGGAGCGATTCTGCTGACATCAAATTGACAACTAACTCAAAAAAGGGACTCATTTTCTATGTCGCTCCCTGGAAAAACCCCCCTTAGGAAATCACTGGGTGCCACTGGGTAGTGTTCTTGTTTAGCCTGAAACCCCTGGTCTAAAGAGCATGTCATCCCTAGGTAATGGGAGTCCCTGTAAAATGCATTGTGCATATGATTATGCCTCTAGGAATCCAGCTGGACCTTGGCAGAGCTGTGAGACTTGGTTAGCAAAAGTGTCTGGTGGCCAGCCAGACCTACTTGGGGGTCTTAGCAGTCCTCCCTTCTCTTGTCTTGGTGGGTATTAAGTTAAATCTATTGTGATCAGTTATGGTGCTTATATGGAAAGGGTTATTATTATTTTTTTTTTAACCATGAACTGTTTTTGCCTAAACCAAGAGTCATCAGGGCGTCAGGGTGGCTCAGTTGGTTAAGCAGCTGCTTTTGGCTCAGATTGCGATCCTGGAGTCCTGGGATCAAGCCCCACATCTGGCTCCTTGCTCAGCGCAGAGCCTGCTTCTTCCCTGTCTACCATTTCCCCTGCTTGTGCTTGCTCTCCCCCACACCTCTGTCAAATAAATAAATAAAATCTTTTTTAAAAAAAGAAAAAGTCATCATTTTAGCATTCACCATATAGCACATACCATCCCCTACATTTTAACCTAAAAAAGTGATGGTAATAGGCAACTATCCTTATGTGTTCAACGGGAACCTGCAAAGCACCTATTTTGTATGCAGTACTGTGTTGTGCTATCTCTTTGGCTAGTGTGTCCCTTTGCCAGGAAAGCTTAAATTTTCCCTTCTTGCTCTTCCCCAGTTCTAAGTGACCCATTCACTGATCACTGTCCATCACATTGCCTGATTTTATCTTCTTCATGGTGCTTTTGAGTACCTGAAATGATCCTATTTCCTTTCTCCCTGTTTCTCTCCCTCTCTCCCTCCTTCCCTCCCTACTCCCTCCCTTTCTCCCTCATCCCCTAGAATGTAAGCTCCAGGAAAGAGAGCAGGTCTTGGCTGTCTCTTTTATTTCAATACCCCCAATAAGTAGCCACTTAGATCATATTTGTTGAATAAATGAGTGAGACACCTGGAAGATAGGAATTGGCCATGGATAAGAAAGGAAACCAGCTTTCCAGGTAAGGAAACTAGAGTAGAAGGATCAGTGGCCTGAGTTGACTGGTGGCTGGAGGGGGGCAGCCAGCTCATAGCCCAGGGACCAGGTAGGGGAACAATGAGTACTATCATTGGAAGAATGAGAAGCTTTGGAGGGAATATGAAATAGTAGTAGGCTGCAAAGCCACAGGTGCTAGGATGAGAATGTATGTGATCCAAAAAGCGGTGAGAAAAAAATGTTTGATTACTGAGTAGGAAGAAATGATGAAAATAGTGTTCAACAGTTTATCCTAAAAGAACAAACTAGAGCAAAATCAAGTCATGTTCCACAAGTGCACTTTTTCTTCAAGTAAAATCTTGTTGGAGAACATAACCTAGAACAGATAAATACCTTACCCTCTCATGCTTCTCTTTCCCTTTTTATAAATTTGGAACTTAAGCAACATCATCAATAATAATGATATAATAATAATTCTTTTGTCAGGCACTAATCTGTACAACAGCCTTATGAGGTAAGTACTATTATTAACACCATTTTAGAGATGAAGAAATAGAGTTTTGGAGAGGAGATTACATAATTAGCCCAAATTCAAACCTCCTTAAAAAAAGGAAAATGATAGAATAGGAGCTTTCTGGACACCAAATCTTGAAAGGGCAATGCTATATTTGTACTCTGCTCTGACAGGAAGTAATCTAAATGATTATGAAATACTGTGTACTCTAAATGTGTTATGAGGCACATCACAAGTGTATTATTATGTAATGTTAAAAAGCAAGGGCTTTAAGAATTGGGGACACCTAAATTTGAATCACAGCTTGACTACTTCCCAGGGGTATGATCTTGAAGAGATTACTGCACTCCTCTGAGCTTCAATTCCTTCATCTATAAAATGAGGATGGTCCTAGTACTGAGATCATGAAGATGTAGTAAAGATTAAGTAAGCTGAGGCACCTGGGTTACTCAGTCATTAGGCATCTGTCTTTAGCTCAGGTCATGATCCTGGCATCCTGGGATCGAACACCACATCCACAGGGAGCCTGCTTCTCCCTCTCCAGTTCCCCCATGCTTGTGTTTCCTCTCTCGCTGTCTCTGTCATAAATAAATAAAATCTTTAAAAAAAATATTAAGTAAACTAACAAATGTAACCTGCCACTGCAGAGAAGAAAAGCACTAGTGTTAGAATAAGATAGATCTGGGTGCAAAGCTAGCTGTGTGACCTTGGGCAGGATAATTTACCTTTCTGAGTACTGGTTTCCATATGTGTAATGGGACTGGTAATATTTGCAACTCATTCTTCCAAAAAATATGTATTTTTTTTAAGATTTTTATTTATTTATTTCAGAGAAAGAGATCGAGCAAGCATATGAGCTTGGGAGGGTGCAGTGAGGAGCAGAGGGAGAGGGAGAGAGAAACTCGAGCTCACTCTGCACTAAGCACAGAGCCCCATGATCTCAGGACCCATGAGATCATGACCTGAGCTGAAACCAAGAGTTGAGGGCTTAACCTACTGCACTACACAGGCTCCTTTCAACAAATATGTATTAAATGCCCGTGGTACTAGGTATTCCACTCAGTTTGGACATTAAAAAATGAATAATCTTTGCCCTGAAGGGGTTTACAACTTTGTAATAGGAGATAACAAACACATAAGATTAATATATTATTACAAGTATTACATTATAGTAAGTACCCAAAGAAAGGAGTCTATAATTCTGTGTAGAAGAGTTAGGAAAGGCTTAATAGAGGAGATGAGCAAGTTGTGAGAGCTCAACAGGATATGTTCTAGAGCGTCAAAATGAACAATGAGTGAAAGGTTAGAAATCGAAAATGTTGTTATAGAGATTTAACTTTTTATTATAAAGTATAACACATACAGCAAGGTGCACAGGAAGTAAATGTACAGCTCAACATATTTTCACAGTCACTATAAATGTATAAATACTACACAGGTCAAGAAATAGCACCTCATCAGCAGCCAGATGCTGCTCCATGCCCTCTCCCTATTACACTACTCCCTCTTTCTCCAAAGACTACCGTCACCTTCAGTTTTTTAAAGATTTTTATTTATTTGACAGAGAGAGAGTGCACACAAGCAAGGGGAGCTGCAAGCAGAGGGAGAAGCAGGCTCCCCACTGAGCAGAGAGCCCACAGGGGCTGGATCCTCATCTTGGGAGCCTGACCTAAGCTGAAGGCAGAGACTTAACTGACTGAAACACCCAGGAGGCCCCCATCACCTTCACTTTTAACTGCAGATTACTTTGCTAGTTTCTGAACTTCATGTAAACAGAACCATACAATAGGTGCTCTTTTTGTATCTAATTATTTTGTTCTACATTGTAAATGTGAGATTGATCCATGTAGTTATATGCACACAACATGGTATAGTATACTATTATCCAAAGATATCACATTTGTAATTTTTCCCTCCTCATAAGGAATAACATGGAGGACATTGGGAGAAGGAGAGGAGAAGTAGGTTGGGGGAAATTGGAGGGAGAGATGAACCATGAGAGACTGTGGACTCTGAGAAACAAACTGAGGGTTTTTTAGAAGGGAGGGGGTGGGGGTTGGGTGAACCTGGTGGTGGGTATTAAGGAGCGCATGTATTGCATGGAGCACTGGGTGTAATGCATAAACAATGAATCTTAGAACACTGAAAAAATAAAATAAAGCTTAAAAAAATTAAAGAATCCAAAATAAATAAATAAATGAATAAAAAAGAAAATCAATAAACTAAAAAAAAATTTTTTTGCCCTGCTCAGTGGGGGAGTCTGCTTCTCTCTCTGCCCCTCCCCCTGCTTATGCTCTCTCTCTCTTTCTCTCTCTCTATGTGTCAAATAAATAAATATTTTTTTAAAAAATAAAATGGTTGCATGAAAATACCCTTTCACAAGCAGTGCATGGGAGTTCCTATTTCTCCACCTCCTTCACCAACACTTGGTTTTGTCAGTTATTTAATTTTACCTATTTGGAAGAGTACATAGTAGTCTCATCATTTTAATTTACATTTTCCTAATTACAGATGAGGTAGAGTACCTTTTCATATGCTCATTGGCCATGTGAAGATTTTGTGAAGTACCTGTTCAAGTCTCTTGCTCGATTTCTAGTCTTTTTCCTAAATTCTGAATTTTGTCACTTATCTCCTGTAACATTAATGATAGTTATTGTTTTTAAAGATTTTAAGTAATCTCTACACCCCAAGTGGGGTTTGAACTTACAACTCTGAGATCAAGAGCCACATGCTTCATCAACTGAGCCAGCCAGGTGCCCCAAGGATAGTTATTTTAAAGTCTGTGCCTGGTAATTCCATTATATGAAGTGTCTATGAGCCTGTTTCTATTGTCTGTTGCTTTTCTTGGTTTTTGTTCACAGTATTTTGTTTTCTCTTATACAAGGTTACTTTTGAATGAATGGTAAACATCATATGAACAATTACAAAAGATAATTGAAACCTAGAATGAAGTTTCCCTGCAAGAAGAGAGCCTTCTTGGAAGTGGCTAGTCTCTAGCCATCTAGTATAATCCTAATCCAGTTTCAGGGACTGAGATTATTGGAAGTTAGGCTTCAAATCTTGCAAAGGTTGGTCTGTATCTAGTTTTCTGTTACTCCTAGGATGTAGCCTTTTGAAGTGCCAACTAAGAGTTTTGGGTGGAGTTGCCAGGCCCTCTTCTCCTGGTGAACCCTGGAATGCAGCTTTTGTACCCCCTTGTCCCTTGAAACTGTTAAAGCACTGCCTGGCTTCTCAGTCATTCAGCAGTATTTTCTGGAATGAACAGAAGCCTTATAGGAAAAATTGCCTCCAAATGCCAGACTTACCTCTCTGACTTGTTGCATTTTCTGGGACCTTTAGATCTTGATTTCTGAAACTCTTCATTGCTTTGAAGCAAGAATATTTTATACACACACACACACACACACACACACACACACTTTTCATGATTTTCCTCAACAGGAGGATTGTTTTAGTTCATCATTGCCAGAATGGAAATCCTGCTTAAAAGTTTAAAAACAAAATATTACCTCAAATAGTCCCCACAATAATCCAGATGATTTTCTCGGGATCACATAGCTAAAAGTAGGAGGGACAACAATAGTAACCCAGTCTCTCTGATTCCAGGGTATAAATAACAAAACAAAGGGCAATGTAACAGCCTGCATGGTGCATGATTAGAACTGACTAGTTCTATTAGTTTCATTCCATGTCTAAACATTTAGTGCTAATTCAAGTATCATAGGAAAAGACAAAAATCTAAGTGACTTCTATATTTGAGAAAGAAATGCATCAAGGTAAGTGTGGCTAATATATATAAATCTCTGAAGAAATAAGTCAAGATAAAAATTCTACACAATTGCACTACTGGGTATTTACCCTAAAGATACAAACGTAGTGATCCGAAGGGGCACATGCACCGAAATGTTTATAGCAGCAATGTCCACAATAGCCAAACTATGGAAAGAACCTAGATGTCCATCAACAGATGAATGGATAAAGAAGATGTGGTATATATACACAATGGAATACTATGCAGCCATCAAAAGAAATGAAATCTTGCCATTTGCGACGTGGATGGAACTAGAGTGTATCATGCTTAGCAAAATAAGTCAAGCGGAGAAAGACAACTATCATATGATCTCCCTGATAGGAGGAAGTGGTGGTGCAACATGGGGGCTTAAGTGGGTAGGAGAAGAATAAATGAAACAAGATGGGATTGGGAGGGAGACAAACCATAAGTGACTCTTAATCTCACAAAACAAACTGAGGGTTGCTGGGGTGAGGGGGGTTGGGAGAAGGGGAGTGGGGTTATGGACATTGGGGAGGGTATGTGCTTTGGTGAGTGCTGTGAAGTGTGTAAACCTGGTGATTCACAGACCTGTACCCCTGGGGATAAAAATATATGTTTATTAAAAAATTAATAATTAAAAAAAATTCTACACAATAGAGACTTTTCCTTTCTCATTACCATTACCCATTTCTCACACCCCTTTCCTTTCTCATTACCATTACCTTAGTTGAGACTGTAATTGTTGCCTATCTGGATCTCTCCCTGTGAGATCTACTCTGCAGCAGAAGATAAGGATGATTAGTCTTCCTAAACCACAAAGGGGTCACCACCCTGCTTAAAAACCTTCAAGCAGGCCCTAGTATTTCCTTGGACCCCAAATCTCCTCCAACTAACTCCCATTTCTCCACTCCCTTTCATAGTAAAGGAACAAAACAGTTGTTTGCATTGGCTATCTTTATTTCCTTACTTCCTATTCTCTCTTATACCCATTTTTATACCCATTTCGTTCTAGCTTCAGCTCCTGAGCATTAAAAAAAAATCCTACCGACTTTTTAGGTCACCAGTGATCTCTATGTTTCCAAAGTCCGTTGTCCATTTTCCTACCTCATCTTGGTCTCAGCAGCATTCCACATGGTCATCCACTGCCTGTTTGTAGAAACACTATACTAGACTACTCTCCCGACTTATCTTCCTCTCTCCAACATCTAAATGCTGGTGTCTCAAGCTTGTTTGTAAGAAACAGCTCTCTACATATACCCTCTCTCTATATGATTCCATCCAGTCCTAGCTTGGAATACTACCTAAGTACCATTTCCCAAATTCTCATCATCAACCAGACCGTCTCTGAACTTTAGCTTCATTTATCCAACATTTTATTTGATATTTCCATTTAGATACCTCAAATTCAACATGTCAGAAGTAAAACTCTTTTTAAAAAAATAGACACAATCATTTTTTAAAGGTTTTATTTATTTGACACAGAGAGAGAGAGAGGACAAGCAGGGGGAACAGCAGAGGGAGAAAGAGAAACAGGCTCCCTGTTGAGCAGGGAGACTTGGGGCTCTATCCCAGGACCCTGGGATCATGACTTAAGCCAAAGGCAGACCCCTAACCAACTGAGCCAGACAGGTGCCCCCAAAGCAAAACTTTTCATTGTAAACACTACTTGATCCCTCCCCAGTTTTCATCTCAGGAAATGTCATCCTTCTCTTTCTACCACTATCATCCTAGCCCAAACTACCATAATTTCTTGCCTAGACTACAACAGTTGCTTCCTGGCAGGTATCCCTGCTTTTATCTTTATGTTTTAATAATATAGTCTGCAGGGGCGCCTGGGTGGCTCAGTGAGTTAAAGCCTCTGCCTTCAGCTCAGATCATGATCTCAGGGTCCTGGGATCGAGTCCCGCATCTGGCTCTCTGCTCAGCGGGGAGCCTGCTTCCTTCTCTCTCTCTCTCTCTGCCTGCCTCTCTGCCTATATGTGATCTCTCTCTGTCAAATAAATTTTTTTAAAAAAATACAGTCTGCATAGAGCAACCAGAATAAACATTTAAAAGCTTAAATAATAACACAGAACTGCCCTTCTTAAATCCCTCCTTATTCTATACACCCAAAGAGTATACATGTAGTATGAAGAACAGAAATTGTAAGACATCCCTAGCAAAAGTATTTGTGCATATGTCTTACTCTTCCTGAAAGATGACCAACTTATAAAATTTCGAAGACTCCATTGTGCCTTGCTAAATATATACTAAGTTAGGGGTCTGCAAATACTTTCTGTAAAGGGCAATTTGTTAGGATTTATAGGCAATATAGTCTTATCATAATTACCCATCTCTGCCATTGCAGTGTAAAAGCAGCCATGAACAAGAAACAAATGTGTCAGAGAAAGATAAATACCATATGATTTCACTCATATGTAGAATTTAAAAAACAAAGCGAACAATAAAAAAAAGAGGACAAAAAGATTCTGTCTCTGAATTCTTTTTTTTAAAGATTTTATTTATCTATTTGACTGAGAGAGAGAGAGAGAGAAAGCACAAGCAGGGGAAGCTGAGGAGAGGGAGAAGCAGGTTCCCTGCTGAGCAGATAGCCCAATGCCATCCCCAAGAATTTGAAATTTTTAACTGAAAAACATATTTCTTCCAAAAATTTGGGAAAAGTTAGGTGTCAAACTCCTTTGCTACAAACAATGATGTTTTAAATTTTATAATAATGTATTTACTCAATTTGAATTATTTTGATAGGTTTTTAACTGGTCATACTCCCTGTAGAGATAAATCTTTTTAATAACAGTCTTACTTAGATATACTCATATTGCACTGATGATAAGGCAATATTCTGAATGTACATGAGATAAATGGGGTTAATACTACTAAGTAAACGACATTTTTCTTGTACTGTGATCATAGATGAGTCATCAAGTAAAATGATTAATGACAAATCAATGTTACTAGGTTCTCTGAGTGACTATTTTGCCCTTGCAAGGCAGTTAGAAGCTCTACATTTATAAGTTAATGATTTTATTCGGGCTATAAGCAGACACAAGCATCTGAGTATTCAGAAAGTTGTGTGAAATCATCTAAAGCAACAACTACCTTATATTTTGGCTTTTTTTTTTTTTAACCACTCAGGGTATTGTACAAATATATAAAATGAAATAAACTACAGGTAAATTTAGGTTAATATAGTACCAAGAGAACTAGTCATGAATCATCTTCATTTCATCAGCCTGCAAATGGCCTTGCTTTATTTTACAATGACTAGAAGTTGTAACTTTAATAAGTAGCACTATCACAATCTAAATCATTTTGAAAGGAACAGGGATTTACAAAGAAACAAACAGTATTTGATTTTTCAATAAATACTATTTTAAAACAAGAGAAAATAAAGAATAATGGGACTTATTAGTTTTTTAAAATAACTCAGTTTGAATGAAATCTCCATTAATCTCAGATTAACACAGCTATCACTAATATTAAATTAACAAAGTTCTTCGAACATGTGCAAAAAACCTTGGCGTTGTAAAATGAAAATGAGAACCAGTGGGGAAAACAAATAAACCTCCCTAGGTGTAAGGCAGAATAACATACAAGCAAAATAAAGGTACAATAAGCATTTTAGTAGTGCTTAGAAAGAGTAATACAACCTATTTGAGAGGAATTCGGGTTGATGTAAAATGCACTAGAACTTGGACTTCAGAAATGCCTGAACGTGACCTATACTAGTTTATAATGAAGTTTTAATTGGTCTATAGCAAAATGACAATGTAGAAACGGTTCTTTAGATTATTTCGTTCCTATATTCTTGGCATTAAAAATAGCTTTTCTGGGGCGCCTGGGTGGCTCAGTGGGTTGGGGCCTCTGCCTTCGGCTCAGGTCGTGGTCCCACATCACGCTCTCTGCTCAGTGGGGAGCCTGCTTCCTCCTCTCTCTCTGCCTACTTGTGATCTGTCTGTCAAATAAATAAATAAAAATCTTTAAAAAAAAAAAAAGAAAGAAAAGAAAATGGCTTTTCTTTAGGGTACCTGGGTGACTTAGTCAGTTAGGTGGCTGGCTCTTGATCTCAGCTCACATCTTTTTTTTTTTTATTTTCAGCATAACAGTATTCATTATTTTTGCACCACACCCAGTGCTCCATGCAATCTGTGCCCTCTAAAATACCCACCACCTGGTACCCTGACCTCCCACCCTCCGCCCCTTCAAAACCCTCAGATTGTTTTTCAGAGTCCATAGTCTCTCATGGTTCACCTTCCCTTCCAATTTCCCCCAACTCCCTTCTCCTATCTCCCCATGTCCTCCATGCTATTTGTTATGCTCCACAAATAAGTGAAACCATATGATAATTGACTCTCTCTGCTTGACTTATTTCACTCAGCCTAATCTCTTCCAGTCCCATCCATGTTGCTACAAAAGTTGGGTATTCATCCTTTCTGATGGAGGCATAACACTCCATAGTGTATATGGTCCACATCTTGATCTCAGGGTCATGGTCCAAACCCTGTGTTAAGCTCCTGGCTGGGCCTGGCGCCTACATTAAAAAAAATAGTTTTCCTTTAATGAAATGCATCTTGTTCTCATAAAAAAGATTTTATGTATTTATTTGAGGCAGGGGAGAGAAAGAGAAAGCATGAGTTGCAGAGGGGCAGAAGGAGAAGCAGCAGCAGTATCCCTGTTGAGCAAGGAACTTAGATGGGACTGGATCCCAGGACCCTGAGATCATGACCTGAGCCAAAGGCAGATGTTTTACTGACTGAGCCACCCAGGCATCCCTTGGTTTCCTCTTCTATGAGAATTTGAAAATCAATGCAGAATGCACATGATGTAAGGTCAGAGACTGTGCCTACTTATTTATCAATTATCCCCTAGTGTTTAACACAGTATCTAGCATATAGTAGGCATCCAGCAAATATTTTTGAATAAATAAATGAGGAAGGAACATCTGAGGCTGAGAAGGATGCAACAGGAAGTCATTTCACTGCACATTAATTAAGTAATGTATTAGTTATCTATTGCTGCTTAACAAATTACCCCAAAATTTATTAGCCAAAAACAGCACATTTATTATCCCCCAATTACTGTGGGCAGGAATCTGGACATGGCTTAGCTGGATGCTTGAGCTCAGCCTTGGATCTAGCCTAAGACTGCAGTCATCTCAAGGCTCTACTGGGAAGGAACCACTTCCCAGCTCATTTACAATTGTTGGCAGAATTCAGTTCCTCGTGTACTGGCGTGGAGCCCGAGAATTTGCACCTCTTACAAGTTCTCAGGTGATGTGGATTTTGCTGGTGTGGGGTCCACACTTTATCCTATTGCTCTATACCAAAATCTCAAGGTGTTTTTCATGAAACACTGTGAAAAGTAAGAGCGTAGGAGCTTTGATAAAGCGTGTGATATAGTGGAAAAATCACTAGTCTATACAGCTCAAGAGACTTGGATTCTAGTCCTTAATGTGTCATCATTCAGCTATAGGACCTGAATGAATCACTTCACTTCTCTTGGCCTCAAGCTTCTCACTTGCAAAATAAAGAGACTGGCTTAATGACCACTATATCAAAAAGTCTATACCTCTTTCAAGTTTTAAGATTAACATCTAGTTCTGTTATCTCAGATTTAATGAACAAGTCTGTGAAATCTAACCTGATATTTCTAAAACATTAGTGGAAGATATTTCTCTAGAATGCAAGTTATGATTATGAGAAAATGACTCCTTTAATCAATAAGCCAGAGCTAATACATCCAAATTAATACCACCCCCATTCCATGTCATCAACATACACCTAATCCAACCATTGCCCAAAATATTTCTAGGACTCTTTAATATACATCAAAGCCCTAGTTTTTAAGCCACATGAGAAAAACCAGTCCTTACTTTTAAAGTCATACCTCATTGACCAAATGTTGCAATTTCCAGGTTTCTCACACACATAAACCTCCCAAATGACACTTGGTTATTTCCAAAAACCAAAATTGCCTTAAAAGGACAGAATCTTAGCCATTAAGGGGAAGAAAACTCATTTGAGAACTTGATAAAAGATATGGAGCCCTCCTCAAAAAATACATTGACACGTAAAAAAGAATTGCCAGCAATTTTAATCCTGACACCAACTGAGAAACTCTTCATATAGGGAGATAAAGATTTACCAGTATCAAGAGAACCCAAATGGGGGCACCTGGGTGGCTCAGTGGCTTAGACCTCTGCCTTCAGCTCAGGCCATGATCTCAGGGTCCTGGGATCGAGCCCTGCATCGGGCTCTCTGCTCAGCGGGGAGCCTGCTTCCTCCTCTCTCTCTCTCTGCCTGCCTCTCTGTCTGCCTTTCTGCCTACTTGTGATCTCTGTCAAATGAATAAATAAAATCTTAAAAAAAAAAAAAAGAGAGAACCCAAATGTTCAGAAAAGACTTGGAAGGAAGCATTTGGAGGCAACTACTATGAAGCAAACAAAGCACAATGGAAAAGCACTGGACTTTTCCAGTGTGAATAAGGCATCTCAAGATTTGGATTCTGATTTGGCTATATCATTAACCAGTTTTGGGCAAAGAAGTCACTTTCCATTTAGTGTAAATTTCCTCATTTGCAAAAATAGAGGCAAGAGGAAAAGGGATTGAACTACATCAATGCTTCTCCGTGTGTTCACTCTACCAGCAGCACCAGCATCACCTAGGAACTCAATAAAAATGCAAATTCTCAGGCCCCACTTGAGACTTACTGAATCAGAAACTTGGGAATGGGGCCTGGCAATCTGTTTTAACAAGCCCTCCAGGGGATTTGGATGCACACTCAAGTTTAAGAGCCACCAAGCTAAATGGTCTCCAAAGTCACTTCAAGCTCTGAAATTCTACAACTTGTAAAGCCTAAATTTCAGTAAATTAAAATGGAAAACCAGAACCAATAGCCTGAATCATAGCTATTAAAAAAGTTTTCCTGAAATTAATTTCTAAGGGGTAAAATAAGAATCTCTATTTTTCATTATGCTCCCCAGAACATCATTGCAAAACTCTTTATAAATAGTGTGTGTGTGGGGGGGGAGATAGTGGAAGAATAGGGGACTTAGTTTCATCTGGTCCTTTGAATTTAGCTAGGTATTTATCAAATCATTCTCAATAGCTGTGATTCCAACAGGAGATGTAAGAAAAGAATTACCAGAATTCTACAAACAGAAAAGTGGCCACTTTTTGCAAAGTAGGAGGTGTGGAGAAGTGAATCTAAGGGTATATACTGGAAGATAATGCGGGGGGAGGGGAGAGCCTGCCTAAGTTGGCTAGCAGAAAGTGATATAGCCCCAGAGGGAAAAATTGGAACTTTTAGAAATATGGTCCAGTAAGAGACATCCATGCCTGAAAGGTGCTCAGGTGGCAAAGCAGGCAGAATCTTGGAACAGTGTGGTCTCAGGATCCCCAGGGTCACGGAAAGAATGGGGGTGCCTGAGCTGGCAGATTTCCCAAGCATTGGAAAGGGGGAACCAACTACAGTCAGCAAGCCAGGAGTGGGGTCTCAGCTCTGTTTGCCATAAACCATGAATCCTGACACAATGGGTAACTCCTTTCTGTGTGGGGGCCCTTCAAAGGGCAGAAAGACTACAACCCTCCACCTTCCCCCGGGAGGGGCAGCGCAGGTGCACCCATGTTCAGGCAAGCCCACAACTGGGTGACCACTCTCTGTGTGGGGGTCCTGCAAGCAAAGACCCCTGATGACCTTCCTCCCTCCCCTGGGAGGGGTCTCTCAGGTGCACACCTCAGGAGTCTGCAGAGTTTGGCTCACATACTAGAGAGGCCTGCTTTTCCCGGAGGGATTACTGAAGAGAGGGGGCCATGTTCTTTCAGCTCTGGGGCTGGAGATAGGGCTGGCACCATTTTTATTTTCATCCTCTAATGTGGTGCAGAAAGTCTTCAGGGAATGAAAAGTCAACAAAAATAGATCAACACCCTGACATACAATAGTGAAGCTTGCAAATTCTGAGATAAATAGAAAATCCTGAAAGCAGCTCAAGAAGTCCTTAACCTAAAAGGGTAGAAACATTAGACTGGCAGCAGACCTATCCACAGAATCCTGGCAGGCCAGAAAGGGCTGACATGATATATTCAGGGTGCTAACAAGAAAAACATGCAGCCAAGAATATTTTATCCAGCAAGGCTGTTTTTCAGAATGGAAGGAGAGATAAAGAGATTCAAGGACAAACAGAAACTTGAGCAATTCGTGATCACTAAACCAGTCCTGCAAAAAATATTAAAGGGGACCCTGTAAGCTAAGAGAGAGCCCAAAAGTAACATAGACCAGAAAGGAGTAGAGACAATATACAGAAACAGGGACATTACAGGTAATACAATGGCACTAAATTCATATCTTTCAATAGTTACTCTGGATGTAAATGGGCTAAATGCTCCAATTAAAAGACACAGAATATCAGACTGGATAAATCAGACTAGATAAAAAAGTAAGACCCATTCATATGCTTATACAAGAGACTCATTTTAGACCCAAAGACACCTCCAGCTTTAAAGTGAGGGGTGGAGAACCATGTATCATGCTAATGGACATCAAAAGAAAGCTGGGGTAGCAATCCTCCTATCAGACAAATTAGATTTTAAACCAAGGACTCTAGTAAGAGATGAAGAGGAACATTATATCATACTTAAAGGGTTTATCCAACAAGAAGATCTAACAATTGTAAATATTTATGCTCCTAACTTGGAAGCATAAATAACAATAACAAATTAACAAAACAACAAACTTAAAGAGACACATTGATAATAATACAATAATAGTAGGGGACTTTAATACCCCACTCACATCAATGGACAGATCGTCTAAGCAGAGGATCAACAAGGAAACAAGGGCTTTCAATGACACACTGGACCAGACAGACTTCACAGATATATACAGAGTATGCCATCAAAAACAACAGATTACACATACTTCTTGAGTGCACATGGAACATATTCAGAACAGATCACTTACTGGGTCACAAATCAGGTCTCAACCAGTACCAAAAGACTTTTCAGACCACAATGCTTCGCAACTGGAACTCAATCACAAGAGGAAATTTGAAAGGAATTCAAATACTTGGAAGCTAAAGAGCATCCTACTAAAGAATGAATGGGTCAACCATGAAATTAAAGAATAAAAAACAAATTAATGGAAACAAATGAAAATGAAAACACAACTGTTCAAAACACTTGGGATGCAGCAGAGGTGGTCCTAAAAGGGAAGAACATAGAAATACAAGCTTTTCTCAAGAAACTAGAAGTCTCAAATATACAAGCTAACCTTACACCTAAAGGAGCTGGAGAAAGCAGAGCAAATAGAGCCTAAACCAAACAGATGAAAAATAATAAAGATTAGGACAGAAATCAATGAAATGGAAACCAAAAGAATAGAACAGATCAATGAAACTAGAAGCCGGTTCTTTGGAAGAATAAGATCGATAAACCCCTAGACAGGCTTATCAAAAAGAGAAAGGACCCAAATTAATAAAATCATGAATGAAAGAGATTATGACTGACACCAAAGAAATACAATTTTATGAACATATTATGAGCAACTATATGTCAACAAATTAAGCAACCTGGAAGAAATGGATGCATTCCTAGAACCTACCAAAACTTAAATAGGGAGAAATAGAAAATCTGAACAGACCAATAACCAGCAAGGACATTGAAGCAGCAGTGAAAAATCTATCTCCCAACAAACAAGAGTCCAGGGCTGGATGGCTTCCCAGGAGCCTTCTACCAAACATTTAAAGAAGAGATAATACCTATTCTTCTGAAGCTGTTTCAAAAAATAGAAAGGGAAGGAAAACTTCCAAACTCGTTCTATGAGGCCACTATTACCTTGATCCCAAAACCAAAGACCCCACCAAAAAGGAGAACTATAGACCAATACTCCTGATGAACATGAATGCCAAAATTCTCACCAAGATACTAGCCAATATGACCCAACGGTACATTGAAAGGTTATTCACCACGACCAGGAGGGATTTATTCCTGGGCTGCATAGATGGTTCAACATCCACAAATCAATGTGATACATCACATTAACAAAAGAAAGAACAAGAACCATACGATCCTCTCAACTGAGGAAGAGAAAGCATTGACCAAGTACAGCATCCTTTCTTGATTTAAACTCTCTGCACTGTAGGGATAAAGGGAACATACCTCAATATCATAAAAGCCACATATGAAAATCCCACAGCAAATATCATTCTCACTGGGTAAAAACTGAGAATTTTCCCCCTAAGGTCAGAAATACAACAGAATGTCCACTCTCACCATTGTTGTTCAACATAGTAATAGAAGGCCTAGCCTCAGCAATCAGACAACAAAAATAAATAAAAGGCATTCAAATTGGCAAAGAAGTCAAACTCTCACTCTTCACAGATGACATGATACTCTATATGAAAAACCCAAAAGACTCCACCCTAAAATTGCTAGAACTCATATAAGAATTCAGCCACGTGGCAGGTTATAAAATCAATGCACAGAAATCAGTTGCATTTCTGTACACTAACAATGAGAAAGAAGAAAGAGAAATTAAGGAATTGATCCCTTTTACAACTGCTCCAAAAAAAAAAAAAAAAACCAAGAAGATACCTAGGAATAAACCTAAACAAAGAGGTAAAGGATCTGTACTCTAAAAACTACAGAACACTTACAAAAGAAATTGAGGAAGACACAAAGAAATGGAAAACCAGGGGTGCCTGAGTGGCTCAGTGGGTTAAAGCCTCTGACTTCAGCTCAGGTCATGATCCCAGAGTCCTGGGATCGAGCCCCGCATCGGGCTCTCTGCTCTGCAGGGAAGACTGCTTCCTCCTCCTCTCTCTCTCTCTCTCTCTCTCTCTCTCTGCCTGCCTCTCTGCCTACTTGGGGTCTCTGCCTGTCAAATAAACAAATAAAATCTTTAAAAAAAAAAGAAATGGAAAAACATTGCATGCTCATGGATTGTTAGAATAAATATTGTTAAAATGTCTATGCTACCCAGAGCAATCTACACATTCAATGCAATTTCTATCAAAATACCATCGACATTTTTCATGGAGCTGGAACAAATAATCCTAAACTTTGTTATGGAACCAGAAAAGACCCCAAATAGCCAAAGGAATGTTGAAAAACAAAACCAAAGCTGGGACATCACAATTCCAGACTTCAAGCTGTATTACAAAGCTGTCACCATCAAGTCAATATGGTACTGGCACAAAAACAGACCAATGGGACAGAATAGAGAACCCAGATATGGATCCTCAACTCTATGGTCAACTGATATTCCACATAGCAGGAAAGAAGATGCAATGGAAAAAAGAGTCTCTTCAACAAATTGTGTTGGGAAAATTGGACAGCTACATATAGAAGAATGAAACTGGACCATTTGTTTACACCACACACAAAAATAAATTCAAAATAGAGGAAATACCAAAATGTGAGATAGGAATCCATCAAAATCCTAAAGAACACAGGCAGCAACCTCTTTAACCTTGGCTGCAGCAACTTCTTGCTAAACGTGTCTCTAAAGGCAAGGGAAACGAAAACAAAAATGGATTATTAGGATTTCATCAAGATAAAAACCTTCTGCAGAGCAAACGGGAAATAGTCAACAAAACTAAAAGGCAACCTGTGGAATGTGAGAAGATATTTGCAAATGACATATCACATAAAGGGCTAGTATCCAAGATCTATAAAGAACTTATCAAACTCAACACCCAAAAAACAAATAATCCAGTCAAGAAATGGGCAGGAGACATGAATAGACATTTCTCCAAAGAAGACATACAAATAGCCAACAGATCCATTAAAAATGCTTAATACCACTTTTCATCATGAAAATACAAATCAAAACCACAGTAAGATATCACATCACAGCAGTCAGAATGGCTAAAATTAACAAGTCGGGAAATAACAAATACTGGCAGGGATGTGGAAAAAAGGGACCCCTCTTATTACTATTGGTGGGAAGGCAAGCTAGTGCAGCTACTCTGTAAAACAGCATGGAGGATCCTCAAGAAGTTTAAAATAGAGCTACCCTGCAACCCAGCAATTGCACTACTAGGTATTTACCCCAGATACAAATGTAGTGTGATACAAAGGGGCACAGGCACCCCAATGTTTGTAGCAAAAATGTCCACGATAGCCAAACTATCAAAGAGCCAAGATGTCTATCGACAGATGAATAGATAAAGTTGTGGCATGGGTGCTTGGGTGGCTCAGTTGGTTAAGTATCTGCCTTCGGCTCAGGTCATGATCCTAGCAGAGAGTCTGCTTCTCCCTCTGACCCTCCCCCTTCTCATGCCCTCTCTTTCCCTCTTCAATAAATAAAATTTTTAAAAAATAAAATTAATGTGATGTGTGTGTGTGTGTAATGGAATTATTACTCAGCCATCAGAAAGAATGAATACTTACCGTTTACATAGACATGGATGTTACTGCAGGGTATTACGCTGAGCAGAGATAAGTCAATCAGAGAAAGGCAATTATATGCTTAACTCATATGCAGAATACAGGGATCAGTGGAGAGGATCATGGGGGGGTAAGGGAATGAAAACCATTCAGGGAGAAATCAGACAGGGAGACAAACCACGACTCTTAACTATGGGAAAGAAACGGAGGGTTGCAGGAGGGGAGGCGGGTGAGGGGTATGGAGTAACAGGGTGATGTCATTAAGGAGGGCATGTGATGTGATGAACACTGGGTGTTATATTGCAATTGATGAATTTCTGTTCTCTACATCTGAAACTAATAATGTACTATATGTTGGTTAACTGAATTTAAATAAAAATAAAATCTATTAAATTTTTAAAAATAAAAATTTTTAAATTAAATTATTAAAAAAATAAAAATTAAGAGTAGGTATTCAGGATAAGGAAGATGTGGTCCATATACACTATAAAGTATTATGCCTCCATCTGAAAGGATGAATACCCAACTTTTGTAGCAACATGGATGGGACTAGAAGAGATTATGCTGAGTGAAATAAGTCAAGCAGAGAGAGTCAATTATCATATGGTTTCACTTATTTGTGGAGCATAACAAATAACACGGAGGACATGGGGAGATGGAGAGAAGGGAGTTGGGGGAAATTGGAAGGGGAGGTAAACCATGAGAGACTCTGAAAAACAATCTGAGGGTTTTGAAGGGGTGGGAGTTGGGAGACTGGGGGAGCCAGGTGGTGGGTATTATGGAAGGCACGTGTTCCATGGAGCAGTGGGTGTGGTGCATAAACAATGAATTCTGTTACACTGAAAATAAATTTTAAAAAAAAGAGTAGGTATTCAGATCCTTACCATGTATGCCAATTTTGGCTAACAAAGAGTATACTTTTTAAAAAGATTTTATTTATTTATTTGACAGGGAGAGACACAGCAAGAGAGGGGACACAAGCAGGGCAAGTGGGAAAGGGAGAAGCAGGCCTCCCTTCGAGCAGGGAGCCCAATGTGGGGCTTGATCCCAGGACCCTGGGATCATGACCTGAGCAGAAGGCAAACGCTTAATGACTGAGCCATCCAGGTACCCCACAAAGAGCATTCTTGAACCCAAAAGTAGGTGAGACAAAATAATAGTTCAACTCATCTTTAACAGTTATTTCCCTCCCTTCCTGCTACCCAAATTATTTCATGGCTTAACAAAATAGTAAGGAAAACAGCTGGGTTTTGTTTTAATCTAAAAGCAATAGATATCTCACATTCAATAAAAATGTACTTAAGACATACTATTGGGACTTACTCAAGCAATAATAAAACTTCTTATACCTTAGTATAATGCAGAATGATTTTGAAATTAAAAAGACTAATGGTTATGGTTTTTATTTCAAGCAAGTAAACCCAATATTTGATATTAAGGAGTTATTTTTATTTGTGACAGTATATGGTCATATTTATATATAAAAATAGGAGTGTCCTTTTAAAAATCTGATACTGAAACATTTAAAACTGAAATATTACCTGGGGTTAGCCTGAGTATCACTGGTAGTTCAGGTAAGGTGTCTGGGGGTGGAGGTTAAACGAAAGAAGTCTGGCCACAAGAGAAGAGTGGAAGTAGATATGGGTATGTGGGGATCCATTTTACTGTGTTACCTGACAAAAAAAATAGATTAAAAAAAAAGACAAATCTGAAAATATATAAATTCAGTTATCTGCTATTTTTAAAACAAAAAAGCATATAATGAGATTCTGGCAATCAAATGAATAAACTGGAATGTTAAAAATATTATTTACCCATCACAAAGGGAAATATTATTGTTCCTAAATCTAGTATCTATCAACCTATTACTAAGAAAGAGATAATGTAATATAAATATACCACTTAACCATGAGATTCAAATTGACTGGGAGAAGGCAGGGGGTTGTCAGTCCCAAGTAACAGTGACCCTATTAAGGCTGTCACATCACAAGAATAAAGAAACACTCTAAGTTCTGAAAAATGGAGTGTTTAAGAAACCTTATTCATAGTCAAGTGAAATAATCAGTATTTGAGAAATTTCTGCATTAAACCACCAAAGTCCCAACTTTGGTAGTGGCTTTAATTAAGTTAAAAAATGAAACTCACCTTGCTTACCCCCTCCCACCAATCACCTACAACAGTTAACTGTGGGCAGAAGTTTTGAATCACTGATTACTGTTCACTGGTAAGATGATGATGGTGGACTCTACATAAACCATTAAATCTCTGGATCATACTGTCCAGTAGAATTTCCTGTGATGGTGGAGGTTTTCTGTATCCTGAGGTTTCCAATATAGAAGCCTCTTGCCATATGTGGCTACTGGGCACTTGAAGTATTGTTAACGGGACCAAGGAACTAAATTTTAAATTTTATTCAATTCATTTAAATAGCCACATGTGACTAGCGGCTACCACAGGGGACAGTACAGCTCTAAAGTACCAAAGAGTAGAAAAACACACACGTTTCACTTAATAGCTAACTCACATTTATTAAAAATTGAAGATTACAGAAAAGCATGAATAAGATTTGCTTTATTAAACAAGCTCAATTAACTTACCTTCCACTAATCAATGAAAGTATTTAATATCACAAAAGGAATTTTGAAAATGAGGTTCATTTCAACCTCTGAAATTAAAAACAAAAGCAGCAGACATTTTCAGAAGGAGAGCAACCACAGACCTCCCTCTAGTGGCAAGAGATAAAGTTGTTGAAAGTTGAGTTGCTTCTGAAACTATAAAACTGCTCACAGACATTTCTTTTATATAATTATAACCTAAAAAGACTCTAAATTAATATATAAGGAAAATAGGTATGATTTTTTGTAAACAAAAGTTACACCTAATTTTCACTTGCTATGAATGCTAATCTCTCTAGAAATCTGATCTCTACAGAAAAAATGATTTGCCAATGACATTTGGGAAATGGTGGCTTTCAACAAAACAAAAGTTTATGAAGCCTTTTCCAAACTGTGAGCAAAAGAGAGGATACCTAATTCTTCTCTGTTGATAAATGTTCTGGGATAGAATGTGTAAAGGAGTGAATTCTTAAGTATAAAGTAGTAAGCAGCAGTGTGGTTTGTAAAAACTCACCATACATCAAAAGAAACAATTAAAATATTACAAGAGATTTTAATACCCAAAACAACACTGTCCAGTCTGATATTCAGCTTCAAAAGACAGCTCTGCCACATTGCCAGTTTTAATTACAACCATACATACACATTTAGATTTAACTACAGAACTACTACTTTCAAGTACAAGAAGGAACTCAAAATAGAAATGACTTGTGTTACAGCTATTGTCTTTCCCTTACAGCTTTCAGGAAAAACAGCTTTTATATACACTATAGTAAGTACAGAATGTACAGAAGACAGTTATATATACAAAAGTGCATTAATATAGTAATACATTTAGCAGAAACACAGGAAAAAAATCCTGGTTAGCAATCTGATACATTACAGTATTTAAGACTACTTGAAGATTCTCCAAACCAGTCAACTTCCTACTTGCTTTGGTTATGATACTGATGCTACATAACTAACCTCTGAAACAAAAAGAAGTGAAAGTTTTAACCAGCCATGAAATGAAATGTTTTACATCTACTTGTGTGTATCTTTAATAGCTTTTGACAGTATTCCTAGTCCTTTTAAATTCCCAACACAAAGATTTAGAATGGATAATAACTATACCTAAATTAGAGTACTCAAAGAGGAAATTAAATTGATCCACTACAGGAACAGACATAGTCTGACCCATTCCTAAAAGCCTCAGCTAGACAACCTAACTTCAAAGTCCAAACTTAAATCCAACTGGTCAGCTACTATTGAAGAGCAAGCAGCTCCAGAAAACAAGCCATGCCATCAGGCCACTGTTCCTTAGAACAAGTCAGAGTAAGTGTTAACTTGTCATTTATACATATTAATTCTACAACTACCTTTATATAGTCAAAATGCATATGTATAATTAGAGCAACTCTCCTCTTTTCTACCCCTAGCCCTCACCACAAAAAAAGAACACAGATTTCCACAGGCTCCACTGACCACACAGATGTAACAAACTTGACAATAAAGAAAAAATACTATATACTGAAATCAGAGAAGACTAAACCAGTTTTTCCGAGTTCAGTATGAATGTCAAATTAAAAATTAACTTACCATCATGTGGTCTATGTTAAAACATGAGTAATTTCAATTTAAAATAAAATTCTGAAGGGGCTTAAAATAATTTTAGTATTAGAAAAAAATATGAAAATAAGATTTTAGTGAATCAACTCAGATCTGTAGCTATAGCATGCAACTTTTGCACTCTATTAATAGATAGTAAATTAGAGTAATTTTCAGAGTTCCTTCTAAGCCTTTGGAATAAGTAAACTATTTTCCAAAGAAAAGAGAATTAAGCTAGAATTCTAAGGAGCTATGTTCCAAGATACTATGCTGACAGCGATGCCTAGGTCTAAATGTCTCTCAGATGTTTCTTACCCACTTAGCATAATTTCATTGTAAAGATAGAATATATCTTACTTTGTCAGACTTAAAATGAATCCAAAGTTACCACAATACATGTGTATACAAATACTTATTTTCTAATAGTCCTTTTAAGGATTAGATTTACCTTTAAGTTTGACATGTTGAATGTCAGTGTGCTCAATATCAATACCATATTTGAATACAACTGGGAATTTTCCTATCAACTGTATCAAACTATAAACTGACTTTAAATAATTCCCTCCCAAATCAAGGCAAACATTTCTTGAAGATAAAAGAGCTAAAAGGTAATTTGTTAAAGGGGAGGGGAGTGATCCAGCTATTACACAAAAGAATGCAAAGAATCCCCTAAGTTATAACAAGAAAATCAAGCTGCTATATAATCTCTGTTCTTGAAGTACTTTTGTCTTGAAAATTATCTTTCCAGATACTAAGAATTACCTAGCTTTAAAAAAGTATTCTGGCTTATGACCATTTTTAGGGGGAAAAAATGAGAAAATACCTTAAGCTGTGCTTTAGATAACTTTCAGTATTCTTCAATGACCTAGCTGGGCCAAAAATAAAGTTATGTAATGAAACTTAAGATCAGAAAGATCATTGTTTTGTTAAACACTATTACTACTGATTGGTTCAATTTACTGTTTTTGCTTACTGATATCCAACAGCATGGGTATTTTATAAAACAAATTATAATATTAAGATCATTTTCGAGTTTGAAAAGCCTGATATTGAGAAAAAGTACAGAGTTCACCTTTAAGGCACAAGAGGCTAAAGAATCTGGAACTAAGACTTCTATACTTGTCATGTACTAACATTTTTGGCTTAAATATGAAGCTATCTGATTAATTTCACAATTTTTAAAGCTCATCAGAATCTGGATACCTTTATACAGTAGTTTCTAGGAATTTCTCCTTTAAGAGGGAATTAGGACTTTTAAGAGCTAATTAAAAGGAGATAAGGAGATGTCCATCCAATTCATAAAGTCATTAAATTACAAGTCAGTTTCTGGGATTAATTCAGCACTATTTATCTATAGTTAACCCAAAGGGCTAAGGAAATGGACACAACTGCCCCAGACTAAGAAAAAATGAAACAAATCTCTCTCGTGAAAAAAAAAAAGTGTTATTCTTTTCTACATTCTTGTTAGGGCAGAATGATTTAGCCCTTTATAGCCTACTAAATATTATACTACACTGCCTTACTTTAATTCAGTTGCAAAACTGTAGAAAAAGACATGTCATTTTGTTTAACTCAAAGTTCATACTTGTGATAGGCACTGACTTCTAAAAGCTCCTTTTTTCTAGTTTTACTGAGATATAATTAAATTTACATATAAGATCTCTAATAGGGACACCTGGGTGGCTCAGTAGTTAAGCAGCTGCCTTTGGCTCAGGTCATCATCCCAGGGTCCTGGGATTGAGCCTCGCATTAGGATCCCTGCTTGGCAGAAAGCCTGCTTCTTCCTCTCCCACTTCCCCTGCTTGTGTTCCCTCTCTCCCTGTGTCTTTCTCTGCTAAGCAAATAAACAAAATCTAAAAAAACTAATAAAATGTTGTTTGAAAAATTTGAGGGAACTTTATCATGCCCTAAGTTAATAAAGGCTATGTTTAAAGGGGTGGGGAAACTTATTTGCTCCAGTGTCAATTCTCTACAGATGACAACTGACACTAGAGCAAATAAGGCTCACATTTTTATTAATTGATTAGTTTAGATTTATATTTTAAAAGAAAAAAATACTGAGTTGGATTGGTCTTAAACTCAGAGATATACCAGACTGAATAAATTACTACTTATTCCAAGAAAGAAAGAATTCCAACTTGAATTATCTACATGAAATATTAAAACAGAAAAAACACAGCAATAGCACATTAACAAAAACAAGAGAACTTTGTCTTTTACTGCTATTTTTTTTAATAGGGAAAGAGATGGCAAAAGACTTTGTAATCTTCCTCTTCCACATCATAAGCAAACCCAAGTTGTTTTTATTTTTTTTTCTTTTAATCAGAGGAATTACTTTCAATTTCCTCTAAACCAACTTTATGGGCAATCTCTAATTTATAGTACTGTAAAGACAGTGTATCCAGATTTACATAAAATTTCATGGCATACTTTACTATAAACACTCTAATCTTTGTAAACTTTTAAAATTGGCTTTGTGGTGCTTTGGTAAACTTGTTTAATAGTGACAAGTTAAATCTAAGGTAATAAGACTATGTGATTGCTGGGAGTGGAAAAATTGGTCTTATTATATCATGACCCTGTTAGGATTTTCTTTTACTGGTTACTTCCAATTGTTTCCAAGTATTTAACAGATAAATGCTGCTCTATGGTCTCCAAAAGTGGCCCGTTTTCCTGGAAGAGTAGGTAAAGAGAACAGACAAGTCATTCTCTGAGATTTTGCTTTTGCTAAGAGCAGACAGAAAATTCAGCTGTATTTGCTCTTCTCTTTTACTCCTCCTATACTTGAAAGGGAAAAACACAAGGTTGACCCTTTTCCACCCTCCTCAAAGTATTCTGGGGTCTGACCTCAAGCTCCCTTTGGGCCCTCTAAGGCTGGTCAGGAGCATCAAAGAAGGGGTAAGTCGAAATTCAGAGGGAGTACTCCATATACACATAATTTCATTTTAGTAAAATTTTAAAGCACGAGTTTAGTACTCTTCAAAATCTACCATACCACAGACCTCAGCAAAGCTGCAATTCATTCAGTTTTCATCCTCAGTTTCAATTCTTTAACCTTCAAGAACTAAAGTAAAATCAAGTTTTCAAAACACATGATTATAAGCAAAGCTTAAGTCTTTATATCAACTGAGAATTAAGAATTTAAATTCACCTCTTTCTTAATGAGTCACTTGATGTGATAAAGTTAAAAAAAGTAAAAATTCTATCAACCTTTGACTCTAGAGTTTAAAAAAATATTGATTACAACTCCTGCTACAGACTCATGATTACCTCCCCAAGTTATCCACAATAAAAAGAAAATCATGGAAGTCAGAAAGGAGCTTGATTGTCAGTAGTATCAGTTTCCATCTTCTTTAACCCATGTGAATGTTTAAAGACACTTAACATGTGGCAGAAGAAAAGGAATCACACTACTTCTAATATTCATGATAACAAACTCTCCATGAAAACATTTAAAGAAACTCCATGATTTCACATCTAAAATTAGACTTCTATTAATAACCAACAAGCTACAGTTTCTTTTCTATATCTCACTGCTCTGTGTATTTCTAAATGATTTATAGAGAAGTTCAGGAGAACTGTAAGGATTTTCTTTAGTTAACTTTGAACATTAACCTGTTCACATGCCAGAAGCTGTTATACCAAATATTTAAAAATTAGAGCTGTGCTGGGGAAAAAATGACCTACAAAAAGAAAAGACATAGCTTCTGCCTTTGAGACAGCTTCACAGCCTAAAATTTCAAAAAGCAGCAGAAAAGCAGAATAGGTTTTGTTTATTTGCTTTCTCCATTTGAATATTAACCAATATAGCATCAAGTCTAAAGTTCAACTACTAGTAACATTATTTCCTCAGTAGTCATCACTTACAATAGGATTCTAAATTTACATAAAGTGAAAAACAAACAAACCTAACAGAAAAGACATTAGGGCCTGTTATTAAACCTTTAAGTTAATAACAAATGAAAACACAACTAAACCTAATGAAGGCACTATTGTAAACAGCAATCCACACCCGATCCCCATAACCTCAAAAAAAGATTTTCACTAGGAATTGAGAATTATACTATGGCCCTTTAGAAAAAGCAAACAAAGGAACTGTAACATTAAAAAAGAAACTGAATTATGATCACTAGGTATGTGCCTATACTGACATAATAAACTACTTGCCAGCAGTACCTTGAAATTTCCTAAACTGTAAAAGTACTAGTTCTTGAAAAAGCCCACTTAAACCACCCTAAAGTCTAAATAGTCAAGACATTTACTAAATTAGTGGTTCTTTAAATGAGAGCTAGGTGCAGCAGAATAACCTGGTGCTTGTTAAAACAAAATGCTGGGCGCCCCTTCCCCATGGTTTCTGATTCACTGCATCTGAAATGGGGCCTGGTAGTATGCATTTCTAACAACTTCTCAGGTGATGCTGAAGCTGCTGCTCCGGGGACCACCTGCTGAGAACCACTGGCCTAAATTATTAATAATACATCAGCACAGCCCTAACCAAAAGTTTGGTCAAGATGCATGTAAACAAATAAAAGGGTAGAATACTTAAATACTTAGAAAGACCGTTGATAAATTCACCCTTATTACATCAAAACATCTACATCTGCTTCGTGGTCTTCCTCAGTCACTTTCAAGGACAGCACTTCTTCATTAAGGAAGAGCCCACTGAGCCTCTCCTTCCGAGCCTGCCTCTGCTCTTTCAGCTGCCTCTTGCGTAAAGCCTTCTGCTGTAACTTCCGCTGCTTGGATCGCTTCTGTCAAAATAAAAATTTCTAAATCAGTAAGATTCAGTTCTGGCATATCCACCCCAGAACAGTTTATGGATCAAATTCTGTATTTTCAGAATCTCTGGAGCTGTCCAAATTCCTCTGCAGGATGATCCTGGTTCCAGTAAGTGAGCCATTGGCTTAGACTGGAAAAAGATTCTTCAAGATTCTATTTTTATACTATTTGACCCATGAATCTTAGGAAGAACTGAAACCTGGTCATTTTGCCTAGTTATGGATAATCAGTCATTTCAAAGCTTCTTTTTTTTTTTTCAAAATTAAGGTACATTGGTGTAACTGCAGAGTGAACACATAATAAACAATACTGAATACCAATGTAGAGAACATTGCCAATATCTCTAATGCTTACACTTTTAAGGTGTTTTTCATCTAAAAGCACTAGCAATTTTACAATGGCTGGGAAAGAATCATGTCTTTTCCACATTAGGCAAATACCATCTTAAAAGCCCATTAGAAACCCAGTGGGTACTCCATTCCTTGTCAGTGGTAAACTGATGGAAAAAAGGAATGACCACATATCCAGAGGAATCCCCTGGCAACCAACAAAGCTGGCTATGTTTCTGCTACTTTGGTAAGAGCCAGGGGAGGAAGGAATGTGTATCTCCTAGTCACCCACTGGGTTCCGTTAAGAGTTATAGAGATACCTTTTTTATCCTTAAATTGGCTCCAAACTGTCACCACTGCAAGGAACTGAACTTACCTAAGCATCACAAAACCATTCTAAAAACACTTATTAAACCTCCCTATTTTTTTATGTGCCCAAAAGTATTACAAAGAATTCTTCAACTGTAAATAGACAGAAATTAGAGGTGTTATTATATTTTTAAAAGATCTAAGAACAAACATGCGAGATTAAAACACTAAAAAAACATTTAATACACACACACACACACACGCGCGCGCCTTGCAGAACATTCTTAGGAGCTAATAGACAGCAACATCAGCAACATAGTGAGATCCGCTCAGTAGTGAGTTGCAGCCAATACTGCAATCTTGAGACTCACTCACTATTTCCATCAATTTATCTTACTTAAAACAGACACAAAAATCAGGTAAAACTGTATGTGATACAGCTGTGGGTCAAAACAGTATTTCAAAGCACTCAGCTGGAAGTGTCTTACCCAGTAGCAGACTATCCTGCTTGTTCAATTAAAGCCAAAACCCACAGGCATTCAGAGAGCAAGATAATTTTAACTATTCAAGAAATTTATACGAAGGAGTACTAATGTTAATATTGAAAGGTAAAGTTTTGTATTGATTAGACATTTTACTTTTGAATCCCGAATCCGCTCTGCTGCACTTGCAGACAAGTTGCTGTCACTGTGTGCTCGACTCATGTTGGCACTGGAGTTTGAAGCAGAGTTTCCAACACTGGACCCACTGCTGCTTGCAGAACTGACCATGCTGGCACTGCTGCTGCTGGCACTGGCACTGGCCCCGCTCACTCCACTGGTGCTTGCACAACTAAAGTTGCTTCTCTTCCAGGCCTCTCTTGCAGGCCGTTGGCGAGGGCTATGCTCCTTGATATAGTTTCTGACCTTGGAACACACAAAAACTGGTCAGTGTCATTCCTCAACATTCTCCCTCAAAATACTGGCAAAAAGAATATTGTACATAATGTAAGACATCAGAAGTGCTACAGATGTACTCATCAGGGAAATGCAAATCAAAACTACATTGAACAGCGTCTGGGTGGCTCAGTCAGTTAATGGTGTGCCTTCGGCTCAGGTCATTATCCTGGAGTCTTGGGATTGAGCACCGATCTGGGCTCCCTGCTCAGTGGGGAGTCTACTTCTCCCTCTGCTCCTCCCCCTTGCTGTGTTTTTTTTTTCTCTCTCTCCTTTGCTCACTCTCTCCCTCAAATGAATAAAAAACTCTTACAAAAAACCTACAAAGAGGTAGCACCTCACACCTGTTAGAATGGCTAAAATCAACAACACAAGAAACATCCAGTGTTGGTGAGGATGTGGAGAATGGGGAACCCTCCTGCACTGTTGGTGGGAATGCAGACTGATGCAGCCATTCTGGAAAACAGTATGGAGGTGCCACCAAAAGCTAAAAATAGGGCTACCCCACGATCTAGCAATTGAGCTGCCAGGTATTTACCCAAAGAATACAAAAATACTAATTTGAAGGGATACATGCTCCCCCACCATGTTTAAACCAGCATTATCGGCAGCAGCCAAATTATGGAAAGAGCCTAAATGTCCATCAACTGATGAATGGATAAAGAAGATGGAGTATGTATATATATAATAGAGTATTGCTCAGCCATCAAAAAGAATGAAATCTTGCCATTTGCAATGACATGGAATGGAGCTAGAGAGTATTATGCTAAGTGAAATAAGTCAGAGGAAGACAAATACCATATTATTTCACTCATACATGGAATTTAAGAAACAAGATAAGTGAGCATAGGGAATAAGAGTGAGAGAGGAAAACCAAGAAATAGATTCTTAACTATAGAGAATACACTGATGGTTACCAGAGGGAAGGAGGGTGAGGGGATGAGTTAAATAGGTGATGGGAATTAAGGAGGGCACTTATGAGGAGCACAGGGTATTGTATGTACGTTTTGAATCACTCAACTATACACCTGAAACTAATATTACACTGTATGTTAACTAACTGGGATTTCAATAAAAACTGTAAAAAAAATGTTGGATTGGATCCTGGGATAAAACAAGACATTAGCTTAGGGGCGCCTGGGTGGCTCAGTGGGTTAAAGCTTCTGCCTCCAGTTCCGGTCATGATCCCAGGGTCCTGGGATCGAGCCCCGCATTGGGCTCTCTGCTCAGCAGGAGCCTGCTTTTCTTCCTCTCTCTCTGCCTGCCTCTCTGCCTGCTTGTGAGCTGTCAAATAAAATCTTAAAAAAAAGACATTAGCTGAAAAACCGGTGTAACCTAAATACAGTCTGTAGATTATTTAATAGTACTGTATCTATGTTAATTTCTTGCTTTTGATGAATGTACCAAAAAAAGAACTTGGTTTGTAATAGATGCTTAAATAATAGTGACAATAAAAAACTAATTATAAAGAAATAAAAATAACATTTATTGAATGCAGACTTGTGAACCTGGACTATAAACAAGATTGATCTGTTTGGCTTTTTCTTGAGTTGTAGGCTCTGTGAAGACAAGGATCATTTTTAAACTGTTTTGTATCCTAATATTTAATAGATACTTAACATTGTTAAATAAATAAATCAAATAAAAAAGTGCTAGAGAGATACATAAGTAGACTATAAAGGATGAGAGAAATCTCGAAATGTAGAAACAAGTACCAGAAAAATTGACAGTGTTCAGAATTCTAGAATATATATTATGGAGCTTTATTTTAAAACATATAAAATATAATCAGCAAATGGAAAGCTGTAGGCCTCCAGAATTTAGGATTATAAGAAAGTAACACTTGGGGGCACCTGGGTGGCAGTCAGTTAAGTGTCCAACTCTTGGTTTTAGCTCAGGTCGTGATCTCAGGGTCATGATATCAAGTCTTGAGTTGGGCTCTGCACGGAGCATGCCCTCTGCTGGTTTCTATCTCCTCCCACTGCCCCACCCGCTGCTTGCTCTCTCTCTCTCAAATAAATAAATAAATCTTTAAAAAAAAAAACGCTCAGAGAAATTAACCTTAAAACAAATCAGATTTGGCATTTTTTTAAAGGTCTCAATATGATTTAAGTAAGTTGCTGATTATATCTAAGATTAGGGTGTTTCCTAAATCTTAGCTAGGGGCCCATGGTAACTTGTCTTCAAATGGAAGGTCCAATTTCAAAACTATTGAAAAATGAGCTGGAATGTAGAAAATTATAGTATATCTGTTGAGAGAAATACTGAAATAAAAGTTTTATAAATGATGATAAATGCAAAAAAACTTTTTAAAAATGAGAACATAAGTATTCATTCAACTATGTACCAAAAAAAAGAGCAGTACAGACTATTTAGAAGACACCAGAAATGTATATTTCAGCATAGCAAAAGGAAAATTACATTTTACCCTAGCCAGCCTTAATTACTCCACAAGACAACTCAAATCCCCCAATTCAGATGTTCACTCAAGTATAGATAGCCCTCAATAATCAGTATTCTGATTCTGTCAATCACTCTTTTTTTTTAAGGTGAATTAGAATAAATAAATAGCATAACCACCCCTTAAGTGGTAAAATTAAGTTGCAAAGCCTACACAACTAAAAAGAAGGTTCTAGATCCAAATGATCCCAGAAAGGCACTGCCAGGTGAGATGCACCTAGAACCTTACAACCATGTGCTCTCAATTACTGCCACCATTTTTTCCCATATTACATTTCATAGCAGTGATTTGGACCTTAATTATTTGTGTATTTTAAAATATTATTCAAGTCTACATACTATAAAATAATGATTTTCTTAACAGCTGTAAAATTTGTATTTTCTTTACATACCTGCTTAAGTTTTTCATCTGTGAGACAGTTAAGTTCAATAATAAACTCACTGTCTGTAGGGGAAATTTGAGCAGAAGGATCAATTATTTTTATAATATCAAGTTGCTCCCGAAGACCCATCTCTGTACTGACTTTACGACTCAGATACTCAATATATTCCACCTATGTGATGAAAAATTATAATAAACAAGATCAGTGCCAAAACCTCTAATATTTTAGTGCGTCATTTATAATATGTTTCAAATATCAAAAGCACTTAACGTGATATTTGTTCCCTACAAAACAGTTAAAGCCCCCACTCAGATTGTACAAAGCAATCCACATTTACCCAGTAGCTTTATATAGGCAATACATTGAGCTTTCCAGAGTCTCCACATATATGCTTTCAATTAAGAACATCAAGATCCCTACCTGCTCATCGTTTGTCATTGCACTCCAAGGAAGTTCATCTAAATTCCGGTGCTTATTTTTCTTTTTAGGAAGCAGGCAAGGTGAACTCGGAATACTGGGTATGACATCAGAAAGTACATCACTCCCACTGGCAATGTCACTGCCTGGTAACTTTATAAAAATAAGAAGGGGTAGGAAAAACAAAATTTTTCAAAAATACATTTTAAATCCTATAACATATTTCATATTGATTAAAATGACTTTTTAATGACAAATACAGAAAGAGAAGACATTAATTCTGATTCGCTCCTATTTTAGACAAAGCAGCAATATCAACATAGTCTTTGTATACAGTCATTTATTCAATGAGATATTTTCCAAAAGCTGAAAATCACAATCAAGACTTGTTAATAAAATGCTAACTTAAGAGCCAATCACCCTTAGGGTTTTTAATTCATGTGTGAGGCTAGGGCTCACACAGCATGATGAATGAGGAACACTGGTCTCCATCTCAGGAGATGAGAGTGATCTGCCATGACCTGGCTCTTTGCCCAACACTATGCTGGAGACATTGTCAATATAAAGACAAATAAACCATGGCCCTTGTGCTTAACTCAGTATCAACAACAAGGCAATTAAAATAATTTAAAATATGCTGTTAATACAGAGCAAACCTCTTTAAAGATCAGAATTATTAGAAAAATTACAAAAACTTTTAAGAAAAATTAGAAAAATTCTGAGAAAACATGTAGACCAAGGAGAAAAGCAAGTAAGTCTGATACACAGAAAATCTATTTAAAGTGAGATGAACACCAAATAAATGTGCTAAAATTTTACACTGCCTAATACAAACCAGTTAGAATGGGACGCCTGGGTGGCTCAGTGGTTTGAGACCTCTGCCTTTGGTTCAGGTCGTGGTCCCAGGGTCCCGGGGTCCTGGGATGGAGCCCTGCATCAGTTTCTGCTCAGTGGGGAGCCTGCTTCCTCCTCTCTCTCTGCCTGCCTCTCTGCCTACTTGTGATCTCTGTTAATTTTTTTTAAAAATTCCCTTAAAAAAACGTTAGAATTGATTTCATTTTTTAACAGCTATCTTGAGTTGTGATACAAAGAAGAGTACATATCTAATATATATAATTTGAGAACTTTGGACATATGCATACAACCATAAAACCATCACCACAATCAGGGTAAAAAACCTATCTTATCACCTCCAAAAGTCAGAATGGGTTTAATTTTCAATAAATGTGTTTAGGGACACCTGGCTGGCTTGGTTGGAGGAACATGCAACACTTGATCTCAGGGTGGTGAGTTTCAGCCCACACTGGGTGTAGAGAGATACTTAAATAAACTTTTAAAAATAAATAAGTTTAAGTCATTCATCAGAAACATAATTTCTTCTACAAGGAGTACATAATTTTCAAAGATAATTCTTTCATTTTTATAAGGTACAAAATACTACCTTTTTGTTGTTGTTGTCCTGTGCAATTGCATCTGAACTCCAGATGATTACTAGGCTTTTGAAGTTACCAAAAGAGAAAAGCTACTTTAGCCATGAAGATTATTGCAGTCACACACATCTGGTCTCCTACTCTCCCTGGAGCACTCATTAATAGGTACAGGGGAGTCAAAGGATTTTAAGTCATGGTCCTTATACAAAAACTTTATACTCCACTGGGGAAGATAATATTATAACACAAACATACAATTATACAAAATAGAAAACGACAGGGAGCGCCTGGGTGGCTCAGTGGGTTAAAGCCTCTGCCTTCAGCTCAGGTCATGATCCCCGGGTCCTGGGATCGAGCCCCACATCAGGCTCTCTGCTCAGCGGGAAGCCTGCTTCCTCCTCTCTCTGACTGCCTCTCTGCCTACTTGTGATCTCTGTCAAATAAATAAATAAAATCTTAAAAAAAAAAAAAAGCAAACAACAAATGCCAGGTTTGAAATGACAGGTCATCAAGAGAAATATCTAGCTGTGAGTTAAAGCTGCAGGATTAAAGCTTAGAAGAGCTACAAGGGGACCAGGCAATGGGGAGTCAATTATACAGAAGGGACTAACAAACAAAGATACAAAATGGGGCTGATCACCATGCAAGGTGACCATAATGCTTAGAATGAAACTGTCTAAGCTACTACTGTTAAAAACCACATTTTCATTTTAACAGTCACTGATGAGTCCAAGTATATAAATGACTACCAACAATTTGTATGACTTCCATTAAAAATCTCATTAACACTGCTTTAATTGTTCATTCACTCTTAGCCTTGATGTAATCTATTATATATAGTCAGTGTCATGAAAGCATGATTGCTGAATGCATAGATGAAGGCCATCTTTCTGTCTTTAATGTCAAAAAAGAAAATATTTTGCTATTTTCCTTTTCAAAGACTTCAAATCACAACACTACTACATTAAAGAGCTCCCTGGGGTTCCTAAAACAAAATGGAACAGTCTGTATCAGATGAAAGTCCTCCCCTACTTCAAGCTCCTTTGATATATTAGGTAATGGCACTATCAAAATATGTATACTCTCAAAATTTAAGAACAATTTCCACCTAAATCTTTAGTGAACATCTGCTAGTTAACAGAGTATATGTTAAGCACTTATATTTGTGCCTTTGGTTCTGTTTACGTGTATGTTGGGGGTGGGGGTGGGGTAAAGAGGGCAACTAGTGGTTCTTTGGCTATTTCTTTTTCAGGGAGAAGTGAAAAGATGCCAGAGTTCAAATCCCGGTTCTGCTGCTCACTAGCTATGTGATCCTGTGGAGGTTAGTTTGCTTCTTTGAGCCCCAGAGTTATAGCTAATGTCACCGATCTCAAAGGATTGCTGAGAAATTTAAATGAGGTGATAGGCGTGGCACAAGGCAACACTCAATAAACAGATGTCTTCCTTTTCCCATCTCTTTCCATTGTTTTGTACCCTGATAAAAGGTAGCATAAGCCATTAGAGAATGTCACATATTGCTAAAGTGGCTGAAATTTCACAAGGTACTTTCAGAATCACAGAATGTGCAAAAGGAGAAAGCATTCAAGTAAGGAGAATAACTTGGTAAAACCACAATTTTTTTTAAAAAAGTAGGTTAAGGATAAGGAGACTAATATAATTAAAATGGAAAATCAGTGCTAGGGGACTGAAAGTTCAATGGATGAACAAGCTGTTACATGATATGCAGAAGTAGGCCAGTAACATTTTCTAAGTAGAAATAACTTGATGAAATTAGTCTTGAGGAAGATGAGTTAAAAAGCAGTATAGGGACAAAATAGAATAAGGAAAGACTGGAAATCAGACAGGAAGTTCTTATTTGATCTAGACTTAGACTAAAATAAACAAAAAATGTGAAGAAAAACGAGAATAAATAGGGAGAATTTCAAATGAAAAATGATTTACAAGGCTTTTTATAAGATTTTAAAGTTATCTCAACACACAACATGGTGCTCAAACTCACAACCTTGGGATCAAGAGTCACATGCTCTTCTGACTGAGACAGCCAGATGCCCTGACAAGACTGTTTGATAACTGAATGGATGATAGTCAGATGACCATTTGTTGAAACCAGAAGAAAACTGGCCACATTTCAGTTATACAACTCATACAGGGTAATGCACTTAAAAGACCTCAATTTTTTATAGCAAGAGACCTGAGGCAATATTATAGATCTTCTAGTCCAACACCCCCATTCTACGAATAAGGAAAAATGATGTCTATGGAGGGTTATATGACTAGTGCCAGTATCCAAAGTGGAACACAAGCCTGGTGCTTTCAACTATGCTGGGATGTCTTGCCTTGCAGGTAGTTTGGAATGAACGAAGAACACAATTGAATAATGAAAGTTTGTAGTGATAATGAAAGAATCAAGTGCAAATGTCCTTCAAAATGAACACTCATTTTTCACTACACTGTAAGACATGTCACAAAGCGGAGTCTATTTTTTTCCATGGAAACACTGTAATTGGAAGTTACATTACTGATCAAGGATTTGGCACCAGATAATAGGTACATTAAATAATAAGGTCATCCAAGTGAAAATGTCAAGTAGTCAACTGGAGATATGGGATCAGAGCTGCAGATGTACACCAGAATTAACTGTATGAGCTCCTGTATATTTATTAGACAAGCAATTTTCCATTTTATATCTCAAGCTAGAAATGCTTAATAATTCTTATTCCATATTTTTCATGGACAATAATATTTAGTATATATTATAAACAGTAATTGTAACAAGTAGGGAAAATTAAATCAAACCTGTGCCATATCTTCTGCAGTATGCAGCAAAATTTTATGAGTAAGCTAATTTCTGTAACAACTGATGTGTAGTTTCAAGTTGCACCTTTAGGTTTCAAGTGTGACAGCTGAATTACTCACTCTTTAAATTTTCTATAATTCCCTGCTCAACAGTAAAATAATTTCTCAAGCTCTAACACTAGTCAAATAGAGCTTTAATAATAAAAGAACCGCAAGCAAAGACTATTAAAAAAGCTAAATACTTCACTTGTAAGGTTAAAATCCTGCTTTATCAAGTAGTTAGTATTTCTCTTCCCAGAGAATCCATGAATCCTTTATATTTACTTTAGTAGTAACCGGAACATTTGTTAAAAAGATTTAAATGTAGTTTTTAATCACAACAGAGGTACTGGGAATTTTTAAGTTATAGTTAACGATTTTAATCTATATTAATCCTAACACATAATTTGTAACTATCTTCTTGGATAATTTACTGCACATCATTACAAGGTCCCACAAAGACAGATCATTTTAAACCTTTCAGAATATTTAAATAGCAAATATCCATGGTAACAGAGTACCCACACTCCACTTTCAGAAGTGGGGAAATACATTACTAAGGCAGGCCTCGTTTTTATTCCAATGTTCTAGTCAGTGAAGTGCATTAATAGTGAGTGGTTGGGGATAGTTTTCCACTCTAACTATTCATGAAATGAGTAAAGAAATCAGCAATTAAAATTTTAAAAAATCTGCCACTTTGTAATATTATAGATAACTCTAAATCAAAGAAAATAATCAAAAAATAATTCTCAAAATTATCAGAACTCCATCCAATTATCTTTATTAAGAATCTTTGTGAATAAATGAAACAAGATGGGATTGGGAGGGAGACAAACCATAAGTGACTCTTTTTTTTTTACTATTTTATTTTTAATTTTTTAAAATTTATTTTCAGCATAACAGTATTCATTATTTTTGCACCACACCCAGTGCTTCATGCAATCCGTGCCCTCTATAATACCCACCACCTGGTACCCCAACCTCCCACCCCCCGCCCCTTCAAAACCCTCAGATTGTTTTTCAGAGTCCATAGTCTCTCATGGTTCATCTCCCCTTCCAATTTCCCCCAACTCCCTTAAGTGACTCTTAATCTCACAAAACAAACTGAGGGTTGCTGGGGGGAGGGAGGGAGGGAGAGGGAGGTGGGGTTATGGACATTGGGGAGGGTTATGTGCTATGGTGAGTGCTGTGAAGTGTGTAAACCTGGTGTTTCACAGGCCTGTACCCCTGGGGATAAAAATGCATATATGTTTATTTAAAAAAATTGCAACCATCAGGGTCAATTATCTGATTCCTAATTATAACTTCCAAGTGTGGATAATCTTGGACTAAAAAAAAAAATCTTTGTAGTAGTCTGTTTTATTTATTTTTAATTTTTATTTATTTTTTTTAGTTTCTTTTCAGTGTTCCAGAATTCATTGTTTATGCACCACACCCAGTGCGCCATGCAATATGCGCCCTCCATAGTACCCACCGCCAGGCTCACCCAACCTCCCACTCCCCGCCCCTCCAAAACCCTCAGATTGTTTTTCAGAGTTCACAGTCTCTCATGGTTCATCTCCCCCTCCAATTTCCCCCAACTCCCTTCTCCTCTCCATCTCCCAATGTCCTCCATGTTATTCCTTATGCTTCACAAATAAGTGAAACCATATGATAATTGACTCTCTCTGCTTGACTTATTTCACTCAGCACAATCTGATTTTAAATACAAAGTGTGCACTTTAAAAAATGAGGCACAGAATAAAAAGGTAACCACACAAAGATGTTTATTGCTGTGTTACCAATAGTAGAAAAAATTTTGAAACAGATGTAAAAGGGGAATGGTCTCACAATTTCTGGCACCAGGAATAGTATAGTGCCAGGAATAGTACCAAGAATATTATACAGTCACTAAAAGAGTTATTATGAAGGTCATGAAAAAGTTTATATGTTAAATGAGAAAACTGTATTACAGTACGTTATCCAGAAGAGAAAGGAATACTTCCTAACCCATTCTATGAGGCCAAAGCAATACAAAGACATCACAAGAAAGCTACAGACCAATATCCCTTATGAATGCAGATGCAAAAATTCTCAACAAAATACTAACAAATGAAATGCAGCAACATATTAAAAAGAACATAGAACATAACCAATTCAGATTTATTCCAGGAACATAGGGTGGGTCAACATACAAAAGTCAATGTAGTACATCATGATCATCTCAATAAATGCAGAAAAAGCATTGTGACAAAATCTAAATAGTTCTTTCAGATAAAAATAACGAACAAACTAGAGTAGAAGGGAAATTCCTTAATATGATGAAAGGCATTTATGAAAAACCTACAGCAACCATTGTGCTCAATGGTGAAAAACTAAATGCTTCTCTCTTAAGATCAGAAAAGACAAGGATGCCCATTTCTGCAACTTCTATTCAACACTGCACTGGTCATCTAGCCAGGGGAACTAAGCAAGGAAAAAAAGAGCTACCCAGACTAGAAAGGAAGAAGAAAGCCTATCTCTCTATTCACAGATGACAAGATTTAAAACACAGAAACTCTAAAGAATCCACACAGAAAAATAATCATTTAAGCTAACAAATGAGTTCAGCAAAGTGGTAGGATAAAAAAAAATCAATATACAAAAATCAGTTTTATTTCTACACACTAGCAATGAACAATGCAAAAATGAAATTAAGAAAACAATTCTGTTTTCTACAGCATCAAAGGAATAAAATATGTAGGAATAAATTGAACCAAGGAAGTACAAGGCTTGGACACTAAAAATAACAGATTTGATGCAATCCCTACCAAAATTCTAACGGCCCTTTTTGCAGAAATGGACAGCCTGATTCTAATACTCATGTGGAATTGCAGAAGGGATCCCCAATAGCCAAAACAATCTTAATAAAGAAGAACAAAGAACCTCATGCTTCCTGATTTCAAACTTTACTACAAAGCTTGAGCAATTAAAACAGTATGGTACTGGCATAAGGAGAGACATACATATTAATGGGACAGAATCGACACTCCAGGAATAAACCTACTCATCTATGACCAATTCATTTCCACAAGGGTACCAAGACCATTCAATAAGCAATGAATATAGTCTTTTCAACAAATCATGTTGGGATAACTGAATATCTACATGCAAAAGAATGAATTTGTAGCCCCATCTTCTCCCATATACAAAAAATAACTCAAAACGGTTCAAAGACTAGGTGTAAAAACTAAAACTATAAAACTGTAAGAAGGAGGGATGCCTGGGTGGCTCAGTTGGTTGAGCAGCTGCCTTCGGCTCAGGTCATGATCCCAGCGTCCTGGGATCGAGTCCCGCATCGGGCTCCTTGCTCCGCGGGGAGCCTGCTTCTCCCTCTGACTCTGCCTTCCACTCTGTCTGCCTGTGCTTGCTCTCGCTCACTCGCTCTCTGACAAATAAATAAACAAAATCTTTTAAAAAAAAAAAACCTGTAAGAAGGAAACAGGTGAAAATCTGTATGACCTTGGATTAAGCAATGGTTTTTTAAAATATGACGTCATAAGCACAGAACTGAAAGAAAAAATAAACTGAACATTACTAAAATTAAAATTAAAACCTTTTGTGTGTCAAAGGACAGTATCAAGTAAAAAGACAACCCACAGGAGAGGAAAGATCTTTTGTGAATCATGTATAAGGGTCTAGTAGCCATAACATATAAAGAACTCTTCCAAATCAACAATAAAAGACAGCACAAATTAAAAATGGGCTAAGGATTTGAATAGACATTTTTCCAAAAAAGAACACCAATCACCAGCAAGCATATGAAAAATAAGTACATGAAAAGATGCTCAACATCATTACTCATTAGGGAAATGCAAATTAAAACCAAAATGAAATACCCCTTTATATACAGTAGCATGGTTATCATAAAAAAGACACGATACTAAGTTTTGGCAAGGACATGGAGAAATTAGAAGTTTCATACATTGCTGGTAGAAATGTAAAATGGTATAGCCACTTTGGAAGACACTTTGGAAGTTCCTCAAAAAGTTAAACATAAAGTTATCACATGACTCAGCAATTCCACTCCTAAGTGTATGTACAAGAGAATTACAAATATACATCCACAGTATGTCAACTATACTTCAATAATAAAAAAGATACATCCATATAAAAACTTATATCTGAATGTTCACAGCAGTATATTCATAATAGCTGCAAAATGGAAACCAACCACCTGCAGATGAATGGATAAACAAAATGTGATGTGTCCATCTCTATTAAGCAATGAAAAGGAATTAGTGTGGACTGAATGTGTGCACCCTCCCTACACCACCACCACCACCAAATCCCTATCTTGAAGCCCTAATCCTCAGTTTGGAGGATCTGGGGGTAGGGATTTGGGTGATAATTACATTTACACGAGGGTAGACCCCCCATGATGGGATTGGTGACCATAATTATAAGGGGATGAAGAGAGCACAGCTTGCTCTCTCTCCCCTCTCCATGTGAAGATAAAACAAAAAGCAGCCATATGCAAACCAGGAAAAGGATCCTCACCAGAATCTGACCATTATGGTATTCTGACCTTGGACTTTTAGCCTCTAGAGCTGTGAGAAATAAATGTTTGTTGTTTAAGCCACCCAGTCTACAGTATTTGCTATAGAGGTTAAGCTAAGACAGAAATGAAGTACTGTGACACACTACAACATGGATGAACCTTGAAAACATGCCAAGTAAAAGAAGCCAGACACATATTATATGAGTACATTTATATGATATGTAAAAATGCACACCCATAGAGAAAGTAGATTAGTGGATGCCAGGTGATGGAGGTGATGAAGGCAGGGGGGAATTGGTAGTATCTGCTAACAGGTATGGATTTCTTTTTAGAGTGATGGAAAGGTACCTGAATTAGATAGTTGTGATGGCTGTACAACACTGTGAATATATTAAAAATCACTAAACTATACACTTTAAAATTATCAAAATGGCAAATTTTATCTCAATTTTTTAAAAGCTAAAAATATTTTAATTTTTTATGCAAATCATATTTACAACCGTACATAAAACAGAAACATCTGAAGTAGTATAAAATATAAAAAGAGGTGTTTTAGATTTGTTTTCCTCTTTAAAAACTCTTAATTTTCAGTGTTGCATTTTTATAACAAGAAAAAACTGAAACCAATCTAAATATTCATTATTAGAGAATAGATTAAATAAATTGTGATACAGCTATTGAAAAGAATGAGATGTTAGTTGTAAAAAAGCAAAGGGCCAAACTGGCTGAAATATGATTCCATTTGTGTGTTTTTAACACTGTGCAAACATACTTGTATCTGCACAAGCTCTTAACAGTGGTAACCAGAGCAGAGTGGGACTTGGAGAACTGTTTTTAACTTCATGCCAGTCTGTCTTCCTATTTTAGTAAGAAAATGTTTGAAATAAAATAATATTTGGTTCCTTCTTTGGAATTTAACTTCCAAGATTTGGATGGCTTTCAAACATAGGAGGCATTCAAGTATCTGTTGAATATTAACATTAGCTATACGCAAGTTAAGCTTCCTCAAATGTTACTGTCTTTTACAATCAGAAAATGGATGTTGCAATAACATGATTTCCATTTTCTGATAGACTGCACTCATTATAAGGCAGAATTTCCAAACAATTTGCCACAATGCCATTTTACATGGCATATATGCTACACACACACAAAACATTGTAGGGCAAAAAACAGCTCTACTATGAAGAGATTACAAAATGAGAAATTATATTTCTGACAACAGAACCAAAGCTTATGCTTTTATGGTAACAGTGGTTTGTGATCTTAGATATATAGAACATAACCCTAATGCAAGGATATTGTGTCCATAAGGACACAAAGGCTATTTACTATAAATGCAGGAAGAACACAGTTGCTTGGATGCATGTGTAGAAAAGTACTGATGATATAAACTAATGGGAACATTATACAAGTATTAAATCACATGAAAATCCACAAAAGGGTATCTGTAGCATCAGAAGCCTAAATTGTACATTATCAAAAAAAAAGGATACATATTCCATCTAATTCTTAATGTTGCCAGGATGAAAATATCAAAATACAAATTCATTATTCTATTTATGGAGTAATAATGGTAATACAAGGGGGAAAAAACAAACCTACCTGCCATTCAAATTCACTATCTGACCAATCCCAGTATGTGCTAATAGAAGAAGAGACATCACTGCAGACACTCCCCTCAGGGAATAAATCAAAAGAAGTGAAGTCTTGATCATCTAACAGAGAATAGCAATCATCTTGATCTCCAACAGAAACTGATGAAAATAGCTCCTCACTGCATTCTGAGCTGGCAACACTTGTTCCACAAGAAGTTAAATTCCACCTTAAAAACACAACACAAAAGAAATCACAACAGGAACTCCAGAATCCACACAATTTTAAGATATTAATAGGAGATACATTCAAGACATTTATGAAGAATGTAAATATATTTTTAGGTATGACAATGATATTGTGATTATTTTCAAAGGAGCCCTTATTTTTTAAAGAAGTATACTAAAACATTTATGAATGAAATATATTTGGGATTTTTCACAAAATAATAAGGGGAATAAAGAATGAAGAGTGCTATAAAACATATTGCCATATGTGAATAACTGTTAAGCTGGGTGATGGATATATGAGGTTCATTACACTATTCCCTTTACTCTTGTATTTGCCTAAAAATTTGTGTAATAAAATATTTTAAAAGAAAATTGTATCTAGGGCTGCCTGGGTGGCTCAGTTGGTGCATTGTCCCTTCAGCTCAGGTCATAATCCCAGGGTCCTAGGATGGAGTCCCGCATCAGCCTTCTGGCTCAATGGGGAGTCTGCTTCTCCCTCTGCCTGCCTCTCCCCCTGCTTGTGCACTCTCTCTCTGTCTCTCTGACAAATACATAAAATCTTTTAAAAAAGAAAACTGTGTCTAAATTAAGAATAAAATAAAACATCTTTATCTATAAACAACACATATAGCATGATGATTATGAATACACTCTGAAGTCAGACTGACTTCAAATTTTTGCTGTCATTTGACTGCTGCTTGATCTTAAGCAAAACACAGTGTCTTCAAGCCTGAGTTCCCATCTTCAAGACTTATTATGAAGATTACACAGGAATGCATACAGAAGTCTTAGAATAAAAAGTGCTCAATACACCTTAGTTGTTGTTGTTGTTGTTATATTATTATTATTACTAAAGGAAGAAGGTAGCCACAGCAGGGCAAGAGAAAAGCAAAAAGTATACAGAAGTTCAAAGCATGTTTAAATGACTTTTATGTATCAATGCTATACAAGATCATTGCAAAGACATTAGAATAAGAAAGGAGTGATAAACCAGCAATTCCATTACCCAACAATAACTAATCCATAGTATTTTGGTATATGCATATATATCGTTTATAGAATCAGCATTCTGCACACATGCATGCACAAACACACACACATATACACATATTTCAGTAGCCTGCTTTCTTCACTTAATATTATATATTAAACATTTCCCTATGACTATTAACTTGAAAACATTTTGATGCCTATATAACATTCCACTAATTAAAAAGTCTCATGATTTACTTAATCTTATTCCTTCAATAATATTTAAGCTGTTTCCATCTTTTTTGGTATTACATATAATACCAAGATGAACTTTTTTGTTTCTAATTATTTATCAAAATACATATTATCTTTCAGGATAGATTACTTGAAAGTACTGAGTCAAAGGAGATGACCACTTCTAAAGGTCTTCTCATACTTCGTTAAATGCCCTTCTGAAACATTGCACCAACTACACTCCCTGAAGCAGTATATAAAACATGCTCATTTCACCACAACATTAACAGCAGTACAATTTTAATTTTTAAAGTTTGACCTATCTGACAGGGGGAGAAAACATTTTTTAAAAAGATCCTATTAATTTATTTGTTAAAGAGAGAGTGAGAACGGGCTGGGGGAGAAGCAGGCTTCCTACTGAGCAAGGAGCCCAACGCAGGACTCAATCCCAGGACCCTGGATCATGACCTGAGCGGAAGGCAGACGCCTAACTGACTGAGCCACCCAGGCGTCCTGGAAAAAAAAATTTTTTTATATCAACTTTTATTTCTTCAATTACTGGCAAGATCAAATTTTTAAATGTTTATCAGCTATTTTGTCCTAGTGTTTTTCTATGTGTTAATGTTTTCTTTTCTGATTTTATGAGTTCTTGATGTATTAAGAATATTAACACTTTGCTTGTGGTATTTGTTGCAGGCTTACTTTTGTCTTGAAATCTACAAATCTGTTTTCTTTTGTGAATTTCCACTAGCTTCATACTATTAACAAGATAATCTTCATTGCTTCATTGCTTAGGCAATTAATTAGGGAATTAATCCTTAAGATAAATATTTAGTATATCTGATACTGATAAGATATTGAAATAATGACTTCCTGAAGAAAATCCTGTTACTTACCTATTACTAGGTTGTTTCTCATCCTCATTAAATCCATTTTTTTGAACCATGTTTTTCACTTTTTAACTCCCCCCCCCTCTTATTTTGTACTATTAATCGTAACTTCTAAGTTCTTGATTTATAAAATTTAGGCAATTTGACATTTTTATGGCACTTTTTCCTTTGAGCTAAATGTAGAATATTTTAAAGGATCAAAACACACACAGACACACATTCTCTAAACTATTATGGTTTAGTAACTATCAGTACAGATGTCAATATGCTTTGTTAAATAGGCAAAATCTAAAATTCATCTAACATCTTAGAATACCTAGTTTCATCACATGCTTCCTAGGCAGGCAGTATCCTCATATTTTTAAAAAAATCAACAAACCTAGTGGAATTAACCAAATTTTTTCAGAGTGTACAATAAGAGAATATAAAAGCTAAAAATTGATAATCATTCTTCTAGACCTAGTAAACCATCATCTATGTTGTATTCCGTGCAATTATTTTTTCTTTTGTCTTCAAATTGCATGTGAGCTTTTTCAATCTTTATTCATCCACCCAGACAACAAACATTTAGTGTCTCATGGGCCAAGTACTGTGTTATGTGGTAGGAAAAGCTGTTAGGTAATTTTTTTTATGAAAATTTTTTTCTGAGCTTGCAAAAATTCAGTAGAAATGTGCTTCCCTCCATGACTAATAATGACTTTCCTTTTCAAAAGACTAGATCACTGACAAGACAGGAATTTGCTTGGTTTTGTGCTCTTAATATAGAGGAAAATCGGTATGTTTCTCAGTTTTCTAGGTCCATGACTTTATAACGATTTAACAGGATTCTGAATATTCTTAGACTTTTGCTTCTTTTTCTTTTTCCTTTTTTTAAATTAACAGTGGTAAGAACACTGGGTTCATACTATCATTCAAACCAATCATTTACAAAATAGAAAAATAATATTTTTGCTACTAGAGATTTTTAAAAATTCTATTATAAATTCCAAATATTGTTATTATGACTTTAAGGCAATGTGAACAAAAACAAAGCAGGTAGTACTTTTATCCACTGCCAGTGAGATTATTTGGTACTCTGTGTGTGTGTGTGTGTGTGTGTGTGTGTGTATGTATCAAGAGCTTCAAAAAAAGTTATCCTCTGGACTCAGTAATTGCCATTTCAGGAATCTATCACTTCCCCAGATAGAAATTGGGGAAAAAAATGTATGCCCAAACATATCTAAACAGTATCATTTATAGCAGCCAACAAAGGAAAAGAAATGCCCCCCCCAAAATATGGGGAAATTAAATAACATATCTAAATAATGGTGTTTCTTAATCATTAAAAATTCTATTTTCAGGGGGCACCTGGGTGGCTCAGTCAATTGGGTGCTCGACTCTTGATTTCGGCTCAGGCTATGATCTCAGGGTTCTGAGATGGACGATTCCCCCCACCCCACCCCGTGGGGTTCTGTGCACTCACTCACTGCGGAGATTGCTTGAGATTCTCTCCCTCTGCCTCTCCCCCCACTCACACGTTCTCTTGCACTCTCTAGAATAAATAAAATCTTTTTTTAAAAAATTATATTTTCAGGGGCACCTGGGTGGCTCAGTCAGTTAAGCATCTGCCTTTGGCTCTGGTCAGGATCCCAGGGTCCTGGGATTGAGCCCTCATGCCCCCAACTCATGTTCTCTCGCTCAAAAAAAAAAAAAAAAATTTAAGGATTTTATTTATTTATTTGACAGAGGGAAAAGGCCAGAGAGGGAACAAAAGCAGGGGGAGTGGGAGGAGTAAGAAGCAGGCTTCCCACTGAGCAGGGAGCATGATATGGGGCTTGATGCCAGGACCCTGGGATCATGACCTGAGCCAAAGGCAGATGCTTAAACGACTGAGCCACCCAGGCACCCCAAAATCCTTAAAAATTTTAAATTAAAAATTTTATTTTCAGACTATTTTTTGAAAAGAAAAACACTTAAAATATAAATGTAAAAACCTGGTCACAAATGATATATAACCTGATCCTGATTTTTAAAAATTATATATATAAACATAAAAAGAACATTAAAAGTAACATCAAAATGTTGGTAGTTGTTATCTTTACTGAAAGGGTCATGAGTGATCTTTGCAGTTTTGTATATGCCAATTTTCTTTTTTTTCAAGATCTTATTTATTTATTTGACAGGGAGAAAGAGATAGTGAGAAAAGGAAGAAGCAGGGGTAGTGGAAGAGGGAGAAGATGACTCCCTGCTGAGCAGGGAGCCCCATGTGGGGCTTGATCCCAGGACTTGGGATCATGACCTGAGCTGAAGGCAGACACTTAATGACTGAGCCACCCACATGCCCTTGCATATGCCAATTTTCTAAAGTGAGCTTTTGTAATAAAAATTTAAGAGTGATTCTTTTAGACTGTTTTGTTGGTTTCAAATATGTCATAAATGACCACTGTGAGCATGTGCTCAGCACTGAACTATTCAAATCTGCAAAGCCCTTCTATCTTTTTCCAGTAGGAGAAAGCTACCTGATGCTAAGATCCTAGCTATAACTATAAAATTATTCACAAAGGAGACTTTCTACTTTAAAAAAGAAAAACGTTGAAAAGAATCCTATTGAAATGGAGTTTAATGCAATAACTAGGCTTGCTGCCCAAATTTTAGTTTAAAAGTAAAGCCGAGAACATTTATCTGCAAATTTTATCTGCCAAAATACCCATATAGCCACCCCTAACCTCTGCTACAACTTTGGAGCACAATAGGCCATCAAGGCCCCAAGTCAGAGCAGATGGCACAAATCATATATACTCAAATTCTCACCTCTCCTCCTAGTGATCTCAATTGTCTTGGTATTATTATTCATCCCTCTTAGCCTCTCTATAGTCTTGGAAGTAAAAAACATTCCATGTAATTTCTAAGAATAAATATTCCATTCATGTTCTGAGTTCATCCCAGCCATATCCTATCATCCCACACTCTCTCATATTTTCAATTTCTCCCTTTCCTGTGCGCTGCTTCTAAAGAGCTAAAAATCTCTATTCTTGGAAAAGATAAAACTAAACAAGGCAAACAACAACGAAACCTATCCTGCCAATAGGGTGTACAAAAGTGAGACACTAGATGCCTGGGTGGCTCAATCGGTTAAGCGACTGCCTTCGGCTCAGGTCATGATCCTGAAGTCCCAGTGAGTCCCCACATCAGACTCTCTGCTTGGCAGGGAGTCTGCTTCTCCCTCTAACCCTGCCCCTTCTCGTGCTCTCTCTCTCTCTCATTCTCGCTATCTCAAATAAATAAATAAAACCTTTAATAAAATAAGAAAAAGTGAGACACTGTCCTTTCACTTTTCACAATTATTCAATGTGAAAGTACAAACAAAAATGTCTTACACACCACATATATTCCATATTAACATTTAAATTAAAAAAATAATTGGGGCGTCTGGGTGGCTCAGTTGGCTAGGTGTCCAACTCTTGGTTTTGGCTCAGGTCATGATCTCAGGTTGAGATCAAGTCCTGCATCGGGTTCAGCACAGAGGCTGCTTGAGCTTCTCTCTTCTCTCCTTCTGCTCCTTCCCCCCTCTGGCATGTGTACACTCTTTCACAAAATAAATACATCTTTAAAAAATAAGTTTCTTGGTTTATCAAAATTTATGTTGTTCTACCAAACTTCCAGACAAACCCAACTGGGTCATAAAATCCTAAAAGATACTCCTAGGAATGTGTGAATTCTTAGGAAGGTGACTGTGTTCATGTAACTTTCCACAGAACCTAGAGTAATGATAGGTCATCCTAAGTCACAGGTGACTCTGATATGAACATTATAAACTTAGAGCTCATAAATTAGGAGTGCCCTGAATTCCTTGGTTAACAAAGATTTAAAATATAGCCCAGAGTCCAGTAAACGAGCAGGCACAAAACTGCCATCATCATAAGGCTCTTATCAATGGCATTAAATAAGCTCCACAGTTTTCTTATCAGGTAACAAGGAAGAAGCAAGATAAAGGTAAACCAAGTATCTAGCAACTCACAAGGTTTTTATTTCCAAAAAATGTGTTTTATAATGACAAAACCCTAAGCAGAACATCAATACTTAACTATAGAGATCTGGTTTTTAAATTGCTGCTTGAACTGGTGATGTGAAGAAAAGATATGACACATGCAAATCCAAAATAAAAGAATTCTGTAAACTAAACTTTGCGTACATACATGACTTAGCTGTTTGCTTCTTCCTGAAAAGAACTGACTGGTAGTATACTGTCCTCTCAAATGCCATCTTGAGGAGGGACAGGAAAGAAGATTCCAGAATGAGAAAAGATTTAAAAAGCAAGGTAACCTAGGGCAAAAACATCCATCTGATGTAAATATTGCTACTTCTGCTTCCCCTAATCTCTGCTGAAAAGGGTACAAAGCAAAATACATTAAACCTTCTAGTGCCATTCCAAGCCTTCAGAAAATTAGGGTAGGAGATGGAGGTTTTTAAAAAGCAGACAAAATGTTTGACTTGGGAAAACTTGAGTTGAACAGGAACCTCCTCCATCTTAACTTTCCCATTCTGGAAAACAACCTTGGCCTTACCTTGGTCTTAGAAAAGGAATAGAAAAACACAAGAGAAAAAAATGGGAAGGAGAAAAAGGAACAGAACAAGCTGTAAGAAATATATTCTTCTCGGGGCGCCTGGGTGGCTCAGTGGGTTGAGCCACTGCCTTCAGCTCAGGTCATGATCTCAGGGTCCTGGGATCAAGGCCCTCATAGGGCTCTCTGCTCAGCAGGGAGCCTGCTTCTCTCTCTCTCTCTGCCTGCCTCTCCGTCTACTTGTGATCTCTCTCTGTCAAATAAATAAATAAAATCTTAAAAAAAAAAAGAAATATATTCTTCTCCTTGCTTCACTCTTCATCACCCCACCAATTTTGGCAGTGCTTACCCTTAGCCTCTTTCCCCACAACCCTGCCCTCATCATAGGAGCAGGCTAATTCTGGAATCATTTCACTTCCCTGTGTATAAGACTTGCTCCAATGCTGCAAAACTTAAATAACAGTTGCAAAAGTATTATTTTATACTGTTTTCCAATGCAAACAATCCTAAGCACACTTGATTTCATAAATACATTACACTCATTACACATCATGGGTTAAGTAAGCTTCTGTGAGTCAGTCGAAGAAACTATAACAACCATTTATAACATCTGAGCCATTAGTTCTGTTCCAAGTTTCATCACTGGCTCCAAAGAAGTAATCTTGGCTGTGCCTAACTCAGTTTTATGACCCTGAACTTAGTCTTTCCTCTCTGGGCCTCAGTTTCCTCATTTTTGCAATGAAGATTTGGAAGAGTGGTAACAAATTTACTACCACTTCCTTTTCAAATGTGTTATACTGCTGTTCTGTCTATTTAACTATAACACCTGGTTTACAGACTCTAACTTTCTTTTAGGTAAGAATCATGTCTTATACACTGCCTGTACCTGGTAGAATCTCAGTAAATCTGTAGGCTGATTTAAGAGGTGGGGGAGGGCATGCAAAAGACATTAAAATGTGGAAGGATTTGTTCATGCTCATATTGTGGATCAGAAATCAGAACCAGACTCCTTAATTCAATGCCATTATTTTCCATAGCTGAACCCATCTCTTCCCTTGTTCTCCACACACCCTCCCAGGCCTTGGTATATATCTCTCCAATATCCACCTATATTCTAGGTTGGGGCTATGTGTACAACATCTTCACATCCCCCACATTTGGTGTAACACTCAAATGCTTACATGATTCTTAATTCTCCAGAACACTCTAGTTTCCAATAAAATCAGTTAGGAGATGCACCCTCTGAGTAAATTTGTATAAGCAAGCCCATCCTAAGCTTAGCTCCATCCCTCCACTGGGGGAGCAAACCAAGGGATAAGCTACATGAAGGAACCTTCCAGATCTAAGCTTACAGATTTTGGCATGGCCTAAAGCGATAAAGCAAAGAGTTCATAAGGAGGAGGAAAAAAAAAAAGGACTGTCTGGTTTCCTGGAGCTTCACAAAAAAAAAAAAAAAAAAATGGGGTTGGGATGGAAATTGGGCTGTGAGGAAGATTAAAAATCAGGAAACTGGGGGCGCCTGGGTGGCTCAGTGGGTTAAAGCCTCTGCCTTCGGCTCAGGTCATGATCCCAGGGTCCTGGGATCGAGCCCCACTTCAGGCTCTCTGCTCGGCAGAAAGCCTGCTTCCTCCTCTCTCTCTTCCTGTCTCTCTGCCTACTTGTGATCTCTGTCTGTCAAATAAATAAATAAAATCTTTTTTTAAAAAATCAGGAAACTGAAGATTCTAGCTTTCAAAGTGCCATCTTTCAAAAGAACCATAGATGGTCATCCGAAATCTCTAGAGCATATGGAAAATGGAAGGCGTTAAACTTTCTCGGGTGGATGGAAACACGGATGCATCTTAAAACTGAGGGTGCAGATTTGGGATTCTCCCGGCACAGATGAGGCAGGAGGGGAAAGGGAGGCGTCGCTATGGTCAAAAGATGAATGGGGAAAAGGGAGCAAGTAAAATGCTGGCCAAAAGGAAAATCGGAGGGCAGGAGTGAAAATAGGGAGGGGGACAGGGAAGGAGCCAGGGAAGGAGCGCCGGTCGGAGGAAGGTGGGGGAGGGGACGAATGGAAGCGCAGACCCGAGGCGGAGCGTTTGGGAGGGACCCAGCGTTCTCCCTTTTGAGGCAGGGGTGTGGGCACTTCGCCCCTGCCCTCAGCGACGGTTCATACCTGTTGGTGTGGAAGCGGTGGAGTGGATCCGTGCGATGACAAGAGGAAAGCTGGCAGCCGAAGTCGCTGATGTCCAGGCAGCCTGGCTCCTCGCTCGGGCAGGTGCCCACTCCGCGAGGGGGTCCCAGAAGCGGGAAGGGCTCCTCGGGGGTTAGAAACTTCTCGTATGAAGTGGTGGCCGACGTCTCGTCGGACATGGCTGGAGACGGCCTGGCTTTGGGCTCCCTCTGTGGCCCAGGGCTGCTCCCGCGCCTGCCCCTTCCCCCACTCTAACCTGTCCGCCGCCAAGCCGGGGTGTGCCCACCGTAGCTCGCTAACAGGCTGAGCGCCGCGGCCAGATGCCGCCCAGGGAATGCCGGGCCGCGCTAAGAGGCTGCTAGAGGGCACAGCAACGGACTGGCCACCCCGTCAGCGGCTCAGTGGCCTCGGAAACCCTCTCCGTCGCGGCCGCTGCCCGGCCCAGCCCAGTCAGCGCAGCGCAGCGCCGCGCCGCGCCGCCCGGCCCGCCCCGCCCACCGCGCTCGCCGCTCGCAACTGCTGCAATCCGCCGGCGCCCGCTTGGGGAAGAAAGGCGGTGGGAAGCCGCTCCCTGTGCCCCCTGCTGGAGCGGAGGAGGAATTGAACCGCCGCCCGCCTGCCCTCCAAGGGTGGAATCTGGGGTTCCTCGCGCTGGAAAGGCCCTGCGCTTTAGGCCAACCACCTCTGTTTTTTTACCCACGACTGATTAATAAGCAGCAAGCGGCAGCCCTAAGAAAAGGGACTTGGCCAAGGTCACACTGCGAGTGCGTGAGAAAGAATCCAGATGCCCTGGTTCCCAGCGTACTCGACCACCCTGTCCCAATTCAGTGAGTATTTATATTGAGCCCCTGCAGTGTGTGCCCAGCACTGTGCAATGAGCTGTAAGGGAAATCGGCCAAGTAAGAAAAAAGATAGTCCCTGCTTCACCCTTGATCTTATAACCCTGAGAATTCTACATAACAGCCACCAAGCTATTCAGAGCTGCTGGACACGTAGTGCTCTTTTGTGCTCTGTGCTCTAGCTCCCATTATGCATTCTGCTTGGAATGCCCTGCCGGTTCTCCCCTGCTAATCCTTAAAGCCCCAGCTCCAATGTTACCTCCTCTGTGAAGCCTTCCCTGACTCCCAAATGAGTCTTACATATTCCTGCCATTGCTTCAGCAGAAAGAATATTATGGCGCTTAGCTTGTTTAACTTAAGTCAGCTTACTAGGTCACATTCCATTCTATCCTCCTGTCTCTTCTCTGCTTTCCAGACAAGTGGTTGCAGATCTTGGAATTGTAAAATATTTTTTAATATTTGGAGGAAAATACAAGATTCCCAATTTCTTATTTTGCCAAATGAAGACCATTTTTTAAAACCGCTACTACTTTATAAAAGGAAGCACATTTTCATATAAAATAATAAGGGTATAGTCTCTTAATAAAAACACTAAATATATTTAGCTTTATGGAAAAACTCATTACATTGAACTTTGAGGGAAACCTAAAACTAAACTAGGTGCAAAAAAGGAGAAAGGTGAAAAAACTCAGGAGGAGGGAAGGAGAAAGGAGGCTGGAGAAATGGGGAGGCGTCACACACAAGCCCCAAACAGTCTTAATCTCTGTGCCATGTTCTGCATTTTAACGTATAATGAAAACAACTCAACCACTTCTTTAAAATGTATATATGGTCTTGATTCAGTTATTTGGTTACCTGACTGTTGAGTGTGCCTGTCTTCTTTCATTTAATTTAAAAATCATCGACGTGAGGGTGTAGATGGTTTGACTTTTGGTCCCCAATGCACCATTCCCAGGGAGCCTGAATGGGCAGTGGCTTAGTCCCCTTTAATAATACTCAAGTGCTGCATAATAATGTAGGTACTCAGAGTCTGTGAGTTTTTTACAAGTATGTTTTACTTTTACACTTAATTTTAAGCATATCCTGGAGTATCTGGTTGACAATGCTAACTAACAGCTGCCACATAGTTAGGACATGTTTTTGACACGCTGGCAACAATACTACTTTATCATGAGCTAGTAAGGAAATAAATTAGGTGTACCTCCCTACTTCATGGCTTACTATACAGATGAAGATTGGTAATTTGGAAAAAGGAAATTGATGGGGTAGCAGGGTCCTCAAAAGACTCACATACAGGCATGTGGAAAGCCAAGAACACATGCTGGCCAGTCAGTAGTTTGTTTAGGTTTCTAAGAGCAGTTTTCTCTCAGCAAACATCATGTACCACATTAAATTAACATTTTAAATTTGTGCACAATTTCTAAATTTACTTTGATGTTAAATTTGTATAAGAGCTTTATGAACAGCAGAGTTTCTATTTAGTTTTATGTTTGTTTACATTTAAGAAATATTATGAAAAGAATTTCCACAAATGCTTGAGTCTAAGAGAATGTTTTTTCCTTGAAGAGGTCCGTCCAGTATATTTCTCAATTGAGAAACACTAATTAGATACTGAGAGCAATGAACAGGGTATGTGCACTGTGTGTATAACGTTTACTTAAATATAAGGTAATAATGTACTGATACATCTTACCAAGCTTTTAGCCACTAGGAGTTGATGACTATTGTGCATCCTTCCTCCTTGCCCCACTTTAATTTGTTTGGTTTGTCCCTTGGGTGTACCTAGTTTGAATGTATTTCCCCAACTCATCCCTCCCTTTCATTCTCCACCAAGATCTTTCCTAATTTCTATTTCTCTGAAAACATGGATATAGTAGTTCCCTACCTTCTCTGAGGGTCTGGGGCTGGAAAGAAACCTGGGGTGACCTGCCTTCTTCAGAAGCATAATTTACCTCCCAGAGAGCTGATGGGCTGTGAAAGGGTTTTGGAGACTGAACAAGATTGAGAACTGCTAACCAGTCTTTGTCATTTGGGTTACTATTGGATAAAAAAAAGAAATATATTAGATTTGATCCAATGCTCTAACACCCCTGTAAATTGTTTCATGTGATTGATGTGTATGTATGTATATGTGTGTGTATGTATCCATATCTGTACCTATCTATATCTACATCTAGATATATGAAATTTTATATATAAAATGTATAAATATATATAAAATTAGCTCTCCAAAGATCACCAACACAACCAACTGATAAAACAAAGCTTAAGTGTATTACTTACCACACTTTGTGATTCACTTCTCAGCCAGGAGCCAAGTGCCCATATTAAACCAAGGGAATAGATCTCAGTCCCAATCCAAAGAGTCTGTCAAGTCAGCTATGAGGTTGTTCTCCCAATTACCCAGTCTCTGATTTATAAGGACATTTGTCTTTGGACTTAGGGCCCACCCAGATAATCCAGGATAAGGTCCTTCTCTCAAAATCCTTAATTTATTCACATTTTTGTTTCCCATAGTAACTTTCACTCTTTTGCTGTATTAAGTAATAGTCACGTGTTTCAGGGATGAGGAAGTGGAAATATCATTAGGCACTACCATTCAGCCGTTGCAGTGGTATTGTCTAAACTGCTTGCTATGCTCTGAACCACAGCATGTAGGACTTGCTCCACTTTCTGGACCTCTTATAAAACATGAAATCAAGAGGACTGAGGAAAGGAAAAAAGAAATCCAGAATTCCTCTAAAGTAGTTAGGGTTTCAGTTCTCAAATCAGAGACCCCTAACTTCTTTTCCTTTCTTGAATTAAATTATCTGCTGATCTTTTTTCCTACAGGATAAACCAATGGGCCCAAATATAGGATATCAGAGACAATCCCAATAATAAAGCCAATTCCCAAAATATCTATAAGGATAATTACTGAACCTATTTTCTTTCCTTTTTTTTTTTTTTTTTTTACTGAGCCTATTTTCAATAAAGATGGTGACTATTACCTCTTTATAAAAAATTAATGAAAATAACTTTAATAAAGGAAAAAACTTGAGGCTCTTGGGTGGCACAGTTGGTTAAGTATCTGATTCTTGATTTCAGCTCAGGTTGTAATCTCAGGGTTGTGGGACTGAGCCCCTGAACTGGGGTCCACATGCAGCATGGAGTCTGCTTCAGATTCTCTCTCCCTCTCCCTCTGTCTCTCCTGGTCATGCTCTCTCTCATTAAAATAAATAATTTTAAAAAGAAAAAAACTTAAGATATAGCATATAATATACAGAGATATAATGTACATTCTATACTATGAATATACCAAACATACAGGAGAATACATATTGATGGAATATGAACAATATCAAATAAAGAGTTTTAGTAAGTCTGGAACAGGTACAAAAGTCCATATTTTAATGGAACTCCATTAAGTCTGATGTGCATCCTCAATTAGAACCACTGGCCTTGAGGGGTGCCTAGGTGGCTCAGTTGGTGAAGCCTCTGGCTTCAGCTCAGATCATAATCCCAGGGTCCTGGGATCGAGCCCCACATCAGGCTCTCTGCTCGGCAGGGAGACTGCTTCCCTTCCTCTCTCTCTGCCTGCCTCTCTGCCTACTTGGATCTCTGTCTGTCAAATAAATAAATAAATAAATAAATAATCTTTTAAAAAATAGGATAGATGGTGCTAAGAAACAATATTTGGCTATTCATATGAAGGGAACAATAAGACATTTAAAGATAAATGGAAGGTATTGTGATTGTCAAGAATCTTAGCCCTTAAATAAGGAAGATTTGTTTTCTTAAATAATTGAGGACATAATAAAGTCTACATAAAGCACAAAAAGTTTATTCTGGTAAAACATGGACTCTTCTCTATCCAGGCAGATTACACAGAATAAACCTTCATATTGTAGTGAAGGAAATAAACAGTAAACCACTGGGTGTCTTGTACTGTGCTAGGCTCTAGAAATACAAAATGAATGTGACATACTCTAAACCTTCCAAGATTTTACAATCTAGGTAAAGATGCAGATAAGGGAAAAAAAAGTGGGAAAAAGTGCCAGAGATTGCAAGTTGTCTATCACACAACCTATCTCCTCATTCTAAGTGACAAAACCTGGTTTTGTTGGGGGTAGCTATGTATTCAAATGGGAAACAATGTAATTTCTCAGCCTCCCTTTCAGACAGGGGTGCCCATGTGACTATACATAGGCAAATGGTATGGAGGTTGAAGATGCTGGTTGGGGCTTTCTGGAAAGATTCATAATTTTGTCCTTGGGTGTGTGTGTGTGTGTGTGTGTGTGTGCGTGCGTGCATGCACTGGGGTGAGGAAGATAGAAAGATGGTGCTTATGAGACTGCTAAGGCCTCATAAGAGGCCATTTTGTATTACTTTCTTATTCATCCTTCCCTAGGACATGGATGTGATGCCTGAAACTACATCAACCATTTTGTTACACTGAGGAAACCTCAAGCTATGAAGGGAAAGCTTGAGCTTGGAAAATAGAGCAGAAAGATGAAAGCAACCACCATAACAATAATGAACTGCCTACCTCTGTATTTCTTTTATGAAATAGAAAAATCATGGGTAGGCGCCTGGGTGGCTCAGTGGGTTAAGCCGCAGCCTTTGGCTCAGGTCATGATCTCAGGGTCCTGGGATCGAGTCCCACATCGGGCTCTCTGCTCAGCAGGGAGCCTGCTTCCTTTCCTCTCTCTCTGCCTGCCTCTCCATCTGCTTGTGATTTCTCTCTGTCAAATAAATAAATAAATAAAATCTTTAAAAAAAAAAAAAAGAAAAATCATGGGTTTCTTAATGACAGCCGAACATAATTCCTAACTGATGCAATGTATAATACCTTGGGATACAAGGTCTGTATCTATAAAGACCTATGAGTGCACATTTAAGGAAAGAATGAATTCTGTCTGGTAGAAAGGAAATTGGGAAGGGCTTTCCAGAGGGAATAACTTTTGGCCTGGGCTTTTAGAATATGAGTAGCTGTTAGGCTATGAAAGATGTGCATAAAAAAGATATAATTTGTTTATTTATTCATTCAGAGGGAGAGAGTCTTCAAGCAGGGGGAAGGGTAGAGGGAGAGGGAGAGAGAGAGAATCTCAGGTAGAATCTGTGCTGAGCACAGAGCCCGACATAGGGCTTGATCCTACGAACCTGAGATCACGACCTGAGCTGAAATCAATAGTTTAACCACTGTTACAGATAAGTTAGGAAAGTCATATCTCCTCTTCAGTACATGTCTATTTTAAGCAAGTAATAATAGCACTCTTTCCTATGCTATATTGTAAATTTGCACACAACTAAAATATTATATAAGATCTATAAATATTGAGATTTATTTGACTAATGCAGAAAATGCTTTTCAGAAAAAAACAAACATAGACTAGCAGAAATTTTAAATTAATGATATTTTCTTCTTATGAAATAGAGAATGTTTATTTCACTTAGCAAATCAAAAGAAACCACTTAAAAGACCTCCATAATTTAAAATTTTTAGAGGGAAGAGATGATCAATGTATTTTGTTAAATTACAAATGAAAAAGAAGTAAAATAATTATATATAGATATACAAATAAATAAAAATAAATAAAAAGGGAACAATTATGAGAAGTCACACCAAAAGGAATGTATTCAAATGTACACAGAAATAGGTTTTCAGTTACATTTGAGTCCTAATTTAGGTGGAAGTTGATTAAGAAGATAATACCAGTGAAAATTATTGTCTTGAGACTTTTGTTGTAAGCCAATAGAGTGGATTTAGTCAACTGAGATTGGTATTGGTGGCTATACAAGGGATGTATAATAGTATACACACATATATATGTATATGTATATACATATATATGGAAAAAACTGAATGAGATGCTACATGTTATAGAATTTGCATTTCTGCATATGTAAATTTAAAAAATCTGGTCATTTTCAATCTGAACATTACTCTTAACTAATAACTATACTTTTTCAATTTTGAGGTTTATAATGATAACCCTGGTATGTCTTCTGAATCATAGCAGAATTATTAAATTAAAACACATTTTTATTATTTGAAAATTGGTAATCTGGTCTGTTTTTTAACACTTCCAGATTAATCAGCACTTCTTGATCAGGTATGCAAACCTGGACTTTCTTTGGCCATCTTCAATAACAGTTTATAGTTAACAGAAATAAAACAGTCAACAGCTGATAAATAAATTTAAGATTCACGCTATTACAGCAAGAATACCTATCACAAGAGAATTAAAATCTAACCAAATCTTTAAGAAATGCTACATAGCTCTAATAGTAATAAGAATCTTTCATATTCTGTAGTGAGAAAGAATTACAATGAAGCATGAATGAATGTATCTTTATTTCTGATTTAATAGAATGTAATCTGTTCACCTCAGCAAGACAAAAGATATTAGGGGGGTGCCTAGGTGACTCAGTTGGTTAAGCATACAACTCTTGATTTCAGCTCAGGTCATGATCTCCTGGTCCTTGGATCCAGCCCTGTGTGGTGCTCCCTGCTCAGCGGGGAGTCTGCTTATACCTCTCCCTCTGCCCCTCCCCACTCTCATTCTCTCTCTCAAATAAATAAAATATTTAAAAAATATATATTAGAAATAGGCTGGGCCTCATTTTCATCTGAAGTAGGTCATGGGTCCAAGTTTGATTTGAGGGGCCCTGCATCTTAACTCATCACTGGCTTCCCCAGAGATGGATGCCAACAATGGGGGAAGGAAGGGAGGACTACAGAGGGCCTTCTTTACTTGGTCCTCTGATAAACCTAAAATAAGAAGGACTCTTAGGTAGTGTTGTTTGAAGCACAGCCTGAGAGGAGATGGTTCTTATGCAAGTGCATTTATGGAGGAAGCGCTCTCAGGTAAAGGGAAATGAAGGAAGCAGGACAGGGCAAGGGGAAACAACTAAGCTAAATGGAGACTAGCTTTAGCCTGATCCGATAAGGAACACTGGAGTAGGATTTACCCCAAAGAATAGGTTTACTTTGAGGCAAAGTGGCTGGCATTATGTACCCTCATCATCATTCAGTCATTGACTGCAGGTTGCAGGTGTGTATACGGAGAGGAGGTGTTGCAGAGTACTGAAGCTCTTATTTTGCAGAGTGCAATTCTCTAGAGAAGGAAGCAGCTGGAGTCAGCAGCTAAAAGCCAGAGCTGCAGGGGATGGGTCCATCTGCCCTATAAAGGTGGCCTGAACTAGTCACCAGCAGTATACAAAGACTACAGTACAGAAACACTGTCATTTGCGTGTTATGACCCCAGATCAGCCCTTAAGAAACATGTAACTGAAACATACTACAGAAAGCATTGCTGAACTTGCACACTTAAACTATGTACGATGGTGTTATGAGAAATGTTATGAGAACAACTAGGGATGCTGGGAACACATATCCCTTTCTAGCACTGGGTTTAAGAATATCTTCCCCTCCTCACCTACTCTCTTTGCTAAGCAGTCACAGCTGGTGGTGGCTTCAGTGATCAGAGCAAGATGCCCAGCAGTGAAAGCACCGGGTTAGTTAGGATTTAACGCATCTGAAGTTTCTGGGATGGTGATATGGAATTTAAGGTAAAAGGAAATATAAAGGCAGGGTCTCTTGTCTGTGTCTGAGATATGCACCCCAATATCCCCCCCTTCCTTTATTTCTACCGGCCCTAGACACACCCTTGTCTGCTTGTCTGTCTTCTGTCAACATTTGGCCAAGATTTCTATCTTTCCTAGCCTCTGGAACTGAACTTCTTGCAGTTTTACCCCTATGCTGACATTTTCTAATAGTTTGATAGCTAGAAATAATGAAGAAGATTAAGTAAAATGCCTTCTCCTGCTATCTCTCTTCTTTTTCTTTTAAAATTTAGCCTCTTTAATTGGAAGACCAAGCCCGGTCACGTATGTTATTATGGGCATCATGGGTGGAAAAGACAAGAAGTTGATTCTTCTAAAATTCAAGCCCAGAGGTTTCCTGGGTGTCCAGAATAATGGGTTCTGAAGTGCCAAGAGGGAGTGAAGAAGGTCAGGGATCCACAGAAGTGGTAGAGGGTGGGGACAAGGCAGTACTTGGTTTACCGTCAACGAAATCTGGCATTTACCATCTCCTTCCCCAGTCTCTTTACCATCACCATTTCTTCTGCTGGAAAACCCATTATAAACTGCCTGAGAATAAGTTGGAAAGCAGTAGTAGGTGGGTATGAGGCAAGAATAACAAGACCCTGGGTACTATAGGCTCTGAAAGAAAGGAGGGAATTCCTTTTTTGTTTTAATCTGGGGTGGAGGAAGGAGATTTCCCTGTGCTCTTGAGCTGAGGTAGAAATACCTGATTCTATGAACTGCAAATGTGGAAATCACTTGAGCTGGAGTCAGAATAGTATATTAGAGTCTCTTGGTGCTGTCCTAAAACAAGCATAATCTTTGAAAATATCCAAGCTTTACAGGATGGTCAGGTGAGGTGGGGATCCTGCATCTTTATCTCTGGTGGTCTTAAGCAGTAATGCGGTCTGTGTAGCACAGTGGGATACAATAAGGGAGCTGGTTATGACTATTGCTATTTTGCACATCTCCTTTGCTGCCAGCCTTCAAGAGAGAGACCCTTGCTTTATTGCCTGCTGCCCTTCTACTCTGAAGAGAACCTAAACTTCCTCACCTGCACAGATATTGAGGCAATTCTTAGGGGAAAAAAGAGCACTCAAAAATAATTCATTGCCATTTTCTCAACGATATTTGAGTGGGACCAAGATATATTTGAGTTTATCTGAGTTTAAGTCCTGGCTCTGTTTGTTACTGACTCTACGACCACGGAAAAGTTAGAGTTACCCACTGTCTTACTGATCGGAATTTTTCTTAGCTGCTTTAGAAAAACAAAGAGAAGGAAAGGGAAGGATAATATTTGTAACTACCACCAATAATTGTGAGGGTTAAACAAACAAACAAAACCAACAAAATGGGTTTAAAGCAATTAATAGAGTACTTGGTTCATAGGTGTCCACATGTTAACCATTATTATCATTCAGTATTTAATTAGCTAGAAGGCCTTAGCTGAGAAGATCTCACCTTCCAAGTCCATAATTAACATTTCTATTTCAATATACTGCTTAACTCTGTGCCTGGCAATATTCTAGGTGCTGTTCACATGTGAACTTATAAAATTCTCACTACATCTCTAGAGGTAGGTACTACTGTTATATCAGTTCTACAGATGCGGAAGCCAAAGAATGCGTGCTTAAATCACTTGCCCAAGATTCCACGATTGTATAGTGGTAGAATGCGGAGATTCAAACCCAGAAAGCCAGGTTTACAAAGTGCCTGCTCTTAATCATTGAGGTAAGCAGTTAAAGAGTCAAACCAAAAGGAGATGGGGAACATAGGATAGAAAGGGCAATCAAGGTGAAAAATCATAAACTGCAAAGTTAGTTTGGGTTGGTCCGGAAGCTTAAAGGCATTATTATGAACTATTCAGGTTGTGAACAAGTAAATTAAGCTCATATTTAAAAATGATTGGCGCCTGGGTAGCTCAGTGAGTTAAGCCTCTGCCTTTGGCTCAGGTCATGATCTCAGGGTCCTGGAATCAAGCCCCCACCCCCACCCCCGCATCGAGTTTCTGCTCAGCCGGGAGCCTGCTTCCTCCTCTCTCTCTGTCTCTCTCTGTCTTTCTCTGTCTCCCTCTCTGCCTACTTGTGATCTCTCTTTCTGTGTGTGTGTGTGTGTGTGTGTCTGTGTGTGTGTGTGTGTCAAGTGGATAAATAAAATCTTTAAAAATTGGCAAACTTACAGGTCAACTTACAAGAAAATTGAGAAAACGTTCAACAGATGACTATGACTAAAAGGGCAGGCCTGGTCTTCTATTTCTTTTACCAGAGAAGTTGCCTGTCTCTCCCATCAAAGCAATCCGCGCACAAGAAGGCATCGATGGGACAATGAGCTCAGACACGAACGAGTTAATGCCCCCCCCCCCGCCATTTTTGCGCGCCCGGGGGCGGGGGTGGTGTGGATGGGGAAAACGAAGGCGAAGAGGATTGTGGGAACCTGTATTACGTCGCCCTGTGGGCGCCTGGGAAATATTCTGTGTACTTTTCTATTATGTCCGACTCTCAGTGAAGACTGCGGCAAGCTGGGGTCTAGTCAATGCCGCCGCAGTTGCTCTCCGGAGCAAGGCAGGGCCCTTCGGCCGCTGCCTGGAGAGCGGATGAGGCGGAGGTTTGTGAGCACTTCTTTTGGGCTGAAGTCGTAGGCACATCCAGCCTCCAGCCGCACAGGGAGAGGGGAACGGAAGTGAGAAGTAATGGAGAATAGGGGAACTGACAGACTGACGGACCAGCGGCGAGATTTGATTGCGTCCGGTTGGATAGGGGAGTGTAATGTGTTGTGTGTATGCTGTTGTTGGGACGGGTGAATATTCTGGTTACTTGGAGATGGGGGAGGCGGCGAATAAATGAATGGAGGTAAAAGCTGGGCACCAGCATCTATGAGTCGTACCTATACGGGATGATTTTATGGAATGATATTAATGGACCCCTGGCTTCAGATTTTACTTTTGATGGGTTGATTTCCTTAACAAATTACCAAGTACCTAGACTGTACTAAAGGCTGTGGATGAGGAAAGGAGTTAGCCATTATTTTCGACATTTTAAAGCCTCCTAGTTACGATATACATTTGGAGATAGTCAATTACAATATAAGAAGAGATATATATATACACATCAAGTGTTTTTGAAAACTTGGGGCCACCAAACTCACCTTAGGGTGCAATCTGGGACAGTCTTTGATGTGATTTGACATATACTTTGAAGATACTATAAGTAGGGCCAAGCTATAAAATTTTCAAGGCCTGTTTAATTCAGGAGCAGCAGCTACGTGGAGAACTGAGGAGCACGTAAGGCCCAAACTGGTTCATTCTTGGTTAGAGCAGTTGTCCTTCACAATGGCACTTCCAGGGCCCCTGTTGGAGAGTCAGTCTTACCTCAGAACAAGGTCTCCCTTTGCACATGTAGCCTTCAAGTTCTGGGTAGAACTACAGTGCAGGACACAAGGCCTGTCTGCCCTAAGCATTTGAAACATCTCTGTGCCAGTTCTTTATTTTTCCAGCAAATTCAGTTCACAGGATTATGCATCCATCTGGAATCCTAACCTATGTTTTAAGACTTTCAAATCATTAAACCTGATGCTTTGTTTACCAGAGAAATAAAAGTGTAGCAGACAATCGAAGTCAGTGGTTCTCAAACTTTCTTGGACATCCGTATCAGCTGGAGGGCTTGTTAAAACAAAGATTGCTGGGTCCTACCCACAGAGTTGCTGATTCAGTGGGTCGTGGGTTGGGCCTTCCAATTTACATTTCTAACAAATTCCAGGAGATGCTGGTGCTACTGGTTCTGAGACCACACTTGGAGAACTACTGGTCTAAACAGAACTGACATTAAACTGTGAAGGACATCTCTAGGGAAAACCAGACACACAACCAAAGGTTAGACATGTCTGAGTTAATTCTCAGTAGATACGAAATAGATTTATTTTTGTTGTTCATTTTTATGCTTTGAATGGAGGAACAAAGATGAATCTTCCAGAACTAAACAAAGCAAGGTTTATACCAGTTCTTTTCTTCCCAAATAAGTATCAGATTTCCTTGTATCATAAATTGTTTAAAAAACAAAGTAGCTATTTTCATTTCAGATGCCTTGCTCAGTTATATCCAGGTGACTAGGTATTTATAATGGAACTCACACCCCAACTTGTGTCATCACCAAAAAACCCTGAGGTTTTCTCAATTTCTTGTAGTAAATTATGTTTGAGTTTAAAAGTTAAAAAAAAAAACTGTGACAATCTAATCAACAGAGATTAGTATAAGGAGCTAGAATTGAGGTGTGATGAATAGTTTTTTTTTTCCTAGTGAAACCTCACTGTTCTCAGAAGAAACAATCAGTTTATTCACTGTAGAGCACAGATGGAACCAGAAATCTCAGTGTGCTATGTGTGCTTAATTTGAAACCTTTATTTAGGGAATGGCTTAGTCTTGTGGAGAGAAACAGTCCATATTTCTACCTAATCTCCAAACCCCTCCCATAAGTCTAAAAAAAGGCCAAGACACATTTTTAGGAATGACAGTAATCATTCTAAACCCCTATCAATTTTGGATTCCAAATCTGTCTCCAAGCCAGTTATGAAACAAAACTGCAAAATCAAAGATGCACACATAAAACATTAAAAAAAAAAGTCCAAACACACTGGCCTGAGTCTATTATGAGTCTTTGTAGGGACCAGCAAGATTCTAGGATGATCAGTACTCTGATTGTTTCAGAAATATAAGGATCTGTCATATCCACATCCCAAGGGAGTTAGCAGGACACTGTATGGGAGGAAAAAGTTTTTCTCAACGCTCTTAGGGTTCCTGATTGAGTGTTAAAAACCAACAGGAAAGAAGTATACAAAAGCATTAAGTTTTACATGATACAGGAGCCTTTGTAAGGAAATGAAGATCCTAAGAAACAGACCTAAGTATTTTATGCTAGGGTTGATGAAGAGTGGACAGTCATGGAGGAATATAATGAGTATGAAGCAAGTGTAGTAAACTGGGGGAAACTTAGCAAAGTCCTGTTTGTTAGGATTTCTCTCAATATCTTTTTGTCTTTGAAGATAAAGATAACTCTTTCATTCATGCTATAGGGAGGCCACCTCTCACATGGGGTTTTAATGACCTGTTTCACAGGACAGGAGGTTAAAATGAGCTTTCTGCTTCTACTATTTTTTTTTCCAAATCCTTTAACTTAAAGTGTTCAATATGCCAAGGTGCCATATTTTGGAATAGCATGTCCTGAGCCCCCTCAACACTCAGACATATGACTCTTGAATATTAATCAAATTTTGCAGATGGTCAGTGAGACTCTCACTCAATATATTTGTGTACTGCTTTCTCCTCTCCACACCAGTTCTCCTCTCTACCTAATCACCTAATCTTATAGAGAGTATAATTTTCTATAAAGGAAGGGGCACCTGGGTGCCTCAGTCAGTTAAACATCCAATTCTTGATTTTGGCTCAGGTCATGATCTCAGCTTTGGGTATGGAGCCTGCTTAAGATTCTCTCTCTCCCTCTCCCTCTACCTCTCGTCCCTCACTCACACGTGTGCTCCTTTCGAAAAAGAAAGGAAGGAAGGAAGGAAGGAAGGAAGGAAGGAAGGAAGGAAAGAAGGAAACGAAAGAAAAGGAAGGAAGGAAACCTATGTTAGTTTGAACTATGCATCACTGTGTCCTAAGTGATTCCTAGGTAGAGATGATTTAATTTTGTTGCTTGAGCACTCAATATCTTACAAACTCTGAGGGTGGACAGATGGAAGGGAATTTTGGGTCATGTAATAAACAAATGATTATTCTACAATTCAAATTCAGACAGCACTGCCTCCAACTAAAATTTACTGGTTGCTGCTGCTGATTCTCTAAACAACTTTAAATCAGTAAGTGTCTGTAACCTGAGTTACAGGGATTTCAGGTCAGGCACTTAACCACAAGGCTATAAAGGCCATTTGGAATTGCCTTTCTAAGGATAAGTCCCTACATAAAGTGAGTGAGAACTGTAAAATAAATTAAGGAAAAATGAATAACTCACTAGGAGGAGGAGAAGTAGGCAGAAATATATTCTAGAATCTGTATCTGAAACTGAAAAGCCAGTTAGCAGGTGCATACCTGCTTAGCTTTACCCATAGCAGAAGCCGAGGCTTAAGTACCTGTGTGCCTGCAGCCAGGTTGTCCTTAGGTCCTGTGACCATCATGGGGACAGAGCAGCTTCGCCTGCTTTTCTGCACTTGATAAGGTTATGAGGAAACCTGGAGGACTTAATCTCATATAATTTTTAACTATGGAGTCATTTTAATAGCCTTTGGAGGTCTGAAGGATGCATATCAATGTCTTCCAAAACTGCATTGTAAAACAGCCAAATCCAAAGTCTGACTGAAAGCTAGAGTTCAGCAGATCAGAAGTGACCTCGCAAGAAATATGTTCTCTATTTTCAAGCTCTTCAGAAGAGTTGTCAGTGTCCTCTAGCTAAAGATCACCAAGAACATACCTGTGGTTGAACAAGTCAGATTGATAACTCACTGCATCAAGGGAGAGTGCCCATCGCTGGGAACTTGCAGGGTGTCTCAGGGGCTGTTAGGAAGGATTTATTATTATAGGTTTTGGACTTGTGTTAGGTAATTTTGGGGGAGGCTTTAAAGGAGTGAGGCTTTGCTCTGGATTGGATTGTTAGGAAGTTGCAGAATATAGGGGTAACACTATAATTGGGCATCTTTTAATCTTACCTAGAGGGAGGATAGACTAGAAGGAGGCTAATTGGTAGTAGTGGTGGCCATTAGCCAGGATAGAAAGATGTTTGGTCATTTTGTGGTTTGGTCAAAGTTCATGTTCTGCCTCTTTTCAGACATGATTATGCAGTGGTCTTGCTTTTGTCTTGGTCACAGTGATGACATAGTAGCCTTCTCTGCTATTGATGACCCATGAAATTGTCTGGCGCCAAGAACACCAAGGCCTGGCTGTGAGGGCTAGGCCAGCAGCTGTATGTCAATGGCTGCTTTTCTCCTCAGAGTTAGCAGTGCTTGGTCCAGCAGCCTGTAGGGAACCAAATTCCCTTTCTACCAGGAGCAAGATATAGCAGACAAATGGTTATATGTGCTGAAGAGGAGAGATTAGGTAGTGGATGTAGGTGTGAATGAAAGGATCTGGTTACCCTCTAGTAGAATTTAAAGCCACAGTGATAGTAGTCTCCTGAGGTTGTTTTTCCTTAAACAAACAAAACAAGAGAAATAAATGGGAGAATGTAGAATTTTTCAAAGATGACCACAACAGTATTTCCCATCTCACATTCTTCTACAATGTGTTCTTGCCACCCTCCCATTGAGAATTATGGTTTATGTACCCTCTCCTTTGAATCTGACAGACTTGATCATATTGACCAATAGAATAGGGAAAAATGAAACCTATGACTTCTGAGGCGGGGCTGTAAGAGGCAGTGCAGCTTCTGCCTTATTTGAAAGGACAATGACCTGTAGAGTCCTGAGCTGCATTGTAAGAAGTCTGACTACCCTGAGGTTGCCATACTTTGAGAAAGTCCAGGTCCATGTTGCAGCTACCTATAGGTCCTCTAGTGAGCAGTCCCAGCTGAGGTTCCACCTAATAGCCAACGTTCACCAGGAGACCTGTGAATAAAGATACCCCTAGATGATTAAATCTCCCAGCCATTGAGTCTCCCTCTGAGGCCCTGAACATCATGGAACAGAATCAAGCTATCCCTGCCATACTCCGAGTTCCTGAACCACAGAATCAGAGAGCAGAATAAAACAATTGTTTTAATGCCACTGTTTTGGATTGGTTGATCACAAAGCAATAGTAATCCAATCAGAGGTAGAAAATTTGGTTAAAACAAAAGGGATGGAGTAAAAGGAACAAAGAAGGTAGTTGGTAGAGGGAACACAGGCTAGTGACAAAGCATTTAGCTTTGCTGCTGCTGCTGGTCTCCTTGGACCCAGAGACCCTGGAGTGGACAGAAGTGGACAGAAGGAAGCAGGGAATGAGAAGTTATCTAGTATGCTAAAAGAAACTTCTGCAGATAATTTTCATCTTCCTTTAAAATAAGATCTTTTTTTCAAAGTTTTATTTATTTATTTATTTGTTTGTTTGTTTGTTTATTTATTTGTCAGAGGGAGACAGACAGAGCACAAATAGTGGGAGGGGCAGCCAGAGGGAGAAGCAGGCTCCCCACTGAGCAGGGAACCCAATGTGGGACTTGATCCCAGAACCCTGGGATGATGACCTGAGTGGAAGGCAGACGCTTAACCAACTGAGCCACCTAGGCATCCCTTTAAATAAGATATTGAACTACTCGCACTACTGGGTATTTACCCAGAGTTACAAATGTAGTGATCTGAAGGGGCATGTGCACCCAAATGTTTATAGCAGCAATGTCCACAAGAGCCAAACTATGGAAAGAACCTACATGTCCATCAACAGATGAATGGATAAAGAGGATGTGGTAATTATCTACAATGGAATACTATGCAGCCTTCAAAAGGAATGAAATCTAGCCATTTGCGACGATGTGGCTGGAACTATAGGGTATTACATTTAGCGAAATAAGTCAACCAGAGAAAGACAACTATCATATGATCTCCCTGATATGAGGAAGTGGAGATGCAACATGGGGGGTTTGGAGGGGGTAGGAAAAGAATAAATGAAACAAGATGGGCTTGGGAGGGAGACAAACTATAAGAGACTCTTAACCTCACAAAACAAACAGGTTGCCTGGGGGGAGGGGGGTAGGGAAAGGGTGGTGGGGTTATGGACATTGGGGTGGGTATGTGCTATGGTGAGTGCTGTGAAGTATGTAAACCTGGCGATCCACAGACCTGTACCCCTGGGGCTAATAGTACATTATATGTTAATTAAAAAATAAATTTAAAAAATTTTTTAAAGTATATTGAATTACTTATTTAGCTGTAAATTTTGACTAAAATTAACAAAGTGTGTATGGGTTTTTCCCCTAAGGAAAAAAAGGAAAAATATTAACACTAGCAAACTACTCGATGAATAACAAAATTTAATATTATGGTTGCTTATGGTAACAATCCTTTGAGCAAATCCCACTAATCATTTTCAGTCAGTCATGTGTTATTTATAAAAATCATTTTGGGGGCTCAGTTGATTAAGCATCTGCCTTTGGCTCAGGTCATGATCCCAGAGTCCCGGGATTGAGCCCTGCATCAGGATCCCTGCTCAGCAAGGAATCTACCTCTCCCTCTGCCCCTCCCCCAGCTCATTCTCTCTCTACACACTCTTTCAAATAAATACATAAAATACAATAATAATAATAATAATAATAATAGTAATAATTTCAATTTTACTGTAGTTATATGAAGGTTTGCCTCAGTAGACTTTGAGATATTTAGGTAAGACAATTTGATGGCATTGATGTTGAAACTGTCTGTGAAGACTGTTAACTCTTCAGTCTTCCTTGGTAACAGTACTTAGTAAGGGACACTTGCTCTTCTCTATCTCATTGTATGATGTCAGATGAAAACACAATATTGTTTCCAGTGACATGTACAGGAGTTTTATTCTTTTAATCTGGGATAACCTGATTCACTTTTAAAACCTCCATATGTCTCTATATGTCACACACACACACAAATAGCTCTTGCTGGGTAAGTCAGTCTACATGTAAGTTATAATAGAAGTCCTAGTACTATACTGGAATTATGTAATCAGTGAACACTCAAAGATACCAGTTATAAATGTTGAATGCTCTTGTCAACTGACCTCATGGTTATGGACCAAATACAAAATGTCACAGACTCTTCTTTCATTGTAAAAATGCATGTGATTTTGGTGTTTGCTACCGGATCTTCTTATGCCCTCTGTGCATTCTACCTTGAAAAGTACTTCTGTTCATTTACACATGCCTGAATCTTATCTAACACTCAAGACCCAAAGTCAGCAACGCTTCTTTGGAAACCTAAATCTCCTGTTCTCCTCTTCATCCTCTTTCCCTGTTTCTCTTTTCTGTCACCTTCAATCTTCAGTTTTGCTTAATAGCTTTCTGGGTGAATGTCTGGCCTTTCTGCTAGTCTGTGAATTCCTGGAAAATAGAGTCTATATTTGATTGATTTATGGGCTCACCATAGCTCCATGATGGGTGTTTTCATCTTTACACTCTATAGAGAGGGCACCTAATACTGGGGATGCTAGTGAAGATCATGTATCTTCACATTAGCGGCAGAAAGAAAGGAGAAACTCATTCCCAGAAAACCCAAGCTTTTTCTGCACTTGAATTTTTTCACTGCTCTCTTGTACCCCCCTTGTCTCCCTGGATGGCAATTGTGAGGACCGTGAGGGAGCTTCCACTGAACTCTTGCTTTCTGTATTGATATCTTGTTCTGATAACAAAAAATATTATTTCCTTTGCTTATTGGGTTGGGATGAAGATATTTTTTCCTTAATCTTTCCTCTTTCTAATCTTTCCTCTTTCTAACTCCCACTCCCAGGGCCAAAGTGATTTGAACAAATTTATATAGGAAAATTATCCCCTCTGTTGTCTGTGGTGCTTGAAGATACAGTTGCTAAAATTTAAAACCTGGGGCTGGGGTGCCCAGCTGGCTCAGGTGGTAGAGCATGTGACTCTTGATCTCAGGGTCATGAATTTGAGCCCCATGTTGGGCAGAGAGATTACTTAAAAATAAAATAAAATATAATACTGTTTTTAAAAATAAAACATGTGGCAGAGGGAGTGGGAGTGTAAGAATCCCACTTTGGCCTCAGTCTAGTCCTAAGCCACATGGTTTATAATAATCACTCGATATGAATAGTTAAGGGGGCTTGCCCAGATTAAGAGCACAGACTCTGGAGCAAGACTTCCTGTGTTGGAATCTGAGCTCCACACTCTGTAGGCTTTGATGACCAAGGGCAAGTTGTTTAATCTATCTGTGCTGCAGTTTCCTCATCTCTAAAATGGACAAGAGTGTTGTTAGGAGGATTTGCAGAATTAATATAGGTAAAGCACTTAGGATGATGCCTGGTTAACAGTAAGTGCTGTTTAAATGTTAAGTATTATTATATCTGTCGTTATTATCATTAAAATTATTAAATCAGATCCCTGTGTATATGCACCATCAGAAGGCTGAAGGGGAGATGTGAGTGGTACCCCACATATTTAACAAATAGGTGTTAGAAAAGCAAAACATGAACAATTAAGGAATTATCTAAGAGTGTTTTCAGTAGTTTTATTTTGGTTGTTTTAATCCTTTACTAAAAACAAATCTCAGTTAAATGCTATTGCTTGTGCTTCTGGATTCATAGCTAAGACACCATCGCTTAATCTGGGATTACAAAGATTTACACCTCTGTTCTCTTCTAGTTTTATGTTGCCTCTTACATTTAGGTCTTGTTACATTTTGAGTTAACTTTTGCTTATGGTGTGAAGTAGGAGTCCAACTTCATTCTTTTGCATGTGGATATCTAGGTTGTTGAAAAGACTATTTTTTTCCCCTTTTGAATGGTCTTGGCACCCTTGTTGAAAACCAACGGCCGCCCATAAAGGTCTGAGTTTGTTTCTGGATTCTCAGTTCTATTCCACTGATCAATATATTTATCCTATGCTAGTACCAATCTTAATTACCATAGCTTTGGAGTAATTCTGAAAATCATGAGCTGTGAGTCCTCCCACCTTATTATTTTTCAGGGTTGTTTAGACCATTCTGTCTTCTTTGCATTTCTTTGTGAAGTGTAGGATCATCTCATCAAGTGCTGTAATAAAAGACTGCTGGGTCTTTTATTACATAAAGTCCATATCGATATGGACTGCATTGAATGTGTAGATCCATTTGTGGAATATTAACAATACTAAATCTTCTGACCATTGGGCATGGAATATCTGTATATTTATTTCAACTTTATTTTGTTCCAGTATACAAATTCTGCACTTCTTTTGTTAAACTAATTCCTAAGTATTTCGTGCTATTGTAAATGGAATTGTTTTATTATAATTTCCTGCTTAGAGTGTTATTGCAGTTTATTTTTGTATGTTGAACTTGTATCCTGCAACCTTGCTGAATTTATTAGTTATAAGGCTATTTTTATGGCTTTCTTAAGATTTTCCATATACAAGATCAAGCCACCTGTAAATAGAGGTAGTTTTACTTCTTCCTTTCTAATATGGATGCTTTTTATTTCTTTTTTCTCTCTTCATTACCCTGTTCTGCACAGATTGAGTACTCACTAGAAGGCAGCCATATTTTTATCTGAGTCCAGCCACAAATTCAGATACTGAAATGCACAAAGCCTGGAAACCACATAAGCGTGGTCAGAATCTAAACTGTTTCTGAATGCTCTCTAAAATTGCTTTGTTTATTTCTGTTCTTTTTTTTTTGAGAGAGAGAGAGAGAAAGAGAGAGAACGAGAGAGTGAGAGCAAGAGAGGAAGCACAAATGAGAGTATGAGCAAGAGCAGAGGGAGAGGGAGAGAGAATCACAGGCTTCATGCTAGCATGCATGAGATCTGAGATCATGCTCTGAGATCATGACCTGAGCTGAAATCAAGAGTTGGAAACTTAACTGAACTGAGCCATCCAGATTCCCTATTTCTGTCCTGTTTACCTTTAGAATTCGGTAGCATCTTTTGAAAATGCCAGCATGCTTTATTCATGTTAGGAAGAATCATATGGATTGTCTTTTGTTTTGATCTAAGACAATACATTAAAGCGAGAGCACTCTTTTGGGGAGCAAAGGGCATGAAAGAGATCGTGATCCAACAGAGAAAATTCCAGGGACTAGGTGAGATTCAGAGGGATGAGGTCTTAATCAGTTTCACCTCTAACTATGAGATTCTACTACCTAAGCTTTTCTCTCCTTGGATTTCAGAGCTCCAAGGTTTTTATTTATTCAATCATCAAACAGGCATTGGGAAGTAATGTGAGTTTAGTAGTATTTTTTAAAAGATTTTATTTATTCATTTGAGACAGAGATAGAAAGAGAGAATGAGCAGAGGTAGAGGGGTAGAGGGAGAGAGAGAAGCAGACTCCCCGCTGAGTAGGGAGCCTGACATGGGGCTCAATCCCAGGACCCTGAAATCATGACATGAGCCAAAGGCAGACACTTAACTGACTGAGTCATCCAGGAGCCCCAGTAGTATTTTTCTTAACTGGAGCATGGGCTCTGGACCCAGGTTAGGCTTGAGTTTGAGTTCCACCTAGCATTTCCTAACTCTGTGATCTTGGCCAACTTACCTAGCTCGTCTGTGTCTCTGTCGCTTCATTTGTAACAGGAGGATAATATTATCTAATACAACCTTCATGGATTTGTTGTTAAGAGTTAAATGAGTTAGAGATGCCTGAGTGGCTCAGTTGATTAAGCGTCCGCCTTCAGCTCTGGTCATGGTTCCAGGGTCCTGGAATCAAGTCCCCGATTAGGCTCCCTGCCCAGCAGGGTTTCTGCTTTTTTCTCTCCCTCTGCTTCTCCCCTCTGCTCATGCTCTCTCTGTCTCTCTCAAATGAATAAATAAAATCTTTTTTTAAAAAAATAGTTAAATTATTTAATGCATATATACATAAAGGACTTAGATAAGTTCCTGGCATATATTAAGTGCACAAAAAATGTTAAATAACTCTTAGTTTTATAGTGGTGGGAAGGTAGCTATTTTAACTTATTGTTTACATATTTAATTCTGTTTGTCTGCTCAACTACTTTTGTTCATTGTTGATATGAGGGATATGATATGACATGATATGCTCAACTTTGAGCAGTTCAAGGAACATTTCATGGAGAGGGACCCTTCCCTTCCAGAATTTTTACAGTGTGGAACCAGGAAAGCTGACTGCATCCGGGAAAGGTAAGGCAATATGCTAGTGAGCCAGCTGGTGGCAGTATTGCCAAGGAAATCAAGCAGCCCAGGAAAAGCTGGCCCTTTCCATCCAAGACTTCTTTAGACCTGAAGCTTTTTCTGTCCTCCACAGAAATTCAAGCCACGATTTCTTTCCCTGTGTTCTCCTGGTCTTGGAACACTGCCATTCCAGTCAAGGCTGCTTGGGAACCTTTTGGTGCTCTTAGCTACTCTATCTTTACTGAGCAGAGGAGAGAAATGAGGCTGAATATGTCAGTTCATTGGATGTTGGGTTTCCAATTCCCCTACCACTGACTTGCTGTTTCTTCTGCTATGCCCCCATAGATGGAGGTAAATGGCTGAGGGGAGAAGCAAAACTAACATTTTTTGAGACAGCAAGCACTGTATCAGCAATTTTATACAATCACTTCATTGAATTGCCACAAAACCCCGAGAAATTAATTTTGTCATTTACTTTAGCCATCACTCTGCTTCAGCAATTACTACTACTACTACTACTGCTGCTGCTGCTATTACTATTTTTGCTTCAGCAATTATTAACATAGATGTGGCCAGCTGTACTTCAGTTATACCTCTACTCAACACCCCTGGATTATTTTCAGGCAAATTTCACATTTCATTGCATTCTTTCATTTTTAAATATTTTCTTTAATCCCTCTAAAAGGTAAGGATCTTTTAACACACCACAGAACCATGACAACACTAAAAAAACAAACAATAGTACCTTAAGATTATTAAATATCTAGCCAGTGTTTAAATTTACCTAGCTGTCTTGTTAAAAATTGAATTTACTTTATTCAAATTAAGGTCTAAACAAGACCCATTGACTGCATTCATTTGATATGTGACCTGTGAACCATTTTACATGGAAAGAAACTGAGACTCAGAGAAGATCATCTGTTCACTTCAAAAACAATTCTCTACTGAATCAGACCTGGTACCAAATATTGGGGATACAAAGGTTAGGAAGACACAAGACTTTGCTCTCTTATACTTCTGTGATGCTCTGTGAATGTATCACGGGACTTACCACATTACACTATTGATATGTGGTTATGTATCTGTCCTCCCAGGTAGATGCCAAATTCCTTAAAAGGCAAGGGGCATTTTATAGTCAACATTGTATTATTAATACCTAGTATAGTTCTGAGTACATGGTAGGTATTTAACAACCGCGGGGGTGGGTGGCTAGTAATTGGATAGTGGGAACCAGTGAAGAGTTTCAAGCAGGGCAGTAGCATGATAAGATTTTCACTGTAGGTAGGTACTCAGGTTGTCAGTTGGACTGGAGGCATGACAGACTGGAGGTAGAGAGGAGACTTTTGCTGAGTCCATGCTAGAGAGGATGAGAGCCAGACTAGGACAATGGCAGTGAGTATAGAGAAGAGAGGACAGATTGGAGAGTTACAAAGGATGTGGAATTGGCAGGATTTGGGAATTTATTAGATGTAGAGAATAAGAGAGAATGAGGAGATCCAGGTTTCTGGCTTGGGTACTAGTTGTGCAACCAATAGATTCAGAGTAAAAAAAGAAAGAAAAACAAGTTTGGGGTGGAGGAGATGAGTTCTGCTTTGGACATTATAAGGGTTTGTCTCTCTGATCTTCAGGAGATAATATTCATGTTATGTGTGAGGCAAAGGGTTAGGAGTGAAGATCTGGGAGTCACTGCATATAGGTAGAGCTTGAGAGCCTGACAGTGGATGCCATCACTCAGGGAGAAGACCTGCAGTGAGATTGGGAGTAGACTAAGGAGGGAACCCTGACACTCTCCAAGGGACTACAGAAAGAGAAGCCCATGAAAAAGATGGAAAAGGAATAGACAGGGATATTAGAAGAAGACAGGAGAATGTGTTGCCAGAGAAGCAAGGTAGCAAAGAGTTCAGGAGAGGGGGATTGGAGGTTGGGTGATATTTTTGAGGCAGATAAGGAGATGGTGGTTGAGAAAAGTTGAGTGCAGCCAGAGAGTGGTTGCTGGTGGAAGAGTGATGGGAAATAAGCCCAGAAAGCCCTCATCCAAAAGGAAAAAAAAACACACACACACACCCCTTAGTCACCAGGCTAAGGAGTTAAGGCTTCATTCTGTAGATAATGGGGAGTCATCAAGAAGTTTAAAACAGAAAAAGAAAGAAATGTAAAATAGGTGTGACTCAGAGCACCTGGGTGTCTCAGTCAGTTAAGCATCTGACTCTTGGTTTTGGCTCAGGTCTTGACCTCAGGGTCCTGAGGTGGATCCCCACATGCTCAGCGGGGAGTCTGCTTGAGATTCTCTCTCTCTCCTTTCCCCTCTGTCCCTACCCCCTGCTTGTGATCTCTCTTTCTAATATAAAGAAATACAATCTTCAAAAAACAGAACAAAACAAAAAATAAAACAGGAAAGACCTGAACAGATCGGGTGCTCTAGATGGGCAAGGCTGAGACATCATAGAAATGCTGTGGAGAAATGGGACTGAAGCAGGGCTCATTTGAGTGGAATAAAATGGATCTTGGGCAGTGAAGGTAGGGACTATCTTTTAAGATCTTTAATAGGTAAAATTGGCAGGCATTGAAAATGGTAGTTAACACTCATTGAGCACTTTATATATGCCAGGCATTATTCTCCGTGCTTATGTGAATTATCTTCCATAATTCCCATAACCAACCTCTGATACAATGTTACTAACCTCATTTTATACATGAGGAAACTGAGGTACAGAGAGATAAAGCAATTTTCTGAGGATCACCAAGCTCAGAAACTACAGAGCATAGATTCAAGCCTAGGTGGTTAGTTCTAATGTACCCTAACCTGGTTCACTCTTAATTTCTAGATTATTTTGCCTCGACCACATTGGCAAGTGAGTGGGTTGTCAGTTAGAATCAGTTTCAGCTGTGAGTTATCAGACATCCCAAATAACAATTGAACAGGATAGGAATTCATTTCTCTTTTGTGTTAAATCCTGAAGGGCTTAATGTCCTATCATCTCCACAGTGTGAGACTTTGCTTCATGATATAAGATAGAGCTCCAGCCATCACATTCATGTCCCAAGCAGCAGAATGCCTGGTGGAGGAAAGGGGAGAACAGATAATGGGGACAAACTAGCAGTCTCTGCTATAAGAGAAATTCCAGGACTCTGCCGTGAATGATTGCATGGAAGTTAAGATAGAAAACACAGGAGATCTGGTAGATCTTTATTGTTTTCCCAATGTCTTTCCCTTACCCTGTAAATAAAACCCTCTGTTTTGGCAGGGGTGGGTGCTGCTTCTTTCCTGTCCAGCTATGCAGTTCTTTTTTTTCTTCTTTTAAGATTTTATTTATTTGAGACAGAGAGTGAGAGAGGAAGAGAGAGGGAAATAGCATAAGCTGGGGAAGGGACAGGAGGAGAAGCAGTCTCCCTGCTCGTGTGGGGCTGGATTCCAGGATGCTGGAATCATGATCTGAGCCAAAGGCAGACACTTAACTGACTGAGCCACCCATGTGCCCCAGTCATGCAATTCTTTTTTAATATTGTAGTTATTTACTTAGAGCAAGCAAGAGAGAGAGAGAACGAGAGAGCGAGAGAGTGAGCATGATCAGGGGGAGGGGCAGAAGGAGAGGGAGAAGCAGACTCCTGCTAAGCAGGGAGCCCAACACGGGGCTGGATTCCAGACCCCTAGATCATGACCTGAGTGGAAGGCAAGTGCTTAACCAACTGAGCTGCCTAGGTGCCCCACCCCCCAGCCATGCAGTTCTAACAGAAGCTTCCAAAGATAGTTGATTTCATTGGTTGATATATGGACATGAGATCTTGATCAGAACAATCAAAATACTTCAATTTTTTTTCTGACTTAAGAGGGGGAAAATATTGTGTCCTATGTTTGTGGTGTAGCTGGGAGATATGTGACCAGGAACTGCTCTTAGGCCCTTTAACAGCCACAGGGAGGAAGTTTATCTGAGAGAATGCAATCAACATGCAGGGTGAGCACTAGATTCCTATCAGTGTTCAAGTCTCCGGGTCTTAATTGCCCTTGAGGCCCAACTACATCCATGTCCTTCCTAAGATTATATGAGAATTCCAATAAATTTCCTCTTTTGTTCAAATTAAACTTGTGTTTCTGTCCCTTGCAATTAAAGTCCTGATTAAAGCTGTGTTTTAAAAGTTATTTCTGGAATCAGTGTAGATGTGTTTAGGGTCTCTGTGTATATTGAGGTGGGGGTCATACTAAAAAGCAACCAAAGGCAAGGAGATGATTTATGAGACTATTTTAATAGCCAACATGAGAAATAATAAGTATCTGAACTAAGGTGATGTCAGTGGGTTAACTCCTGGCCAGGCTTGTCATGTTTCTTCTAGACCTTGAACCAGTTCCCCATATCTGCAGGCTGGTTATCTTTACCTGGATGGAATACAACTGGTCACTCTTCATAATAAGCATATTTTCCACTATGTTCTTGGGAATAGTTATGATAGCTGCTTAAGAAGTCCTATTAATTCCAGGGGTGCCTGTGTGGCTCAGTTGGTTGGACATCCAACTTTGTTTCTGCTCGGGTCATGGTCTCATGGGCTGTGGAATCAAACCCCACCCCATTGAGCTGTCCCTGTTGAGGCCCCCCTCTGTTCTGTCAAGCCCCTGTTGAGCCCTGTGGCAGGCTGCCTGCTCAGTGGGGAGTCTGCTTGGGATTCTCTCCCTCTTCTCCCCCCTCTCACCACTCTCTTCCTCTCTTATTCTCTCTCTCTAATAAAGAAACAAATATTAAAAAAAAAGTCCTGTTAATTCCAGCATATAGATTGTCAATAGTATGAATAAATAGTGGTCAAATGGTTGATCAATTTATTGATCAGCTGATACAGCAACTAAGCCCACTAGTTAAGGAGAGAGCATTGCCTTTCTCCTTCAGTATGGGTCACATTTTCTATTTCTGACATACCCATTTTGATTTGTCTCATAGACATCCTAGAAGACATATTGTAGAGAATTTAGATTCCATTATGTCCCCCTGAAGAGTATTGATTTGTTTGTTTGTTTGTTTTAACAGGCAGTAAACTTGACTGAGCTAAAATTCCATAGTCAATCTCCCTGGTAGTAAGCAACAGCTTAAATTTCAATTCAGTACTTTTAGATTTAGGGGATGCATGCATGGTTCACAGGTCAGCCAGAGATTTGGACAGAGTTTATACAAAGAATTTAGGGCTCCACCAGTCAGGATCTCTTCACTCCAGGATTTTACCCCCACATATTTCAGATGCTGAAATCCTGAATTCTGCCTTCTAGTAGAGATTCAGTTTTACCCACTGATTAAGGCCTGCCCTATAGCTAAAAACCTTAAAGAATGGGAATACCACCTAGTTCTAATCCTAATCCTATCTTTTAAGTATAGATTCTCTTCCAGTTTCTTCCTGCTTTGGGTTGTCAGCACTTTGAGGTAGTTGTTTTTTACTATCTTGTCCAGAGTATATTGTTACATTTGAGGGTAGGTGGGTTTGATAGAAGCTACTTGGTCATTTAGTGAAAGCCAGAAACTGGTCACATTTATATAACCTGTTTCCAATATGGCAAGAATGTTCTAGTAGGGTAGTAAGAAATTATACCCAGGATCCTGATATTAGTTCCTGATTACATGGCTTGATGAAAGCAGTTTTTATAACCAGATAAGCTAAACGTGATGAAGTTTCAGGATGACAGTTTCAGGAGAAGCCTGATAATCTCCTTGTTGGGCTTTCCCGTGAGCTGAAAATAACTTCATTGTTAACAGACAGAATCCTGCTAGCACCAATCTGAGTGCCTCTTTCCATGAGGTGCTTTACTCTTTAAATATTCCCTATCCCGATATCTCTTGGTCACCTCTGCTTTTAAAAAACATTATTTGAGGGGAGTCTGATTGGCTCAGTCAGTAAAGCATGTGACTCTTGACCTTGGGATTGTAAGTTCAAGCCCCACGTTGGGTGTGGAGATTACTTAAAAATAAAATCTTTAAAAATATTTTAGGGGCACCTGGGTGGCTCAGTCAGTTAAGTGTCTGCCTTTGGCTCAAGTCATGATACCAGGGCCCTGGGACTGAGCCCTGTGTTGGGCTCCCTGCTCATTGGGGAGTCTGCTTCTCCCCTTGCTTTACACCCTCCCCTGCTCTCTCTCTCTCTCTCTCAAATGAATAAATAAAATCTTTTAAAAAATTTAGAAACATTATTTGAGTTTATTGCAGTAAACTATAATTTCTATATAAATCATAGATGCTTATAACAGGCCAAGACCCCTACTCAGTCCTCTGCCAGATATAGTATCTGCAATGGAGAAGAATGGATAAATTAAAGAGCTTCATAGCATGTTGGATGGTCAGGGATTGGTAACAAAAGTATACAAGGGAGGATTTGAGAGAGAGTAGACTTAAGGATCACTTCCAAGTTTCTTCCTTGGTCATCTGGAAGGATGGTCAATATAGGATAGAGGCTATAACAAAGAGAGCAAGTTTAAGACAGAAGATGAATTTGGCTTTGGCCACATTTGAGGTATCATCCAAGTCAGAGTACATATGAGTCTGGAGGACTGGACAAATATTGAGGAATCCTCCGTAGACAAATAATAGATAAATCCATAAGTGTGGGTGGTGTAACCAGATAGCATGTGCAGAGTGAGAAGAGAATTGATAACAAAGCCCACTAGTTAAGGGGAGAACATAAGAAATGAGTCACTTCAGGAGAAATAGCCAAAAAAATTAAAGGCACACCAAAAAAAAAAAAAAAAGTGGCATGTAGAAGCCAGGGGAGGAGAGTTTCAGAAAAGAGTTAGTGGTCATTAGGGCCCAATTCAGCAGGAAAAGCAAGCAAAGTAAGTACTGAGAAGTATGCACAGGATTTAAGGACTAAGAGGTCTTTACCTCAGAGATTGTGATTACAGTGGAGTGACAAGGAGTGTTGCCAGACTGCAGTGGATTGAGGAGTGCACAGCTGTGGTAGACTTTAACATGTGGCTCCTATTAGCCATTTGTCCCAGTAATCATTCCCCTGTTATGTCACCTATTCTTGAATCAGGTGAGTCTTCTAAATAAGTTTAACTGATAGAATGCAGGGAAATGATGCTGCCTGACTTCTAAGTGTAGGTCATAAGTCTTACAAATTCTGCCTTGCTCTTTTGGAACCCTGAACAATCATGTAAGAAGTCTGATCGCCCTGCTAGAGAGATCACATGAAGAGAACATGAGACAACATAGACAGAGAGAGAGAGAGAGCAAGCAGCTCAGCTGTGCCCAGCATTGCAGGTATTCCCACGAAGGCACCAGGTATGAAGGAAACCATCCTAGACCCTCAAGATCAGAGAGGGAATGAGCTAGAGAGATAGTAGTAGACTTAATTTCATTGTTTCAAGAGTAAAGAAATTTTAGATGATCACAAAGTTCAAGGTATGACTATGGAGGAAGGTCACTGGAGATAAGAGGATCAAGGGAGTAAGAGGCCAGGCTGTTAGATGAGTAAAAATGTGAAACTTGAAATCACTGAAGATAACGGGAAAATTTGGGGTTAGAGAAGTAGAAATAAATTGAGATGCCATATTCCTCAGTGAATATAAGGGAGGGGAAGGTGTCCATAGCTGATACAGTAAGAAGACTGTGATATACCTTAAAGAGAAAATGCATGCACAAAATAAGCTTCATTCATGCATGAGTTGTAGTGTTGTTGACTGTGAGTTTAATTTATTGAAATAGGGATGCCTGGGTGTTTTAGCTGGTTAAGCATCTATGTTAAGCTAAGGCCATGATCCCAGGGCCCTAGGTCTGAGTCCCACATCAGGCTCCTTGCTCAGTAGGGAGCAATTCTTAGTGAGTATTTTTACACCTTTATCAAAAATCAGGTAGAGGGGCTCCTGGCTGTTTCAGTCAGAAGAGCATGTGACTCTTGGTCTTGGGGTCATGAGTTTGAGTCCCATGTTGGGTGTAGAGATTACAAAAAAAATAAGTAAACTTTTAAAAAAAATCATTTGGTGGTTACCTGGGTGGTACAGTTGGTTGAGTGTCAACCTTCACCTCAGGTCATGATCCCAGAGTCCTGGGATCAAGTCCTGTGTCAGGCTCCTTGCTCAGTGGGGAACCTGCTTCTCCCTCCCCCTCTGCCTGCTGCTCCCCTTGCTTGGGCTGTCTTTCTCTCTGACACATAAATCAAGTCTTTAAAAAAAATCAGTTGAACATATTTGTATTGGTCTATTTCTGGGCTCTCCATTTTCTGTGATCTATTTCCATCATTCCTGTAATATCACACCGTCTCAATCTACTATAGCTAGCCAAAATTGTTTTAGCTATCATAGTTACTTTGGTTTTCCTCATAAATTTTAGAATAAGCTTGTCTGCATCTATGAAAGGTCTTCCTGGGATTTTGATAGTGATTATGTTAAACCTATAGATTACTCTGGAGAGAATTGACATCTTTACTGTGAGTCTTCCAATCAATGAACATTACATGTCTCTCCATTCATTTAGATTTTTGCTTCCTTGCTTGCTTTCAGAAAGCTTGCTTTTACAGAAAGGAATACACCCATGAGATGAGAGGACTAGTAGATTCTCAGTGGCTTCATTGTGCTTTGCATACTCCAAAGCCTCAGTTGCCTCATTTGTGGTGAGAGTGTCCTCATAACGTAATTGTGAAGTCTTAAAGAGACACTACAAGTCTGAGTCCTGCCACTGACATGCTTACTTCCCTCCTTAATGTTCTCCTGTTTAGCTTTTGGGCCCTCTTCAGTCTCATCTGTAAATCAACATGTGATAATAGTGAGATTGACTTCCAAGGGGTTATTCTGAGGAAGTGATGTGTGAATTCAAGAAAAGCACCAGGGAGATTGCCTGATTGGAGTAAAACCACCATAAGCACTGGTTGTAATCATGTTATTAAATGAATATAGTAATGTCAAGCTCTAACTGTTGATAGAAATTAAGGAGTTAGTCCAAAGACCTAGCACAAATCAGGAGCAGGATCTTGCCTAGGGTTCGGGACAGTGAAGGAAGTTGATCCTAACACAATAGATAACATGAAAGAGAATGCCAGAATCAAGGGCCTGCTATGATCCAATTTTTATTTAAGAAAAAAGAACAAGAGCATTTAGGAAGTATGTTTGTGTTTGTGTAAAAGCAGTTCTGGAAGAACACACATCAGACCACTGCACAAAGTTGGGGAAAATTTTACTTTCACTTTATCCCCTTCTGGGTTTGAAAGCTGTTTCATTTTATTTTATTTTATTTTTAAGATTTTATTTATTTATTTATTTGACAGACAGAGATCACAAACAGGCAGAGAGGCAGGCAGCGGGGTGGGGTGGGGTGGGAAGCAGGCTCCCTGCCGAGCAGAGAGCCCAATGCGGGGCTTGATCCCAGGACCCTGAGATCATGACCTGAGCTGAAGGCAGAGGCTTAACCCACTGAGCCACCCAGGTGCCCCCAAAGCTGTTTCATTTTAATTGAGCATATACTATGCTAAACCATGTTAAAATAAATTATTTTCTTTCACGGTCAACCAATAAAAAAATTAACCCGTCAACAAATTATACAAAAGAATTTCAGGACAGTTTCACTCGGACTTCTCTTCCATTCAGCCTCCTGCCTGGCCCTTGGGCTTCCTAACTTTCTTGGCATAGCAGCTCCAATCCTCCAGCATTCCTTCAGCAGTTAGTCTTCTGCAGAGAAGTTTAACTGCCATCTTCCTCTAGTCCCAGGCCATCTGAGCTCCATCCAGACTCACTCACTTTCTGTGCTAAGCAGGCATCCCTGCAACTATCTTCTTCTTTTTTTTTTTTTAAGATTTTATTTATTTTTTTGACAGACAGAAATCACAAGTAGGCAGCAAGGCAGCAGAGAGAGAGAGAGGAGAAAGCAGGCTCCCCACTAGGCAGAGAGCCTGATGCAGGGCTCGATCCCAGGACCTGAGATCATGACCTGAGCCGAAGGCAGAGGCTTAACCCACTGAGCCACCAACGCACCCCTGCAACTACCTTCTTAATGCAAAGATAGTTCCTGTTCTAAAAGGAATTAATTGATTAATTTCACTTAGAGGTTTATTTATTTATTTTAGAGAGAGTGAGTGGTGAGGAGGGTCAGCAGGGGAGGGAGAGAGAGAATCTCAAGCAGACTCAGCTCTGAGTGTAGGCCCAGTACAGGGCCTGACGCAGGACCCAATGTGGGGCCCAATGCAAGGTTTCATCACATGACCCTGAGATTATGACCTGAGCCAAAGCCAAGAATCCCGTGTTCAACCGACTGAGCTACCTAGACGACCCTCACTTACAAATTTTTACTCTCTCCTTCATATGGGTTGTAAAGTAGCCTAAGGCCATTGAGTTTAATGAAATTCCCTGTAAAGAGGCTGAAATGGAGGGCCTATGTAATACCATCTACAAGGCTGTTCAGAGTTTGAAGAGAGCTGTTTGGTATAGTTGTGATGATCATCGGTGGTGCAACATTTACAATGCACCAGATTCTCTTTTGAACACTTTGCAAGTAATGGGGCCCCTGGGTGGCGCAGTCAGTAAGCTTCTGACTCTTGGTTTTGGCTCACATCCTGATCTCAGGGTCTTGAGTTCAAGCCCTGTATGGCTCTACACTCAGCATGGAGTGGTGCTTAAGACTCTCTCTGCCCCCCCAACTAAATAAATAAATCTTTTAAAAAATAAATACTGAAAGTATTAATTCATTTAATTCTCACTACAACCCTAGGAGGGACTTCCTGTTACTACTCCATTGTACCAATGAGAAATCTGAAGTACAGAGAGGTTAACTACCTTGCCCAAGTTCACACAGCTTGTAAGGGAATGAACCAGAGTTTAGGAATGAATGCCCAAGTCATGTCCTTCCTCTCTTTATCCAACTGCCCAACCTCTACATAGGCAAATTTTCCACTTTTACACAAAGTGCAGTACTCAGATTGGAATCACAGTATTACTACTTGAAGAGCTCAGCCAGTGCCCCACTCCCAAAAGCTGGACTGAGGAAAATGGCTTAGTAGGTACAGTGTAGCAACATGTGTAGCTTGAAACAGATTTGTGGTTATCTTATTTTTCATCAATATGTTACTGAAAGTAGTTTTATTCTTATAAAAGAAGGATTTAGAACAGCCCAGCATAGAAAGGAGTGATGTAGTTCTTTCGAGAAAAAGTAAGTGAGGTACTGATGTGGGAAACAAAGGCAAAATAAAAAATTAAATTTCCTTATTGCCTACAGCCCATCAACAAGTCCTTGAAACAGGCATAGTGGCCTTTCTCTAGGAACTCAGCTGCCTCAGTGTTAATGCTTTGCTAAGGGCCAAAGACAATCTTAGCCCATTCCTCCAGGATCTTGTAAGTCTACTTTAACATATAAAAATTCCTTTGGAAACTTCCTTTATCCCTAACCCCCTAGATACATGTTGGCAGTCATTCCCCAAGTATATGATCCACTGATACATATCTGAAGGGTCTTATGACTAGGGTTTTACTAGACAGTAATAAATGATCTTTTCCTAATAATAGCTAGCCCCCTCAAGGTCCTAGAAACCCTGCTTCCAAAATTCCTTAGAGACTTGTGCTTTCCCTAACCAGCTCCCAACTTGGAAGTACATAATTAGCCACTCCTCATGACCCCAGTGAAACTCTTTCTGCTCATGGGTCCTGTCCCTATGCTTTAATAAAACTAGATTTTTGCCTCAAAGATGTCTCAAGAATTCTTTATTGGCTGCTGACTCCAAACCCCAACATTTTCTACATCAAGTACCTCAAGATACAGTAATCAGCTATGGTGAAGGTAAGTGTTTAGAGCTGTGAATCTGCAAATTTACAGAAATCATGTCCACCTTGAGACTAAATTCTGCCATGAGTCTTCAACAGAAAAGTGCCTGCATTTTCTGGAAATGGATAAACATGTAGAACTGAGTGATAATGAAAAATCTGCTTTTTAGCCAAGTTTATAGAATCTACCTCAAACAGTACTCAAAAGCAAATTTAAAGCCAAAGCACATATATTTAAAGTGAAGAAAGACTGAAAATATATGTGGCAAATATATTAATAATAATATAATAATATATATAATATAATAATTTAGGTAGGATAGAAGGGAGGATTAATAAAGATAAGAGTAGAAATCAATAAAGTAAAAAACAGAAAAACCAATAGAACAGTCAGCTGAACCAAATGTGAATTTGTCCAAAGGACTAGTAGATATGCCTCTGGAAAAACTGACCCAGAATAAAGAGAAATGCACAAATAAAATGAACTGAATATGTCCTTTCAATATGGTTAAAATGGTGAATTTCATGTTATATGATTTTATCCCAATAAAAAAAAATTTGGGGGGGGCGCCTGGGTTGCTCAGTGGGTTAATCCTCTGCCTTGGGCTCAGGTCATGATCCCAGGGTCCTGGGATCGAGTCCCACATTGGGCTCGCTGCTCAGCGGGGAGCCTGCTTCCTCCTCTCTCTCTGCCTGCCTCTCTGCCTACTTGTGATTTCTCTCTCTCTGTTTCAAATAAATGAAAATCTTAAAAAAAATTTGGAATGAAAAATATAACTATGAGATATCTATGTGAATAGAGTACAGAAAATCATACCATTTGATATGATATCTACTAATTGACTTAAAGTACCCCATTAAGGGACACCTGGCAGATTGAGTTTGTGGAGCATGCAACTCTTCATGTCAGGGCTCTGAGTTCAAGGACCACATTGGGTGTAGAGATAACTTAAAATCTTTAAATAGGGATGCCTGGGTGGCTCAGTCAGTTAAATGTCTGCCTTTGGCTTGGGTCATGATCCCAGGGTCCTAGCATCAAGTTCCACATTGAGCTTCTTGCTCAGAGGGGAACCTGCTTCTCCCTCTGCCTGCTATCCCCCCGGCTTATGCCCCCACTCCTGAAAAACAAATAAATAAAATCTTTTAAAAAAATGCTACAACTGAGCAACTTAAAAAAAAAAAAACTTTTAAATAAATAAATAAAGTACCTTATTAAAAATGTGGGGGGGATTATAGATGAAACAAGATATGCAAAGTGTTGATAATTCTTGACGCTGGGTGATGGGAACATGGGAGTTTACTAAACCATTTTCTATACTTTTGTGTGTGTTTGAAAAGTTCCATTAAAAATGTTAAGGAAAAAAACTAAATTATTTGAAAGTTTAAGTAATTTGGTGATTCCTTAGACCTGAATTGATCACTAAATATTACATATTAAATTCTAGGGGTACCTGGGGGGCTCTGTTGGTGGAGCATGCAACTCTTGATCTTGGGGTTGTGAGTTCAAGCCCCATGTTAGGTGTAGAAATTACTTAAAAAGCATAAAATCTAAAAAACAAAAATAAAGTCTAGTAGCTCAGAGTCAAAGAGTATTTTAAAGATATTAAGAAATAAGGAAGGGTCCTAAATGTGAGCCAGTGCTACCAAAGTAGGTCATGTCATGGGCCTACTACCCCTCTGTTTCCTGTGGAACATAGTCCTTCATTCAGGAACTCTACTTCTAGGAATGTATCCTCAGGAAATAATTGGTCACATGTGCCAACCTGTATGTGACTCAGGATGTTCTTCTCAGTAGGTTTATGATAGTGGAACATCAGAAACATGAATATACAGATGCTGGTTCAACAAACCATGATTATAAGCAAATAATTGGATATGATACAGATATGAAAAATAATCTATTTAAACATCTTGGACCTCATTTTTTTTTTTGTTTGTAAAAAGGAAGAAAGAAAAAAGAGGCTGTACTCCTCAGCTAGTTTGATGAGGTCAGCAAATCTTTGATACCAATATCTAACAAGGACTTTAAAAGAAGGGAAAATTACAGGCTAATATCTCTTTTGGACAAAGATACAAAAATCCTAAACAAAATATTAGCAAATTGAATCCAGTGGTATGTAACAATTATCATAAATCGGGATCAAATGAATCAGGACCTGGCCCCTGGGTGGCACAGTAGTGAAGCATCTGCCTTCAGCTCAGGTCTTAATCCCAGGATCCTGGAATCCAGCCCCACATCTGGCTCCCTGCTCAGCAGGGAGTCTGCTTCTCCCTCTGCCCCTCCTCCCTGCTCATTTGCGGGAGCACTCTCTCTCTCTCAAATAAATAGAATCTTTTTTAAAAATTAAAAAAAAATAAGGACCAAATCCAGGAATGCCTGATTGTTTTATTATTAGAAGACCAAATGATGTAATTTAACATATTAAGAGAGAAAAGGAAAAAAAAAGATATGATCATCTTAGTAAGTACAGAAAAAGCATTCAATAATGTTCAACATCCATTGAAGATTTTAAAAACTCTTAGTAAATTCGGAATGAAAGGAAATATCTTTACTCTGATAAATGGTATACCAAAATCTGTAGCCAGTGTCACACTTAATGTTAAATTGTTGAAAGTGATCCTTTTGAGTTCAGGAATAAGATAAGGATGTTCCTTCTCACTACTTTTGTACTCTAGGTCCAAGCCAGTGCAGTAAGACAAGAAAAAGAAATAAAATGAATATGGGTTGGAAAAGAAGTAAAATTATTATTTGCAGATGATATGCTTGTGTATGTAGAAAGTTCTAAAGAAGCTGCAGATAAAAATTTACAATCATTCAGAGGGATTAGTAAATCAGTATGCAAAATCAACATCAAAAGATCAATTAGATTTCTATATACCCGCAATAAACACTGAGAAAATGAAATTCAAACAATATATTTACAAAAGCATAGAAAATCAAGTACCTTGAACTAAACTTAATAAAAGATGTGTAGGGGCACCTGGGTGGCTCAGCCGTTAAGTGTCTGCCTTTGGCTTGGGTCATGATATCTGGGTCCTGGGATGGAGCCCCACATTAGGTTCCCTGCTCAGAGGGAAGCCTGCTTCTCCCTCTTCTACCCCCCGCCCCCCGCTTGTGTTTCTTCTCTTACTCTCTCTGTCAAATAAATAAAAAAATAAAATCTTTAAAAAAATAAACGAATGTGTAAAACTTTAAGTGAAGTTTATAAAGCTTTATTGACAATATCTAGTATTTGTGAGTATGTGGAGCAAAAGTACCCCCTTTTAAAAATTATGTTCAGTTAGCCAACATATAGTACATCATAAGTTTTTGCTGTGGTAACGGGAATTCTTAAAACACTGATGGTGGAAGTGGCCGTTGGTACAACTTTGGTAGACAGTTTGGTAGTCTCTAGTGAAGTTGAAAGTACACATATGCTACAAGCCAGATTTCACTCCTCGGTGTGGGGTGCTCTGATCCAAAGGGGGCTGTCAGGTGCGGGCAGTGAAAGAGATCACCCAAGGCAGAACAAAATAGATAGAAGTTTATGAAATAAACCACAGTGGGGAGAGGAAAAGACAGCAAAAGAGAGATTGTCTGCAACTAGGCTGTGATGAGGTGCTCCAGTTATAGGGTGGAGTAAGGGAGGATGAGGACTTATAGAACTTTCCCTTTTTTTGGTAATTTTAGGAACTGTGCCTGGCTGTAGTTGGTAAGTTCGGACCCATGGCTATTTCCAGGTGGGTTAGTTAATGAGCCTGTTTGCATTCAGCTCGGTGGGTGGTCGCAGTCTTGGGCCCTTTTGCTTGCTCCAGTTTCCCTTGCTCAAGCCTATTGCCTTGAAGTATACCCTATGTGCACCAGGAGACAGAATAAAAAGATGTTCATAGAAACATTTTTCATAATTGCCCCCAAAATGGAAACAACCCAAATGTCCACCAACAGCGGAATGGATACTTTCTCGTAAGTTCCTAGAATGGAATGCAGTAACGCAATGCTGAGAATGATGGACTAATTAATGCTATATGCAAAAAAGTTGAATCTCAGGGGCGCCTGGGTGGCTCAGTGGGTTAAGGCCTCTGCCCTCGTCTCAGGTCCTGGGATCGAGCCCCACATAGGGCTCTCTGCTCAGCAGGGAACCTGCTTCTTCCTCTCTGTCTGCCTCTCCTCCTACTTGTGATCTCTGTCTGTTAAATAAATAAAATCTTAAAATAAAAAGTTGAATCTCAGAAAACTAACCATAGGGACAATGAGCCAGATAGAGGATACATGCATTATAGTTCTATTTATATAAAGTTCTAAAACAAAACAATGGCATTTGGAGATTCATATTTGAGTGGTAAAGCTCTAGAGAAAAGCAATAATAATAATAATAATAGCTGTAACTGTCATGAGAGTGGTTTGATGGGTAGGGATTTCCTGAGTATGGCAATATTCTATTTCTTGATCTCTGTGGTGATTTGCTTTATAGTAATTTGTTAAGCTGTATATTTACACTCTATGCATTTTCTATTTTTCCCCTCTTAAGTAAGAATGTCTTAGAACCTGAAGATAATATTAGGATCTATCTCAGGATTTATTCTGAGAATGAAATGATGCCATGTAGAGTTCTTAGAATATGCCTGGCACTTTGTAAGACTTTAATAAATGCTATCTAAAGCTATCGAAAGCATGTTGGGTTAGCTATTGAAACCCAACAGAACACTGCTGTTATTATGGTTTTTCTTATTTGTTGCCAGGACTTCTCAGCTTGCTGTTTCTCTTTTATTTCTGTTAATGCTGTCTTCTGAGTTATTGGTGTTAATTTTTCACTTTCATCACTCTTAACTGCAGAAATCTCTCTCCAATCCAGAGATAAAATAAATATTTATTTTCTTGCAGAATTAAAAGGGGTTGCTTTTGAATGTTTGATCCTTTTTATTCTTTCAACAACATATATTTTTTCAGAATTTGTATATATTTGCACAAAACCTATATTTATTTTTCAAATTGACCTAAAATTCATATTTAGTGTCATAATGAGGGAAAGCAAACTGATCCTTTTTTCTAATGTGGTAGTGAACTCTCCCTAGCACCACTAATTGTACAATTAATCCCTCCCCCACGGATTGCTGCTGCTTTCTCCTCTTGCATATGTTAAATTCACAACTATTTGTACCTGAAGCATAGGCAGGAAACAACACAGTGCTTGAATAGAATGTAATGATGCAACTGAAGACAGGGGAGGGGGTAGTTGTCAGGCAGCAGGAGGTCTGGCTGCAACTCAGCAGGAAAGAAAAAGGTAGAAAAAGCCTCCTTTCTGTCAAACCAAAGTTACTTAGAAGATTCCATCCTTGGGGCACCTGGCTGACTCAGGTCATGATCCCAGGGTACTGGGATGGAGTTCCAGGTCAGGCTCTCTGCTTGGTAGCCTGCTTCTACCACTCCCCATGCATGTTCTCTCCTGCTCTTTTTCTGTCAAGTAAATAAATAAAATATTTTTTTAAAAAAAGATCTTTTTAAAAAAGATTTTATTTATTTATTTATTTATTTGACAGAGAGAGAGAGAGAGAGAGAGAGAGAGAGATCACAAGTAGGCAGAGAGAGAGAGGGAAGCAGGCTCCCCGGTGAACAGAGAGCCCAAGACGGGGCTCAACTCCAAGACCCTGAGATCATGACCAGAGCTGAAGGCAGAAGCTTAACCCACTGAGCCACCCAGGCGCCCCAAAATCTTTTTTTTTAAAAGAAGTTTCCATCCTTGTGTGTGACATCCTTGTGTGTTCCATCCTTGTATGTGACTTGCTCTTACGATGTTTGGCTAAGCAATTCATATGTGTAAAACTTGGTCTTCTCAGGTGTCATGTGCAGATAGTAATAGCACCTATGTCAGAGAATGCTGTGTATGAGAACTAACTTTAGGAAGGAGCACTGGCTTTGGAGTCAGCCAGGAGTCTCATCCCTGGCTCTATCACTAATTATCTGGCATGACCCTAGGTAGTTTCCTAATTTTCCAGCCTGTTTCCTCATCTGAAATAGGTGGCAGTTACTAGTAATTGAATTAGGGGTGCCTGGGTGGCTCGTCAGTTAAGCCTCTGCCTTTGGCTCAGGTCATGATCCCAGGGTCCCGGGATCAAGCCCTGATTTGGGCTCCTGACTTGGTGGAGTCTGCTTCCCTCTCCCTTTGCGCCCCACCCCCAACACCTTGTGCCTTCTCTTTCACTCTCTCTCAAATAAATAAATATAATTAAAAAGCTTTAAAAACACTAATTGAATTAATGTCATCTAGTAAATTAGAGGGGTTCCTGGATGGTTCAGTCAGTTAAGCATCTGCTTTCCACTCTGGTCATGATCCCAGAGTCCTGGGATTGAGCCCCACATAGGGGGCCCCTGCTTAGTGGGCAGTCAGCTTCTCCCTCTCCCAATGTCCCCCTCCCTGGCTTGTGCTCTCTCTTACTCACTCTGTCTCTCTTAAATAAATAAATAAAATCTTTTAAAAATAATTTAAAAATAGTAAATTAGAAATAGTAACAGTAAGAGCTATCTTTTGGGGTTACTGATATTAAAGGGCTACTGCATTTAATGTGCTTGGCATGAGAGTATTTGGCACATAATAAGCTTTGAATAAATTGTAGTTGTGGTAGTTTTAATTTATATTGCTGTTTAGGAAAGATCGGGAAGAGAAAGAAGAAGATTCAGCAATGGAGACTGAGAAGCAGGCATTGAAAAGATCTGGGAGGGGGAAACTATGAGATGGGTGTCAAAGACCAAGGGAAAATAGTACCTAGAAGGAGGGGAATAATGCAGAGAAAGGTCAGGCTAGTCTCTCCTGAAAAGAGACTCATTCTATCTCTTAGCAATTAATGAGAGTGAAGGGGAAAGGAAAAAAAAAATCTCAAATGAAGGCTATCAGACCCCAAATTCTCTAAAAGCCTTCTCTTGGCTAACTCCCTTAGTTTGATCTGAATGCCCAGATCCCAGAGGGAAAATACATATGTCCTGAATACTGAAAAAGCCAATGTTACACAAAGTGAAATAAAGTATCAGGTTTGCATCATTTGAAAAAAAAATTCAGACAGTTTTAAGTGTACAGGATGAAGAGGAGGGTGGGGGAGGGAAGAAATGAAGATGAATCATAGAATACGTTTGCAAAGCTGTGGTCTATACTGAACCCGCAAGCTAATACCAGTGAAAAGGAGGGCAGTGGTAGGTGTCATATTCATTTTTCTTTTTCCCCTACCTGGTCCCAGAAAGAAATTATGACAGCATAAACTGTTTATTTGGATAAATTATTTCAACAAGCATTTATAGAGTAAAGCTGAGAAAAGGCCATGCTTGAATCTAGGATAGATGAATGGGCAGATCCCCTGCAAGGGAAGATTTAGAGAAAAGGAAGAATAAAGGGCTTAAAGACCAAGAGTCAGGGAATGTTGGTGGCCTTTGTGGCTTTGGGGGCCGAGTGGAGTTTCCTGTGGCCTGGGGGTGGGGGTAGAGTCTCTTTTGGCTCTGGAAAGAAGGAGGTAGCTGCCAGGGGCCCAGAAGTACCCACAGAGGGATGCAAGAAGTGGACCTTGTTGTTACAGGATTTATTTTCCTTTGGTGCCCATGGTTCTTGGCCATGCCTCTTCTGAAGAGAGAAAATGTAGGCCATATGAAGAGTGGTGGGCAGCAGAGCAAAGTTCATTGAGCGATAGTAAAGTTTATTGAGTGATAGTAAAGTTTATTGAACCATAGTACAAAGCTCCCGAAGAGGGAGTGGACCTGAGAGGGCTGCCACTAGAGTTTCTGAGTCTACGGGATATTTTGGGCTTGGTGGTGAGCTGTTTTAATTTGACTAACCCTCCATGCACCTGCCATACAATCAGGTTTTTGTCATCTACCTGTCACATGGGAAAGGGTGGAGGGTTCCTTCTAGGGTGGTGTAAAATCTTTTAAAGTGTGGTTTCCTCTTAGGGCAGAGGCCTCTTGTCCCTGCTTGCCTTTCTTCTAACTATCCTTCATCACTCATGAGCCTTTGTCCTGTCTAGTTCTCTGCTAAAGGGTCTGATGCAGAAGGCAGAAGGACCCTCCCAGGTTAAGGAGGTGAAGCTTAAGGCAAACATGGGGTGCTAAGGTTAGGTGAAGGATACTGGTAGAGCATAGGAGGCTGAACCTCCACCTCCCTCCATTGAGATAGAGTGTGTGGCTTGTGGGGGAGGCCATGAGGTCAGATTATGGGGTCAGGGATGGAGCAGGAGCAAGGAGCCAGGGAGGAGTTGATGGGAATAATTCTGGAAGGAGAAGCACTTCTTGGCAGGTTCTGGGTGTGGCAGCCCAGGGAAGGCTTCAGTGGGCTACTCACATTACCTGGCTTGTACCCCTCCCTGGAGGCCTGAGGCTGCACCCCTCTGTCCCTGTGGAGGGGTCATCAACTGCTGGCATAATTAGAGCCCCAAACACCTCCCTCCCCTCAGGACCACACAGCCCAGGGTTCTGGGTGAAATCTCCAGAGTCTGCCATTCCTATCAGTCCTGATGTGAGCCCCCTGCCCTGTCAAGGTGCCCTCTCCTCTGCCTGTCTTCTCCTCCCCTTCCCTCTACAGCTCTATGCTGCCTCTCCTCCACACACTGTCTCCTCCTGTGGCACACTCTGTCTTCTCAGTCCTATCACCTTCCTGACAGACTCCCTCAGGTCTGCATTCATTCCACTCCCTGCCTTAAATAAAATCAGCCGCCATCAATCTTGTCCTGCTCACAAGGATAGGAACCAATATACCTACGATGAACAGGGGATCCCTAAGGACAGAGGGTCATTTTTTATCACCCTCCAATCTGGGGTCGTGAGATGGGCAGGAGCAGGTATCCAGGAAAGTTCTTCTGTGATCTCTTTTTTCCTATTAATGTCCTCAGTTCTAAAAGAGCATGTGTGCTTTCTGATTCCCATGTTTTTTCATACACCCTGGCACCCAGATGACTTTTCATCGTTCCTTGGATATTCCCATTTGTTGGAGCAGGACAAGGTTAGCTTTGACTCCTTGGGCTTCTTGGTGTCCTCTAGCCTGTAACCAGGGGGAGGCTTGGGAGGTGCTGAGCTTCCTGGTACTAAATTCTCATGAGTAGCTGCTTTCTCAGTACTGAGGGAGAAAGCAGAGGGCAGGTCAGCCCAAAGGACAGTCTTATTGATGCCACCAGCTGTTGTCCAGAAGCAAGAGCCACAGTCTAACAGATCTACTCTACTCCTTCCCCAAGTGAACAGGAATGGAATTCCTGAAATACCCATTTCCCTTTTTTGCCCCCACCCCTGCCCATCAACACATTTCTCAGGATACATTAGAGAAGAAAGCATTGCAATATTAACTACTGGGTGCAGATTTGACCCTGACCTAAGAGACAGGTCAGTTGTGATAAAGGCCTTTTTGGGAGAAATTCAGGCCATTTCATCTTCCCTTTTCTTCATCTGTAAATGAGGTTGGTTAAGAACTCTATTTCACCATATGACCTTCCCCCACTAAAGCTTTTACATTTGATTCTTATTTATTTTTCCTCTATATTCCTAAAAGTAACATCATACACAGAGACATTGAACTTGATGCTTATATATATTCATTGACACAGAACTCCACAACATATATTGTTTGGTGAAAAATATACAATTTAGAAGAGCACTTATATTTGATCACTTATCTATACATATATCTATCTGGGTACACAATTACAGAGAAGTATCCAGAAGGACACTCTTCAAAGGGCTGACAATGTTTATAAAAGGATGGAGAGTTTCCAGTAATTTGTATTTTCCTTCATTTTGTGAAGGTTTAACAGAGTTATACTCCTTTCATTAAAAGAATAGTCATCAAGGAAATGGACACACACACAGAATAGATCCTTAGGCAGACAGAGGAGGGAGCAGGGACAGGGTTGAGGCCATCCCCTCCATTTTGGTGGCATCTAAGACCTTTTCTGCCCAAAATAAAACCACTTTGTGGATTAATTAATGCAGACAGAAGTCTACTTCTCCCCACCCCGCTGTTTTTCCCACATGAATACAGTTGACGGTTCACGTAGGGCTCATTCTAATACCTTACTGAAGGCCCAAAGAGGTCATTGTGTTTGCCAGGAACCTCTTTTGACTTCTCCTTCTCTGTATGTGTCAGCTCTAGCAGGTGATGACGAGATTCTCAATCACCTGGGCCTTGTTGCTCTCACTGTTACAGGTTTCCGTTGAGTAGCCCTCCTCACCACAATATGAACAGAAGATTGTGTATTTTCACTTCCTGGCTCTACACACATCCCCAGGACCATTATTCTTATACCCAGAACCCCCCACTGGTGTAAGGAGATTGAGCCCAGGAACAGTTGGTGCAATCAATGACCAGTATTGGATCAAGAGGTCTGGCCCTCTTTTGAGGGGTGGGGCTTCCAGGGATGTAAGTAGAGGGTCCTGAGACTCCACCAGGATAACATCCTCATCTGAGTCATCAAGGGTATCATCTACGTAATAGATTACGTTGAAGTCAGTGCTGCTGATTGCTATTGGCTGGGGGCCCTGAAATACTACAGGGCTTGCTGCCCTCTCCAAGATTACCTCAGACCTCTTGGGTCGCTTTGGTTTCATAAATGTGTCATTCTAATCCTCTTCCTCCCTTATCATCTTGACTAACTCCAAGAAACTAGGAAGATGATCCTGATCATTTGCATATATCCTGAGAATATGTTTTAGCCTAAAGTGCAGGTCCCTATTTAGCTCAGATCCTAAAAGGAGCTGCTGCAGGCGAGTCTGGTTGGCATCTTTTTGAGCTGATCCCTGCCTGAATAGCATTCTGGAGCTGCACTTCCAAACAGATCACATAAAGGAAGGCTTTCTCCCCTTGTGCGTGCAGAGTGTTAAAAAATTTACCATGAGTGGTGACACTGCTTTCAGACTCCCCAAACACCAGTTTCATCGCCCATACGAAATTAGCCACACTTAGATTGGGGTTGCTGGCCTGGAGCAAAGGCATTACCTCCCGGGCTGGACCCCTAAGTGTTTTCAATAAGCGTTTGAGCTTTTCTTCCTCAGACATATTCCAATCAGGCAGGACCCCATTGACTTGGATCAGCCAGTTTTCAAAGGTTTCTTTCCCTTGGGCTGGCACTACTCTCCCAAAGAACAACTTCACTTCTTTCTGCCATGTGGACCTTTAAAGGACCAAGACTCCTCCCCAGGGACCTCAAAATTGAAGGGGCCCAAGGTGGCAAGGGTGTGTTTTGCCACAGCTGTTACCCACTGGTGCAATGACGCTAGCCATGACGGATGATGGTCGTCTATCTGAATATAACAAGATGCTCAGACTTTTTAGAAAAGCCTAATCTGTAGGAGGAAGCAATGTTCCCGGACTCTGCCTTCCTTGTATCTCAATAGGGACTGTAAAGAAAAAGGGGGGGGGGTCAATAAGGCAATAGATTGCAGGGAAGGGGTATGCAGTTGTTTTACTTTAATGAACACCCTGCAGTACCTTTTATATTTGTCCACTGACCTAAAAATAGTCTGCAGGAGACTGGCAATTACAATTTTTCTCGAGCTACCAGGGGTCCTCCTGCTAGCAGGGTTCCTTTCAGAGTTACATCCATCGCTTCTGGCCAGTCTTCCAGGAGGGAGGGCAACTGTTGCTTTGAATTCTAGGTGAAATAGTGTGTGTGGAGCTGTTGTTGGGCTCTCAAAATAAGAGTGCAATGGTCTAAATCTCATAGATTTGTGATAATAAGAGGTAATAAGATACCCTTGTCACTGTGTGTCAACTATACTCATATATATAAAAAAAATTAAAGATATCTGTTAAACTCACGTTTCAGATCTCAACCACACACACTTTTCAAAAGTTTCTCCCCTTACTTCTCGGATTATAAAACATAAGCTCGGAAACAAGTGCACCCCTTTAATTCACTTCCAGCGTCTGCAGCAGGTGCCTTCCATGAAAAAGCTCGCCTTTGGGGTAGGTCGATCTCTGTCCACTGGGGTTGCAGATCCCAGCCCTGATCTCCGTCCAGTGGGGTTTGCAGATACCAGTCCTCAGGGCGTCAAGGTTGTGTCGGTCCTGGAGGATAGGGCAGAGAAGGGAAGGGTCAGAAGCAGCCTCACCCCTCGTCCCACTCCCTTTCCCTACCTGCACCCCCAGCTCCGCTGTAGCTAGACAGGAAAATTCCATCTCCTAACTTCAGACAGAAAATTCCCTCTCCCACCTTCTGAATACAAGTCAAAGTGACCCCTTCCATTACATGTCCCCTGGGAAATTGTTGGCCTACCAGCTCTGCAATCAGCTGCACAGAATTCAAGTTCCGATTTAGCTTTGATGGCCTCCCACGGAGAAAGGGAGTAAGAGTTGGACAGGCACCCCCACATAATCCTCCCCAGGAAGAGATGGAGAAATGCAAAGGGGGTTCAAGGCAGACAGCTTGGGATCATCTCCTCCTTGTCCCTTACGACCCCGTCCTAAAAACGTCCCCCCCCCCCTTCAAGCCAGGCAAATCCTACCCATTTGGCAGCACCCAGGAAAACCCTACCTCCTCCCTCGGCGCAGCGGGGCCACGGGAGTGCTCCTTCCCCGGCCTCGCAGTTCTCGATTCCCCAAGTGGGGAGCCGCCCAGTACCGGTGGAGCTTCCCCTTCCTCTCTGCGCGCCCGGTAATCGCGCCCCGCAACTCTTTACCCCGGCTTTTTAATTTTTTTTTTTTTTTAAATCTGTGCTGTGCTGGTGGGCCGTGGATGCTCCGGTGTGGACAGCTGAGGATGCCGCTTTCTAGTCCCCGCAGCCCTCTAGAGGAAAAGGATGACGCCTTCTCCGCAGCTGAGCAAACCGGAGCTGCCGGATGGAGCTGCACCGTACAGCCACCCAGTCAGGGGGTAACCAAGTCAAGGCTGCACGGTTCCCACGGCAGCCGCGGCCGCCCCCGCCCACCGGCTGGGCCCTCCCAGCAGCCGTCGCTTCAGTTTGCCACTGCCCATTGACACAAAAGAGCTTGATGAGCCGGGCGGCGCGGCCAATCAGCGGGGCGCGGGGGCGACCTCCCCCTCAGCCTTGGGCCCCGAGGCCATTGCTAGCAAAAGGGGGGAGCAGGCCGACTGGGGCTGCGGCACACTGGCGCGGGAGCCAGCGCGGTGTCAAGTGCAGCTCAGACGCACCAACCGGGCCGATTTGCATTTTACCCGTGAGTTTGCTGTTTCCTCTTCTCTTTCTTTCTCCCTCACCCCTTCCATCTCGACTCTCCTCCTTCCTCGCTTTGAGACCGGATGCCTTAAACACGAGGTGGGACAGAATAAGTGAACAATAAAAGCCCCTCACGTTTGTATAGGGGGAAGGGGAGAAAGCATTTACTGAGCACTTTCTGCAGGCGAATGCGCTTGCCCGGACGCCTCATATATTCTTCTCCGCAGCCCTGCGAAGGAGGTAGCGGTGTGTGGTTTTAACAGAGAAGGCACTTCACCACTCAGGCAGTGGGGTGAGGAAGGGCAGAGCTAAGAGATCACACCCAAGTCAACACATCCGATTTCAAAGGCCTCCCCTTGTAAACACGTCTTTTTACTCTCAGATTGAGGGTTAGTAGAGAAAAGCCAAAGTGGAGATGGGAGGGGCCATTTGTAACCATATAGAATTGGTGAGCAAGGACTATTAATCTCCATTGTACTGATGAGGAAACAGGTTTGGCGCGTCTTGCCCAGCATCACACAGAAAATAAGTTTCAGCATCCGATTTTGCATCCAAGCCTATTATTCTAATGTTAACTATTTGCCCAGCTGAACTGCCTACTGAGTATTTTTACGTTGGTGGTCTCAAACCCACCAGCAGTCTTGGCATGATGGGAGTGTTGAGTGAGAGTGGTTGGGGGAGGCAGCAGGGAGTAGGGAAAAGAGCCTTGGGCAACTTTTGCAGGAACCATTGTACAGAGGAAGAGACTAATGCACTTTTCTTTCCCATTTTACACCATTTTTATACAACAGTAAGCTGCCAGTTTATTACAAAAAAATTCTACAGCATATGAGCTCTAAGGAAACAAGACTCCTAGGTGAAATGACTTGCCTGAAAGTACAAGGTGAAGCCAAAATATGGATCAAACCTCTCTGACACTAGAACCCATGCTATTAACCAGAGTATGGGTACAAGACTGGCTGTCTCAAAATCATTTTGGAAAGCTTGTTAGAAAGGCAGATTCCTGAGCTCTACTTCTGGGGGGATTCAGATTTATTAGGACTAGGGTGGGGAGTGTGATTTATATATATAACCAGTGCTGTAGTTAATTCTGAGGTGTAGAGAAGTTTATGAATCACTGCTGGAAACACCACATCATGCTGAGGGTAATAAGCAAATGGCCTGCTGCCAATATATCTGGCCACACGGCACATCAGTCATGACACGTTACTCCACTGAGCAGAGGTTCCTACCTAGGGTCCTTTCTGAAATCGTTTACAAGGAATTTGGACTCTGCGTATTTTTCTGAGTTCTTAGTTTTGGAGATTTTCAAGGAAGTCTGTGGCCCAGGAGTGGTTTAAGAATCATTCCCCTGCCATCTTTCTTGGTAACATCTTCCTCTGTCAACTTGTACTTCAGGAAGAAGTATGAGAAATGAAACAGTTTGACCTAACTCCCGATCCCCAGCTCTCTACTGCTGATACAGCTCTTTCATTTCCTGGCTTGAGGACAGGTTGCTAGGTTGCCCTTCTGTGAGCTCTTGAGGGGACCTCTCCTTTGCTGGATTTGGCATCACTGGCCCCAGAGCAGGAGCAACTCCATGGAAACGGCATGCAGGGCTGTCCTGCAGGGCTGCCAGCTTGAATGGGCTGTGATGCCAGTGGCTGGGAAACCATCTCTATATTCTATGACTTCTGGTTCTTGGAGAGCAGGTCTTACTTTTCTGATGTAAACTGTGGTTAAAAGGTCCCCTTCAGGGCCTGTTCTGGACTCCTGATGCTTGCAAGCAAATGAACAATTGAACTGCTGTTGGATTCATTTTCAACCTGCCAAGGTACTTCTCCTGATGCTCTTTTCTGCCTTCTCGTTTGACAACCTGATACCTGGGGTTCCTTGAAGTAATCACTTCAAATTTGGAGATGAGAACTTTTATCTGAGGATTGTGGCCTTTCTTTTATGGATGGGACAGTGTGGGATAGGTGGTGGAGGCTGGAGGGCGTGGGAGGCAGAGAGAAGGCTCTCCTCACATGGTCAGGGTGATGCCGGCAGTAGCTCTTGGGTTTCCTTCAGAATTTTGCTTCTGCTCCCCAATGCCATGACATCTGACCCTGAGTCTCAGCAGATTCTTGTCCAGTGTTTAAATTAGCTTCTCTGCCAACTGAGGTGATCTGCAGCTGGTGGAGATGGGATCAAATAGTACAAAGAATAGATCCTAGAGTTCTGACCACTCCCTCCCCAAAAAAGTGAAAGGAAATGGATTGTGTAAAGGTGCCTGGATTGGGCCCTTCAAACAAAGCGAGGATTTCTTTGGGCAAGGATGAGAGGAGGATTTGCTAAGCTGTCCACTTGGATACAGAGCATCCCTTATCTCTGGCTTCATGTGTGGGAGTGTGTTCCAATTTATGGCTCTAATGAGACCACATTTTCCAATTTCAACAAAAAAACCTTAAAAGCCTGAATGTTAGGGAGATAAAGCTTTTCAGCTGAAACAGTAATAGTTTTCCTTGGCTGCCTGCCTCCCCTGTGCCAGGAACTTTCCATCTGTTATCTCATTTAAGCTTCTTAGCAGCATTGTTAGACAGGTATTGTTATTCCATTTTGCAGGTAGGGTACCTGAGTTTCCTGGAAGTTAAGTTACTTATATGAGGCCACACAACTTAGAAGTGGAGAAAGGGGACTCCAGCCCTCTTAGGGCTGTCAAAAACTCCAAAGCCCATGAACAAATTTGCTCTGCTGTTTCCCAAACAAGCAAATTAAAATGAACTCTGCAAAAGACCCAACCCAGTATGTTGAACTGATTTCAACCTTTAGAAAAAAGTGTGGTTGCAATCTAATCTTTCTTCCTGGGATCTCTTTTTTAAATGAAACTACTAATATAATTTAAGGAGCAATTTATATACTGAGTACTGTGCTAAGAATTTTATATACTGTGCAAGCTTCATGACAGATAAGGATACTGAGACTTAGAGAAGTGAAGAGACTTGGCCGAGGTTATATAGCTAGCAGGTGGCACAGGGAAATCCATACCCAGGGCTGTCTGACTCCAGAACCTGAGTCTTTATGCTTTACCACATTGCAGTGGGGGAAGAAAATACGGCCCTTATTCTAAATCCACTTATCTCCGCCAGCCGCAGCTCTATTTCCTTTCCAAGGCCTACACCCAAAGCTGTATACCACTTATGCTTTTAGGTCTCTTGTGCCTTAGACCTCTTCCTCAGCCTAGAATGGCAGCCTTCACTCCTAATGAAAGCCTGCTCACTGATTAAGGATCAAGTCAGATGCCCTTTTTGGGAGTAATTTCTTGGCTGCTCCCTGTCCAAGATAACATAAATTGCTCCTGTCTTTCTGCTCTGACCTTGATTAGTGTGCCCTTTATTTTGCCTTCCAGTATAGTTTAGCTCATTGTTGACTGTCTGTTCCACTAGATCCCCAAACCCTTGAATGCAGGTACCAAGTCCTGTTCATTTCTAGCTTCACAGTAATTTACGCACAAGTGATTTAGTAGCTGATCAGTAAGGGTTTGTGAGTTGACCAAAGACTGGTGGAGGGAGGCCATGAATGAACAGATAAACATGGGGCTGGATCCTGGGGTGGTCACACATCTGTCCATCTGGACTAGGTGGGCCAGGGCAGTCTGAACCCCCCTGGGTTCACTTTGCTAGGCTATAGACATAGGAGCCACAACACGGTTTCTAGGGAGTGACTGCTCAACACTGACTCCTGACGCATTCTGTGGTCTGTACTTCAGAATTCATGTCAAGGGGCCAGACCGTCCAGAGTTGTTTAAAGAACATCCTTGAATTTGCAGAAGAAAAGTCTTCCCTGCCTCCCATGTGAACACAGGATTTGTTCCACCATACCTCTTCATCTGCTTCTGACTGATCTGAGAGTGTCCTGTAGGAACATGTGCTCTATGGAGACAGATGGTGAAGTCAGGAAGCATCTTTTTTTTTAAAGCTTTATATTGAGGCACCATGGCATGGATGCTTAACCACTTTATCTCACTTTATTAATCTTTGCAACAAGCTTTGGAGGTAGGTCTGTTGTGGCTATTTCATAACTAAAGACACAGAGAATGAGTAAAATGTCTTGCCTAAGATCACGCAACTAAGGGATAGAGACAGAATTCAGTATTGGATCTCTGCCCCCCAACAAGCCTGGCATCATAACATGAGAATACATGGGAAAAAAGTAGATTCTCCTCCTCCCCCACAAAATAGGAAGAACTGAATTTAAAAATGATGAATAGATATTTAAGCTAAGGCGTTTCCAAATTACTGTTCACCTTTAATTCCTGAAAATGATTGGCAAAAATGGCAGGAGGAATTGGAGATGGAAAAGCAAGATTCTTCTATCAAAAGTTAGTCCAAATTCCCCCAGGTCAGCCCCCAGTGACATGCAATATATGAGGATGCCTAGAGAGCATTACACCCCCTCAGCTCATTTTATACCCGAGATGGATGATCCTCCAAGATGTCAGTGAATTTCTAAAGGTCATAAGGAAGTTGATAACAGAACTGGCACTTAGAATGCTACTCTACCAAATTCTTGCCCAGTGTTTCCGCCAAGTCCACATGTCTTATGCAGTCAGTCAACACATGTTTATAGGTTACTCAGGAAAATGTGGAAATGTGGACCATTACTGCACTTTGAGGTAGAAGAGGGGACAAATATTTCCTTCACTACCCATCTTTAGGTGCAGGTCAGATTTGGAGGAAGAAGGTCCTTGGTAGTAGATCTGGGGAATGTTGGGAGTGCCTGTGGCTTTGGGGACCTGAGTAGAGCTACCTGTGGCCTGGGGGTGTGTGTGGGGGTCTCTTTTAGCTCTAGAGAGATGGAGGTGGCCAGCTGGGACCCAGAAGGGCCTCCAGAGGGATGCAAGAGTGGACCTCATAAGTGTTTGCTCTGTCCAGTTCTCTGCTAAAGGGTCTGATGCAGAAGGCAGAAGGACCCTCCCAGGTTAAGGAGGTGAAGCTTAAGGCAAACATGGGGTGCTAAGGTTAGGGGAAGGATGCTGGTAGAGCACAGGAGGCTGAACCTCCACCTCCCTCCATTGAGATAGAGTGTGTGGCTTGTGGGGGAGGCCATGAGGTCAGATTATGGGGTCAGGGATGGAGCAGGAGCAAGGAGCCAGGGAGGAGTTGATGGGAATAATTCTGGAAGGAGAAGCACTTCTTGGCAGGTTCTGGGTGTGGCAGCCCAGGGAAGGCTTCAGTGGGCTACTCACATTACCTGGCTTGTACCCCTCCCTGGAGGCCTGAGGCTGCACCCCTCTGTCCCTGTGGAGGGGTCATCAACTGCTGGCATAATTAGAGCCCCAAACACCTCCCTCCCCTCAGGACCACACAGCCCAGGGTTCTGGGTGAAATCTCCAGAGTCTGCCATTCCTATCAGTCCTGATGTGAGCCCCCTGCCCTGTCAAGGTGCCCTCTCCTCTGCCTGTCTTCTCCTCCCCTTCCCTCTACAGCTCTATGCTGCCTCTCCTCCACACACTGTCTCCTCCTGTGGCACACTCTGTCTTCTCAGCCCTATCACCTTCCTGACAAACTCCCTCAGGTTCTCAGATCTACACTCAGCATTCATTTCTTCTTGATCCCGAGTTGCCTTCATGTGTCCTGAATCCCCAGTTACCTCTTACCTACCCAACCATCTGCTAGCTCCCAACCTTTTCTGGGGTGGGATCAGTAGTTTGGCGCCCTTGAAGTGTCTTACCTCTAATACAGGGCTTCTGAACCAAGGATGATTTTGCTTCCCAGGGGACATATGGCAAAGTCTGGAGATTATTTTGATTATAGTAGCTGGGCTGATCTCAACTGGTGCTACAGGCATTCAGTGAGTGTTGGCCAGGATGCTGCTAAACATTCTACGATACACAGGACCAGCAGCTACAAAAAAAATTGTCTGGCCAACAATGTCACATGTTGTCAAGTTTGAAAAATTCCTGCTCTATTATATAGCTACAGAACTATAAGGATAGGCTTGGAAATAGCTAGGTGTGGAACATTTTGGGGCTGACCTTCTAGGAAGAGCTACTCTTTCAGTTCTTCAACTGCAAAGGGAGGGTGGACAGAGCATTGCCATGATACAGCCAGGACACTGGCAGGATTCTGCAGACAGAGAGGTGAGGGAGATTCCTCAATCCCCACATTCACTACCATCTTTTAGAGAAAGTACTGGACTATAGCTTCTGAATGCCTTTCTGCCTCTCTGAGATAGTGCCGCTCTTTGGAAAGAGAATATCAACTTGTTCTAGCAGTTTATCAAATGCAAAACTTCATGTGGTGAAAGTTGAGTGTAATAGGTTTTGGAGCCCTCTTGCCCTGGTTTTACTTTCTTCAATCACAAACCTTTTTTTTTTTTTAAGATTTTATTTATTAATTTGACAGAGAGAAATCACAAGTAGACAGAGAGGCAGCCAGAGAGAGAGAGAGATAGGGAAGCAGACTCCCTGCTGAGCAGAGAGCCTGATGCAGAACTCGATCCCAGGACCCTGAGATCATGACCTGAGCCGAAGGCAGCGGCTTAACCCACTGAGCCACCCAGGCGCCCCAGTTTTCTTTTTCTTTTCTTTTTTCTTTCTTTCTTTCTTTCTTTATTTTTTTTTCTTTTATTTTTTCTGAAGCGAGTCATCCCTACCATGTTTTACCAACAAATCAAATATTCTAATATTCAAAAAAGGTTTGTGATTGGGGCGCCTGGGTGGCTCAGTGGGTTAAGCCGCTGCCTTCGGCTCAGGTCATGATCTCAGGGTCCTGGGATCGAGTCCCGCATCAGGCTCTCTGCTCAGCAGGGAGCCTGCTTCCCTATCTCTCTCTCTCTCTCTGGCTGCCTCTCCGTCTACTTGTGATTTCTCTCTGTCAAATTAATAAATAAAAGCTTTAAAAAAATAAAAAAAAAGAAAGAAAAAGAAAACTGCCTTTGTTTTAATTTGAGGTTGATGACTTCTTTTTAAAATAAACTCTTTTTTATTTTTTAAGATTTTATTTATTTGAAAGAGATTGAGAGAATGAGTGGGAGGAGGGGCAGAGGGAGAAGCAAGCTCCCTGCTGACCAGAGAGCCTGCCATGGGGCTTGATTCTGGGACCCTGAGATCATAGCCTGAGCCAAAGGCAGACGCTTCACCGACTGGGCCACCTGGACGCCCAAGCTTGTTGACTTCTTAAGAGTGTGCCTATTTCTCTGAAACTGACCCAAAGCATTGCTTTTTTCCTTAGGTCCATGCTTCTTGGGGCTTTGTTTCTCACTAAGCAGTAAAAATGCCCCCCCAACAAATTTAATGGGTCAGTCTAACCTCTCTTTTTCCACTCTTGCCAGTATCTTCCATCTGTACCCAGTCTTCTTCAACATGGAGGAACCAAACCACGGTCCTGGAAAGGAGCTGCAGCACAGGACACGAGTGGAGTCCCCAGGAAAGAAAAGCTGGCACTCCCAGGCCTATGCCCTTGGGGCCGTTTCCAACTTTGTATCTACTTTTCTGACTTTCCCCATCTATAAGGTTGTGTTCCGGCAACAGATCCATGCCGTGGCAGCATCAGAGGCTGTGCGACAGCTTTGGCATGAAGGCCCTCAGTACTTCTACCGGGGAATATACCCACCTCTTCTCTCCAAGACATTGCAAGGAACTCTGTTGTTTGGGACTTATGATAGCCTGCTGTGTTCTCTCTCTCCCGTTGGGCCACACTCCCTGAGACACCGCTGGGCTGCAGGGCTCATGTCGGGTGTGGTGGAGGCTGTGGCATTGAGCCCCTTTGAAAGGGTGCAAAATGTGCTCCAGGATGGTCGCAAGCAAGCCCGCTTCCCCAGCACCATCAGCATTCTCAAGGAGTTCAACTCTTATGGGCTGTGGGGGCGGCTGTCACTGGGCTACTATCGTGGTTTCTGGCCTGTCCTTCTGAGGAACAGCCTGGGGAGTGCTCTGTATTTTTCCTTCAAGGACCCCATCCAGGATGGCTTGGCAGAGCAAGGCCTGCCCCACTGGGTTCCTGCCTTAGTGTCTGGGAGCGTCAATGGAACAATAACCTGCCTAGTCCTGTATCCTCTGATTGTGCTAGTGGCCAATATGCAGTCCCATGTTGGCTGGCAGAGCATGCCAAGCCTGTGGGCCTCTGCCCAGGACGTGTGGGACACTCGGGGCCGAAAGGTGTTTCTGATCTACCGTGGAGGCTCCCTTGTCATCCTAAGGTCCAGTGTGACATGGGGCCTCACCACGGCTATCCATGACTTCCTGCAGAGGAGGTCTCATTCCAGGAAAGAGCTAAAGACTGACTAGCTGCAAGAAGTGTGGCTATGGCAACTTTGTTATCCTAAGCCTTCCCAGGTCAGTCTAAATAGCTTACTTCTTTGGCTTGGTTACCTACTACAACCATTCTTTAGTGTCTTTGAACTGCCAATGCATGGGAGAAGTTCCCAACTACCAGCCTGTCAGCACAAACAAAGGTTCCTTGGTCAGAAAGAGAAAGTCACTCCATCCTGTCCACAGTTTCAACAGCCTTGGACCCAGTAGGCCCTTAAAAAACTTGTAACCTTGAAGAAATGTCATTTCTTTAAGGAATTCCTTGACAGTAAGGAGAAACGTTGTAAGATGACCTTAGTTAGGCACTATAAGTTCTGGAATCCCTCTAGCCCTTTGGATCGAACTTAGTGGAGGACCAGGGACTCCAGTTTCAAAGAACTAAGCTTGAGGCTTAGGATGTGGATTCCACAGAACTCCTCAGATGGCTGGCTACATTTCTATATTGTTCACTGTCTCTACTGCCACCACTCTCACTTCTCAGGGCTGGGGGCTCTAGTTTTAGTCAGCTGGCAGCTGGGGCTGAAAACCTTGAATTAGACTTGCTTCAACTGATCAGCTGTCACAGGAACTGATGGAGCTGGATATAGGAGTGGAAAGAAATATTGTCACTAGATGGGTGGGAAGAATAGACTTTGAAGGAAGAGATTTGGTTGCATGAGAAAAATTTACTCTAGAAGGCTTGGTGTTATCTGGCAGGATATTTTTGATAGCAAGGCAAAAACATTGCCTAGAAACCACTTGACTTTCTCTAGGAAATCTGGAAGTGAAATGACCATATCTCTTCACAAATAATTGCATATTTTATTGCTGTGGATAAATAGTCACTGTGACGAAAAGATCAGAAATCTTCGCCTGTCATTTGGAGCCATTCGACATATGGCCCCCATATAACTTGCAGCATTTTATCACACCACTGCCACTGACAAAGATCCCATACAAAGAGCTAAACTGGACTATTGTCCTCTCTCCCGACATGCCATGAACTTTCCCATGGCCATGCTTTGGCCCACACAATTTCTCCACTTACAGTGCCCCTTCCTCACATGCCAGTTTGTCAAATATCCTTCCAGTTCCTCAAAGCCTAGCTCAGATGCCACCTTCTCTATGGAGACTCTTCTGATTTCCCACAACTGAATGCGACGTTAGTCTCTGGTGACCCCCCCCCCTTTCTAAGAACACTGCATACGTGGCACTGATTCCATTATGTCCCTGAGTTCCTGTGACCCTGTGTTCTTGTTGGTGTTCTTCAATACCTCCTACTAGACTGTAAAACTCCTTGAAAGCAGGGATTCTTGTATGCATTTTAAAATCTCCTGTTGTGCCTAGGTGCTCAATAATGTTGGCTGAATTATTGAATTGATTATCAATCTGTGATATGATCTTTATCCTCAGGGTGCTGTCCCTTGTACGTGAAAATAATGTTATTGACTCGCCGTCAGCAAGACACATGCCTTTGGGGGTGTGGTTTTGTTTTCTTTTATTAGAGGATTTAGTTTTATGCTAATGATAATGATGCTGCTGATGATAATAATTAATAATAATAATAAATGACTTTCAACTGGGACATTTGATGATTTTGTGTTATTGATGGCATGTTTGCTATGAGCAACACCATAGGAACTAAAATTTCACAAACAGAAACATATTACATAACTGTCCCATTCATTTCAACACTGGAACTTTGAAGATTTCCAAGATGACATATGTTGCAGCTTTCCTTGTAGATGATTGTGATAATGACCTCCACTTGTACCTTCTCACCTAAGTGAATTTGTCATTTAAAATAATATAATTATAGATTCTGACCTTGAGAATTCCTCACTTAATATCATAGAAATTAAAGACACAGCAGTAGGCAATATGAGATCAGAATGCATTTGCCAGCAAGGTCACTAGAAAATAGCTGGTCCAGAACAGCTGCAGATGAGTTCCCACATCTGGTCCTTGTGCAGACTTGGGTGGGGTAGGATGGTACTCTGGATGCAAGGACAGGGAATACATGGTCTGCACAAGGAAAGGAAAAATAGAATAGTTCTTTTTCAAGGCAAACTCATAAGGAAGAAAATATCTACAAAAATTCATAGCTTATAGCTGTGGGTTTTTAAAATATCTTTATTGGAGAGTGATAGAGCACAAGCACGAGTGGGGGAGGGGCAGAAGGAGAGGGAGAAGCAGACTCCCCGCTGAGCAGGGAGCCAGATGCTGGTCAATCCCAGGACCATGGAATCAGGACCTGAGCCAAAGGCAGACGTCTGGCAGATGCTTAATCCCTGAGCCACCCAGGTACCCCTATAGTTGTGGCTTTTATGCTGAAAAGGAGATAAAACTATCATACTCGCCCATCTTTTAATCCAACAGATGCATTCATTTATTTCCGAGTATGCTGTGGATTTCCACTTATGCCACTGTGTCAGCCCATGTCTCTTTCTCCATTTAAAATTCTTATTTAGAAATAATTTCAAGTTTATAGGAAAGCTTTTTTATAGTCCAAAATGAATTTGACTGTTTTTATTTTAAAAAGCACATCTGCTAAAAACAAGCAATGCAATTTTCCTCTGAATAATATTAGAAATAACAAGATTTATATGATTCTGAGTGTGAGGTCAGTATCTTGGTAACATTACAGAAAAGTTGCCAACATAAGTCAAATATAAAGAACACCTATATATACTACCCAAATTCACCTACTATTAATATTTTAGCCCATTTACTTTATTGAGCACTCATTCCCTAGCTACATGCACACACACAATATTCATCCCTGAACTACTCAGGAATTACAATCTTACTATTTCTAGAGTCAATGTTTGTAGATTCAAATTACTTTTCAAAGACTGTGTTTTATCTCTATGACAATGGTACAGTTACTGTATAGATGTTCCCCAAATTAACAGTGGCTCAACTTGTGATTTTTTTTAATTAAATTGATTTATTTATTTTCAGAAAACTTGTGATTTTTTTACTTTATGATGGTGTGAAAGCAATAGGTAATCAGTAGAAACTGCACTTTGATTTTTGAATGTTGATCATTTCTGTGGCTAGTGATAGGTGGTAGATACTCTAATGAGCTGGGCAGCAGCAAAGAGCTGAGGCTGCCAGTCACATAGCTGAGCCCACACAATCAGGAGGGTAAACAATCAATACACGTACAACCATGCTGTACCCACACAACCATTCCATTTTTCACTTTCAGTATAGTATTTAACAAATTACATGAGATATTCAACATTTTATTATAAAATGGGCTTTATGTTAGATGATTTTTCCCAGATATAAGCTAATGTAAGTGTGCACATTCAAGTTGAGCTAAACCATGATGTTTGGTAGGTTAGGTGTATTAAATGCATTTTTGACATAAGATATTTTCAGCTTATGATGGGTTGATCAGGGTGTAACCCCATGTTAAGTTAAAGAAAATCTATAGAATATTAGAAAATGAAAATTTGTGAACTATTTTAAATTTACATTGGTGGTAATTATATAAATTTACTATATTTGCCCTTATCAATTTAAACTGAATTTTCAAATTGCTTTGTGTAAGAACCTAGGCAAAATTACATAGACCTATCACCTTTTTCCATTTAAGTTTTCCAAATAAAGTTTAAGAGTGTAATAGTTTTCTAGTAATTTTAAATATCAATGTTTTGTTTTGTGATGTTAATGTAGCTACATTCCCTGTCATTTAAAAAATGATTTTGGGGCTTGAGATCAATAAAATAAGGAGGCAATAAATATCTATGTCTATTTAAACTTACAAAATGTAGAATTTAATGCTAAAGTTACTTAGTATGAAAAATTGAAAGAAAAAGAATAAAAATCCCCTTATGAACCCTGTGTATTTTTGTCTTAAATATAAACTACGTCAGCTTTTCTAAAGCTCAGGGTGAAATTACTAATGTATTACTATTATTGTTACATGGTTTATTAAGACTTAATTTTGCTCTTAAAATTTATTTTTAAACATTAAATAGTATTATAGTTTACATTTTTTGGAATAACTGCATAGAGTAGTATATTCGAGTGAATAAAATAATGTTCCATTTGAGAGAAAAAGCACCATAATAAATCAGGAAAAAAGTGAAAAGTTTTCATAAATAAATAAAAAATATTCTATTTACCTATATTCTCCAACTTCTCTGTTTCTTTTGTACCACCTTTCTTGTCCTCAAATCTTCAATATTTCCTCACCCATCCTCAACCCCAGCTGGTGACCTTGCTTTCCATTTCCTTAAGAAAAGCATTCAGAAGAGAACTTCCAGTCAAAAGAATATTTATAATCATCCATGTAATGACCACCCAAGAGAAGAAATAGAACATCTTGATAACCCCCACCCCTTCATTGTCCCTGCCTTCAGTCCCCTACCAATGATGACATTCCTCTCCCCATTCTAGAGGTAACCTTGACTATTGTGATACCACTGATTTCCTTTATAGGTTTTTTTTCTTCTATATAAGATTTTCTAAATGCAGTTTTGTTTCACAGATATTTGAACTTTATGTAATTTATATATTTGGAATTGTGACTATCTTCTTTCATTCCACATTATTTATAAGATTCATCCATGTTGTTCCAGGTAGCTGTAAATGTCATTTCTTTTTTAAAAAATGTGACAAATTTACTTTAAAAAGTCTTTTTTTTCTTAGAGCAGATTTAGATTCGCAACAAATTTGAGAGGAAGGTACAGAGAGTTCTATTATACTCCTTGCTCCCACACATTCATAGCCTCCCCTATTATCAACATCCCACACAAGTGTGGTATATTTTTCACCATTGATGAACTACATTGATACATCATTATCAACCAAAGTCCATAGTTTACTTTAGGGTTCACACTTACTGTGAACCCAAACTGGGTTTGGACAAATATATAATGACATATACCCACCATTATAGTATCATACAGAGTAGTGTCAATGTCCCTAAAACCTTCTGTGATTTACCTATTCAGCTCCCACTTCAACCCATTTCTGGTAACCACTGATTGTTTTATTGTCTCCATAGCTTTGCCTTTTCCAGAATGTCACATGGTTGAAATCATGTCATATGTAGCCATTTTAGACTGACTTCATTTTTAAAAGAAGTACATATTTAATATGTAAATATTAACACATTACCGCACAAGCAATGGGCCAAATAAAAATCAAATGGCAAATCAAAATATGTCTCACAACAAAAGAAAAAGAAAACACAATATTCCAAAACTTATGGGATGCTGCAAAAGCAGATGTTAGAGTAAAATTAATGCTATCAATTCATGTATTGAGAAAAAATTCAAATAAACAACTTAAAATTACGCCACAAGGAAATATAAAAAGAATGAACTTAGCAGAAATTTAGTAGAGGAAATAACAAAGAAAAATCAGAGATAAATAAAATAGAGACCAGAATAAGCAATGATATAACATTGAATTTAATGACAAGTTTTTCCAAGAAAACAAGCAAAATTGGCAGTGCTTTAACTACATTTAGTAAGAAAAATGAGAGAAGACTCAAAAGCCAAAATGAAAAATGGAGACAACCACATAAATACGCAGTGTGATAACAGATTACTATAAACAATTATATACTAACAATTTTAGATAACTTAGAAAAAAATGAAAAACTCCTAAAAAATCACAAGATACCAAGATTGACTCATGAATCTTGAATCCAAAAAATAGGAAATCTTCTTAGACCAATAACAAGAATGAAAGATGAATTAGGAATCAAAAACCTCCCAGCACAAAAAAGCCCAAGACCACATGGTTTCATTGGTGAATTTTACCAAATGTTTAAATTTTTTAAAAAGATTTTATTTATTTATTTTACAGAGAGAGTGAGCAAGCACAAGAAGGGGAACAGCAGAGGGAGAGGGAGAAGCAGGCTCTCTAGAGAGCCTGATGTGGAGCTCGACCCAAGGACCCTGGGATCATGACCTGTGCCAAAAAGATGCCCAACTGACTGAGCCAGCCAGGCACCCCTCTACCAAATGTTTAAAAAAATGATTAATCTTTATCAAAATAATCAAATCAAATAAAAATAATGATCTTCATCAAAATTTTAAAAATAATGAAATAAAAGGAACACATACAAAATCATTCCATATGGCTAATAGTACCCTAATACCAAAACAGGATAAAAACAATGTAAGAACAAAAAAGTCTACTTTGTCTGATAGAAGTATTGCTACTCTCACATTCTTTTGGCAGCCATTTGCGTGTTGTTTCTCCACTCCCTCACTTTCAATCTGCAGCTGCCCTTAGATCTAAAATTTGTCTCTTACTGTAGGCAGCATACAGATGGTTCTTGTTCTTTTTTACCCATTCTATGTCTTTTGATTGGTGCCTTTAGTCCATTTGCATTCAGAATAATTATTGGTAGATACATATTTATGCCATTTTATTACTTGTTTTGTCATTGTTTCTGGGGACTCTAATCTTTTCTAGTCTTTTTCACTTTTGGTCTCTCCTTTCCACTCAAAATGTTCCCTTTAATATTGCAGGGCTAGTTTAGTGGTCACAAACTCCTTTTGTTTCTGTTGTCTGGGAAACTCTTTATTTCTCCTTCTATTCTGAATGATAACCTTGCTGGATAGAATCTTCTTCGTTGCAGACTTCTCTCATTCAGCACTTTGAATATATCATGCCACTCCCTTCTGGCTTGCCAACTTTCTGTTGAGAAATTGCCAGCTAGCCTTATGGATTTTCCCTTGTAAGCTAAGGATTTCTTTTGTTTTGCTGCTTTTGATATTTTTTCCTTATCACTATTATTTTGTAAATTTAATTGCAACATGTCTTGGCATTGGCCTGCTTTTGTTGCTTTTCTACCTTCTGGATCTGAAAGTCTGCTTCCTTTCCCACATTAGGGAAGTTTTCTGCTATTATTTATTGAAATAAGTTTTCTGCTCCCTTTGCTCTTTCTTCTTCTTCTGGGACTCCTATAATACAAATGTTATTGCATTTGATGGAGTCCCTGAGTTACCAAAGTCTATTCTCATATTGCATAATTCTCTCTTTTGTTCAGCTTGATTATTTTCCATTATTTTGTCTTCTAGGTCACTAATTCAGTCCTATGCTTCTTCCAGCCTGCTGTTCCAATCTTTATTGCATCCTTCATCTTTAATTGATTTTTTAAAACTCTTATCTCTGTGGTAAGGGTCACAGTGATGCCTTCTTTTCAAAAGCCCAGTGAGTATCTTTATGATTATTGTTTTAAGTTTTCCATCGGAATGTTACTTATATCTGTTTCACTTAGATCTCTGGCCATGGACTTCTCGTGTTCATTCATTTAGGATAAATTCCTTCGCCTTGATATTTTGTCTAAGTCTCTGCCTTCTTCTCTGTGTTAGGAAATCCAGTTATGTCTCCTGGTCCTGAAAGTAGTGACCTTATGAAGAAGAAGTCTTGTAGTGCCCAGGACCTGAGAGTATCTCTGGTGTGTACTGTGTGTACTCTGCTGTTATGTTTTGGCTGCTATATCTTTCAGGCCTGTTGTCTGCAGAGGATCTTCTTGCACATTGTGAATGGTGTTTGGTCCCTGGCCTGAATGTGACAAATTTTAACTAGGTGTGCTCTGGTCTACTTGTGAAATGAGACCTGACACTGAATCCACCAGAACTGAGGCCCTGCACTGTGACTGAGGCAAGCTTGTTTGAAAAGGGCAATCCCAAAGATACAGATGTAGTAAAAAGAAGGGCCATATGCACCTCAATGTTCATTGCAGCAATGTCCACAAGAGCCAAACTATGGAAAGAGCCAAGATGTCCTTCAACAGACAAATGAATAAAGAAGGTGTGGTCCACATATGCACTGGAATATTACTCAATCAGCATAAAAGATGAATACCCAACTTTTGCATCAACATGAATGGGACTGGAGTGAAATAAGTCAAGCAGAGAAAGTCAATTATCATATATACCATATGAGATTCCTTATGTACCATAAGGAATAGCATGGAGGGCATTAGGAGAAGGAAGGGAAAAAATCAGAGGGGGGAAGAACCATGAGAGACGATGGAGACTGGGAAACAAACTGTGTTTTAGAGGGGTTTTAGGTTTTGGGGGGATGTGTTGGCCCAGTGATGGGCATTAAGGAGGGCATGAATTGCAATAAGCACTGGGTATTATACATAAACAATGAATCTTGGAACACTACATCAAAAACTAATGTATGGTGACTAACATAACATAATAAAAAATAATTATCATTTTTATAAAGAAAGAGAAGGGTAGTCCTGCCAGAGCACAGGGTTGTGGGGCTTGGTGCAAGCAAGTTAGGCAGCCAGTCCATGCTACACTGCCTCCAACAGGTGGGTCTGTGTTTATGCTGTAGGCCTGGGGAGGGAAAGGGCACTGGCCAGCTCCCCTGTTCCCGGAAAGGTATCTCTGTGAATCCTCCTAGGGATGCTCTCTGAGATGAGCAAGTAATCTCCCCCACTGAGAACCCCAGCCAGATAACTGTTTCCACACCGTCTACCCCAGGGTTGTTTAACTGCCTTCTCTCCAGGAGCAGGGGAATGCCCTCCTAGTTCTATCCCAGCCAAAACCACTAACCTTTAAAACTCCAGGCTGTACGCCCAGCTGTTTGCAAGAACTCTGGAAATTCAGCCCCTCTCATTTTCCAAGCCAATGGCTTTGGGAAGACATTCTCCTTTTGTGTTTCCCTGTGTTCTCTTCTCTAGTCCTTCTCCACAACCACAACTCCCTCCCCTCTGCAACAGTCATGATCCAATATGTTTCTCCCCTAAACAATATCTCAGCACTTCCTACCTTTTTGATGTGGTCTTTTCTCTCCATTCAATTGTGGAGTTTGTTCTATCAGTCTTCAGGCCAGTTTCTGGAGTATTCAGGATAATTGGTAGTTATCTAGTTGAGTTCATGGGACAAGAGAAGCCTAGGATCCTCCTACTACTCCATCATCTAGGGGACTCTCTAGATGTACTTCTTTCACTTAGTAATATTCATTTAACTTTCCTCCATGTGTTTTTGTGGCTCGATAGCTAATTTCTTTTTAATGTTGAATAATATCCTATTGTCTGGATGTATCACAGTTTATTTATCTATTCATCAGTAAAGGACACCTGGGCTGCTTCTAAGTTTTTGTAACTATGAATAAAACTGTTATAAACATCTACATGCAGGTTTTCGGGTGGACATAGGTTTCATCTCCTTTGGATAAATACCAAGGAGAACAATTGCTGGATTGTATGTAAGTGTATGTTGAATATTATAAGAAATTGTCAAACTGTCTTCCAAAGTGGCTGTACCATTTTGCATTCTTACCAGTAATGTATGGGAGTTCCCGCTGTTCCACATCCTCATCAACATTTGGCATTATCAGTGTTTTGAATTTTGGTCATTCTAATAGGTGTGTAGTGATAACTTGTCATTTGCTTACTTCACTTTTATTGTTGTATGTACCATTGTGTGAACATACCACAATTTATCCATGATAATTTTGGGGACATTCTGATTTTTTCTACTTTTTGACTGTTGGAAAACAGTGCTGCCATGAATATTCTTGGTAGCATACATAAACACAAACCTGTCTAGGATATTTACCTAAGAGTGGAATCGCTGGCTTATAGGGTATGCGCACCTTCCACATTAGTAGATTGTGCCTCACTTTTCCTAATGGCATGTACAAATTTATACCCCTACCAGCCATATTTAACATTTCCTATTGCTCCCCCTGCTGACCAACATTTATAAGACTTTAATTTTCACCAGTGTAGTAAGTAAAACGGCCTCCTAATTTGAGTCTCCTGATTATTAATGATGTTGAGCATCTTTTTGAAAGCTTATTAGGCATTAGTTTTCATTATTTTGTGAATCATTTGTTCAAGAAATTTGCTATTTTTTTCCTATTGGGTAGTATAGTTTTTTCAAATTAATTTGTAGGAGTTATTTATAGATCTTAAATTTAGTCCTTTGTCCTTCATATGTGTTGCATATATCTTTCCCCACTTTGTCTCTTATGTTTTGATCATTTTCTTGATGGTTTCTTTCAGTAAGCAGGGGTTCTTAATTATAATATAGTCAGTTATCAACCATTTTTTCTCATAGTGCTTTTTTGTGTCATTTCAAATAAATCCTTCTCTATCCCCAAACAGAAGATATACTGATATGAATATGAAGATGAAGATGAAAATGTTTTCTCTATTTTAACATTTCAAATTTCTAAATTTTTGTCTTTTTCACTTAGGCTTTCTTTTTAAAGATTTTATTTATTTATTTGAGAGAGAGAACATGAGCAGGAACAGGGGTAAAGGGAGAAGATTTTCCCTTGAGTCGGGAGCCTGACGCAGAGCCTGATCCCAGGTCTCTGGGATCACGACCTGAGCTGAAGGCAGATGCTTAACCAACTGAGCCACCCAGGCGCCCCTGTACTTAGGTTTTTTAATATATATGGAATTATTTTTGTGCGGTGTGTAAGATAGAGACCCAATTTTATTTTTCCTAATTAATACTCAATTGCTCCAATTAACATTTGTTGAAAAATCTCTCATTTCCTCTCTAATTCACAATGCTAACTCCGTCAAATATTAAGGTTCATATATTCTTAGGATTATTTGTGGCCTCTCTATTCTACTCCATTGATATATTTTTCTAATCTTGTGCCAATATTACATTGTTTTAATTACTGTAGCTTTGTAATAAGTCTTGATATCTGATAGGGAAAGTCTTCCTACTTTATGTTTTTTGAGTTTCTTTTCTTTTTTTTTAAGGTTTTATTTACTTGACAGAGAGAGAGATCACAAGTAGACAAAGAGGCAGGCAGAGAGAGAGGGAGAAGCAGGCTCCCTGCTGAGCAGAGAGCTTGATGCAGGCCTTGATCCCAGGAACCTGAGATAATGACGTGAGCTGAAGGCAGAGTCTTAACCCACTGAGCCACACAGGTGCCCTCTTCAAGAGTTTCTTAACTGCTCTCATCAATATCTACAAAAATAGATGCTGAGATTTTATTTTTTATAAAACTGTTGAGATTTTAATTTTATTAAAATTAACTATTGAGTTTTAATGTAAGCAAAAATTATGGTTGAGATTCTAATTTTAATGTTTCTCAAAGTTTTATGTTTTTCATAGTGTCTAGCATGTCTTTTGTTGGACTTTTATTAGTTACTGAATTTTTAAAAAATCGCTAACAAGAGAATTATCAGGAATGGGATTATAATGAGTTTCTTACAGGTAATGCTCTTCTGTTTTGTTTTAAAAGAATATATACCTTGTGTTATTTAAACAGCTTATATGTGTTGATCCCTTATATCGACATTCTTAATTTATCATATATCAATTAATATAACATACCATTATTTGTAAAGATGCCAATATTTTATTAAGTTTTCAAAAAATAAACAGTACACCTTAAACAAATTACTATGTTAATTGAGAAGAACTGTGGGATGGAGCACAAAAAAGCTCAAGATGTCTATTTACAACTGCCTACTTGACATTTCCAAAGATATCTTATTGGCATCCCAAAGTTAATATTCAAAGCTGAAACTTGTTATTTCCTCTACCAACCTGTTCCTCATCTTCCCACTTCCAGCATTATCATCATTTTTCAATACTTTCAACACCAAGAGTCCTAATATATGTTTATAGCAACTATTATAATAGCTATGGAAACAATCTAAGTTTCTGTTTATGGGTGAATGGATAAAGATGTGGCATATATATACAATGGAAATTACTCAGCCATTTGAAAATGAAAATTTTGCCATTTGCATCAAGATGGATGAACCTAGAAGGTATTATGTTATGTAAAATAAGTCAGACACATGGGGATCTTGACCCTCTCACTCACCACTGTATTTTCAGTCCTCAGAAGAGTGTCTGGCACATATTAGGTGCTCAATACCTCTTCGTGGAATGAATGAATGGTCCCTACCCTCAATAAATGTTTGATTAAAAATTATTCAACAAGATACACAAAGTAGTAATAGAAAATGTCAAAAGATTCCTACCTTTTTTTTCCTACTGTTAAACCCACAGTTCATTATTAATTAACCCTTCATTATTTTATACCTAAACAACTGCCACAACTACTTTTAACAAGACTCCTTATAACCTTCCAATGTGAACAACTTATAAAATAAAAACCATACCACTTAACATGACATTCCAGGTTCTCCATAATCTGACACAAGTTTCCACCTTAATTTTCCTCTACTTAAACATTATAAATCCTGATGTTCTAACTACACAAAACTGCTGGGTATTCCCTGAGTGTGCCCTATACTTTCTTTTGTTCTTATATCCCCTATACCTGGAATTCCACTGCCCCCATTTCTTCCCTCACCAAATGATACCCATATATCATGACACAATTCAACGTCATTTCCTCTCTGCAAGTACGTACCCTCAGCTCTCCCAGGTAGAATTTTGTTTAACCTCTTTTTTACTTTTCCCCAGTAGTTAGTGACCATGATGTATCACTTGCAATCATAGAAGTGACAGAATCATAATGTTAGGCTTGGAAATAGTCTTGGTGATCATGGGGCCAACTTCTTCATGCTATGGAAAGCTAGAGTGAGTATCCAAGACTTTTCATTTGGCTTGCCTCATGATTTTTTTCTGAACCTATTTTATATCTTGTACTTGACAGGTCACTGGGGGGGTATGTATAGGGTCTTATTTATTTTTGTGTTCTTCATGATACCTAATATAACCTATTACACATAGTGGATATACAATAAATGTGGGTTTTTTAAACAATATTTTATATTTTTATTTGACACGGGGTCGGGGGGAGAGCAAGCACAAACAGGGGTAGTGGAAGGGAGAAGCTCCTGACGAACAAGGAACTTGATGTGGGGCTCAATCCCAGGACCCTGGGATCATGATCTGAGCCAAAGGCAACCACTTAACTGACTGAATCACCCAGGTACCCTTATAATAAATGTGCTTTAATTGACTTACTTCCAGAGAGATGGATAAAAATAGAGGTAACATTCACAATAGCTAATATTTATTGAGTGCATACTCTGTGCCAGGTTCTATATCGAAACTTTAAAAGAATTATCTCTTTATCACACAATCCTTATGAGATAAGCACCATAACTAGTTTTCATTTGACCCAAATCTCATAGCCAGTAAGTTGTAGAACCTGGGCCAGAATCCAATTTGCCTGGTTCTAGATCTTTTGCTTTAAATCATTGTGCTATAGTGCAAAGCAATGTGGTGGGAACTCAAACATTATGAATCTGGAAGATGGTTAATAAATGAGAGGCTAATTTTTAATTTTTGAAGAACTTAATAGCTGAGTTTAGAAGGGTAACTTGGGGCTGAATTGTGTAAGGCCTTGAATGCTGGGCATGGAAAGAGAAGTCATCTTCCTTCCCTGTTGTCCATCTGCACTAGTCTAGATCTTAATTACCTTTTGAGACCCAACTCAAACACTACTTATTGTATGAGGACTTCCAGAATCCTCCAAATCACAATGAATTGCTCCTACTTCCATAGTACTTTGTTTAGATCTCTGCTGTAATACATAATATTACTTTCTTTTTTAAAATTTTTTGAAGACTTTTTATTTATTTGTCAGAAAGAGACAAAGAGAGTGAACAGGCAGCGGGAGAGGTAGGCAGAGGGAGAAGTAGGCTCCCCGCCGAGCAAGGAGCCTGATGTGGGACTCAATCCCAGGACCCTAGGATCATGACCTGAGCCGAAGGTAGATGCTTACCAACTGAGCCATCCCCGCATCCTGCTTGGTGACTTTTTTACTGGCAATAACAAATGTCAGTAACCACTTCTCTGTGTGCAGGATACAAAGGCTTAATGACTGAGCCACTCAGGCATCTCATATAATATTACCTTCTTAATGATGTTATTTTGAGGATTTGTCTGTCTTCACATTTTGTAAATTCCTTGAGAGCAGGCATCCCATTTAATTTATTATTAGATACCTCTCATTCTTTATTTAGCAACTGATACATGGTAGATGTTAAATAAATGTTAATTGAATTAAATGTTTCAGTGGAAGAATATAGACACGAATAAGGCATGGTCTTTGCTCTTAAGAAAAGTCAACAGTTTACTGAGGGAAATAATACATTATTCCATTGGAGTAGGTACGCTAGTGACATGTAACAGGTTTGTAGAATTCAAAGCTCATTTAAAAATTCAATTGGAAAAAAAAAAGGCTCATTCACAGTAGTCCCCAAATCCATAAGGCAGCTAAGGAGATAGCTAACAAAGATGGACAAGTCATTATGCATGAAATTATAAAATTACACTAAAGGAAAACTTTAAAAATACCTGAAAGTGGACAAATGTTTGTTAAGGACTACACAGGGTCTGGGATTTTACCCTGTCTACAAGCTAACACATTAACCTTCCATAGTTTCATGAATTTTGGTAAAAGACATGAGAATCTTAGGTGAGAGATGAAGATTTTTATTATTTACAGCAAAAGGAGCAATCAGAGCTTCATATTAATTTGTGTCTGCTCCCAATATCCTCCAAGTCCCACGAGGTACTTGTAAAGGACCCATGATGGATTACTGTACATATAATGGACTTCATTACTGGAGAGGAACAATGAGTTCACTTTTGTAGGAAGCAGAGCCAAGCTCACTCTTTGTTTGTGGGGAGATGTTTCTTCATCCCTCAGGGTTGTTCACCTCAAACAACTCAGATAAAGAGTTTTCAGGGACTTTCATTTTTTGTATATTCAGCAAGAACATGTAGGGATGCTCAGGGCCCATGGTGGATTGTCTTTCTCAACAATACTGTATTCATGCATGAGAAGACCTCATGTCAATAAATTAGCAATTCTTCTCAAATTAATCCATAAATATAATAATATTCCAAACAAACAATTAAAGTGCTAATTTTTTGGTAGAAATTGACAAATTGATTGCAAAATTGGAAAAATGAGATACGGAAAATTGGTATATGAAAGATGTGACATTGCAAAGAGGTGAAGAAAGGATGGATAATTTAATAAATATGATTGACAATTGATCTCCCTTATGGAAAAAATTTAGATACATGCTTTATACAAAACAAAGTCTAGATCTATAAAAGACCTAAAGTACACAAGACAAAATTTAAAGTACATTAAAAATATAGACAAAAATCATAAGGTCCTAATAGCAGAGAAGAATTTCCTGAACAAGGCACAACTTTTAAAGAAAAAGATTTATACAATGGGTTTCATAAAGATTGTATAATAAAAGACAAAGTTAAAGTCAAAAGACAAGCAATAATTTGTACACACTTTTTGGAAAATTAGTTGGCTGTATCTACTAAAGCTGAACATATGCATATCCTTTGACCAGAATCTTTACTTTGAGATATATGCCAAAGAAAAATGCATATGTATGTTCATTAAAAGACATGGGTAAGTATGCTTGTAACAGCACTATTTGTAATAACCCCAAACTAGAAAAAACCTAAATGTCCATCAACATTAGAATTAATAAATAGTGTTATATTGAAATGTGATACATAAAGGAGAACAAACTAACTACAAATACACATGACAACATAGATAAATCTCACAAAACAAATGCTGAGCAAAAGAAGCCAGACACACAGAAGTATATGCAGAATGATTTCATTTACTAAAAGTACAAAAGGGATAAAAGTGTCAGGAGAGTGGTTAACATCCTTGGACATAGTCACTGAAAGGGAGCACAAGAGAGGCTTCTTGGGGGCTAGTCATGTTCTGTGTCTTGATCTGGGGGCTGGTTATATGGGTGTCTTCATTTTGTGAACATTCATGAAGATGTATAATTAAGATGTGTCCATTTTTTCTGTATGCATATTATACATACATAAAATATTTTGAAAACCTGTCTTAATAGTATACTTTCTTGTACATGGTTCCCACCAGTTGAGTTGCATGTGTACCAAAAGTCATTTTTTCCTCAAGAAGGCTTATTCCAGTTACATACACTTGTTGCAAACCAACAAAATATGAATGCAGAAAAAATTTTTGCAAGATATATTGTAGACTAACAATTAAGCTATAGAATATGTACAATACTCAAAGACAGACAAAAGAAAAATGGGTAAAGTATATCAGAAGGCAATTCATTTGAGGAAATATGTATGCCCCAAAATTGTATAAAAACATGCTAACCTGGGGCACCTGGGTGGCTCATTGGGTTGAGCATCTGCCTTCAGCTCAGGTCTTGGAATGGAGTTCTGCATCTGGTTCCCTGCTCAGCATGAAGTCTGCTTCTCCATCTGCCCCTCCCCCTGGCTCATGCATGCGCACTCTCTCTCTCAAATGGGTGAAATCTCTTTAAAATAAAATAAAATAAAATACTATGATTCTGGAAGGGTTTTTTTTTTTTTAAACAAAAAACATGCTAGCATCAGGAAATAATCTGGGAAATGCATTCAAACACCAGGAAGATGCTCATTTTCACCCATTAGACTAGTAAAAAGAAATCTGTAAATGCTATTTGCAAAAATGAGGGTAAAATGGAAATTATTCTACATCCCAGATATGCATGTAAATTTGTTTAATTACTAAAGCAAGCTATTTGACAATCTAGTCAGGTTGAATATGCACATACTCTGTCATTTAGCAATTTCACTTCCAGAAGACATGTCTATAGAACAACAGGAAGCTCTAGCAATAATATCAATTGCAGCGTTGTTTGTAATAGAAAAAAAGGAAACAACTTAAGTGCCCACAAGAATGGCAATATATAAACTATAAGATATTCATAAAATGGAATATTATATATCACTTAAAATTGTTGTATATGTCTTACGGTATAAACAAGAGTAAATCTAAACAATCATAATGTCAGGTGAAAACGGCACTTTGTAGAAGGCTATATCTAGTGTGATACAATTTGTTGTGATGCAAAAATCATTAGAAAACAGAGCAAATTATTAAATAAATGCTATAAAGATAATGGGATAACCAGCTGAGGAAAAAAATTAGCTGATTTTTTAAAAAAGATTTATTTATTTATTTTAGAGAAAGTAGGAGGGAGAGTGTGGGGGGTGGGACAGAGGGAGAGAGAGAATCTCAAGCAGACTCCTTGCTAAGTACGGAGCCTGTCACAGGGCTCAATCTCATAACCCTGAGATCATGACCTGAGCTGAAATCAAGAGCTGGATGCTTAACCAACTAAGCCATGCAGGACCCCCAAGCTGATTTTTATATAACAACTTGTAGTATAAATTCCAGAATGATCAAATATTTTTTAAATTAAAAAATTTTATTCAAGTACCTCTACACTTAACTTGGAGCTCAAACTAATGACCCCAAGATCGAGAATTACATGCTCATCCAACCGAGTCAGCCAGGTACCCCAGAAGGATCAAATATTTAAATGTAAATAATAAGAACAAAAAGAACTAGAAGAAAATGAGTAAATATTTTAATCATCTCAGGGTGTGAGCAGTCTTTTGGAGCATGGCAGGAAAGGGGGAAAAGAACACTAGAAAAATAATTTAAGAAATCATCTTGTGCACAATTCTAGTTACTTGGGATCAGTGAACAAAATAGAGATCTTTGTCTTCATGGACTTTACATTTCAATGAGGGAAGACTAAAATAAAACAATAAACATAGTAACATAATAATAAGTTGTGCAGTGCATTAGTGATGAAAGCAGAGCAGGGTAAGGCAGATAGAACTAGGATGGACAGGTTGCAGTATTAAATAGAATAGTTAAGGTAGACCTCATTGAAATGGTGAGATTTGAGCTTTGAAGGAGGTGGGAAAATTTACTCAAAATGGATATCTTAGAAAAGAGCACTCATTCCAGAGGTACATTGCAAAGGACTACCCCTGGGGAAGTGGAAGGTGACCACAGATGTAACGGAGTAAGTGATGAAGTGAGCAGATGGAAAGGTCAGAGATATAGTAAAGAACCAAAAACTGTATGGCTTTCGTAAGAACTTCAGCTCTCCCTCTGAGTGGAATTGGGTATCTTTGCAGAATTTTCAGCACAGAAGAACCGCGATGTGATCTATATTTTAAAATTATCGCCTTCATTTTTGTGCTAAGATGCACCATGGGGGATCAAGTATGAAAGCAAAAAGAGCTTTTAGAAGGCTGTTGCTGTTATTCAGATGATATATGATGGTGGATTAGACCTTATATGTAGCAATGGAGATAATGAGAAATGGCTGAGTTTTGGATTCATTCTGAAGTACAACCAAAATGGCTTCCTCATGAATTGGATGTGTAGTGGGAGAGAAAGAGAGGAACTGAAATGATGTCAAGATTTTTGGCCTGAGCAGATGGTGTGATGGGTTTTCAATCAATTCTGATAGAGAAGGCTATAGGAGAAAAAGATTAGGAGTTCAGTCTGAACATTTTTTTTTAATATAGGCTCCACGCTGGGCTTGAAGTCACCACCCTGAGATCAAGACCTGAGCTGAGATCAAGAGTGGGATGCCTAACTGACCAAGCCACCCAGGTACCCCTGTCAGTGTCATTTTGAGTTTGAGATTTCTATTAGACATCTGAGTGGTGGTGCTAAGTAGGTAGTTGAATATATGAGACTGTAGTTTGGGATATAGACCTGGTCTGCAGACATGAATTTGGGAGTTGTCAGCATAGAAATGGTTCTGGAAGAACTGGACTGGAAGAGACTACCATGGGAGTGTGAGTAGGATGGAAAGAATAGGAATAGAGAACCGTCAAAAAAAGGAAATCTTGCCACTTGCAACAATGTGGATGGAGCTAGAGGGTATTATGCTAAGTGAAATAAGGCAATCAGAGAAAGACAATTATCATATAATCTCACTGATATGTGGAATTTAAAAAACAAGGTAAAGAATCATTGGGGAAGAGAGGAAAAAAAAGAAACAAGACAAAACCAGAGAGGGAGACAAACCATCAGAGACTCTTAATCTTAGGAAACGAACTGAGGGTTGCTGTAGGGGAATGGGGTGGGAGGATGGGATAACTGGGTGAAGGACATTGGGGAAAGTATGTGTTGTAATGAGCACTGGGTATTATATAAGACTGATGAATCACAGACCTGCACCTCTGAAGCAAATAATACATTATATGTTAATTAATTGAATTTAAATTAAAAATAAGATAATTAAGTTCTGGGGATGTAGTGTACACCACGGTGGCTACAGTTAATAATATTGTATATGTATTTGAAAGTTGCTAAGAGAATAAATCATGAAAGTTCTCAACACAAGGAAAAAATGTGTAACTATGTGTTGTGATGGATGTTAACTAAACTTATTGTGGTAATCACTCCATAGTATATATATATCAAATCATTATATTGTACACCTAAAACTAATACATTTGAAAATGTCAACTATAGCTCAATAAAAATAAATGAATTAATAAATAAGGGAAAAAAAGAAGAGAATTTGGGACTTGGCTTGCAGGCACTCCCATTTTAAGAGGTCTTGGAGGAGAGAGAAAGCCAGTAAAGGAGACTGAGAAGGAACAGCCAGTGAGATTAAAGAATAGGAGAGTGTGGGGTCCTGGAAACCAAGTGAAGACCTTGAACCAAGGAGGAAGGTCTCATCCGCTGTGCTAAATGCTGCTGATAAGGCAAGTAAGACAAGGACTAAGAACTGAACATTGGGTTGAACAATGTAGACATTATTCACAACCTCTACAAGATAAATTTCAGTAGAGTGGGGGTGGTGGACCCCTTATTGGTATGTGTTCAAATAAGAATTGTAACAGTAAGTAGATAAAATTACAAAGGAATGATGGAGTAGTCCAAGTGGATATCTGGGGGAAGAACATTCCTGACAGATGGAACAGATATTAAAAAGGCCCTAGGCAACAGTGAAAGTGGCTTGTTGGAGGAACAGTAGAGACGCAATAGCTGGGACAGAGAGAGTGAGGTGGAGAGTAGGTAGAGAGGGTAGTGGTCTAGGAAAGGATGGTCATCTGGGGCTTGCTCTTGATACCAGGTTGATGTAGGTAGAATGAGGAATTCAGTCTTAGACCAGGAACATTAGTTCAAATGATGCCTTCAAATATTGCATTTGGAAATATATATCATGTATATCTGAAAAAAGATTTGCATCAAAAGGGAGAAAATAAATGGGGTGATAGTAGGTGGGGGAGTGGAGTCAAGATAACGTATATGTAAAATAATGCATATATTAAAAGTATATATGTAAAGATAAGATATAATAAGATAAATATAATATATATACTTTATATTATATTTATATATGATATAAATATATTTATATAATAAATATAATAAGATAAAATAAGATATAATAGTGTGATTGTATCCTGATAGAAATGACCTAATATAGAGCACAACATTGGTGATGTTGGAGATAAAAGTGAGTAAGATGATAGTGGTATTGTTGAATTGGTATGAGAGAAAGAAATCTAGTGGGAAAAGAGAGGGTCTGGCTTTAGAGGAGTATCTGGAAATATTATATTAGTTTGCTAGGGCTGGCAAAACAAAGGACCACAGACTGAGTGGTTTAAACAACATATATTAACTTTTTAAAGATTGCATTTATTTATTTTAGAGAGAGGGAAAGAGAGCAGGGAGGAGAGGCAGGATGAGAGCGAGAAAGAATCTCAAGCAGACTCTGTGCTGGGCATGAAGCCTGATGTGGGGCTTGATCCAAGGACACTGAGATCATGAACTGAGCCAAAACCAAGAGTCAGCCGCTCAATCAACCATGCCACCCAGGTGCCCCTAAACAAAAAGAATTAATTTTCTCACAATTACAGAGGCTAGAGGTCTGAGATCAAGATATCTGCAGTTTGGTTTCTGGTGCGACCTCTCTCCTTGGCTATCAGGACTTGTCCCTGTGTTTTCAGTCTGCATTATCTGTGCCCTAATCTCTTAGAGAGATACCAGTCATACTGGATTAAGGTCTACCAATATGGGCTCATTTCACCTTAATTACTTCTTTAAAAAGGTAAAGTCACATTCTGAGATGCTTGAGTTTAGAATTTCAACATACGGATTTGGGGGGATATAATTCAGCCCAAAACAATCATATATGTTATCAACAGGAGGGCCATATATACATATGCAGGTGTTGGCAAGTGAAGCAATATCTTGATAGAAGTCTGTGGAATTATGGTTTAAATTTTCTAGTGAAATAATAAGCATATAAAGAGTTGGGATGCTGAGGTGGTGTTGGAAGTAAGGGACAGGATATTTATAGAGTGATTGCTTGGTAGCAGTAAGGGCCTGATTGACTTTTGTGGTCATGAATTTAAACTGCAATTAGTCATCTGGCTGTGTATTTTCCTCCAGCTAGGTTTAGCTATGTAAATGAGGGACTATAAGAACTGGGCATGACATTTGATCTAGGGAAGATGGGAGAAAAGACAATAAGGGAGTAAGAGATGGTGAAAATATAGTAGGACCAATGGACTGGAGATTCTGGTGAGGTTAAAGGATAGTGGGGTCTCTATACCAAAGGGAGTGAGCTGGAAAAAGAGTAGGTGATAGTCATAGAAAAGGATGTTTGAAATTGAGATTACAGAGGGGTTGCTAAAATTGCTGTGCAAGGCCTAGCATATAGCCATGTGAGTGAGTGTATGAGGTGGGGCCATATACAATGTCACAAAGGAGAAATTTTCAAGGAACTAAAGGGGCTAGTGTATCAGAATGATCATTCTTGAGCTCACTGGGAATTAAGACAGAACTACTACCATTGGGAGTGACTGTGCTTCAGGAGCTAAAACCTTTGAGAATTTGCAGGGTGGGGATGAAGTTTGGTAAATGACAACAAAAATGAAGGCTAGTTGGTGACAGGCTGTCAAAAACTAGAGGTTTTCAGAGATGTGGGAGAGGAATGGTCTAACGGCAGCAATGACAAACTAGGAAGACCAAGGAAGGCTTGACCTTCAGGATCTGCAGTACAATGATGATGGGAGAGAAAAGTCATTTGCTCCTCTTGTGTGGGCTTCAGGGGACAGAGTCCCCAGGAAAAAGACTGATTTCTGTCAGGGGAAAACAATGATGGGCACATTCAGAGAAGAGGTTGGGGATATAGAGGAATTACTGTGGGTGCATTGTGTTTTAGGAGTAGGACAGGGGTGTGAGAAGTGAACTAACAGAGAAATGAGGTCACAGCCTTATGGGGGTTAATATGCAGCATTTGAGGGGTGTTGGAGTTCTTTTGGCGACTAGCACAAATGGGGTTAAACACCATTATTAGATGAGTTCTGGTTGATTCAACCCAGTTAGATTCAAGATAAATTTTGAAGTCTGGGCTACAGGAGGGTGTGTGTGTGTCTGGGACTTCCTGTTTACCCCAAGTGATGTGGAAGTTCTCTCTTATACCTAAAACACTGGTCCATACAGTGTTCCATATTATTCCTAGGAACAGAGATCATATAAATCTATGATGATACAAAAATATGGTCTAGGAACTACAGTACACATTCAGGATAGGACTACCCCTGGGGAAGTGGAAGGTGAATGGACATGGGGTGAGGGTTAAGGGAACCTAAATTTTTCCTTACTATTTTTATTCTATAAAAAAGAGTAAATATAATAAAATGTTAACAATATTCAAATCTGAGTTGTGGAAACACTGGAATTTATTATATTTAATGCCTGGGCCACTATAGGTATTTAATAAATATTGTGTGTTGAATGAGAGCGGCTTTCTCTTTAAAAGTTTCTCCGACAAGCAAAATTCTCGAATTAACACAAAATGCTACAAGAGCATAGAAAAGGGAATAAATAGAGAAAGGTGGGGAGGGTCTGAGAAATCCTTGTGAAGAGACTGGGTGCTGATGTATGTAGAGTATCTTTACCACAATACACGAGCCATATGGCAAATATGGGATACAGGCTAAAGACATCATCCTATCTTCATCTTACCTTAATGTTTGAAGGTTCTGGGTGAATATCCAGAAAGTGACCTGGAACTTTTGGCCTTTTCAAGTAACTACTGGATCCTCACTTTCCTCGCCCAACATGGACACTGGGTGGTGCTGCTGTTCAAAATTTCTTCTCTATCATGGATGTTATTACCTCCATATATAGATTACAGGTATTTAGGTAGTCTCCTGTGGGCCAAGCAAAGTGCTAGGGATTGGGGAGATTAAGATGATCCTCCAGTAGATCCTCCCGTGATTACCCTACTGACAACTACCATGTTCAGTGTCTGAGAAAATTGAAAGTGTGACTTTTACATAGGACAGTACCACTATTGCAGAAATGTTCTGCAGTGGGGGTGAATGACTCCGAACTGCTCACCCTCTCAAGGAGCTCCCCTCCTCTTTGACCTGGCCAAGGATTAGAACAGATGCCACTGAACATTGTTTGGTTATCATGGTGTACTTAGGTGCTGTGGCTATAAAAAGCCAGTTCCAGATGTTGGAAGATAACTGGGAAAGAAAGAAGTCTTTGTTTATATTCAGGCTCCAATTATACTGGAAGAGTGAGTGAACTTGGGAAGGAGGGAAGTGGATCCTTAGCAAGAAAATAGTGGGAGAGAAGGGGGAGGCAGGCAGACGATCACTCCGCGAATCAGAGAAGGCTTGGGCAGTGTCTGGGGAGGTTGCTCCGGTATGACGTCATCAAGACACTGAAGTAGGGGAGAGGTCCTGAGAGGAGGGGAGACAGTGGACTTCAGCCTACAAGAGAAAAGCCCGGGGGTTGGCGGGTGAGAGGGGACGGAGAAAAAAAAGGCCTGGGATCTTTCAGCCAATCAGAGGTGGCTGGGGCGGGGTCCGGGGCGGGGTCTGCTTCGCGATTTATAACTGCAGGGTGCCACGCGGGAAGGTTTAACCTCTTCCAGTGTGTGGAGCGGCGTTGGTCCAGCCGTCGTCCTTTCAACCGTCTTCAAGCCATCAGGTGAGGACCTGCCGTCCCGGCGGAGCCAGAAGACTATGGGGACAGGAGGGCGCAGCAGCTGCGGGGCGGAGTGGGTCGGTATCTCAGGAACTGGTGGAGCGGGGTTGGGACTGGCGGTTTCTAACCGCACCTCCTAGAGAGTCCGCGCCTTTGTCTGCGGCGCTGCCTTGTGTGCGTTGCCGAATCCTCCCCTGGTGGGTCCTTAGAATGACCCCCTCAGAGTGGCCTGTCCGCAGTGGCTGCACGCCCGAGGCTAAGTGGACGAGGAGTTTGGTTGCTGCCAGGTTTGGGCCCTCTGGAGCTGGCACTTCCCACTCTCCCTTCCTGTGGCCAAAAGGTGGGCTGTGCGCCCAGCAAAGATGATGGTTATTTTAAAATGTAAGCAAACTGCTCCAGACAAACATACCCATGTGCCCAGCCTTTTATGATATTTGTTGGTCCCTGTATCCCTACCTTGGAAATTGGCTTCTGATCCCTCATCAGAGGAGGGTCATAGCTTGACCTCGATGGAAGGGAGGCATAATCAGGATTTCTGGCTGCTTGGTGGTCTCTCCATTCTACTCTGGGCACTAGACCTCTTTTAATCCCTACCAGGGTGGGGCCAGGCATGCGCCTGAGAGCACTGTTCTCCCATCTCTGGGGTCACCTATTGTCCCTTCTTGACAAATCCAGAATGCTCACAGGGCACCCCATCTCCTAACTTTTCCTTTTGCAGAGAAAATATTGTGAAATAAAAAATCAGCTGTTTATCCCGTTCTGCTGATCTGATCCTTATTAGCTGTGTCTTCTTACAGCATTTGCAAACCAGTGCCATAAGGAGCTGGTATGAGACATGTAATTAGTTATGATCAGATTAAATCCCTTCCTTCTCTTATTGTGGCTATTTAATCAACCGTCTTTGGGCAGATAAAATGGAAAGAAACTAGTACAACTTTTTAACCATGCATTTTGGTGTGCTGCTCATATCCCCCAGGAGAAGTGCCCCCCCAACAGTAATTGACTAGAAAGTGAAGATGCTCAAAAAGTGCTATCTCCTGTGTCAAATTCATCAGCTGGTTAAACCCAGTCCTTATTTTTTCTTCTGTCTCTATCTGCCCATGTGTTTCTATCACCTTCATTTTACCTTTGCTCTGATTTTAAGAGCGAGACATAGTCACTCCAGTTATTAGAGCATCTGGTTTCTGGTACATCCTGATTCGGTGGCATTTACTACTTATCAGAAATAGGGTAATGACATGGAACAAAAAGTATTCTAATAAAAACGTTTCTAGATCTGCTGCTTGTTTCCTGTAGAAAATCAGCAAGTAAAATACACATTAATACTAAATGTGAGAATTTTGGCTGTAACTCTTTAGTCTGACAATAGTTCTACCAGATAGATTTGTTAAATGTTTTTTTTTTTTTTCAGCCTTTCTGTTAGTCAAGATGAGTGATAAGCCAGATTTGTCTGAAGTGGAGAAGTTCGACAGATCAAAATTGAAGAAAACTAATACTAAAGAAAAAAATACTCTTTCCTCAAAGGAAAGTAAGTCATAGGAGCTTTCTTGTTGAGACAAACAATGGTGAAAGTTGATAGATTCAGTAAATAAACTCCTCTTGTAAATTTTGCCACAAAGTAAGCAATAATTAAAATACCAATGTATTTAATGCATTATCTAAAAATATCAAGTATTTGCTTCTTACCTGGCTTATATGAATGGTTTTCACAAAATAAACCCTAGTAATAATGGGAGAATTTTTTAAAAAGTGGTTTTTTTGGCTGTTGAAAAAATTACTAAAAGCCACATTAAAACCAATCTTGGGATATTGGACTCAGTATTATAAACATCTTAGTTTTGTCCAATTTTTGGTTATTTGCCACTTTTATACACCTAACAATTTGGGTCTGTGATCTTCTCCCTAAAGAACTATGAAAATTTTGTGCTTGGCCTTCTCTACCTGATGACAAGATGAGGTGAAAGAGCCACTTTAGCTCTTGGGTATACTCTGTCTGGTCTCCCAGGGATCAAGGGATCAGTTTTGCCCTCTTGATTTACAGTCTGCTGGAGAAACTCAAAACCAATGGGTACATTTTTTCATGTCAGCATTATTTGAAAGTTCCAAAGTTAGTAAAAATTGCCTGAAATGGTATATCTTTCTAATTGTATAGGGATAGATAAATCAGAAGAAAATGCTTCAGTTTCTCTTCATTCTTAAAATAATACATGGAAAAAATGGCAGTATCATAGATTTACCTCTTAAATGGGAAAAAAACATGTAGTTGATGTAGATTCTAATGAATATTCAGGTAGTATACACACACACACACACACACACACACACACACACACCTGTAAGCAGGTATGGCAAACTTTAGTGACTTGCAAAAGTGCTTTTGGGGAAGAAACTGAACTTAATCTTAGGAAAATACCTTCTTAATGATTTTTAAAAATGTTTTTTTCCCCCAGCTATCCAGCAGGAGAAAGAGTGTGTTCAATCTTTGTAAGATGGGAATCTCCTCCCAAGAGCAGTTTTCAGCAATGCTTGAGTGTCACGGTTTTGGGCTTGTTTTTTGTTTTTTGTTTGTAAACCTATGAGCTTGTAGAGGTTTTAGGCACCTTCTGATACTTCACACTCATACTCCCTGGCTAAGATGTCAGGAGTAGCCAATGTTCCCTTATATTCATTTTTAAACCTCCATTGGTGCATAAACTCCAGCTGGCAAATGTCCATAATCTCACCATTGATGACCTTTGTGTGTGAAGTCCTTCTACCCACTAGAGGATAAGCTACTTTTCACCTTCTACAATGGGTGTCTCCATTGCTCCATAATCTTCATGAAGGAGCATGGGTTTGCAGCTTTTATAATTTGTTTTAATTTCTAATGTTGCAATAAAATAACAAATAAAATCAATATGTTAAGGCTCCTGTGGTTTGTTCCTGGTGGTCTTCTAAGGAATGAATGTACCAAGGGTACTCTTTCCAGCCAAACAAAATGGCTGTAGGAAAGACATTTTGGCAGATTATTCACATGGAATAGGCTCTCCACTGTCCAGGTGCAGTGGGTCCTGACTAAGTGATGCTAGGTGCTTTTTCCTTAGAGTTAGAAGAGGTCATGACTGGCCTCCTTATCTCAGAAATGAAGAAATGAAAACATCTGAAGTGATGATCTAAAGTGAATAAGAGCTGGAATTCTAGCTAAGCTCTGTTGCTTTCTCAAATATGCTTTTAAATTTAGTGGAAGGAGATGTCCAAGGCTGGTGACAGATGCAGAAGGGTATTGGAGGCATATGCTAGCACACACTCTGCTAAGCACAGCACATCTTACTATTGAGCAGAAACTCAGATATCTAATACCTGCTGATGACCCACAGCATTGAACATCTCGTCTCCTTGTCCTGAACAAAGTTCACTATATTTTAAAATTTATGATAGAGAGAGGTAGTGAGAGAGGAAAAACAAGCACGGGGGAGTTGGAAAGAGAGATGCAGGCTCCCTGCTGAGCAGAGAGCCCCATATGGGGCTCCATCCCAGGACACTGAGATCATGACCTGAGCCAAAGGTAGATGCTTAACCACTAAGCCACCCAGGTGCCCCCAAAATTCACTATCTTAATGAGCCAAGTATTTGGTATTCATGGTGAGCATAAGTGTTATGGACTGAATAGTTCTCCCCTACCTCCAAAAAAATTCATATGTTGAAGAGCTAACCACCAATGTGACTGAATCTGGGGATAGGGTATTTAGGAGGTAATTAGGGTTAATTGAGGTCCTAAGGGTGGGGCCCTAGTCTGCTAGAACAGTGGCCTTAAAAGAAGAGGAAGAATCACCAGAGATCTCTCTCCCTGCCATATGAGGACACAAGGGGATGACCATCTGCAAGACAGGATGAGAGTTCTCAGCAGAAACTGATCCTGCAGGACCTTGTTCTGGGACTTCTATCCTCTAGAACTATGAGAAAATAAATTTCTATTGTTTAAGCCACCCAGTCTATAGTATTATGTTATGACAACTCAAACTGACTAATACAATAAGGAATACATATAAATCGGCAAGCTCTGATACCTACCCTTAAAAAATTCTTTCATCACTTAAAATTTTTAAGAACTAATCACCTATAATCCCACCAATTAGAAGTATCAACATTTGATTGTATGAGAATCCATACTGGTCTATTAACATTCATATATTTTCCTACAAAAAGCAATTATGCTATCTGTACCTATTTGCAACCTCAAGTATTCTCTTACCATTCCTTCTAAGGGCTAATATCCTTAAATAATCACTGGGTTTCCGGGAAGTGGATGCTGTTTTCAATAACATAAACTTCAGTAAGTGAAACAGTAGTTGGGTTAACTCTGATTAAATGTCAGTTAAGTAACACAGTCACAAGGTTTAGCATAGCCAGAGATCTGAGAGTTTGAAGTAACCACAGTAGTCATCAATACCTTACCTCTTGCTTGAAGTAATTATCTGGCAGAGTCACTCACCTTGCTCTGACAGGCTGCTTATACTGTGCCCAAACCTGCCTTCCTATAGCTTCTATCCAATAATCCTAGGACTTCGTGCTGGAGATCCAAAAAATGTAGTTGTTTGTTCTCAAATATTTGAAGTCAGCTGTTGTATGCCTGCCTCTGTACCTCTAAGGCTTCTCCTGATGACATTTTCCTTATCCTTTGACTCTAGCTTACATGAATGGGGAACATCATGGTTGCTGATGTGCTCAAGTTTGCTCATGATCAGAACACTTTGCATCCTGATTTTGTTACCCAATACACTTGCTCTCCTTTCAACATTGCTATTTGCAAATTTGAGAAACGTACTGTACATCCATGATAGATTCAGCAACCTATGCATTTGCATATAATTTAGGCTGCATTTGCACAAGACTAGGATTATTTCAAAGGGCCTGACAGAAAGAATGAACATTGTCGGTGACCTGGGATTGTATAAGAACGCATTGTTCAGTTAATTATTTAATAATAGTTTCATTAACATTGATTCTATCCTGAGCAGTGTAAGTGTTAGGCTGAGATGAGAGGTACATGGTGGCAGGTGAAAGATGTAGCTGCTGAGTACTCATACAGATATGAGATGGGAAAAACAATTGCTCACCTAGAGTAGTTTTATTCAGCATTTCTTTTCTTTTCTTTTCTTTTCTTTAAGTAGGCTCCATGCACATTGTGGAGCCCAAAGCAGTGCCTAAACTCAGAATCCTGAGATCAAGATCCGAACTGAGATCAAGAGTGGGACACTTACCCGACAGAGCCACCCAAGGGCCCCTCAGTATTTCTTAAGTATATATTGTGGGGCAACCCTTCTACTTAATAGAGTCACTTGCCTAAAAAGAGCCACAGTTTTCCCTTAATAAACCCACTAATAGTAGGGATTGAGATTTAGGGCCCTGAACAAACAAGGGAGGAAAAATATATAACACACCTATTTTTTTCCTCAGTCTCTAAGGGTGAACACCCAGGAACATTTACTGGTTCATATTCATACTTATCACCTGCTCCCACTGTGTGTGGTTTAGGGTCTACAGGTCTTTCATTGGCTGAACCAGTGGAAGGTGGGCTTGGGCTACTCTGATTGGGTGTTCCTATCATCCCATTAGGTGTAACTGCAGGTTCTGAATCTTTGCATTTTATAAAGATTTTGTTTATTTATTTGACAGAGTGAGAGAGATCACAAGCATGCAGAGAGGCAGGCAAAGAGAGAGAGGGGGAAGAGCAGGCTCCCCGCTGAGCAGAGAGCCCGATGTGGGGCTCGATCCCAGGACCCTGGGATCATGACCTGAGCTGAAAGCAGAGGCTTTAACCACTGAGCCACCCAGGCGCCCCGAATCTTTGCATTTTAAAAAACAAAAGAATTTCTTAAAAAAAAAAAAAAGCGTAGACCAGGAAACAATAGAATTGGATAAATCTGAGTTAAACTAGTTACTTCAGTTCTAGGAAACTTGAAAAAAACACTATTTTATGAGCTTCCTGATTTAGCTATTTCTGTACTGTGTTTGGATGCTCGGTTATTTATTTAAATCTACTCTACAGTGGGGGTAGTGTTGAAAAATATACGTATGGGGTATTTTGTTTTATGAATAATGCTTCCTCCAGTTTGATGCTTATAATTTACTATTTACAGCAATAAAACTGTTTCTCTTATTTAAAAAGTCTTTTCTGCAATGTGACACCAAATTTATCAATAATAAATTTATTTATTAATTTAATAAACTATTAAATTATCACAAATAATTATTAGTTATTAATTTATTTATTACTTATTGATAATATTTGAAGTAGAAGTGGGACATCTCAGAAATTTGTTTAGCATACGTTCTTCAATAGGCATTGCCATCATATTATATTTTCTTGAAATAAGAAGGAGGGTTTTTTCTTCATTATCTAGAACTATTTTATTAGCAGTAGAATTACTTGATCCTTGAAGGTTTGACAAGAAACACCCTTACAAGACAGACCATTTGGGACATTAGCTCATTGATGACTCTATTTCTTTAATTCTTGGTTTGGTTCGATTTCTATAACTGGTTTGGTTTTATAATTCTCTTGGTTCAAATTTTAAACTGTTTTGCATTCATACATGTAGAAATGTGTTTTTCTGTGTCACCAAAAATTCCCAAAGGGTTGGGTTTTTAATTTTAAAATATTTTCCATTATATTGATAACTTCTCTCCTTAAGGAGGTTTCTTAGAGAATTAGGTTAATACATATTTTTCATACAATAGCTCTTATATATATATTAATCAATATTAACATTTAAGAATTTTTAGGATCCAAATATTGATAAGAAAATTTTAAATGTGGTACCTGTTTAAGGATTTGAAACTGTCCCTGTAATCATTTCTGTATATGTTCTGATTTTGGAGATGGTGGTTTTTCCATTTCTTTCCCAAATCATGGAGAGTTCTTATCAGAACTAAAGACACTGGTTAGTAAGAGGAGTCCCTTGATTGTTCCCACTCTGATAACTATGTCATAGGGTTTCTGCTCAAGCCATAGTGGCCACCGAGCAGATTATGAATTAGAGGTGAAATGGCCAATTTTTGGCAAGTCATAGTGCTGGTGGTATAACTTTGGTTAGGAAGTTTTGACTCTCTCAAGGGATTAAAGTTGACGTTCCACAATATAGGTGATTTGAGTGATATATGTTTTAAAAGATTTATTTATTTAAGAAAAGAAGAGAGCACATGCAGGAGGGAGCAGCAGAGGGAGAGAGAGAGAAAAAATCTCAAGCAGACACCCTGCTGAGGGGGAGCTCCACAAGGGGTTAGATTTCACCACCATGAGATCATGACCCAAGTAGAAATCAAGAGTCAGACACTGAACCAACTGGGCTAACCAGGTAACTCTGAGTGATATTTTTAAAAAGTTCTTATTATGTGCATCTGTCAGCTGCTATTCTCAGAGGACTTAGAGCTCTGATTTCCTGCATTGCATTTTGTCCAATCAGCTATGGAGGTTGCCCATGACGTCAGGAAATGCAGCGACTATAAATGGCCCAGCACCCCTCACTAGCCGCCATTCTCCTTCCTTCTGAGGTGTTGGGAAGGCAAAGTCCACATGGCTCAGCCTGGCTGTGAGACCTCCTCTGACAAAACCTGGGCACTGAGGAGCCCACGGAAGCGGACCTGAAGAGCCCGAAGCAGGAGCAGCCAAGGCGCAGTGGCCACCACCACCACCGCTGCTGCTCCCACAACAGTTTCACCACGTACTTCCCCAGGGTTCTGAAGCAGGTTCACAAGGGCCTGAGCCTCCCATAGAAGGCTGTGAACGTCATGGATTCATTCAAGGACATCTTCGAGTGCGTTGCCAACAAGGCTTCTAGCCTGGCCCACTCCAACAAGCGCACCACCAACACCTCCAGGGAGATAAAGACAGCTGCCTGCCTGCTGCTGCCCAGGGAGATTGGCAAGTTCACCATGTCTGAGGCCAGCAAGGCCATCATCAGGTACACCTCCCACCAATGAGCTGCCTGAGGACGGCCTTACCACCTTGCAAACCAAAGACTCTTTTCAGAGCCACCTCACTTAGCACAAAAGGACCTGTAGCTCTAAAAAGTGAGACAAACTCTGTAGTTTTTGTTCTTGGGGCATTCTGCAGATATTTAAAGTATTTTTTCTCCCTCTGCCACTCCCCCTGCTTCTCTCTCTCTCTCTCCCTGTCAAATAAATAAATAAAATCTAAAAAGAAAAAAAGGGGGGGGAGGCATGTAGGTGGCTCAGTCAGTTGAGCATCCGCCTTCCCTTCAGGTAATGGTCCCAAGGTCCTGGGATTCGGTCCCATATAGGGCTCCTTGCTCAGTGGGAAGCCTGCTCGTGCTCTCTCTTATTATCTCTATTTCTCTCTGTGTGTCAAATAAAGAAATAAAATATTTTTTAAAAAGGAAAGAAGACCAAAATTGTTATTCTGAACACATAGATCTAAACAAAATCTTAACACCACCTTTGGTGATGAAATGCTACTATCATTCTTATTAAAGTCAGAAAGTAACAAGAAAGATTTTTAAGCATTACAGTCAAAAAGTATTTGTGCATATTTGGAAATTAAATTTTAAAAATATTTAAACACTAAGAAAAGAGCCTAAATAAGTTGAGTTGATCTGATTGCTCTGCAAACGAGTAAATATTTAGAACAGCTTTATCTTGGGAAAATTCGCACTCTGAAAAATAAGCATGACACAACTAATAAATCGTTGAACACTATCTTAAAAGGTAATGGTGTACTATACGTTGGCTAAGTGAACATAACTTTTTTTTTTAATCTAAAAACTAAAAAATAAACATGAACCTTAGTAGACTCTAAGCAAATGCAACCTGAAGTCAGGCATAGTTTCTTACTCATAGACATATTTATAGTGTTGATGGAATCGACCTACAGTAGATACCAAGAATTTTGTTGAGTGAATGAATGAGCCATATTTTCAATGTTTAGGTAGTAGGAATGTTGGGGTTGGGTGGGACAAGATTAGGAATATGGCTAATTTAATGTGACTCTGTGCTCTCTGGACCTGAATTTCTTCTGTAATAAATTAGTTATAATACCATTGTCCTAAAAACCAAATAAGATAGTACCTGTAGGCAGAGGCAGGCAGAGAGAGAGGAGGAAGCAGGCTCCCCACCGAGCAGAGAGCCCAATACAGGTCTTGATCCCAGGGCCCTGATATCATGACCTGAGTCAAAGGCAGAGGCCCAACCCACTGAGCCACACAGGTGCCCCCAATTTTGGTTTTCTAAGCCATCTCAGGTAACTTATTAGATATCAAACGTGTCCTTTCAGTAGCTTTAGCTGCCATTGAGAACACTATTTTCTTGGTTTATTTAAGTAAATTATAGATTTTTCAATATTAAAATTTCCTTAAATTTGTGGAAGCGAACCCCCACATTGGAAGCACTTGAAAGAAGTGTGTACCAGGAGATCCTTTTTTGTTTTTTCAAAATCCTGTGAGTTTATGAAATACGAGTAAGCTCGATTGAAGTTTCTTTTATTGGCAGTCTACTGATGTTAAATCAAGGTCACCCTACATTCCTTCTTCCTCTCATTATGCATGCTCTAGAATTTTCATTTTTGCCAAATGTCCTGTAGTTGAAGGACTACAGGCTCCACTTCATTTCAAAAGTTGTTTGTTTTTAGATTTTTTTCTCACTTTACATTCTCGTCATATTTTAAAATTAACACAAAAATTACTTTACAGGGGCACCTGGGTGTCTCAGTGGGTTAAGCCTCTGCCTTCAGCTCAGGTCATGATCCTAGGGTCCTGGGATCAAGCCCGGCATAGGGCTCTCTGCTCAGTGGGGAGCTTGCTTCCCGCCCCTCCGCCTGCTGCTCTGTCTACTGTGATCTCTCTCTGTCCAATTAATAAATAAAATCTTTAAAAAACTACTTTATAAACTCTTTAACTGATCTTCATGTTATTCTTATTAGAACTGTTTAATACAGTTATTTTTGGGTTTTATTTTCCCTCGGTTGATACTTCTGCATTGAGGTCTTCCTGAAACCTAATCTAAAGTACTGCTCTCTCCCTCATCATGTATGTGTGTGTGTGTGTGTGTGTGTATACATATATATAAATTAGGATTGTTATATTATATGTAATATACATATATATTAGACATATTTACTTACTTCATTCTCCATGGAATTATTTGTTCACAATCTGTTTCCTTTTTTCCTTACTTATTATCTTTGAATCATGCCAGGAATGGGAACTTCCTGAGAAGAGAGACCTTGTCTCATTTGCTGTCATATATCAGCAGTGAGAACCATGTATGGCACCGGTAGGGACTCAATATTTGCTGAATAAATATGTGAAGATGGATGAGAGCAGAGGTTCTAGAGTCCCGGAAGAGGCAGTGATGGGTTGGGAAAGAAAAGCCAGACTGCGGTGGGTTGAGGAGTGAGTGGTAGATGAGGAATGGAGATAGAAATAGGGTACTCTTTCAAGGAAAGGGGATACTGGTCTGTGAGTAGGAAGAGACTGTTATGGATCACAGTAGTTGTGTGTGTGTGTGTGTGTGTGTGTGTGTGTGTGTGTGTTTTATTTTTAGGATTGAGAGAGATATGACAATGTCTAGAGGAACTCAGTAATAGTGCCTGGATCTCAGTTAATGGTATGGCTGTTATAGTACCATCATCATCACCATACCTCCACTGCAAGAATTTCCATAACATACCCCCTCCATCATCCCAGTGGACCAGTTCTCTATTCCTCCACTTGGGTTGTAAGATCTCCATCAAGAAAACATTCTACTGAGCTCTGTCCTTTATAGGCTGCGTGGCATCAGGCTGCTTGCTTAATTTCTCTGAAACTTAATGTCCTTTTCTCTTAATTGCACTGACCCACACCTATTTTAACAGGATAAAGGAAGCTAGCATGACCCCTCTCTCCAAACCCACTCCTGGCAGGAGGCCCAGCCTCCATGGGGCCTGTGTTTTCACGGCAGAGAGGTGCTTGGTTCTGTCAATTCTCCATGGGTCCCGGGCAATTCAATGCTGCTTCTTAATCAAACTCTGACTTAGAGTTGTTCGTTCCAGGCATTGGGAATACAACGCACCACCGATGGGTAACATTTCATGAGGACTTACTGGGTGTCAGGTGTCAGGAGCTTTATATACATGTATTTTTCGTCTAAGAAGCACATAATGCTAAGTATATACTAGAACTATTTCTAAGCACTTCAAACGTGTAACTCAGTTAACCCTCCTAACAGTCCCATGTTCCAGATGGGGGAGACTAAGGCACAGAAAGATGAAGTAAGTTGCTCAGTGTCAATGAGCTAGTAAGCAGTAGAGCTGGGATTGGAAACTAGACCACCTGGCTCTAGGTTTTGGGCCCTCACACCACTACACTGTAAAGCTCCTCGCTTAAGCTTGACAACAGTCCGGTGAAGCTGGTACTATTATTCTCCTCCATTTCCCCCTAAGGCTCAGAGGGATTAGGTTTCTTTCCTAAAGTCCCACAGAGAGTAAGTGGTGATCATGTTTGAATGAGGTTTGTCTGACTCTTAAACTTATACCGACTTTGATGGCTTGTAAAGTCCTTCCTCTAACAGTTCCGTGCTTTTTTGCTATATGTGCATATCACCTACCCAATTGTTTATTGAATACAGCTGTTTTAAGGAACTTATTTTCAAGATTTTAAAAAACATTTTCCTAAGCCATGAATCTGCAACATCACAGGTGACATGGTATTTGTATATTTTAAATTCACACTAACTAAACGGTGTAACTGTAAAAAAAAAAAAAATGTGTACCACTTAAAACCAGCTCGTGTGCCGGCAGAGGTACAATTGGGGAGGTATTACATTATATAACACTTTTAACCCACGGCCCACCCTTCACCTCCAAAGTTCTGTTCAAACCCTCTTTCCTACAAAACCACAGGGGATGTTGGTTTCCTTCCCGGACTCAGAGAGACGCACATTGAGTGGAGTTCCCGGACTGCTCACAACCCAGTGGTCAGAGCAGCACTTGGGTTCCACTGATGTTTGGTGGGTGGAGGTGGAGGGGCAGTGCCAGGGAATCATTCGTCATACGCAGCAGTGCTGACGAAAACACTGATTAACTCTTTCAGAATGTTTTAGTTTTGCTGCAACACACTGCTGCCTTAGAAAGGAGAAGAGTAGCAGAGTGGGCTCTCCAGTAAAACATGTGCTGAAGAGCGTGAGGTTGCAACGGCTTACAGGCCTGCCGGAGTTGGCAGGATAGCCTTGGACGGTGCTTGAAAGACATGTGAGAGATCTCAACCCAGCACAGTTGTCAGTAAAACATGTGTGGCGAGGAGTGTAAAAGCAAGCGACGTACAGCTTTTGTGCCAAGGCTAAAACCTCACTGAAGAAAGGAGTGTGTGAGGGTGCTTAGCAGCCAACAGAGCCCTTGCTATATAACCACTTCACAGGTACGTGGTTGAAGAAAATCAAGCAGACTGTGGAGAGGAAGGCCAGGGCTGGGCGAATGGGCTGACGTGGGAAGAAGCGATGCAGCCCCAAATTTACTGAGTGCTCATTATGCTCATTGTGTCTCTTGTGCTAAGCATTTTACTTCCATCATCTCATTTAATGCTCACAACAACCCTATGAGGTGGGTACTGCTATCATTCCCTTTTTACAGATGAGGAAACACAGGCTCAGGGAACTTCCCTGATGGCACACAACTGGTAAATAATAAAGCTGGGATTTGCACCCAGGTCGGTCTGGCTTCAAAGCATGTAAAACCAGGCCATATCCTGCCGACAGAAATGGATACTTAGGATGTTTCCATTTCTTGGCTATAGTAAATAATGCTGCAAAGAACATGGTAGTGCCCATTCATCGTACCCGCTTTCTGCAGATAAATACCCCAAAGTGGAATTGTTGCGTCATGGGGTACTTCCAATTTTTTGAGGAACCATCCATGCTGTTTTCCAAAGTGGTTGTACCAATTTACGTTCCATACATTACATTAGCAACAGCGCATGAGACTTCCTTTTTCTCTCCATCCTCGCAAGCATTTATTATCCCTTGTCTTTTTGATTACGGCCATTCATTATAGCCAGGTGTGAAGTCTTACCTCCTTGTGGTGTTGATTTGTCTTTCCCTGCTTAGTGATCCGGAAGAGCTTTTCATGTACCTGTTGGGCATCTGTAGGTCTTCTGCGGGAAAATGTCTATTCAGATCTTTTGCCCGGTCTTCAGTCAAGTTGTTTGATTTCTCTTTTTGTCCGCTTTTGAGTTTTGGGAATTCATTATCTATTTTGGATAGTAACCCTTTATCAGATACATGATTTGCTAATATTTTCTCCCCTTCAGTGGGTTGCCTTTTCAATGAAGCTCTACTTGTTTGCTTGCTTGACACTATGGCTAGAGCCCCCATAGTGGAATGGAGAGGTCTCCCAGACTGGTTTTGCCCGTGAACCACCATCTAATCGGCGATGCTGTCAAGGAATGGGGAAGCTGAGATCCCCAAAGCCCTGTTTTTCTCCAAAGTCTGAGATTGCCCCATGTGGGAAAGAACACGGAGTTCCTAAAAGGGAAAGAATATTCACTATGCCTGTCCAATTATTTCAATCAGCACAGTAACTATGCACATGATTTTTCCTTAACCAAAACTCCCAGGGGTGTGTGACAATACACCCCGGTAAGCATCAAAGCCACCCAAAGCGATACGGACCCTGTCTAGCTATAACTGCCCTGAGTTAATGTTGTTCACCATTGCCTCTGTAGGAATTTCATGCAAGAAGAAGTAGGTACCTAATTGACAGCTTTCAGGATTTCAGAAGATTAAATACCTATCTAATGCCCTCCATATGGACCTTACCCCATCTCACATCCGGATACCTTAAGACTTTAACTCAGAAGGAAAGCCATTTAAGAAAAATGGCAACTCAGAGTATTTATACCAACTGACACCATATGAAAGGAAATGGTAACAAATGCAATTTAGGAAGATAGAAAATGATATGGGATGTAAGAAGGAATGATAATAGAATGAACTGGCAAATAGAGGTAAATGATACATTGATGGCATAATATAATTATAGTGATTATGGCAACTGGAAGAAAAAAGTTAACAGGATAGAACTAAAGACAGGATTATGCATCTGTTGGACAAGGCGTTGTGTCCAAGGGGAACACCTGATACCACTACAGGAAGCATTCCACCATCACCTCCAGAGAGATCCAGATAGCCGAGCACCTGCTGCTGCCACCTAGGGAGGTTGGCAAGCTTGCCGTGTCTGAGGCCACCGACGCTGCTGTCAGGTACACCAGACGCCAATAAGCTGCCCCAGGAGTACTTGACCACACCACAAGCCAAGGGCTCTTTGGCAAGTCCCCTCACTTGGTGGGAAAAGACCTATAGCTCTCCAAAGTGCGATCCACTCTAGTGTTTGGATCTGTGACATTCGGCCAATTTTTAAAAATTCTTGTGAAAGAAAGGTTAACAACAACAACAAAAATCTTCAGCTCAACTTCATATATGTCTTTAGTGCAATTTGTTATGATTTTTCTTAACCATACTGCATTTTATCACTTTCCTACGTGGTCATTTCTATTAGGTATTTGCCTAGGTCAGTCTCTACAGGGATCTTTGTGGTCAAAACTACTTCCATAATAGTTTTATTTACCTCACGTATTCTCATTCTCCCACCTGTGTACAGTAGTATCATCCAGAGGGTTTTTTTTCCAAAACGTGTGGTGTAGCAACAATTAAAGTGCAATAGCAGCTATAGCAATCACACTTAACCCATTCACACTCCTTTAACATATCCCATCACCCGAATTCAAATAAATACATAAAGGTGGACCCAAATGCTGTGCAGAAAACTGAAACTATCTAGACTCATGCCCTACTCAAGCTCCCGACCTTCTGATAGGCCCACTCTACTTCATTCACATGTATCTGATTCTGTGCCTTGGTTGCCTATCATCTTTCCCTTTTGACACAAAAGTCTTCCAGAACAGCAATTGTGCATGGATGATGAGGTCCTCCAATGAGAGAGGCTGTTCTCCCCAGCCTCCCCTAGCAGCAGCCAATGAGCAACTGGCAGCACGGGATCCAGGGCCTAAAGGGTGGTGGGGTGACCAGAGCTGAAGCAATAACAGCCTTCCTGTGACATGGGGCACAGCCTGGAGTTTGAGGGGGAAGGTGTTGCTGTTGGTTGCCTCTCTGGGTGTGGGTTTCTGTTGAAGCTCTTGCTTTGAACCAGAGTGCTTGAAGTGTAAACATGCCTATGTCACAGTGGGACATGTCCCTATCGTTTTGCATCAAAATAAGAGTAGGCTGTTTGGCAATTAAGAGAACTAAAAGGACTTATTCCTCCATCTCAAGTAATTTGATTGGTAGGAGGACTTAGGATAATGGAAACTCACTTTAATACCCTTTGTGTTTTCTTCTTGGTGCATGGGCTTTTTCCTTTCTTTTTTTCTTTCTTTCCTTTTTTCGTTTGTTTTGTTTTCCTGTTAGCACATGCTGAATTTCAAAATTGTTGGTGGTTATCCAAGTGCTTTCTGGTTGTTGTTTTTTTTCCCCCAGCTTCTTATCCATCTGTGGAAGGAGAACACACTGGGGGACTTCAATCCTTTGAAATTTGTTAGGAGTTGCACTAAAATCCACTATTTCATCATGCTTGCTATGTGTTCCATGTGAACTTTTTTTTTTAATTTTTAATTTCTTTTCAGCATAACAGTATTCATTGTTCTTGCACCACACCCAGTGCTCCATGCAATCCTTGCCCTCTCTAACACCCACCACCTGGTTCCCCCAACTTCCCAACCCCGACCCCTTCAAAACCCTCAGATTGTTTTTCAGAGTCCATAGTCTCTCATGCTCTTTTAAAATAAATTCTAAAGAACCTTTGATTCAATGTAGAAATCTGTGAAAGTTGTTACTCTGAGCCAAACAGGCGCTAAAAGCTAGGTGAACTACGGAAACCCAACTATTTGTGAGCCCATCAGAAGAGAGATAAAGCCAAAGGGATTTCAAAAAAAGTGCTTACTTCGTAAGTACGCAAAGATATCTACCACAAAATCTAGTGCAAGGAAATCCTCGTGAGTGGTACCTAGAAATTGCCATATCCATTGGGAACAAACTTTTGGAAGTATAAGGCTGGTTGCAGAGCCATATGCCTTTTCAGAGAAAGAACTGTGCACCATTTAGGAAACTAAAATTATGTTTCACTGTAAGGACCTACTATTGTTTAACCCTTAAACTGTCCCTGCTCCCCTTCCCCCAGGGGACCTACTTAAAAACAAGTCCTGGAAGCCAGCCTCAGGCAACAAAAACACAGATACAAGGACGGTCCGACCAGGTGGAGGCATCCGATCCGTAGGGGGATACATACTGTCTCCCTAGCTACCAAGGAGTATGGGCCCCCGCCCTTTGGGAACCTTTTTGGCGCCAATCCTAATACAAGGTGTAATAGGCAAGTTCTAATGTCTACTAGGGTAAATTGTAATTCAATTGGTCACCTAGCATCACTGTGGCGTTTCCTGTGTGTGTTACAGTCTCATTGGCTACCTGTGCGTGGCCAGGCCCAACCGCATGGTCTTGCCCTTAAAAGCTAGTCTGTGAAACAGAGAAGGGTCGCCCTCTCTCTGTAAGAGGTGCGGCCCTGGCCAGCCTGTTTGATTCTTGATGTTTGGTGCATAATAAAGTTTTGCTTGACCTTCGCTTTGTATCAGTCTCGCTCCTTTAATCACGGACCCATTATTTGGGCATAACATCACCATGTCACTTAATTTCTAACATGCTCATTGGTGCTGGTTCACAATGCCCATGTTTGCCAATATGACATACAGATGTTTTTCAACATTCACATGAACGTTGGTCTCATACATGTCATATTCTGGAAAAAGTCATTTTAATAATATGAGTTCCTGAGGATGTGTGTGTGTGTGTGTGTGTGCTGAGCTGTGGGTGTTTTACACGTGTAATTTCAGAAAACAAATGGGAGGAAAACAATATTAAATTGCACCTAGATTTGGTTGTGGATGAAAGACTGGGAATGCAAGTATGAGTGACAGATACAGAATCCGGGAATGAGAAAGAAAAATGGGGTTTGATGTTGAGGTTCAGAATGGAAAGTGAATACATCTGATTATTCCCTTGAGTAGTTAAGTGAAGAAAAATGTGTCTGTTGAGCAATCATGGACTAATTCTGTGGTTACTGACAAGATGATATAAGGGAATTGGCTACTGCTTGGCTAACACAGTAGAAGCAAAAACACAGGGACAATAGTATTAATAAGACAAGCATACCCAAGTCCATCTCTTCTAAGCACTATCCATATTATGCAATTTGTTGGAAAACATAAGAAAGGACCAAACCCAGTACAGAAATACCTAAACCCAAAGTTCAAGAAATAAAACCTGTTCAGGCTCCTTAGAATCGGAAGTTACTATACTGAAATATCCAGCCTTAACTGACTCTGTTCCTTTCAGGCTATTAACTTTTATTTTTGAAAAACTCAAAATTTCACAAGGTGCATCACCTCATGGGGATGATAGGAGACTCTAGTCAGAGCAGCTCAGGCCCCACACTCTTCTGAGTCGGCCACTGAAAGACCTACGTCCTCTGAGCCACAGCTATTGGCCCAATGTGTGAAGTGGTGTACCGAGGCGAGCCAATAAAGGACCACCTTGGTTGGGCCACTTTAGAATTGGGGAGTGGGGTGGGGGGTATTAGCTGTCATTTTTTATCAGCTGTTTTTTATTTGCTTAATGGATTTGTTAGAGCTTCTAAATCATGCTTATTTCAGGATATTATATTAATTTTGTAGGGCTCCTAAACCAAACACTAAGGACTGGTCAACTTAAATAACATATCATTTATTGCCTCATAGTCCTGGATGCTGGTGGCCAAACTCATTGTCTGAAGGGTGGGTGACTGTCCTGGCTATGAGGTAGGCATCTTTCATAAGTCATTCTATTTCTTTAGTGTATTTACTTATTTGACAGACAGAGATCAGAAGTAGCCAGAGAGGCAGGCAGAGAGAGAGGAAGGGGAGCAGGCTCCCTGATGAGCAGAGAGCCAGATACGGGGCTCAATCCCAGGACCCTGGGATCATGACCCGAGCCGAAGACATGCTTTAACCCACTGAGCCACCCAGGTGCCCCAAGTCCATTCTCTTTTTCTTACAATAGCCATGTTCTCACAATATCTACTCATGTGGTCTTCCCTCTGTCACTGTCTGTGACTCCACGTTTCCCCATTTTATGGGGACTGCAGCCTTATTGGTAAGGCCTGCCCTAAGTATTTCACCTGAACATGGTTTACTTTGGTGAAGCCTCCATCACCAAATAAGATCACATTCTCAAGGACTGGGGGGTCAGGATTACAATGTATCATTTTTAAGGACACCACAGTTCAATCCAGCGGACTCCCAAAAGTCATGTACTATACACAATATATTCTTCCATTGAATGGTGACATGTGAATGCCACCAAAACCTTCACTGGTTCCGGCATCAATGCTAAGGCAGAATGTCACCAAAGTACTGTGTACATCAGATAAAGGTACATTGCCAGCCATGATTCATGCTTTGGCCACTTTCCTGTCTAACCAAGAATGTGTGACAGCAGACAAGTGTATCTGCTTCCAAAATACAATGGCTGTACAGGCACAGGACAGATATCACTATTCCAAAATTGAAAAACTGGAAAAGGAAACGAGGGTTATGGGTCCAGAACAAGTTTGGGTCCTAGTAAGGAACATTATTATTAGATTTTAAGGATTGAAAAGAATCCTCTTTGGCTCTAGGATCTCTATGGCCATTGGCCCAAAGGATGGTGGGGAGACCAGGGCTGAAGCAATAACAGCCTTCCTGTGACACGGGGTGCAACCTAGAGATTGAGGGGGTAGGTGGTGAGGTTGTTTGTCTGCCTTTGTGTTTCTGTTTAAGCTCTTGCTTTGAACTATGGTAGTTGAAGTGTAAGCATGCCATGTGCATGGTGGGACAGTTCCTATCATTCTGGATCAAAATTAGAGGAGGCTGTTTGGCAATTAAGAGAAGTAAGAGGACTCTTTCCTCTACCTCAAGTGATTTGATGGGTAAGGGTACTTAGGATAATGGTAGTCCACTTTAATACTCATTGTGTTTTCTTCTTGGTGCATGGGGTCTTTCTTTCTCTCTCCCTTTTTCCCTTCATCTTTCTTTCTTTCTTTCTTTCTTTCCTTTTCCTATAAGTACATGCTGAGTTTCAAAGAAGTTGGTGATTATCCAATGACTTTTCATTTAATTGATTTCTAGATTCCAATTTATCTGTGAAGAGAAAACACACTGGCAGGGTGGGGCAGGTTTTGGGCAGATTCTATCATTTGAAATTTGTTGCAAGTTGCACTAAGACCCACTATTTTTTCATGTTTGCTATGTGTTCCATATGAACTTTTTAGAATGAATTCTAAATAACCTTTGGTTTGAATGTAGAAACTGGTGAAAGGTGTCACTCTGCATTAAACAGTAAGACAAAGCTAGGTAAACTATAGCAATCCAACATTTTCTTGAGCTCATCAGAAGAGAGTTAAAGTCAGGACAGGAGGAAGCAAGTTGGCAGAGTATTAAGAAACTGAAATATTGTCAAGTCCCAGGACTTTAGCTAGATAGTTATCAAACCATTCTGAACACCTAAAAACTCAATACAAGTTAGAAGACAAGAAGAGCAGCAATTCTAGGAACAAAAAATCAACTACTTTCTGGAAGATATGACCTGTGGAGAAATGAATCCAAGCCTACAAGAAGATAGACCGTATGGGGGAGATGTCTGCTCCCAACAAGTGAGAGAGCATTGGAGCTTAAAATTGGAACTTTTAGAAGTCTGAACCACTCAGGGACATTGCTCCAGAGGTTAAGCACGGGTGGAGCCCTCACAGGGACAGTGTGGTCTCAGAACCCGTGGGTCACAAAAAGACCAGGGGTTTATGAGTGTGGCAGAGATCCCAGGTATGGGAGCAGGGAAGCTGGCTACAGATATATGGAGCCAAAGAGTGGGCTCTGTGCTTGGGATTACCTTAAAACATGATCCAAGTCACAGTTGGGTCCCTGCTCAAAGTTGCAGCTATGGAGAGACCTCCTCCTTCTTCCTCAGGAAGGAGCAGCATGGGAGCATGCTGCAGGAATATGCTGAGTTTGGAGACTCCAAATGGGGCTGTGCACCAGAGATAGAAATGCTCGGTCACAGGCTGGATAAGCTCAGAGTACAGCTGTAAACAAGAAAGAAAAGAGGGATTGACTTCTTTTCTCTGAGGGCACATTGAGGAGTGGGGACCTGGGCTCTTGGCTCCTAGGGGGCCAGAGATTGGGAGGCCACCATTTTCATTGTCCTGCAAAGCTGTCCTATCCTCCAAAGCTGTAGGGAAAGCATTCAGGGAACAAAAGCTGCTAGGAGTGAACCCAAGCAGATTACTTAGCCTGTCCCCTGGCAATGGTGCAATTATGCCTCAGGCAAGAACATTTGAGAATCAATGCAACAGGACCCTCCTGAAGAAGATCAGCAAGACCATCCAGGCAAGGCCATGTTCACCAATCAATAAGAACTGCAGAACTCCAGAACTAGCGGAATACAACACAGAATTCATGGCTTTTCCCATCATCATTTAGTCTTTCAAAGTTAAATTTTTTAAATTTTATTTTTTTCTTATTCTATTTTTTTAAAAATTTCCTTTCCTATTTTAACATTTTTTAACTATTTTATCAATAGTTTTTAAAAAAAACCTTTTTAAATTTACATTGTTATAGTCATATTTTAACCCTTCATTGCATTTAACCTTATTTTTTGTATACATAGTTTTTATCTTTAAAATTTGGGGACAGAATTTCTTCTAATAGATCAAAATATACTCTAAATCTAGCAATGGCTTTGTTCCAGTCTCCAGCCTGATCACTTTCTTTTCCTTTTTTCAGCCAACTTCTTATCTTGTCAATTCCTTTCTTAGAATCTTTTTTAATTTTCATCTTTACATTCATATTCCATCCCTTCAGAAATCTCTTCATTGTGTTTACCCTTATTTTTGTATATATGTAAGTTTTTCTTTCTTTAAAATTTTGGGAAGTAGTTTCTTCTAAGAGACCAGAATATGCTCAAAACCAAGTGGGTGGCTCTGTTCTATTCACCAGTCATATATATATATATATATATATATATATATATATATATATATATTACCTTTTCCTCCTTTCTTCTCCCCCCAGTTTTGGGTCTCTTCTGATTTGGTTAGTGTATATTTTTTCGTGGGTCTTTGCCACCCTTTTAGTATTTTGTTCTCATTCATCTATTCTTATCTGGATAAAATGACAAGGAAGAAAAAACTCATCACAGAAAAAAGAAAAAAAGGCAATACTAACAGTTAGGTATCTAACCAACACAGACATTAGTAATATGTCAGAACTAGAGTTCAGAATGACAATTATCAAGGTGCTAGCTGGGTTCAAAAAAAGCATAAAAGATATTATAGAATCCCTTTCTAGAGAAATAAAAGAACTAAAATCTAACCAAGTTGAAATTGAAAAAGCTATTAATGAGGGGCAATAATAAATAGAGGCTCTTACTGCTAGGATAAATAAAGCAGAAGAGAGAATTAATGATATAAAAGACCAAAAGATGGAGGATAAGAAGCTGAGCAAAAGAGAGACAAACAACTACTGGGTCATGAGGGGAGAATTTGAGAGATAAATGACACCATAAGATGAAAAAATATTAGAATAATTGGGGTCCCAGAAGAAGAAAGAGAGAGGGGGTAGAAGGTATATTGGGTCAAATTATAGTAGAGAATTTCCCTAATATGGCAAAGGGAACAAGCATCAAAATCCAGGAACACAGAAAACCCACCTCAAAATCAATAAAAATAGGTCAATACTCCATCATATAATAGTAAAACTTACAAATCTTAGTGTAGTCAAAGAGAAAATTCTGAAAGCAGCTCAGCACAAGAGGTCTGTAACATACAGTGGTAGAAGTATTAGATTGGCAGCAGACCTATCCACAGAGAGCTGGCAGGCCAGAAAGGACTGACATGATATATTCATAGCACGAAACAAGAAAAATATGCAGCCAAGAATACTATATCCAGCTAGGCTGGCATTAGAAATAGGAGAGATAAAAAGATTCCAGGACAAACAAAAATTAAAAGAATTTGCCAACACCAAACCAACCCTACAGGAAATATTGAAAGGGGTCCTCTAAGCAAAGAGAGAGCCTAGAAGTAACAGGCCAGAAAGGAACAGAGACAATCTGCAGTGACAGTCATCTTATAGGAAATACAAAGGCACTAAATTCATACCTTTCAATAATAACGTTGTATGTAAATGGGGTAAATGCCCCAATCAAAAGATACAGGGAATTAGAATGGATAAAAAAAAAAAAAAACCCAAGACCCATTGATATGCTATCTACAAGAAACTCATTTTAGACCCAAAGACACCTCCAGATTTAAAGTGAAGGGGTGGAAAAAAATTACCTTGCTAATGGTCATCAAAAGAAAGTTGGGGTGGCAGTCCTTATATCAGATAAATTAGATTTTAAGCCAAAGACTATAATCTGATATGAGGAAGAACACTATATCATACTTAAAAGGCCTGTAAAACAAGAAGATCTAACAATTTTAAATATCTATACCCCTAACAAGGAAGCAGCCAATTATATAAACCAATTAATAACAAAATTTTAAAAAAACACATTGACAATAATGCAATAATAGTAGGGGACTTTAACACCCCTCTCACTGAAAGGGACTGATCATCTTAGAAAAAGATCAAGGAAATAAAGCCTTTAAATGACACACTGGGCCAGATGGACATCACAGATATATTCAGAACATTCCCTCCCAAAGCAACAGAATACACATTCTTCTCTAGTGTACATGGAACATTCTCCAGAATAGATCACATCCTGGGCCACAAAATCAGGTCTCAACCAGTACCAAAATATAGGGATCATTCCCTGCATATTTTCAGACCACAATGCTCTGAAGCTAGAACTCAATGACAAGAGGAAACTTGGAAAGAACTCCAATACATGGAGGCTAAAGAGCATCCTACTAAAGAACGAATGGGTCAACCAGGAAATTAAAGAAGAATTTTAAAAATTCATGGAAACAAATGAAAATGAAAACAAAACTGGTCAAAATCTGTGGGACACAGCAAAGACAGTCCTGAGTGACAAGTATATAGCAATACAAGGTTTTCTCAAGAAACAAGAAAGGTCTTAAGTACACAATCTGACTCTACACCTAAAGTAGCTGGAGAAAGAACAGCAAAGAAATCCTAAACCCAGCAGAAGAAGAGAAATAATAAAGATCAAGCAGAAATCAATGAAATAGAAACCAAAAGAACAGTAGAACATAAGTAGGAGCTGGTTCTTTGAAAGAATTAATAATATTGATGAACCCCTCTGTTCCTTTCTGGCCTGTTACCCCAGACTTATCAAAAAGAATAGAAAAAGAACCGAAATTAATAAAATCATGAACAAAAGAGATCACAACCAACACCAAAGATAAACAATTAAAAGAACATATTATGAGCAACTATACACCCACAAATTTGACAGTCTGGAAGAAATGGATGCATTCCTAGAGACATATAAACTACCACAACTGAACCAAGAAGAAATAGAAAACTTGAGTAGACCCATAACCAAAATATCCCCCCCCCAAAAAAACATCTCCCAAAAAACAAGAGCCCAGGGCCACAGGGCTTCCCAGGGGAATTCTGCCAAACATTTAAAGAAGAATTAATACCTATACTCCTGATATTGTTCCAAAAAATAGAAATGGAAGGAAGACTTCCAAACTCATTTTATGAGGCCAGCATTACCTTGATCCCAACCAGACAAAGACCCCATCAAAAAGGAGAATTACAGGGAGGAGGAATCAAGATGGCAGAGAAGTAGCAGGCTGAGGCTACATCAGGTAGCAGGAGATCGGCTAGATAGCTTATCTAAACATTGCAAACACCTACAAATCCAACAAGAGATTGAAGAGAAGAACAGCAATTATAGAAACAAAAAATCAACTACTTTTTGAAAGGTAAAACTGGAGGAGAAGTGAATCCAAAGCGACGGGAAGATAGACGGCAAGGGGAGGGGCTGGCGCCTGGCAAGCAGTGGAGCAACAGAGCACAAAATCAGGACTTTTAAGTCTGTTGCACTGATGACAAAGGTGGCAAGGTAGGTTAGTGGTTAAAGAATGATGTTTTAGGAGGAGTCAAGACGGTGGAGAAGTAGCAGGCTGAGACGACTTCAGCTAGCAGGATATCGGTTAGATAGCTTATCTAAAGATTGCAAACACCTGCAAATCCATGGGCAGATCGAAGAGAAGAACAGCAGTTCTAAAAACAGAAAAATAACCACTTTCTGAAAGGTAGGACTGGCGGAGAAGTGAATCCAAAGCGACGGGAAGATAGACCCCAGGGGGAGGGACCGGCTCCCAGCAAGCAGCGGAGCAAGGGAGCACAAAATCAGGACTTTTAAAAGTCTGTTCCACTGAGGAACATCGCTCCAGAGTCTAAACCGTGGTGAAGCCCATGTGAGGTCAGCGTGGCCTCAGGTCCCACAGGGCAGAAGGATCGGGGGTGTCTGAGTGTCGCAGAGCTTGCGGGTATTGGAACGGGAAAGCCAGCTACAGAGACAGAGCCGACAGTAAGCTTACAGCTCCGGGCTGCCTTGAACTGGTCGCATGCTCAGTGAGCTCAGAACGCAGCTAGAGGTCAGGCAGACGAGAGTTACTGGGCACTGTTCTCTGAGGGTGCACCAAGGAGAGGGGCCCCAGGCTCTTGGCTCCTCCGGGCGAGAGACCAGGAGGCAGCCATTTGTATTCCCATCCTCAGGAACTCTACGGAAAGCCCTCAGGGAACAACAGCTCCTGAAGGCAAACCCAAGCTGATTACTCAGCCCGGCCCCTGGTAAGGGCGGTGCAATTCCGCCTGGGGCAGACACTTGAGAATCACTACAACAGGTCCTTCCCCCAGAAGATCAACAAGAAATCCAGCCAAGACCAATTTCACCTACCATGAGTGCAGTTTCAATACCAAGGAGAACAGCAGAACTCCAGAGGAAGAGAAAGCAAAGCAGGGAACTCATGGTTTTCTCCCTGTGATTTTTTAGTCTTGCAGTTAATTTAATTTTTTTTCTTTTTCATTTTTTTTCTCTTCTTCTGCTAAAAGTTTTTTTTTAACTTTTACCCTTTTCTTTTATAACGTCTTTAACAAGTTTATCTAATATATATATATTCTTTTTTATACTTTTCTTTATTCGTTTTCATTTTTTAATTCTTTTCTTCTTTTTCCCCTTTTTCTTTCTTTCTTTCTGAACATCTTTTTATCCCCTTTCTCCCCCCTCAAGATTTGAGATCTCTTCTGATTTGATTAAAGCATATTTTCCTGGGGTTGTTACCACCCTTTTAGTATTTTTATTAATTTTAATTTTTTATTTTTTATAAACATATATTTTTATCCCCAGGGGTACAGGTCTGGGAATCACCAGGTTTACACACTTCACAGCACTCACCAAAGCACATATCCTCCCCAATGTCCATAATACCACCCCCCTTCTCCCAAACCCCCTTCCCCCATCAACCCTCAGTTTGTTTTGTGAGATTAAGAGGCACTTATGGTTTATCTCCCTCCCAATCCCATCTTGTTTCATTGATTCTTCTCCTACCCACTTAAGCCCCCATGTTGCATCACCACTTCCTCATATCAGGGAGATCATATGATAGTTGTCTTTCTCTGCTTGACTTATTTCGCTAAGCATGATATGCTCTAGTTCCATCCATGTTGTCGCAAATGGCAAGATTTCATTTCTTTTGTTGGCTGCATAGTATTCCATTGTGTATATATACCACATCTTCTTGATCCATTCATCTGTTGATGGACATCTAGGTTCTTTCCATAGTTTGGCTATTGTGGACATAGCTGCTATAAACATTCGGGTGCACGTGCCCCTTTGGATCACTACGTTTGTATCTTTAGGGTAAATACCCAATAGTGCAATTGCTGGGTCATAGGGCAGTTCTATTTTCAACATTTTGAGGAACCTCCATGCTGTTTTCCAGAGTGGCTTCACCAGCTTGCATTCCCAACAACAGTGTAGGAGGGTTCCTCTTTCTCCGCATCCTCTCCAGCATCTGTCATTTCCTGACTTGTTGATTTTAGCCATTCTGCTGGTGTGAGGTGATATCTCATTGTGGTTTTGACTTGTATTTCCCTGATGCCGAGTGATATGGAGCACTTTTTCATGTGTCTATTGGCCATCTGGATGTCTTCTTTGCAGAAATGTCTGTTCATGTCCTCTGCCCATTTCTTGATTGGATTATTTGTTCTTTGGGTGTTGAGTATGCTAAGTTCTTTATAGATTCTGGACACTAGTCCTTTATCTGATATGTCGTTTGCAAATATCTTCTCCCATTCTGTCAGTTGTCTTTTGATTTTGTTAACTGTTTCCTTTGCTGTGCAAAAGCTTTTGATCTTGATGAAATCCCAACAGTTCATCTTTGCCCTTGCTTCCCTTGCCTTTGGCGTTGTTCCTAGGAAGATGTTGCTGCAGCTGAGGTCATAGAGGTTGCTGCCTGTGTTCTCCTCAAGGATTTTGATGGATTCCTTTTGCACATTGAGGTCCTTCATCCATTTTGAGTCTATTTTTGTGTGTGGTGTAAGGAAGTGGTCCAATTTCATTTTTCTGCATGTGGCTGTCCAATTTTCCCAGCACCATTTATTGAAGAGGCTGTCTTTTTTCCATTGGACATTCTTTCCTGCTTTGTCGAAGATTAGTTGACCGTAGAGTTGAGGGTCTATCTCTGGGCTCTCTATTCTGTTCCATTGATCTATGTGTCTGTTTTTGTGCCAGTACCATGCTGTCTTGATGATGACAGCTTTGTAAGAAGCTTGAAGTCCGGAATTGTGATGCCACCAACGTTGGCTTTCTTTTTCAATATCCCTTTGGCTATTCGAGGTCTTTTCTGGTTCCATATAAATTTTAGAATTATTTGTTCCATTTCTTTGAAGAAGATGGATGGTACTTTGATAGGAATTGCATTAAATGTGTAGATTGTTTTAGGTAGCATAGACATTTTCACAATATTTATTCTTCCAATCCAGGAGCATGGAACATTTTTCCATTTCTTTGTGTCTTCCTCAATTTCTTTCATGACTACTTTATAGTTTTCAGAGTATAGTTTCTGTGCCTCTTTGGTTAGGTTTATTCCTAGGTATCTTATGGCTTTGGGTGCAATTCTAAATGGGATTGAGTCCTTAATTTCTCTTTCTTCTGTCTTGCTGTTGGTGTAGAGAAATGCAACTGATTTCTGTGCATTGATTTTATATCCTGACACTTTACTGAATTCCTGTACAAGTTCTAGCAGTTTTGGAGTGGAGTCTTTTGGGTTTTCCACATATAGTACCATATCATCTGTGAAGAGTGATAATTTCACTTCTTCTTTGCCGATTTGAATGCCTTTAATTTCCTTTTGTTGTCTGATTGCTGAGGCTAGGACGTCTAGTACTATGTTGAATAGCAGTGGTGATAATGGACATCCCTGCCGTGTTCCTGACCTTAGCGGAAAAGCTTTCAGTTTTTCTCCATTGAGAATGATATTTGCAGTGGGTTTTTCATAGATGGCTTTGATGATATTGAGGTATGTGCCCTCTATCCCTACACTTTGAAGAGTTTTGATCGGGAAGGGATGCTGTACTTTGTCAAATGCTTTTTCAGCATCTATTGAGAATATCATATGGTTCTTCTTCTTTCTTTTATTGATGTGTTGTATCACATTGACTGATTTGCGGATGTTGAACCAACCTTGCTGCCCTGGAATAAATCCCACTTGGTCGTGGTGAATAATCCTTTTAATGTACTGTTGAATCCTATTGGCTAGTATTTTGTTGAGTATTTTCGCATCTATGTTCATCAAGGATATTGGTCTATAGCTCTTTTTTGACGGGATCCTTGTCTGGTTTGGGGATCAAGGTGATGCTGGCCTCATAAAATGAGTTTGGAAGTTTTCCTTCCATTTCTATTTTTTTGGAACAGTTTCAGGAGAATAGGAATTAGTTCTTCTTTAAATGTTTGGTAGAATTCCCCCGGGAAGCCATTGGCCCTGGGCCCTTGTTTGTTTGGAGATTTTTAATGACTGTTTCAGTCTCCTTACTGGTTATGGGTCTGTTCTGGCTTTCTATTTCTTCCTGGTTCAGTTGTGGTAGTTTATATGTTTCTAGGAATGCAACCATTTCTTCCAGATTGTCAAATTTGTTGGCATAGAGTTGCCCATAGTATGTTCTTATAATAGTTTGTATTTCTTTGGTGTTAGTTGTGATCTTTCCTCTTTCATTCATGATTTTATTTATTTGGGTCCTTTCTCTTTTTTTTTTGATAAGTCGGGCCAGGGGTTTATCAATTTTATTAATTCTTTCAAAGAACCAGCTCCTAGTTTCGTTGATTTGTTCTATTGTTTTTTTGGTTTCTATTTCATTGATTTCTGCTCTGATCTTTATGATTTCTCTTCTCCTGCTGGACTTAGGGTTTCTTTCTTGTTCTTTCTCCAGCTCCTTTAGCTGTAGGGTTAGGTTGTGTACCTGAGACCTTTCTTGTTTCTTGAGAAAGGCTTGTACCGCTATATATTTTCCTCTCAGGACTGCCTTTTTTGTGTCCCACAGATTTTGAACCGTTGTATTTTCATTATCATTTGTTTCCATGATTTTTTTCAATTCTTCTTTAATTTCCCGGTTGACACATTCATTCTTTAGAAGGATGCTGTTTAGTCACCATGTATTTCGGTTCTTTCCAAACTTCCTCTTGTGGTTGAGTTCTAGCTTTAGAGCATTGTGGTCTGAAAATATGCAGGGAATGATCCCAATCTTCTGATACCGGTTGAGTCCTGATTTAGGACTGAGGATGTGATCTATTCTGGAGAATGTTCCATGTGCACTAGAGAAGAATGTGTATTCTGTTGCTTTGGGATGAAATGTTCTGAATATATCTGTGATGTCCATCTGGTCCAGTGTGTCGTTTAAGGCCTTTATTTCCTTGCTGATCTTTTGCTTGGATGATCTGTCCATATCAGTGAGGGGAGTGTTAAAGTCCCCTACTATTATTGTATTATTGTTGATGTGTTTCTTTGATTTTGTTATTAATTGGTTTATATATTTGGCTGCTCCCACGTTGGGGGCATAGATATTTAAAATTCTTAAGTCTTCTTGTTGGACTGACCCTTTGAGTATGATATAGTGTCCTTCCTCATCTCTTATTATAGTTTTTGGCTTCAAATGTAATTGATCTGATATAAGGATTGCCACTCCTGCTTTCTTCTGATGTCCATTAGCATGGTAAATTCTTTTCCACCCCCTCACTTTAAATCTGGAGGTGTCTTCAGGCTTAAAATGAGTTTCTTGGAGGCAACATATAGATGGGTTTTGTTTTTTTATCCATTCTGATACCCTGTGTCTTTTGATTTGGGCATTTAGCCCATTCACATTCAGGGTAACTATTGAGAGATATGAATTTATTGCCATTGTATTGCCTGTAAGGTGACTGTTACTGTTACTGTACATGGTCTCTGTTCCTTTCTGATCTACCACTTGTAGGCTCTCTCTTTGCTTAGAGGACTCCTTTCAATATTTCCTGTAGAGCTGGTTTGGTGTTTGCAAATTCTTTCAGTTTTTGTTTGTCCTGGAAGCTTTTAATCTCTCCTTCTATTTTCAATGATAGCCTAGCTGGATATAGTATTCTTGGCTGCATGTTTTTCTCATTTAGTGCTCTGAAAATATCATGCCAGCTCTTTCTGGCCTGCCAGGTCCTGTGGATAAGTCAGCTGCCAATCTAATATTTTTTCCATTGTATGTTACAGACTTCTTTTCCCGGGCTGCTTTCAGAATTTTCTCTTTGTCACTGAGACTTGTAAATTTTACTATTAGGTGACAGGGTGTGTGCCTATTCTTAATGATTTTGAGGGGCGTTCTCTGAACCTCCTGAATTTTGATGCTCGTTCCCTTTGCCATATTGGGGAAATTCTCCCCAATAATTATCTCCAGTATACCTTCTGCTCCCCTCTCTCTTTCTTCTTCTTCTGGAATCCCAATTATTCTAATGTTGTTTCGTCTTATGGTGTCACTTATCTCTCGAATTCTACCCTCATGGTCCAGTAGCTGTTTGTCCCTCTTTTGGTCAGCTTCTTTATTCTCTGTCATTTGGTCTTCTATATCACTAATTCTTTCTTCTGCCTCATTTATCCTAACGGTGAAAGCCTCCATTTTTGATTGCACCTCATTAATAGCTTTTTTGATTTCAACTTGGTTAGATTTTAGTTCTTTTATTTCTCCAGAAAGGGCTTTTATATCTCTCGAGAGGGTTTCTCTAATATCTTCCATGCCTTTTTCGAGCCCAGCTAGAACCTTGAGAATTGTCATTCTGAACTCTTGATCTGACATATTACCAATGTCTGTATTGATTAGGTCCCTAGCCTTCGGTACTGCCTCTTGTTCTTTTTTTTGTGTGTGTGTGTTGAATTTCCCCGTTTTGTCATTTTGTCCAGATAAGAGTATATGAAGGAGCAAGTAAAATACTAAAAGGATGGCAACAACCCCAGGAAAATATGCTTTAACCAAATTAGAAGAGATCCCAAATCGTGAGGGGGGAGAAAGGGGATAAAAAGAGCTTCAAAAGGAAGAAAGAAAAAAAAGAGACAAAAGAAAAAAAAAAAGAAAAGAAAAGAATTAAAAATAGAAAACAAATAAGAAAAATATAAAAAAGAAAAAATATATATATTAGATAAACCAGTTAAAAAACGTTAAAAAAGAAAAAGGTAAAAGTTAAAAAACAATTTTACCAGAAGGCCAGAAAAAAAACAAAAAATGCAAAATAAAAAAATTAAATTAACTGCAAGACTAAAAAAAATCACGGGGAAAAAGCCATGAGTTCCGGGCTTTGCTTTCTTCTCCTCTGGAATTCTGCTGCTCTCCTTGGTATTGAAACCGCGCTCCTTGGTAGGTGAACTTGGCCTGGGCTGGATTTCTTGTTGATCTTCTGGGGGAGGGGCCTGTTGTAGTGATTCTCAAGTGTCTTTGCCCCAGGCAGAATTGCACCACCTTTACAAGGGGAAGGGGTGAGTAATCCCCTCAGGTTTGCTTTCAGGAGCTTTTGTTCCCTGAGCGCTTAATCCCCTCGGGTTTGCTTTCAGGAGCTTTTGTTCCCTGAGCGCTTCCGTAGAGTTCCGGAGGAGGGGGAATACAAATGGCAGCCTCCTGGTCTCTGGCCTGGAGGAGCCAAGAGCCCAGGGCCCAATCCTCAGTGCGTCCTCAGAGAGCAGGGCCCAGTTACTCCCGTCTGCCTGACCTCCGGCCATGCTCCGAGCTCACCAAGCCTGCGACCTGTTCAAGGTAACACCAGGCTGCGAGCTTACTGTCGGCTCTGTCTCTGTAGCCGGCTTTCCCGTTCTAATACCCGCAAGCTCTGCGACACTCAGACACCCCCGATCCTTCTGTGACCCTGCGGGACCTGAGGCCACGCTGACCCCGCGTGGCCTTCGCCCTGGTTTAGCCTCTGGAGCGATGTCCCTCAGCGGAACAGACTTTTAAAAGTCCTGATTTTGTGCGCCGTTGCTCCGCCGCTTGCCGAGAGCCGGCCCCTCCCCCCGGGGTCTATCTTCCCGTCGCTTTGGATTCACTTCTCCGCCGTTCCTACCTTTCAGAAAGTGGTTGTTTTTCTGTTTCCTGAAAGGCTGTTCTTCTTCTCTTCGATCTGCCGATGGATTTTCAGGTGTTTGCAATCTTTAGATAAGCTACCTAGCTGATCTCCGGCGAGCTGAAGTAGTCTCAGCCTGCTACTTCTCCACCATCTTGACTCCTCCCCCCTTTTAGTATTTTAATTGCTCCTTCATATACTCTTATCTGGACAAAATGACAAGGCAGAAAAATTCACCACAAAAAAAAGAACAAGAGGCAGTACCAAAGGCTAAGGACCTAATCAATACAGACATTGGTAATATGTCAGATCTAGAGTTCAGAATGACAATTCTCAGAGTTCTATCTGGGCTCGAAAAAGGCAATGAAGATACTAGAGAAACCCTCTCGGGAGATATAAAAGCCCTTTCTGGAGAAATAAAAGAACTAAAATCTAACCAAGTGGAAATCAAAAAAGCTATTAATGAGGTGCTCAAAAATGGAGGCTCTCACTGTTAGGATAAATGAGGCAGAAGAAAGAATTAGCGATATAGAAGACCAAATGACAGAGAATAAAGAAGCTGAGCAAAAGAGGGACAAACAGCTACTGGACCACGAGGGTAGAATTTGAGAGATAAGTGACACCATAAGACGAAACAACATTAGAATAATTGGGATTCCAGAAGAAGAAGAAAGAGAGAGGGGAGCAGAAGGTATATTGGAGATAATTATTGGGGAGAATTTCCCCAATATGGCAAAGGGAGCAAGCATCAAAATTCAGGAGGTTCAGAGAATGCCCCTCAAAATCAATAAGAATAGGCACACACCCTGTCACCTAATAGTAAAATTTACAAGCCTTAGTGACAAAGAGAAAATCCTGAAAGCAGCCCGGGAAAAAGTCTGTAACTTACAATGGTAAAAATATTAGATTGGCAGCTGACTTATCCACAGGATCTGGCAGGCCAGAAAGAGCTGGCATGATATTTTCAGAGCACTAAACGAGAAAAACATGCAGCCAAGAATACTATATCCAGCTAGGCTATCATTGAAAATAGAAGGAGAGATTAAAAGCTTCCAGGACAAACAAAAACTGAAAGAATTTGCAAACACCAAACCAGCTCTACAGGAAATATTGAAAGGAGTCCTCTAAGCAAAGAGAGAGCCTACAAGTGGTAGATCAGAAAGGAACAGAGACCATGTACAGTAACAGTCACCTTACAGGCAATACAATGGCAATAAATTCATATCTCTCAATAGTTACCCTGAATGTGAATGGGCTAAATGCCCAAATCAAAAGACACAGGGTATCAGAATGGATCACATCCTCGGTCCTAAATCAGGACTCAGCCGGTATCAAAAGATTGGGATCATTCCTTGCATATTTTCAGACCACAATGCTCTGAAGCTTGAACTCAACCACAAGAGGAAGTTTGGAAAGAACCCAAATACTTGGAGACTAAACAGCATCCTTCTAAAGAATGAATGTGTCAACCGGGAAATTAAAGAAGAATTGAAAAAAATCATGGAAACAAATGATAATGAAAATACAACGGTTCAAAATCTGTGGGACACAAAAAAGGCAGTCCTGAGAGGAAAATATATAGCGGTACAAGCCTTTCTCAAGAAACAAGAAAGGTCTCAGGTACACAACCTAACCCTACAGCTAAAGGAGCTGGAGAAAGAACAAGAAAGAAACCCTAAGTCCAGCAGGAGAAGAGAAATCATAAAGATCAGAGCAGAAATCAATGAAATAGAAACCAAAAAAACAATAGAACAAATCAACGAAACTAGGAGCTGGTTCTTTGAAAGAATTAATAAAATTGATAAACCCCTGGCCCGACTTATCAAAAAAAAAAGAGAAAGGACCCAAATAAATAAAATCATGAATGAAAGAGGAAAGATCACAACTAACACCAAAGAAATACAAACTATTATAAGAACATACTATGGGCAACTCTATGCCAACAAATTTGACAATCTGGAAGAAATGGTTGCATTCCTAGAAACATATAAACTACCACAACTGAACCAGGAAGAAATAGAAAGCCAGAACAGACCCATAACCAGTAAGGAGACTGAAACAGTCATTAAAAATCTCCAAACAAACAAGGGCCCAGGGCCAATGGCTTCCCGGGGGAATTCTACCAAACATTTAAAGAAGAACTAATTCCTATTCTCCTGAAACTGTTCCAAAAAAATAGAAATGGAAGGAAAACTTCCAAACTCATTTTATGAGGCCAGCATCACCTTGATCCCCAAACCAGACATGGATCCCGTCAAAAAAGAGAGCTATAGACCAATATCCTTGATGAACATAGATGCGAAAATACTCAACAAAATACTAGCCAATAGGATTCAACAGTACATTAAAAGGATTATTCACCACGACCAAGTGGGATTTATTCCAGGGCAGCAAGGTTGGTTCAACATCCGCAAATCAGTCAATGTGATACAACACATCAATAAAAGAAAGAAGAAGAACCATATGATATTCTCAATAGATGCTGAAAAAGCATTTGACAAAGTACAGCATCCCTTCCCGATCAAAACTCTTCAAAGTGTAGGGATAGAGGGCACATACCTCAATATCATCAAAGCCATCTATGAAAAACCCACTGCAAATATCATTCTCAATGGAGAAAAACTGAAAGCTTTTCCGCTAAGGTCAGGAACACGGCAGGGATGTCCATTATCACCACTGCTATTCAACATAGTACTAGACGTCCTAGCCTCAGCAATCAGACAACAAAAGGAAATTAAAGGCAACCAAATTGGCAAAGAAGAAGTCAAACTATCCCCTCACACCAGTCAGAATGGCTAAAATTAACAAGTCAGGAAATGACAGATGCTGGCAAGGATGTGGAGAAAAGGGAACCATCCTACACTGTTGGTGGGAATGCAAGATGGTGCAACCACTCTGGAAAACAGCATGGAGGTTCCTCAGAATGTTGAAAATAGAACTACCCTATGACCCAGCAATTGCACTACTGGTATTTACCCTAAAGATCCAAACGTAGTGATCTGAAGGGGCACGTGCACTCGAATGTTTATAGCAGCATTGTCTACAATAGCCAAACTATGGAAAGAACCTAGATGTCCATCAACAGATGAATGGATAAAGAAGATGTGGTATATATACACAATGTACTACTATGCAGCCATCAAAAGAAATGAAATCTTGCCATTTGCAATGACGTGGATGGAACTAGAGGGTATCATACTTAGCGAAATAAGTCAATCGGAGAAAGACAACTATCATATGATCTCCCTCATCTGAGGAAGTGGAGATGCAACATGGGGGGTTTAAAGGAGTAGGAGAAGAATAAATGAAACAAGATGGGATTGGGAGGGAGACAAACCATAAGTGACTCTTAATCTCACAAAACAAACTGAGGGTTGCTGGGCAGAGGAGGGTTGGGAGATGGGGGTGTGATTATAGACATTGGGGACGGTATGTGCTATGGTAAGTGCTGTGAAGTGTGTAAACCTAGCGATTCACAGACCTGTACCCCTTGGGATAAAAATACATTATATGTTTATAAAAATTTTTAAAAAATAAACCCCCCAAAAAAGGAGAATTACAGATCAATATCCTTGATGAGCACAGATGCAAAAATTTTCACCAAAATACTAGCCAATAGGATCCAAGAGTACATTAAAAGGATTATTCACCATGACCAAGTGAGATTTATTCCTGGGCTTCAAGGTTGGTTCAGCATCCTCAAACCAATCAATGTGATACAGTACATTAATAAAAGAAAGAACAAGAACCGCATGATACTCTCAATAGATGCTGGTTAAGCATTTGACAAAGTACAGCATCCTTTCTTGATCAAAACTCTTCAATGTGCAGGGATAGAGGGTACATACCTCAATATCTTCAAAGCCTTCCATGAAAAACCCACAGCAAATATCATTCTCCATGGTGGAAAAACTGAGAGCCTTTCCCTTAAGGTCAGGAACACAGCAGGGCTGCCCACTATCACCACTGCTATTCAGCATGGTACTAGAAGTCCTAGCCTCCACAATCAGACAACAGAAAAGAAATAAAAGGCATCTGAACTGGCAAAGAAGAAGTCAAACTCTCACTCTGCAGATCATATGATATTTTATGTGGAAAACCCAAAAGACTCCACTCCAAAACTGTTAGAACTCATACAGGAATTCAGTAAAGTATCAGGATATAAAATCAATATACAGAAATCAGTTTTATTTCTATACACCAACAGCAAGACAGAAGAAAGAGAAATTAAGGAGTCAATCCCATTTACAATTGCACCCAAAACCGTAAGATGCCTAGGAATAAACCTAACCAAAGAAATACAAGATCTGTATTCTGAAAACTATAGAACAGGAGTGAAAAGAGAAGTCTAGCTCTGGGGAACTTTAGGAGGAGGATGAGGTAGGACTAATAAGATATTTTCATGGAAAAATCAATAGTGCCGTTCAGCTTGATTGTAAGGCTTGTATAGAAAAAAAGTAAAGGGGAGATAAAAGGTAGATAGAAGTCAGATCTTAGAGGGCTTTAGATGAATGTTTTAGGAAGACTAATCTGGGCATATATCAGATGGCTTGAAACTTGGATGTAGTGTTACCACCAAAGTAGAACAAAACAAAACAAAACCATAGTGTATAAAGCCAGAGCTCTAGAGTCAGAGGGTCTTCAGTCAAGTTAATCTCTCTTTGCTTCATATTTTCCACATCTGTAAGGTAAGGTTATTAATAATATTTACCTCAGGGATTCCTGGGTGGGGTTCAGTCAGTTAAGTGTCTGCCTTCAGCTCAGGTCATGATCCTGGGATGCTGGGATCCTGGGATTGAGTCTTACATTGGTCTCCCTGCTCACTGGGGAGCCTGCTTCTGCCTCTGCCCCTCCCCTTGCTCGTGCTTGCTATTTTTCTCTCTCTCTTTGACAAATAAATAAATAAAATCTTTAAAAAATAATAATAATAATATTTATCTCATAGAGTTGTAGTGAGAATTAACTGAGATAATGGAAGTAATGCCCTAATGAGAGCATTAGTAAGGGTATTGGCGGGGGGAAGGTGACATACTCATATCGGTAATTTATAAGAGAATTATATAAAGAGACAATATTTATGTAGGTTGGGTGTAGGGAAAACACAAGGAATGGTAAAGTTCTCAGACACAAATAGCAGTGGAGTTATTGCCACTTTTAATCTTATAGGAGGGAGAAGAGAAAGAAGTGGGAGAAGTTAGTTGATGAGAGGGAGGAATGTTGAGAGGGTGATCTGTCAGGTACTGTGAACTTAACTATCCCACTGTGACCTTGCACAGAAGGAGTTGAATTAATAAATACCCTGATTTCAATCTCCTTCCTCTCTCAGATCTCTTGCCAGGGCTTCTCAATGGTGGAACCCAACAGAAAGCCAAAATATTTTTAAAAATCCATTAATGATGTCAATACAGGTCAATTTCCCCCTCAGGCTCAGAGCATGGGGAAGAATGGGGAGGGACAAAAGTAGAAAACTGGAAAAACAGTAAGTGCCAAATAACCAGTGACAATGTGATTTAGATACAGTCCCTGCAAAGCCCCAAGCCTTCTGGCTTGCTGGGGTCATTGTGCCTTCTAAGATTTAAAAGATCCTGGGGAAGTTTTGTTTCTTATGTTTCTTCTGGTCACCAATGTCTATGAGTTTCTGCTTCTTTTTCTCTTCTCATGACTCCTGAGTATGTGTTTTCTTTTCTGTACTATGTTTCCTCCCTACTTATTCCTTGATTTCTTTACTATCCCATACACTACTAATAGCTGTGTGCTCTCAGATCTTACTGAAGGACCAAATATTTGCAAACAAGTTAAAATGAAATATTAAATATCTCTCACCTTAAAAATTCCTTAGACATTTCCATAGGGCTTGAGTTTTCTTGATGTTGCAAAATTCTCCTTTCTCCTTCAGCCTTCTCCCTACTTGTCCTCAGATCTAAAATATCCAAACAATGCCATTACTGGTAATTTCTCAAGTAGAGCAGTTTAGGTCCAGGTCTATTCCAACCATGTCCCAAGAGTAATCTTTGAGCAATCAAAATGATCTGTCAAGGTTTTTTTGTTTGTTTGTTTGTTTTTTGGTTGTTGTTGTTGGTTTTTTGGGGTGTTTTGTTTTGTTTTGTTTTGTTTTGTTTTGCTAAAGCAAACATGGAGGGAATTTGTGGTTAGTTAGCTCTTAAACTAACACTTTTATTTTCTCCTCATTAGTTTGTTCAGTTGTTTTTCAGGCATGAACACCTTGTCTGATAGAGTGGAAAGAGATTGAAAACAAAGGGACAGATGTGAAGTACATTAGATGAGAAAAATAAATCAATAAACTATGATGGCTAAGTAGATATGTATGAGAGCCCCTGAGAAGGAAGAGGGCCATGCTACAAGGTTTGCAGCCTGAGTGACAGGGAACCATGATACATTAGGCTCAGCTTTGCTGCAGCTGCTTGAGAGCCATGCCATTCTTTTCTCCAGTAAAATAATTCGGTTCTCCAGGAACCATTGTGTTTTCTCTCACATGCAATCTTTCTCCGTGTCTGTCTGTCTATCTCTCTCTCTCTCTCTCTCTCTCTCTCTCGTGTGTGTGTGTGTGTGTTAACTCAGTGTGTTTAGGGTGAAATGAGGAAATTCTGGTCAGGCAACCCCTAAAAATAAGACCTGCCTATATTTTGCCTTGCTGAAACTTATACTGTGTTCATGCTCTACTCTTGTTGGAAGGAGATTATCAGGCTGATTTCTGGTGTCTCACAAAGAGAGATGGAAGTTGTATGACCTCACCTTTTCCATCCATTGAGAGTATGGTAGTTTACATCCCAGGCTAGGCCTCTTAATTTCATTGCCTCCCCAACTTTCCCACTTTTCCTTTTTTCCGGCTGTCCACTCCCCCAGTTTACTGTCCTCCAGAAGCCAGAGGAAGGAATCTGGATCATAGCCATAACTGCTTTAATCCACCTCTATCACCCATAAATTACACTAAACTATATTCCTCCAGTGTTAAAAACTGATTTTCTTATAGTTGATCATAAAGCACTACAGGAAACTAATATTTAACACACCTTTTTAAATAATAACAACTTATTGAACTATAATCCACATAACACAGAATTCAACCTCTGAACGTGCATAATTCAGTTGTATTTACTTGTGAGTAATGCAACTACCCCTACTATCTCATTTCAGAATATTTTCATCACTCTGAAAAATTCCATACCCATTAGCTATCATTCCTGATCTCCCCTCCTTGTAGCCCCTGGTAACCATTAATCTAATTTCTGTCTCTATATACTTATCTGTTCTGGACATTTCATATAAATGGAATCATTTTGTGTCTGCTCTCTTTCATTTAGCATAATTTTTCAAAGTACATCCATATTGCAGCATGCTTGGTGCTTTGTTACTTTTTACAACTGAATAATATTCCATTGTATGGATATACTACATTTTGTTAATCCATTTGCCAATTAATGGGAAAACTGGGTTGTTTCTACCTTTTGGCTACTGTGAATAATGCTGCTATGGATATTTATATATGAGTTTATGTGTAGATTTTTTTAAAAAATTTCAGTACATTTGACACACAGTGTTACAATAGTTTTAAGGGTACAACATAGTGATTCAGTATCTTCATATATTATGTTATCCTCACCAGAAGTGTAGCTACCATCTGTCACCATGCAATGCTATTACAATACCATTGAATAGATTCCCTATGCTATACTTTTTATTTCCGTGACTTATTCATTCTGTAAGTGAAGTCCTGTATCTCCCACTCCACTTTACCCATTTTGCCCATCTACTACCCGCTTTGCTCTGGTAACTATCAGTATGTTCTCTGTATTTATAGGTTTCATTTTACTTTTTGATTGTTCATTTGTTTTTTAGATTCCACATATGAGTGAAATCATACAGTATTTGTCTTTTTCAATCTGACTTATTTAATTTAGCATAATACCCTGTAGGTCCATCCATATTGTTGCAAATGGCAAGATCTATCCTTTTTATGGCTGTGTAATATTCTGTTGTGTGTATGTATATGTATGGTATATGGGTGTGTGTATGAAATATATATCCATATACATATGGATAAATGATATATATGATATGTATATATATTGATGGACACTTGGGATGCTTTATTTTTAAAAATTTTTTTTATTTAAATTCAATTTATTTAACATATAATGTATTATTAGTTTCAGGGGTAGAAGTTCATGGTTCATCAGTTGTATATAACACCCAGTGCTCATTACATCAAGTGCCCTCACCCAATTATCCCTTCACACCACCCACCTCCCCTCCAGTAACCCTGTTTGTTTTCTAGAGTTAAGAGTATCTTATGACTTGCCTCCCTCTCTGTTTTTATTTTATTTTTCCTTCCCTTCCTCTATGTTCATCTGTTTTGTTTCTTAAATTCCAAATATGAGTAAAATCATATGGTATTTGTCTTTCTCTGCCTTATTTTGCTTAGAATAATACCCTCTAGTTCCTTTCATGTCATTGCAAAAGGCAAGATTTCATTCTTTTTGATGGTTGAGTAATATTCTATTATATTTATGTGTGTATATATACATACGTGTGTGTGTGTGTGTGTGTGTAAATATATATGCCACATCTTATTTATCCACTCATCTGTCAATGGATATCTGGGCTCTTTCTGTATTTTGGCTATTGTGAACATTGCTGCTATAAACATCGGGTTGTTTTCATATCTTCACTATTATAACTAATGCTGCAATAAACATAGGAGTGCATATATCTTTTTGAATTACTGTTTTTGTTTTCTGCAGGCAAATACTCAAATATTGGAATTATTGGATAATATGGTATTTCTATTTTTAACTTTTTTGAGGAAACCTTTATACTGTTCTCCACAGTGGCTGTACCAATTTACATTCCCACCAACAGTACATGAGGGTGATTTTCTCCACATCCTCACCAACATTTATTATTTTTGTCTGTTTTATCCTAGCCATTCTGACAGATGTAAAATAATATTTCATTGCATTTTCATGGTGGTTAGTGATGCTGAGTATCTTTTTATGTATCTGTTGGACATGCATATGTCTTCTTTAGAAAAATGTCTATTCAGGTCCTCTGCCCATTTTAATTAGATTATTTGTTTTTCTTAGTGTTGAGTTGTAAAATTTCTTTACATATTTTTAATATTAACCCCTTATTGGGTATATCATTTGCAAATGCCTTCTCCCATTCAGTGGGTTGCCTTTTGTTTTATTGATGGTTTCCTTCACTGTTTTGTGAACATAAGTTTTCATTTCTCTTGGCTATATAACTAGGAATGACATTGCTGGGTTATATTTTGAAGAGCACCCAAACTATTTCCCAAAGTAGCTGCACCATTTATTATCCTAAGAACAATGTTTGAAGATTCTAATTTCTTCACATCACTGCTAACACATGTTGTTGTCTTTTTCATCTTAGCCATCCTGTGATGAGTGAGGCAGTATCTCATTGTGGTTTTTATTTGAACTTCCCTGATAACAATTGAGGTTGAACATCTTTTTATATGCTTATAATCCATTTGTACATCTTCCTTAGAGAAATGTCTATTTTGATCCTTCATTTTTCTTAAATTGGGTCATTTGTCTTTTTATTGTTTATTTGTAAGCATTCTTTATACACAAGTTTTTTATGAGATATATGATTTGCAAAAATGTTCTCCCATTCTTCAAGCTATCTTTTCATTTTCTTCATGGTATACTTCAAAGCACAAAGGTTTCAAATTTTGATGAAATCCTATTCAACCACTTTTTCTTTTGTTGTTTGTACTTTTAGTGTCACATCTAAGAAACCATTGTCTATTCTAAAGTTAATAAAGATTGACTTCTGGGTTTTTTTCTAATAGTTTTAAAGTTTTAGGTCTTATAATGAGGTCTATGATTCATTTTAAGCTAATTTTTTGTATGTATTTTGTATGAGAAAGAGTGTCCTCAACCAGTGGCTGCAAGACAGCTTGCCTTATTCCTCAGTTTCAGGATTTTTTGCTCGTAGCCAGCTATTCCATTCAGGCTTTACAAATTCTTACAGCGCAAAATGGGCTGCTTCTCACTACTAACACTAAATCCCTCTCCCATCAGTTATTTTGTGAAAATATGGCTCAACTAGAATCTAGTGACCTTAGTTTGTTCTGTCTTTTTTTAAAGGAAAAGAGAAAAGCCTCTGAAGAGTCAACATTCGGTGCAGTACCTCTTTCCTATTTGTAGGAGAAATGGCAGTTGTTACATGGCTTATTGCTGCCATCTGCTGTCAGGCATAGTTCAGACAACAATTTGGTAGCCCCACGAGTTAGTTGACAGGGCTAACCAACTTTAATACTTCACTGGCTGGGTAGCCAGTAGGAGTGTGTGCAAGATATTGGTTGGGAACTATGAAAATTGCTACCACCAACTCATAAAAAATAGGAGGCAGCTCCTCCCTTCCGGAGAAATATTGCCACAAGGGAACATTAGTAAGGCCAGATCTTTGGATTTTATTTTTCCCAAGAGAATCTAGAAATCTAGATGTTTAAATGTGATTTCTCCAATTTTTTTCTATAAAAATGCATATCTTTTATTTTTTAAATTTTTTAAAATTTTTTTTAATTTTCAGCATAACAGTATTCATTATTTTTGCAACACACCCAGTGCTCCATGCAATCCGTGCCCTCTATAATACCTACCACCTGGTACCCCGACCTCCCACCCCCCGCCCCTTCAAAATCCTCAGATTGATTTTCAGAGTCCATAGTCTCTCATGGTTCACCTCCCCTTCCAATTTACCCCAACTCCCTTCTCCTCTCCATCTCCCCTTGTCCTCCATGCTATTTGTTATGTTCCACAAATAAGTGAAACCATATGATAATTGACTCTCTGTGCTTGACTTATTTCACTCAGCGTAATCCCTTCCAGTCCCATCCATGTTGCTACAAAAGTTGGGTATTCTTCCTTTCTGATGGAGGCATAATACTCCATAGTGTATATGGACCACATCTTCCTTATCCATTCATCCGTTGAAGGGCATCTTGGTTCTTTCCACAGTTTGGCGACCGTGGCCATTGCTGCTATAAACATTGGGGTACAGATGGCCCTTCTTTTCACGACATCTGTATCTTTGGGGTAAATACCCAGGAGTGCAATGGCAGGGTCATAGGGAAGTTCTATTTTTAATTTCTTGAGGAATCTCCACACTGTTCTCCAAAGGGGCTTCACCAACTTGCATTCCCACCAATAGTGTAAGAGGGTTCCCCTTTCTCCACATACTCTCCAACACATGTTGTTTCCTGTCTTGCTAATTTTGGCCATTTTAACTGGTGTAAGGTGATATCTCAATGTAGTTTCAATTTGAATCTCCCTGATGGCTAGTGATGATGAACATATTTTCATGTGTCTGATAGCCATTTGTATGTCTTGATTGGAGAAGTGTCTGTCCATATCTTCTGCCCATTTTTGATATGATTGTCTGTTTTGTGTGTGTTGAGTTTGAGGAGTTCATTATAGATCCTGGATATCAACCTTTTGTCTGTACTGTCATTTGCAAATATCTTCTCTCATTCCGTGGGTTGCCTCTTTGTTTTCTTGATGAATATGGATGCTAAGATTCTCAACAAGATCCTAGCAAACAGGATCCAACAGCACATTAAAGAGATTATCCACCATGACCAGGTGGAATTCATCCCTGGGCTACAAGGATGGTTCTACATTCACAAATCAATCAATGTGATAGAACAAATTAATAAGAGAAGAGAGAAGAACCACATGGTCCTCTCGATTGATGCAGAAAAAGCATTTGACAAAATCCAGCATCCATTCCTGATTAAAACGCTTCAAAGTATAGGGATAGAGGGAACATTCCTGAACTTCATCAAATTGATCTATGAAAGACCCACAGCAAATATGGGGGAAAAGCTTGCATCCTTCCCGTTGAGATCAGGAACACAACAAGGATGCCCACTCTCGCCACTCTTGTTCAACATAGTATTAGAAGTCCTAGCAACAGCAATCAGACAACAAAGAGAAATAAAAGGTATCCAAATTGGTAATGAAGAAGTCAAACTCTCTCTCTTGGCAGATGACATGATTCTTTATATGGAAAACCCAAAAGACTCCACCCCCAAACTACTAGAACTCATACAACAATTCAGCAACGAGGCAGGATACAAAGTCAATGTACAGAAATCAGTGGCTTTCTTATACACTAATAATGAAAATACAGAAAGGGAGATTAGAGAATTGATTCCATTTACTATAGCACCAAGAACCATAAGATACCTGGGAATAAACCTAACCAAAGAGGTAAAGGATCTGTACTCGAGGAACTACAGAACACTCATGAAAGAAATTGAAGAAGACACAAAAAGATGGAAGACCATTCCATGCTCTTGGATCAGAAGAATAAACATTGTTAAAATGTCTATACTACCTAGAGCAATCTATACTTTTAATGCTATTCCGATCAAAATTGCACCGGTATTCTTCAAAGAGCTGGAGCAAATAATCCTAAAATTTGTATGGAATCAGAAGAGACCCCGAATCGCTAAGGAAATGTTGAAAAACAAAAATAAAATGAGGAGCATCACGTTACCTGATTTCAAGCTTTACTACAAAGCTGTGATCACCAAGACAGCATGGTACTGGCATAAAAACAGACACATAGACCAGTGGAACAGAGTAGAGAGCCCAGATATGGACCCTCAACTCTATGGTCAAATAATCTTCGACAAAACAGGAAAAAATATACAGTGGAAAAAAGACAGTCTCTTCAATAAATGGTGCTGGGAAAACTGGGCAGCTATATGTAGAAGAATGAAACTCGACCATTCTCTTACACCATACACAAAGATAAACTCAAAATGGATAAAAGACCTCAGTGTGAGACAGGAATTCATCAGAATCCTAGAGGAGAACACAGGCAGTAATCTCTTCGATATCAGCCACAGCAACTTCTTTCAAGATATGTCTCCAAAGGCAAAGGAAACAAAAGCGAAGATGAACTTTTGGGACTTGATCAAAATCAAAAGTTTCTGCACAGCCAAGGAAACAGTCAAGAAAACAAAGAGGCAACCCACGGAATGGGAGAAGATATTTCTCCAAAATTTTAATGGACAGTTAAAGAAAATGTAAGTGCCATGATGACCAAACAAAACAGATCTCTGGAATAATAGTTTGCAAACTCTCTTTCTCCTACCACAGTCCCAAGGAATACTTTGACAAATAAAGGAGTCAAAATTAAAAACAATTTTCTCTAATGAAGTTCAAATGACATGCTTGATGTCCCAGCCTTCATAGGCTCCTTGACTTATTTAGAATCTGAAGAACTCGTCTTCCTTGAGGGCAGGGACCAAGTCTTCTGCATCTTTGTATCCTCATCAGTGAGTATATTGCCTTGTATGGAGTAATTGCTTATTGCTAAATCAACACAGAATATACATATATGTATATGTATACATGTATGTGTATGTATATATGCATATAAATATATGTATATTCTGTGTTATGTGTATATGTTATGTGTATTTGTACATATGATATATGTGCATATGTGTGTACCTATAACATATATGTGTGCTATATATTATGTGTATATATACATATATGTATATATACATATGCATATATACATATGTATATATGTACATATATACAGATCTGTGATCTTGGGTGAATCAAATAGCTTCTCTGAATGTCAATTTCTTCATCTGTAAAATATGAGTTCTGAGGATCCATTTTTATGAAACTTATCTTTGTGGAAAGATGACTTAATAGTGATGAGAGACAAGCTGAATAAAGGAATGTTTAAGTTCTTTTAGGAAGAAGTTTCTGAATACAAGCTGAGTGAACCACAGCCCAGAAGTCCTTAGATTTCTAGGAAATGGATGTCATACTAGAACCGTGATGAAAATCAGCAGTAGAACAATTTGAAACAGACTGAGAAAATGGAATATTTCAACTTGAACTTAAATTGGATGATTAAGGCTAAATCCACAACTTCAGCTTCATACCCTACTAAAAACCCTCCACCTAATTAATTTTATGAAATGCAAACAGTTGCAATCTCTATTTTTTGTGTTTTAATTCTAGTATAGTTAACATACAGTGTTATATTAGTCCCAGGTGTACAATATAGTGATTCAACACTTCCATATGTCATTCAGCACTCATCACCACACTTGCATTTTTTAATGTATGTGTGTGAGTACAGAATTCTATGTTTTGTTTATTTTTTCTTTTATTAAGTAGCCTCCATGCACAGCATGAACCTCACTGTGGGAACTGAACTCAACCCTGAGATCAAGACCTGAGCTGACATCAAGATTTGAATGCTTAACTGACTGAGCTGCCCTGGTGCTCATATTTTTTAATTTTTTTAAGTTTTTATTTAAACTCCACTAAGTTAATATACAGTGTTATATTAGTTTCAGGTGTGCAATATAGTGGTTCAACACTTCCATACATCACCCAGTGCTCATCACAATCACAAGTGCACTCCTTAATCTCCATCACCTATTTAACCCATTCCCCTCCCGACACACACACCTCCCCTCTGGTAACCTACAGTTTGTTCTCTATAATTAAGAGTCTGTTTCTTGTATTCATCTTTCTTATCTATCTCTTATTTTTCCCTTTCCTTGTTTGTTTCTTAAATTCCACATATGAGTGAAATCATATGGTATTTGTCTTTCTCTGACTGACTTAACTCTTTTTTTTATTTTATTTTATTTCTTTTCAGTGTTCCAGATTCATTGTTTATGCACAGCACCAAGTGCTCCATGCAATATGTGCCCTCCATAATACCCACCACCAGGCTCACCCAACTTATTTCACTTAACATTATACTCTCCACCTCCATCCTTGTCATTGCAAATGGCAAGATTTCATTATTTTTAGTGACTGAGTAATATTCCATTGTATATGTATTCCACACCTTTATCCATTCATCTGTCAATGGGCACTTGGGCTGCTTCCATAGTTTGGCTATTGTATATAATGCTGCCATAAACATAGAGGTGCATGTATCCCTCTGAATTCATGCTTTTGTATTCTAAGGGTAAACACTCAGTAATGCAGGAGCTGGATCATTAAGAATTTTTATTTTTAGCTTTTGGGGGAAAGTACCAGTTTGCATTCCCACCAACAGTGCATGAGCGCCCCCTTTTCTCCATATCCTTGCCAAGGCCTGTTGTGTCTTGTGTTGTTGATTTTAGCCATTCTAATAGGTGTGAGGTGATCTCTCATTATAGTTTTGATTTCCATTTCCCAGGTCATAACTAATGATGAACATCTCATGTGTCTGCTGGCCATCTGTATGTCTTCTTTGGTGAAATGACTGTTCATGTTTTCTTCCCTTTTTTCATCTGATTATTTGTTTTTTGGTTGTTAAGGTGTATAAGTTCTCTCTATGTTATATATAATAATCCTTTACTGGTTATGCCCCTTGCAGATATCTTCTCCCATTCTGTAGGTTGCCTTTTAGTTTCTTTGAATTTTTCCTTCACTGTGCAGAAGATTTTATTTGGATATAATCCCAATAGTTTATTTTTGCTCTTGTTTCCCTGGCTTCAGGACACATGTCTAGAAAGAAGGTGGTACAGCTGATGTCAAAGAAGTTATTGCCTATGTTCACCTCTAGGATTTTGATGGTTTCAGATCTCACATTTAGGCCTTCAATCCATTTTGAGTTTATTTTTGTGTATGGTGTAAGACAGTGATCCAGTATCATGTTTTTTGCATGAAATCCTCCAGTTTTCCCAGTGCCATTTGTTGAAGAGACTCTTTTCCATTGGATACTCCTTCCTGCTTAAAAATTAGTTGACCATGCAGTTGTTAGTCCATTTCTGAGTTTTCTGCTCCATGCCATTGATCTATGTGTCTTTGTGCCAGTACCATACTACCTTGATCACAACATTTTTGTAAAACAACTTGGAGTCTGCAATTGTGATGTCTCCAGGTATGCTTTTCTTTTTCAAGATTGCTTTGTCTATTGAGGGTCTTTTGTGGTTCCAAACAAGTTTTAGGATTATTTGTACTAGGTCTGTGAAATATGCTGTTGGTATTTTGATAAGGATTGCATTAAATGTGTAGATTGCTTTGGGTAATATAGATATTTTAACAATATTTTTTCTTCCAATCCATGAACATGGAATGTTTTTCCTTTTTGTGTGTGTGTATGTTGTCTTCAATTTCTTTCATCAGTGTTTTATAGTTTTCAGAGTACAGGTCTTTCACCTCTTTGGTTAGGGATATCCCTAGGCATCTCATTATTTTTGGTGCAATTGTAAATGGGACTGATTCTTTGATTTCTCTTTCTGCTGCTTCATGATTGGCATATAGAAATGCAACAGATTTCTGTACATTGATTTTGTATCCTGCAACTTTACTGAATATATGCATTCATTCTAGTTATTTTTTGATGGAGTTTTTTGGAGTTTCTACATAGAGTATCATGTCATCTGCAAATAGTGAAAGTTTGACTTCTTTTCTGATTTTATTTCATTTTTTGTCTGAGTACTGAGGCTAGGACTTCCAGTACTATATTAAATAACAGGGGTGAGAGTGTACATCCTAGTCTTGTTCTTGAGCTTAAAGGAAAAGCTCTCAGTTTTCCCCACTGAGTATAATATTAGCTATGAGTTTTTTGTAGATGGCCATTATGATGCTGAGGTATTTTCCCTCTATGCCTACTTTGTTGGTAGGGTTTCTTTTATTTTTTATTTTTTGTTAACATATAATGTATTATTAGCCCCAAGGGTACAGGTCTGTGAATCACCAGGTTTACACACTTAACAGCACTCACCATAGCACTATCCTCCCCAGAGTCCATAACCCAACCACCCTCTCCATACCCACCTCCCCCAAGCAACCCTCAGTTTGTTTGGGGAGATTAAGAGTCTCTCATGGTTTGTCTCCTTCCCAATCCCATCTTGCTTCATTTTTTCCTTCCCTACCCTCTAAACCTCCCCATGTTGCCTCTCAAATTCTTCATATCGGGGAGATCATCTGATAATGGTCTTTCTCTGATTGACTTATTTTGCTCAGCATAATACCCTCTAGTTCCATCCACATCACTGCAAATGGCAAGATCTCATTTCATTTGATGGCTGCAACATATATATATATATATATATATATATATATATATATATATATACCACTTCTTCTTTATCCATTCATCTGTTGATGGACATCTAGGTTCTTTCCATGGTTTTGCTATTGTAGACATTGCTGCTATAAAAATTTGGGTTCATGTACCCCTTCAGATCACTACATTTGTTATCTTTAGGGTAAATACCCAATAGTGCCATTGCTGGGTCATAGAGTAGCTCTATTTTCAAGTTCTTGAGGAATTGCCATCCTGTTTTCCAGATTGGTTGCACCAGCTTGCATTCCCACTAACAGTGTAGGAGGGTTCCCCTTTCTCCGCATCCTCGCCAGCATCTGTCATTTCCTGACTTGTTAATTTTAGCCATTTGACTGGTGTGAGGTGGTATCTCATTGTGGTTTTGATTTGTATTCCCCTGATGCTGAGTGATGTGGAACACTTTTTCATGTGTCTGTTGGCCATCTGGATGTCTTCTTTGCAGAAATGTCTGTTCATGTCCTCTGCCCATTTCTTGATTGGATTATTTGTTCTTAGGTTATTGAGTTTGAGAAGTTCTTTATAGATTTTGGATACTAGCCCTTCATCTGATATGTCGTTTGCAAATATCTTCTCCCATTCTGTCAGTTGTCTTTTGATTTTGTTAACTGTTTCCTTTGCTGTGCAAAAGCTTTTGATCTTGATGAAATCCCAATAGTTCATTTGTGCCCTTGCTTCCCTTGCCTTTGGTGATGTTCCTAGGAAGAAGTTGCTGTGGCTGAGGTCGAAGAGGTTACTGCCTGTGTTCTCCTTAAGGATTTTGATGGATTCCTTTCTCACATTGAGGTCCTCCATCCATTTTGAGTCTATTTTCATGTGTGGTGTAAGGAAATGGTCCAATTTCATTTTTCTGCATGTTGCTGTCTAATTTTCCTAACACCATTTGTTGAAGAGACTCTTTTTTCCATTGGACATTCTTTCCTGCTTTGTCAAAGATGAGTTGACCATAGAGTTGAGGGTCTATTTCTGGGCTCTCTATTCTGATTTATGTGTCTGTTTTTGTGCCAGTACCATACTGTCTTGATGATGAAAGCTTTGTAATACAGCTTGAAGTCTGGAATCGTGGTGCCATTGTTGGTGGTTTTTATCAAGAAGGGATGCTGTACTTTGTCAAATGCTTTTCTGCATCTATTGAGAGGATCATATGGTTCTTATCCTCTTTTATGAACATGATGTATCATGTTGATTGATTTGCAAATACTGAACCATCCTTACAGCCCAGGAATAAATCCCATTTGATCATAGTGGATTTTTTTTAAGTACTGTTGGATCCTATTAGCTATATCTTGTTGAGAACTTTTGCATCCATCTTCATCATGGATATTGGTCTGTAATTCTCTTTTTTTAGTGGGGTCTTTGGCTTTAGAATCAAGGTAATGCTGACCTCATAAAATGAGTTTGGAAGTTTTCCTTCCATTCCTAGTTTTCAGAATATTTTGAGAAGAATAGGTATTAACACTTTTTTAAATGTTTGGTAGAATTCTCCTGGGAATCCATCTGGCCCTGGACTTCTATTTTTTGGAAGATTTTTAAAAATATTTTATTTATTTATTGGAGAGAGAGAGAACAAGTGGGTGGAGGAGCAGGTGGGGGGAGAAGCACACTTCCTGCTGAGCAGGGGGCTCAATTCCAGGACCCTAGGATCATGACCTGAGCTGAAGGCAGATGCTTAACCAAATGAGCCACACAGGTTCCCTTTTTGGAAGATTTTTTTTTAACTAATTCAATTTCTTTGATGGGTATCAGTCTGTTCAACTTTTCTATGTCTTCCTGTTTTAGTTTTTGTAGTTTATATATTTCTAGGAATTTATCCATATATTCTAGATTGTCCCATTTGTTGGCATATAATTTTTCACAATATTCTCTTATAATTCTTATTTTTGTGTGCTGTTGGTGGTTATTTCTCCTCTCATTTGTGATTTTAATTATTCAGGTCCTCTCTCCTTTCTTTCTGAGTCTGACTAGTGGTTTGTCAATTTTATTAATTTTTCAAAGAACCAGCTCCTTGTTTCATTGATCTGTTCTGCTTTTTGTTTGTTTGTTTCTATATCATTTATTTCTGCTGTAATCTTTACTATTTCCCTTCTTCTTCTGGCTTTAGGTTTCATTTGTTGTTCTTTCTCTGGCTTCATTAGATGTAAGGTTAGGTTGCTTATTTGAGATTTTTCTTGCTTCTAGAGTTAATCCCATATTGCTATATACTTCCCTTTTATGACCACTTTTGCTGCAGCACAAAGGTTTTGGAAAATAGTGTTTTCATTTTCATTTGTTTCCATGTATTTGTTTATTTCTTCTTTAATTTCCTGATTGACCCATTCATTGTTTAGTAGGATGTTTTTTAACCTCCATGTGTTTGTGGCCTTTCAAAATTTATTTATGGTTGACTTCAAGTTTCCTAGCATTGTGGTCAGAAATGCTACATGGTGTGATTTCAATCTTTTTGTACTTGTTGAAGCCTGATTTGTGACCTACTATGTGATCTATTCTAGGGAATGTCCCATGTGCATTTGAAAAGAATGTGTATTCTGCTGCTTTAATATTAAATGTTCTGAGTATATGTTAAGTCCTTCTGGTCCAGTGTATCATTCAAAGCTGTTGTTTCCTGTTGATTTTCTGCTTAGATGATCTGTCTTTTGCTGTGAAGGAGTGTTAAAGTTCCATATTATTATTGTATTATTATCTTTTATGTTTTAGTTCCTTTATGATTGTTATAACTTTATGTAATTGGGTGTTCTTCAGTTCAGGCATAAACATGTATAATTGTTAGATCTTCTTGTTTGGTAATCCCTTTATTATGATATAATGTCCTTTTTTATCCCTTCTTACAGTCTTTGATTTAAAATCTAGTTTGTCTGTCTGGGGCGCCTGGGTGGTTCAGTGGGTTAAAGCCTCTGTCTTCAGCTCAGGTCATAATCTCAGGGTCCTGGAATCGAGCCCTGCATTGGGCTCTCTGCTCAGCGGAGAGCCTGCTTCCTCTTCTCTCTCTCTTTGCCTGCCTCTCTGCCTACTTGTGATCTCTGTCTGTCAAATAAATAAATAAAACCTTTAAAAATTTTTTTTTAAATAATAAAATCTAGTTTGTCTGATATGGCTACTCCAGCTTTCTTTTGACATCCATTTGCATGATAAATGTTTCTCCATCCCCACACTTTCAATCTGTATGTGTGTTTAGGTCTAAAGTAAGACTCCTGTATGCAACATATAGATGGGTCTTATTTTTTAATCCATTCTGACACCCTATGTCTTTTGATTAGAGGTTGTAGTCCATTCACATTCAGAATGATTATTGATAGATATAAATTTAGTGCCATTTTATTACTTGTTCTGTCATTGTTTCTGAAGATTTTCTCTGTTACATTCTAGTCTTTTTCAGTTTTGGTCTTACTTTTCCACTCAAAGAGTCCCCTTTAATATTTCTTGCAGGGCTGGTTTAATGGTCACAAACTCCTTTAATTGTTGTTTGTCTGGGAAACTCTTTATCTCTCCTTCTATTCTGAATGATAGCCTTGCTGGATAAAGTATTCCTGGATGAGATTTTTCCCATCCAGAACTTTGAATATATTATGCCACTTTCTTCTGTCTTGTCATATTTCTGTGGCAAGGTCTGCTGTTAACCTTATTGGTCTTCCCTTGTAAATTAAAGACTACTTTTGTCTTGCTGCTTTTAGGAATTTTTTCTCTATCTATACATTTTGCAATTTTTTAAAGATTTAATTATTTATTTATTTGATGGAGAGAGAGAAAGAACACTCAGGGGGAGTGGCAGGCAGAGGGAGAAGGAGAAGCAGGCTTCCTGCTGAGCAGGGAGCCTGATGTGGGGCTCAATCCCAGGACCCTGGGATAATGTCTCAAGCCAAAGGCAGACACTTAACCAACTGAGCCACTCAAGAGCCCCTATATTTTGTAAATTTATCTATGATATGTCTTTGGTGTAGGACTACTTTTGTTTATTTTGATGCGAGTTCTCTGTGCCTCCTGGATTTGGATGTTTGTTTCCTTCCCCAGATTAGCAAAGTTTTCAGGTATAATTTCCTTTAAAAAACCTTCTAACCACTCCCCCCTTTCCTCTCTTCTTCTTCTGGGACTCCTATGATACAAAAGTTATTACCCTTGATGGAGTCACTGAGTTCTGTTAAGTCTGTTTTCATTATCCAATACTTTTCTTTCCCTCTTCTTTTCACTTACATTACTTTCCATATTCTATCTTCTATATCACTTATTCGTTCCTCTGCTTCTTCTGTTCTTGTGGTCATTACAAGGGTGCCTGGGTGGCTGAGTCAGTTAAGTGTCTGCCTTCAGCTCAAGTCATATCCCAGGGTTCTGGGATAAAGCCCCACATCAGGCTCCCTGCAGGGAGCCTGCTTCTCCCTCTCCCTCTGCCTGCTGCTCCCCTTGCTGTGCTCTCTATCTCTCTCTCTCCTTCTCTCTCTCTGTCAAATGAATAAATAAAATCTAAAAAAAAAAAGAATACAAAGTAGAGGTCATAAAGATGCTTACCAAACTCAGTAGAAAAATTGATGAACATAGTGAGAACCTCTATGGAAGTAGAAAATATAAGAAAATTCCAAACAAAGGTTACAGAGTTGAAGAATGTAATAACTGAACTGAAAAAAAAAACACTAAAAGGGTTCAACAGCTGAAGACTGGATCAGCAAACTAGAAGACAAAGCAATAGAACTCACCCAGACACTGCAGCAAAAAGAAAAAAAGAATTTTAAAAGATGAAACCAACTTAAAGGAGCTTTGGAACAACATCAAGTAAAATAACATTTGCATTACAGAAGTCCCAGAAGGAGAATAGAGAAAGAAAGGGCTAGAAAACTTATTTGAAGAAATAGCTGCTGAAAATTTTCCTACTCTGGGGAAGGAAAAAGATCCATAGATCCAGGAAGCACAGAGTTCCAAGTGAGATTAAACCAAAGTGATCCATACTAAGACACATTATAATTAAAAAGGAAAAATCTAAAGATGAGCATATAAACTTTAAAGCAGCATGAGAGGGGCCTTGTGTGGCTCAGTGGGTTAAGTGGCTGCCTTCGGCTCAGGTTATGATCCCAGGGTCCTGGGATTGAGCCTCCTATTGGGCTCCCTGCTCAGTGGAGAACCTGCATCTCTCTTTCCCTCTGTCTGCCACTCTGCCTACTTGTGCTCTCTATCTCTCTGTCAAATAAATAAATAAAATCTTTATTTAAAAAAGAAAAGAAAGGCGACCACTATTCAGAAGGTAGGAGGTGCAGAGACTTGAATCTGGTGTGATATAGCTGAAGATATAGGCAGAGCCTGCTTAAGGAGGATATCACAAAGTACTATAGGTAGTGGAGTACAAAATCAGAACTTCTAGAAGCCTAATGTAGTGGGGAATGTGCCTGGCTTAAATGTGCTCAGGTGATGAAGTGGGGTGGAACCCCAGATGTGACAGCATGGTTGGAGGATTTCTAGGGTTGCAAGAAGATTGGGTGGTACCTGAGTGTGGTAGAGTTACCAGGCATAAGAGTAGGGAAGCCAGTTAAGAACAGCAAGCCTAGGTGCCAGCTTTCTGCTCTGTGTTGCCATAAACTGCAAACCACTGCACGGACATGCAACCATTTTCCTGGGTGGTGTCCAGAAAAAGGCATAAATGCGGTGAGACCCCCTCCTTCCCAGGGAGGAATAGTGAGGATCGGAGCCTTGGGAGTCTGTTATATTTGGAGTTTTGAAAGTCCGACATGTGCCTGAGATAAAAATGCTTGGTCATAGGCCAGGTGAATACAGACTGTAAACTATTCTGAAAAGTAGAAATGGAAGGAAAACTTCCAAACTCATTCTATGAGGCCAGCATTACCTTAATCCCAAAACCAGACAAAGACCCTACTAAAAAGGGGAATTACAGACCAAATCCTTGATGAAGATGTATGCAAAAAAATCTCAACAAGATACAAGCTAATAGGATTGAAGAGTACATTAAAATGATTATTCATCACAACCAAGTGGAATTTATTCCTGGGGTGTTGGGGTGGTTCAATATTTGCAAATCAATCAATGTGATACACCACATTAGTAAAAGAAAAGATAAGAACTATATCATCCTCTGAATAGATGCAGAAAAAGCATTTGACAAAATACAGTATCCATTTTTATAAAAACCATCAACAAAGTAGTGATAGAAGGAACATACCTTAATATCATACATGCCATATATGAAATACACAACTAATATTATCTTCAATGGGGAAAAACTGAGAGCTCTTTCCCTAAGGTCAGGAACAAGATAGGAATGTCCACTTTCACCATTGTTATTTAACATAGTACTGGAAGTCCTAGACTCAGCACTCAGACAACAAAAAGAAATGAAAAGCATTCAAATCCACAAGGAAGAAGTCAAAATTTCACTATTTACAGACAATATGATACTCTATGTAGAAAACCCAAAAGATGACCAAAATTTGTTGGAATACAGGAATTTAGCAAAGTTGCGGGATATAAAATCAATGCAAAGAAATCAGTTGCATTTCTGTAGACTAACAGTGAAGCAGAAGAAAGATTTCAAGGAATCCATTCCATTCACAATTGCACTGAAAACCATAAAATACCTAAGAATAAACCTAACCAAAGAAGTACAAGACCTGTACTCTGAAAACCATAGAATACTTATGAATGAAATTGAGGAAGACACAAAGAAATAGAAAACATTCCATGCTCATGGTTTGGAAGAATAAATATTGTTAAAATGTCTACGCTACCCAAAGCAATCTACACATTCAATGCAATCCCTATCAAAATACCAACAGCATTTTTTTTACAGACCTGGAACACAGTCTTAAAATTTGTATGGAACCAGAAAAAAACTCGAATAGCCAAAGTAATTTTGAAAAAGAAAACCAAAGCTGGAGGCATCACAATTCCAGACTTCAAGCTCTATTACAAAACTTTAATCATCAAGACAGTACGGTTCTGGTATAAAAACAGACACAAAGATCATTGGACCAGAACAGAGAACCCAGAAATGGACCCTCAACTCTATGGCCAACTAACCTTTAACAAAACAGGAAAGAATATGTAATGGAAAAAAATAGTCTCTTCGACCAATGGTGTTGGGAAAATTGGATAGCCACACACAGAAGAATCAAACTGGACCACATTCTTACATGATACACAAAAATAAACTCAAAAATGATGAAAGACTTAAATGTGAGACAGGAATCCATCAAAATCCTACAGAAGACCAAAGGCAACAACCTCTTTGAACTTGGTCATAGAAACTTCTTGCTAGACATGTCTTCAAAGTCAAGGAAAACAAAAGCAAAAATGAACAACTGGAACTTCATCAAGAGAAAAAGCTTGGGGCGCCTGGGTGTCTCAGTGGGCTAAGTTTCTGCCTTCAGCTCAGGCCATGATCTCAGGGTCCTGGGATCGAGACCCATGCCAGGCTCTCTGCTCAGCAGGGAGCCTGCTTCCCCCCGCCCATCTCCCGCCTCCCTGCCTCTCTGCCTACTTGTGATCTCTCTCTCTGTCGAATAAATAAATAAAATCTTGTTAAAAAAAAAAAACTTGCAGTTACTTTTAGAGGATTCTCAGAGTTTATTAAACTTGGAAAATAACATCCAGAGAAAAAGAGAAAAAAGCCTAGATTCACTTAAAGATGAGAGACTATGAAGAACTGTTCCTTTGAGTAGTTCACAAAACAATGCATTTGGGGGCGCCTGGGTGGCTCAGCAGGTTGGGCCTCTGCTTTCACTCAGGTCCTGATCTTGGGGTCCTGGGATGGAGGCCGGCATCAGGCTTTCTGCTCAGCAGGGAGCCTGCTTCCCCTTCTCTCTCTGCCTGCTGCTCTGCCTACTTGTGATCTCTCTCTCTCTGTGTCAAATAAATAAATAAATAAAATCTTTTAAAAAAACAAAAACAAAAACAAAAAAACACCAATGCACTGGAATGCAGAAAGACAGCATCGAGACAACAACGTATTTATTTTTTCTCATTCCTTTTAAATTTCTGTATTGGAGTATTTTAATGTATATGTATTATAATGTATCTATAATGTAATGTATAAAATATATATACAAAGTAGTACATGTATATAACCTATAAATACATATACATATATTGGGACCCATGCTCAAATGTTTTCTTTTATTATAGATAAGAATGTGTGAGTAAAAAATTGATTTAGAGGATTAAGAACATTTCTTTATCAGAAGTGTGTTTTAGGGAGTTTGTGGGGGCGGCAGGACTGGTGTAGGTAGAAGCACAAGGGATTCAATTAGATCCACTCATTTTATTTTAAAATAACAATAATTGATTACATAACATTCATTCACATAAAAAAATTTCTGATCATGTCCTATGTAATAAACATTGACCTAGGCTCTGAGGATATGATAGAAAATCTGAACAGTCACAATCCTTGACTTTATGGTAAAACATAGTTCAAAACATGGAGAAAGGCAGTTGTCAATCAAATAATAATACATTTAAATATCTCATCATAGGGGCGCCTGGGTGGCACAGTGGGTTAAAGTCTCTGCCTTCAGCTCTGGTCATGATCTCAGGGTTCTGGGATTGAGCCTCCCTTCCTGCTCTCTGCTCAGCAGGGAGCCTGCTTACACTCCTCTCTCTGCCTGTCTTTCTGCCTACTTGTGATCTCTCTCTGTCAAATAAATAAATAAAATATTTTTAAAATATCTCATCATAAATTTATACATATTAGGAAGGAAAAGTATAGCAGGCTGGCTAAAGGGGGCCACCAGAAAAGAAATCAGGGCACTTTCTCTATTCTGGGGCTATTGAGATAGGTTACCTTGAGGAAGTGACAGTTAACCTGAGGCCTGTGAGACTGACTGAGTGATTGACTTGTGAAGAGATAGAGTGGCCCAAGTGGAGGGAGAGCATATGTGAGAGCCCTGAGGGGACACATAGTGAGTGAGGGCCAGTGCCACACAGGCACAGGTTCTCATACATCAGAGAAGCTTCGGAGATGGACCTGCCTGACAGAGAGTTGGAGTGCAAGCTAAATGACCCCAGGAGCTCCATCCTCTTTTGCATTCAGGGGAAAAAAAAATAACAAACTAGTTGAAGGTACCAGAGGGCCACAGGAGACAAGAAGGGACTGGCTGGATGACTAAGCACAATTGGAACACTGTGCTCTACCCCAGCAGCATGTCCAGAAACGTCAGGTAATACTTTCTGTGTGGCCATCTAGAAAGGTAACTGTTAAGATTAAAGGGCAGCGTGTCTTTCAGGCCTGAGCTATCCATGTGAACCTTTCTGTTTGGATTGCCAAGAGAATTTTATGAGCGGTGCCCAGCTAGAGGGCCTAGTAATGCGCTGAAATCATGGATTTCCCTGAGTTATTTGAAACCAGAGTATGTGGTATCCTCTGCAAAAGCAGAGGGTCTGGAGGAAAGGTAAATGAAGCAGGCTGAAGGGTAATTGCGGGAAATGGGGCGTGGCCCCAAACAGCAGAGGAGCTAAATGGAAGAGCAATATTTGTCGGTCCACTGTCATTGTGCCTACTATTCAGAGAAGAGAGGAGAGAACAAGGGAGGCCAGGGTTGGACCCTGAGCATGAAAGAAGAGCGAGAGGGCCAGGGAGCGCTTTCGACACGCAAGGACCGGAGGCCCCGGAGCCGGGTCTCCAGTTCCAAGAATGGGGCACAAGGAGGCGGCGCGGGCCCCGCCCCCTCCTCTGGCGGGCGCGGGCGCGAGACGCTGCGCGGCGGCGGTGGCGGGCGCGAGCGGCAGCTGTCAGGCCACCGAGGTCCGAGCTGCTCTTGCTGCCTCACCGAGGACGAGGAGGCAGCAGGAGCGGTGACCGTGTCACTGAGGAGCCGGACTGCCGGCACGCAGAGCTGACCTGCCTGGTACCCGCGGCCCCCTCCCATCTCTCTCCCATTGTATTGGGTAAGGTGCAGGTGCGTGGGCAGGGAGAGGGGCTAGCGCCCAGTGGACGCGGGAGGCCGGGAGGTGGGGGCCCTGTGGGAAGAAGGAGAAAGGGAGGTCTAGGTAACACCCCCCCCCCGGCATTTGCACCTTGGGAAAGAGGCCTAGGCACTGCAGGGGTCGGAGTTGGGGATGGTGGCGGGGAAGGTGACGATGGGGGGGGGGGGGGGGGGGGGCGTTGCTGAGTAATTCCGAGCGGCTGCCAAAGCCCCGCAGATAGATGCAGGGCTCCATGGGGAACGGGTGTGGCTCAGTGCGCATGCGCCACAGCCGCTTGTTCTGAGAGATGCGAATGAGGTGGGATGACCCGGGTCCGAGGTAGTTGGAACTGTGCGTAACATCTCACTTTCTAGATCCCCAACAGTGACCCATCCTGGAGATGACAGCATTCCCAATCTCCTAAGGAAGATTCTTTCCCCTGTGCTCTACTCCATGTCACCCAAACCTCGCTAGCTGTTTTCTGGCAGTCTATTTGGGAAGAAGTGGCCCTGGGACAGGGTCAAATTGCTATCTAGTGTGCCTTTGGGCTTATAGCCCTAGAGTTGCTGTTGTGAGGAGTGAAAAATTAGAGGTGAAATTCCACATTGAACCCCTCTGGTTGCATATAGAATATAAATATGGTAATAAATGTGGGAATAGCGTTTCAGTGGCGTGACAGCTGTGGCATTTGGACTCAGAGCAGGAATGTAGCTGATAGCTTGTTTGCTCTACACAATGAATTCAGTGTGTCAGAGGGCTTTCCCCTCTACAGAACCCTCCCCCATCCCACGAACAAGCATCAGGTTGTACTGGAAACAACCTACACCATTTAAGGTAGAGGGTCTCAAAGTTACAATCATTTCTTATTTGTATTGATTTTTACGTAAATTAAAGAAAGCCCTGCCCAGTTCTCCAGTACAGTATTTTCCAAATACCGTGCCAGGAATCACAGTGAGTTGGGTAGCCCAACCAGTGTGTCACCAAGACAGGCTTTCCCTGTAGCTTCAACCATGGCTCCTTCCACCAGGGCCAGATTACAACCAGGGCCACTCTCATCCACCATCTAGCTCTCCCCTGCTGCTCTTCCCCTACCCCCAGTCCTGCAGAACCACATCCCTCTCAACACTTACTCCCAAACAAACTGTCCTATGGATTTGAGCATCATTCCACCCATGGCAACTGAACTGATGCCAGTTTGCTTTTCTATTTCTCTTCTCTCCATCATCACACTAAAATGTTGTTTTCAAAGTTTCAACCTCTTTCTTGTCATTGTACTGCTTCCTTCCACATTCCCCCACACACACACACACTCCTAAGCATCCCCAAAGAAATACAACAATTTTAATAAGCTGTGTGGGTGCAGGCACAACAGATTGAAAAGGTTTCAAATGTGTTGAAGAACAAAGAAGACTAGGGAATATCGGTTATGTGAATTTCTAATTTACCTTATTGTCTGAGACTTAGACTCTAACTGGAGAAAAAAGTGAATATACTAGTCTTGGAGAATTCTTGTTAATTGTGGGAAGTGGGATAAGAAAGGGGAATTGCATCTCTAGGATATTTGAGTTGTTTAAAGGCAGATCTTTCTCTGAATAGCACTAAAATTAGAGTAAACATTTTAGTGAAAATCCTAAGCTGATATGGGACGTAAACAGGATGCATAAAGGATTTGACTTTCCGTTAAATATACTTAGGGTTATCAAAGAATTCCATTGCCTCCTTAATGCTATTTTCTTTTAAGGTTTGACTTTAATCTGGCATATTTTGGGGAAGAAGAAAATTTTCAATTTGCTTTCATACTGTGCTAGTCCTTTTTGAGTATGTACTAAAGGATATCACACTTATTTTCAAGTAATGATAATGATGATGGGAATGGCAGTATCCAGTGAAAACATAATGTGGAGATAATTATACTGCTCATATATTTGGTGGGGATAGAGAAATTTATGTATTCATCTTAAAAATGTAGGGGAGAGGGAGGGAAACTAGTGCATTGCCACTGACTTTCAACAGGTGAGATTCCTGTTAAGTCCCACCTAGAAAGTAAGCCAGATAAGTCCATAACTTCTGCTCTTTAGTCACAAGTAAATAATAGTATTTGGACATCTTACAGAACTGCAGATCTCTTGTACCTTGGCATTTATTCAGAGGCATTAGTTTTGAGCACCCACCTAAACAGTTAATTAGTAAGCAAATATTATTGATTATCCATGTGAGGGATACACTTGCTGCATGCTGGAAGGGCTTCAAAGATGTATACAAACAGGTTTTACCATCCAGGAATTTAAAATTTGGTTGTGTAGGAAAGACATACTTAGGGGGAAAAAAAGGTTTTTAAACAAAACAAGACAGTATAATGATACCATTTCAACTGTAAATCATGAGATCTGAAACTTATATGTTAATTCATAAATTCCTTGAGGATAAGACCTTGCCTTAAAAATGTATGCATTTCCAACAGTGTCTACACCCAATGGCTGCTCAAGTGATGAAGTTTTGCAAAGGAGGTAGGGAGAAACCTGAGGCAGGGAGAGAAGAGCCAGGAAGTTTTCACAGTAGATTAGATAGATGAAAGAATAGATGTGGGCCAAAGCAAGAATGGTAGCAGAGGACTAGGAAAGAATAGGAAAGAAGAGGATTTAGTGACTGAAGGCAAGGAGACTTGTCTAAAGTGTATTCAATTTTACTTTCAGGAAACAAATGGGAGTTGGAGACAGTGAAGGAGAGCAGAGGGTTACCTTGGTAAGGACAGAGCGCACAATAGGCACTCAAATGTTTTCTCAGTAATCAGTAGCAGGATTGGACAAGAAGATCCTTTCGTCCCTCCAATGCTGAGATTCTGTGGTGTATGAAGATACTCAAAATTGTTGGGGAACAAATCCCTCTCAGATATTGAAGAAAGGGAAAAGGAAGAATTGTGATCTTGCTACTGGCAGGCCTTTTCTGAGAAGGGTTAATACTGAGTCACAAGGGCCCCAACAGTGAATGAAAAGAGGTGGAAGAGCAAGAGGAACAAAAATCTCAAATCAAAAATTTCAACACATGCTTACAAATCTTCACAAACTTCATAAGTTATTCATTTTCCCCTAAATCCTGTGATTTAAGTAAGGCAGGTATTATCAGCTCTGTATTTATATAGGAAGATATTGAAAAAAAAAGCAAGATTAAATAACCTGCTCAAGTTCACAAAATAAATGAATGGCATAGTAGTGATGAAGACTTTTGTTTCCTGATTGCTGCCAACCCAGTGCACTTGACATGGAGCCACACTGCTTTTCCTTCCTTTTCCCTGGTATAGAGCCTATATACCCAGAAGTTGTATGTGCAAATGACCAAATAGGGAATGCACAAACAACTGCAGCATTATCTCAGATGGTTATTAATACTTCATCATTATTCCTGAGTTGAGTATTTGGTTTCCACATTCACTCAGTCTTTGATGCATCATCTGAGTTTATCCACAGCCGGGAAAGTAGGGTTAGTGAATTGTTTAATGAGGTGAACAACCGTTTGCCAGGAACATAAGGAAGATCATTCGGCACAGGCCCTTAATACTACCAGTATTGTTACCCAAGTTTGTACTCCCTCTGTTCCTTTTTTAAGTGAGCAGTCTGCAAAATTATCCTATAGACCAGTAAAGAATAAAGAAGTGTGCTGATGTTTGTTTCATCTCCATTTAAAGAAATGTTTGGGGCGCCTGGGTGGCTCAGTGGGTTAAGCCGCTGCCTTCTGCTCAGATCATGATCTCAGGGTCCTGGGATCTAGTCCCACATCAGGCTCTCTGCTCAGCAGGGAGCCTGCTTCCCTCTCTCTCTCTCTCTCTCTCTCTGCCTGCCTCTCCATCTACTTGTGATTTCTCTCTGTCAAATAAATAAATAAAATCTTTTAAAAAAAAAAAGAAAGAAATGTTTGTTACTTGAGCTAGTTCCAAAGACAACAATTTGAGAGCAGGAAAAAGGACAAAAATCAGTAATGGTAGAAAACTCAAAAATTTTTTGGAGTAGATATAGACCAAGAAAGAGGATAAACCCTATCAATTTAGAAGACATTATTTAAATTCATAATTACTGATTTAGGTCTCTAATGAATTCCTTATTATATGCTTTATCTATATTTGAAAAAAAATCACAAGATTATTAGGCAATAGAGATTTCTATGGTCTTCTTTATTCCTCAGTAAGAAAGAATACTCAACAAATCTAAGAACTGTTTTTCTTTTTAGAGCAGCACTTTTGATGCTGCTTAAATAACATTCTTACCATAATTAACTATAATGTTAAGTGAAGTTTTGTTTTAATTTAATAAAGCCAGCTAAATACTAAAACCTGTGTTCGAGACAGATGATCAAAATTAATGAGTAAAATAATTAGCCAAGAGAATACATTGTAAACAGGGAATCTCCAAACATAATTATCTTGTCTCTGATCTTGTGGAATCAATTTCAGAGACAACCTCAAGGCAGATTGGTGAATGCATTAACAATTTGCTTGGAGATAGGAACATTGGTAGACATAAAGGGAAGGAGTTTCATCTCTGACTTAGGATTTCAACACGTCTTGGACTCCTCTGTGCTTTCCCTTTCCTGAATATTACCTATTGTCAATATCATCTACTTTCTTTTTTTTCCTAAGATTTTATTTATTTATTTGACAGAGATCACAAGTAGGCAGAGAGACAGGCAGAGAGGGGCGGGCGGGGGGTGGGGGAGGCAGGCTCCCTGCTGAGCAGAGAGCCCGATGCAGGGCTTGATCCCAGGATCCTGGGATCATAACCTGAGCCAAAGGCAGAGGCTTTGACCCACTGAGCCACCCAGATGCCCCTCGTCTACTTTCTTTGACTATATTTACTTTGAATGAAGAGTTCAATGGAGGGACAATATTAAACTTTAAAAGTCATATGAAGTACACTCATTAGGACAAGTTAAAGTTTTTGTAATAATATTATTTTGTCCATGTTAAGCATTTTTAGCCTTTTGAACTCTTGAGTATATTTGTGAAAAGCATCCTCTACAGGTAAGTTGAGGTGGGTCTGTTTCTTTCCTGACTTGAGTAGATTTATATATAGCCTTAACTTTGTTTTATTATAGATATTTAATAATAATGTTTCCCAATCCATTTTCTAGAACCCTAAAAAGAAAGAATAAAACAACAACAAGGAAAAGAAAGGACTAAAACTGTGGCAACGACCCAACTGGGTAGGTAGGTATATATATATTTTTTTCATTTGATCTCTTAAAAAGGAATATTTAGAAAAATATATAATTATTACACATGCACCACCATAATACTAAGGATTAATGAGGCTTTTTTAAATTACATTTTGAATGTGTGTGCTTCCAGAAGCTCTTTTGCATGTGCTCTTTTGATTAGCAATTGGTTTTCATCTCTTTGGGTCTCTTGCATAAATAATACCCAATTAGCATCATCATTGTTTTGTTCCCACAATGGACCTAGTGTGAAAGTACTTAACAAAATCCAGTACCAGTTAGTTGTTCAGCAAACATTTTATCTTTTTATTTTAAGATGCATTTTAGATATTCCATGTACAGACATGTTGTGAAGGTAACAAGAAGGGTACTGCATAGTTATTAGCACTTTAAAGTTTACAGTCTATTTTCATTAGTGCCATTATGGAATTAGAACTAAAATCTAAAAATTAATAAGCTATTTAAGATTTGTTTTCCTTACTGATAGCTGTTATAATGATACCAGTCAACAATCATCAATTTACATGTCATTGTTCTGTGAACAAGAAATTCTGGGAGATCCTTTATTTGTGCCGGTATCCATATCAATGCAAATATAATGAAGCAAACTCCTGAAAAAACTTGACCTTTATCTCTCTTCCAAGTTCTGGTGTCCAGTTTAATTGTAGCCCCAAACTCTACTGACAGAATTAAAATTTCAACTTATACAGCTTTCTCTCTCAATAATTCTTGGGTCCATCATGAATAGAATTCAAACTCCAAATCAATTTTGTACTATTTGCCTCTTGTTTGGAACTGTCAAACTGGAAACCAATAATATGGTTCCACATCTGAGGGGTATTCCTGTTTTAGGCTTTCTCCTTTAGAATAGGGTGAGAACTGAACCAAATTATAGCACCATCTGCTAGTCCATTTACCCATGGCATTCAGCCATTTTCCTGGCACAGGCGAAAGACCTCAGAAAAACAAGACCTCTTTTCCCTTGTACACAAAAGGATTCTATTCCTTCTGCTGTACTATCTAGTTAGTGAACATGAATCAAGAGAGATTAAATTAGTAAGCAATCAAATTCAGAGAATTTTCTATGAAGCTGATTTCGGTTTCAGGTTTAACTGTTTTCCCTCCTACTTTTTCTTTTATTTTCAGGTTCTCTTGGTTATAAACTCCTCCCCATCTGGTGCTGCAACAATGAGTGGGAAATCCTTGCTCTTAAAGGTTATTCTCTTGGGTGATGGTGGAGTTGGGAAAAGCTCACTTATGAACCGTTATGTAACCAATAAATTTGACTCCCAGGCTTTTCACACCATAGGGGTAGAGTTCTTAAATCGAGATCTGGAGGTAGATGGACGTTTTGTAACTCTCCAGATCTGGGACACTGCAGGGCAGGAGCGTTTCAAGAGCCTTAGGACACCCTTCTACAGGGGAGCAGACTGCTGCCTCTTGACCTTCAGCGTGGATGACCGACAGAGCTTTGAGAACCTTGGTAACTGGCAGAAAGAATTCATCTACTATGCAGATGTGAAAGACCCTGAGCACTTCCCCTTTGTAGTTCTAGGTAACAAGGTAGACAAAGAGGATAGGCAAGTGACTACTGAGGAGGCACAAGCCTGGTGCATGGAGAATGGGGATTACCCTTATCTAGAAACAAGTGCCAAAGATGATACTAATGTGACAGTGGCCTTTGAAGAAGCTGTCAGGCAGGTGTTGGCTGTAGAGGAACAGCTGGAACATTGCATGTTGGGTCACACTATTGACTTGAACAGTGGCTCCAAAGCAGGATCCTCATGCTGTTAAAAGCAGGCAGCCTTTTAAAAGTGTGCCACAAATTTTTCAGTCAATAGTGTCAGAAAAACTGTGCCCTTATGAGAGGGCACACACACAAAAGGGTAAGAGAGAAGGTTGTGACTGTGTATCAGAGACTTTCAAATTGAGGTTGTAAGAGCAAGTAAAAAAAAAAAAAAAAAAAAAAAAAAAAAAAAAAAAAAGCTTTACCAAGCCAAGTGTATTTTGCGTGATTTCTGCTGTTTCCTTCTTGTGTGTATCAGGACATTTCAGAAAGCTTCAGTCCTGAGAGATTTAAATATTTTCAAATCCAGTTTAAACTTAGAACCCAGCAGCATGAAGGAGTTAAAGAGCCACAGATATCCCTTAAAGTGTTCCATTAGTCAACTAACAAATGTCACCATGGACTCTTGGCAAGCAGTTTCTGACATTTCTGCTAAAGGAAGAAAAAATAAGACTCTGAGCTGTATTACAATAAAAAAATAATGCAAACAAGGATGTCCTAAGCTTCAATTATAAAAGGGTTGTGATAATTAGGCATATAAGAGTATAATGACATACACTGCCTCGTTTGAATCCTTATATGGTTTGCTCCCATTTGAGCTTTTCAAAAAAATTATCTCAATAAGAGGTACACTGATGACACTGGAAATTGCTTATATTCTTTGTGTTTGAAGTAACAGGGTATTAGTGAATGGATTATGCTTAAATATGCCAACCACCCTTGCAAATAAATGGTTGGTCTGCTTTTACTTCATAAGTCTACTTTTGCTGTATAGGGATGTTGCTTCTCTGACAACCTCTTATCAATTTAGCAATGCTGCTTAGTATATGGCTTTGGATACAGTGCTCTCTGCTCATAATTTTGATGGTCCTTTGTGCCACTGTGCTCTGCTCTCAGAGAAATCTTCAGAAAAGATTGGGGGATAATGGGCTTTTCTCACAAGGCTCCTTAACTAAAATATTTATTATAGGGACTAATTATAGGAACTAATATCTTTATATTGCACTGTATGTTCAACTGGCCAAACTAGGACACTGAAAGTAGCAAGAGAGCAGACTTTAACCCAATGATAGACTGAATTTCTCATAGAGTTGTCCAACAGTGGAATGGACTGCCTTAATAATGAACTCCCTTCCAATGAAAATATTCAAGAAGATACTAGATGAGCATCTGTTAAAATACCATAAAAGGAATTTCCGTCCTGGCTAGATATTTGGTTTAAGGTCCCTTCCAGCTCTAAGTTCTATGAATCTGCAAGTTACAAAATATGTTTCAGTGCCAGGATATCACTGGATGTTTCTTAAGACAACAGCTAAGACTTTGGAGAGGGACTTTTAAAATTCTCAAACTATTCTGGGATCAGCATTTAACAGCAATTCCACAGCTCTTTATTTTGCACCATAGCAGGATAAATTCTTGAGCTTTGAGTAGTCATTATGTACCCTGGTATAAATATCCTAAAAATACCATATTAAAATACAAAAATGGTTTATCAAATTTTTATTACCATGACTGCTAGCTATATAATGTATAACAAATATGCAGTCTGGTTCTTGTTGGTTGATCTGTTTGTCCTGCAAAGCTTTAAATCCGTACTTTTAAAATATCTATGTTAGTAGGTAGTAAAGGACAGTTAGAATTGACTCCCCCCCCCAAAAAAGAGACAGAGGCCGGGGAAGAAGCAGGAGCTTTCATAGGAATATAGCCTAGAACTCTCCATTGTAGCCACATATGGAATCAGCCTTACATGTGGGACCTTATGTGCTTTAAGAGCTCTGGGACTTTTTGGCTACATAGACAAGCGGAAAACAGTATCTCATCCCAGTCATCCTCAATATTTCCCATTTAAATATAGTCCTGACCCCATTGTCAAAGTAATTTCAATGCCAGAAGTCAAAGCCAGAACTGGGACCCCACAGCTCTTAAGTATTGGTCCCTATCCTGCCTATGCCTATAGCCAGCCACACTGGTTTCCAAGTTCTATGATTGTTTTGCTACAACCATGTTAGGGTAAAAATCTGGACATCAGAACTGTTAAAAGTTAATTGTTTTTAAGTGCATGAGACCTGGGGCCTTCTCTTTCTACTTGCATTCTGCTTATAATAGTTCTATCTGTATATCTCAGGCTTACATGAAGACCTCCATTCACTCACAAAAGTACTTGTCACTATTAGAATGGCATGTGGTCATTTAAGTAAAAAAAAAAAAAAATACGTGGATATTCTATTCATAGACCTCCTGTCTAACCGAGGCAAGTGTTAATTTTAATGACAGGTCATCTGAAGCCCCTTTCCTCTTAGCCATACCAGTTTTCTCTGCCAAATCACTACACAACATTCTAATGAAAACAGTTAACATTAAATGACAAGAACAGTGGCATTTTTGGTGAGTAACACTCAGTGGGATGCTGACATAAGTTTGGGTAAGATTGTAAAACACCAAAGGCTGAAATCTGTGAGTACCAGGAACTGTGCTTATAGGCTTAGAAATTATATACACTAGAATGTGCAGTGCAATATTTTCGAAAGTTTTTTTTTTTAAGAACACTGGATTTTTTGAATAAGATATTTCTAACTGGAGATATACTGTTTTTTTGACAGTCCATTAAAACATCATAAAGAATATTTATTTAGTTTGTTGTCATGTATTGAGCTAAATTTAAGGGGCCTCAGATTCCATATGTCTTCAGTGGATTGATGAATTTCAGGTTAATTTGTGCCTGCCTCAGCCATCTCTACTTTACCTTGAGGTATTCCACAATCCTCTTGTTGCAGGTGCTGCTAAAAACTCAAAATTGTGTATCAGATATTTTGTTTCAGCTGTAAAAAAAATCATCTGTGTTAAAGTGAATAAAAAGTGCATTTTGAATAACCAGTATACAATGTTTGTGCTTCTTCTCTCCCTTTCTCTTTTTGAGCAACTGGTGGGCATGACAGACAGTACTTACCAATCAAATCGCTCTTCGAGACTACACTGCATGTGGCCTCTGGATCATGTTTTCACCGTGGTACCCCAAGCAGCTGCAACCCAGTGATCAGAGAGATAGGTTCCACTGATGGGGAAGCAAGCTCAAAAGATTAAGGTGGGGAGGTGCCTTTTATTTTATGTCACTTTTTAATGCATGAAGAACACTGAGACTGGAAATTGGATCTTGACTTTCCAATTTACTTCTTCATTGTAATTTAAAACAAATGTTAAACCATCACAAAATATAACAGAGTATACATATTCCTTTTATCTTCTTGGATGATATACTGTCCAGATCTTAGGAAAACATGAGAATATGGGTGAAACAAATCAGGAAACAAAGGATAATTTTGTTAAATAACTGTTTTCTTGCTTCTCACATAATGGACTTTAAAGATACTTGCATTACCATCAAATGGCTTGAATAGCCATAATGGTGACTTTTAAATTATGGGCATATGTCTCTCTGCAGCACATAATTTCATTACATTGGTTCCATCTGTCACAGACTTAGACTTCTCCCATTCCTCTACTTTTGCCTGTCGGGACTCTAGGCAATTGAAATCACAGGAGAGAAAAGCAGATATTTTTTTTTGTTTTGCCACATATATTTTTCCCATCTCTGAGGATAAATATTTAATAAATTATCAGACCATGCTTCAAATATAGCACCTGGAATCCTTTTGATCAGGCTATAATGATATAGCTTTTAGACTATAAAAGATCAGAGATTTATAAGCCTCTTAAAAAGGATTTGCTTATCCCAAACTGATATTTTCAAACAGAAAACTAGCTTTCTGTCTTTGTTGTTTTTCTGCTTGATTCATAATCCACTGGGAAATCTCCTTCTCTGGATATCTTAAATAATATTGCTTTTCATTTTTTTGGAAATAGTTTGGCTATGATCCTTCCAGAAAGTGGAAGGTGTGGAATAGATGAGTTTCTTTTCAATTTTATAATTGAATTTAAAAACACACTGGAAAATCAAGGCAGTGATTTGAGTAAGGTCAGGATAGGAGCTGGGATGGGCATCTCTACTTTCATTTAATTACCTGCAGTAATTCTAATTGCAATAATTTTTTTTTTTTTTGCCTCAGTAATCCCGAAAGGCATTTCACTTTTTTTCTCTCCCTGTTACAGAGATATAGAATTCATTACAGTGGAATGCTTTTCTTATACTTCATTTAAGGTCAGATAAACTATGATATATATTTTGATAAAATGTTAATTGATTTTTTCAAAACTGGTCTTTTTGGGGCTCCTGGGTGGCTCCGTCAGTTAAGTGTCTGCCTTTGGCTCAGGTCATGATCTTGGGGTCCTGGAGTCAAGCCCCCCCCACCCCAGTTGGGTTCCATGCTCAACAGGGAGTCTGCTCTCCCTCTACCTCTGCTCCTCGCCCCCACTCACATGTGCTTTCTCTCTCTCTCTCTGTCAAATAAATAAATAAAACCTTACCAAAAAGGCCTTGCTTTTCCTCCTGCTTTTATTAAAGTATAATTGACCAATAAAAATTGTATATATCTATTTATCCAAAGGATACAAACATAGTGATTCAAATGGGCACCTGCACACCAAAGTTTATAGCAGCAATGTCCACAATAGCCAAAATATGGGAAGAGCCCTAATGTCCATCAACAGATGAGTGGATAAAGAAGATGTGGTGTATATATATATACAGTGAAATATTACTCAGCCATCAAAAAGAATGAAATCTTGCCATTTGCAACAATGTGGATGGAACTAGAGGATATTACACTAAGCAAAATAAATCAGCCAGAGGAAGATAAATATCATATGATTTCACACATATGTGGAACTTAAGAAACAAAGCAGATGATCATAGGGGAACAGGAGGAAAAATAAAATAAGATGAAATCAGAGAGGGAGACATACCATAAGAGACTCTTCCTCTAAGAAACAAACTTGGGTGTTGCTGGAGGAGAGGTAGGGGGGATGGAGTAACTGGGTGATGGACATTAAGGAGGTCACTTGATGTAATGAGTACTGGGTATCATGTGGAACTGATGAATCACTAAACTCTATCTCTGAAACTAATAATATACTATATGCTAATTTAATTTATTTTAAATTTTAAAAACATTGTATATATTTGATACATACCAAATTTGATATATTTGATCAATTTGATATATATCAATTAGATATATATCATATATATGTGTGTAACATTTTGATATATACAATTTGATATATATCTATCAATTTGACAATTTGATATATATATATACACACACACACACACATACACACTGTGAAATCCTCACCACAATCAAGCTAATTAACATATCCCTCACCTCAGGTGAGGTTTTGTTTTTCTGTTTGTTTTTTGTTTTTTGCTGTCTTTTTAATTATTTCAGGTTACCTTCACCAATGAAGTCCTCATTCTTTACTCCTTTCTCTTTAAGAGAAGGAAGGAATAATGATAGAAGCTAGGTATATTTCAAGAATTAAAGAAATGTTTAAATGTCCCTTCACTGATATGTTTCCAAAAATGTTGAACAAGGATCTGACTTTTATATTGCTGGTAGAGGTGGTGATGTTTGTGTGAGGTTTTTTTGAGGGGGTGAAAAGTTACTAAAGTGCTTTCAGCAAGAATAAGCAAGCATCTTCACAGCTCAAGGTGTGAAGGAATTGTCACCTTTAGTCATATAGGAACTGCTGCAGTGATCTATGTGTCTTTATAAATCGCTTTTGTCTTTTCCAAAGCAATATAGAGAATCTTGATTCAGCCATATTTAAGTGCTTTTTCAAATGGTGGGTTTTGTGAGTGCGAGTATGTGTATTTTTTAGTAATCCATCAATTCCTTTCATGCTTTATGAATTGTGGGTAAATGTGTAATGGATCTCACTCTAGCCCCCCTGAATTTTAGCCAAACAAGCCAAGCTGTGCTTCTTAATTGATTGATCAAATGGGTAAAGAAATGTTGCCTGAATGAAAGAAATAGCTCTTAATTCAATATTAGCTCTATTGATTAGAGTAAAAGTACAAATCATGCCTTCCTGTGGTGAATTTGTGAGGAACCAGGAGATAGGCTCATCTCTTCTTTTCTCTCTCTCTCTCTTTTTTTTTTTTTGTTCCTAGCTGCCTTAAAATCAACATAGCCAAGGGTGTGTTCTGTAATATATTGCTCATTATAGAGTCTTCTTATAGATGAACAAGTGTTGGTATAAATTTTGAATCATCTCTTTTTCCATTTGTTCCCAATGAGAAAGCAGTGTCAGCAGTAAGAATTTTAAAACTTTGTCTTTAGGGTTTTTTTTTTTCTGAGTACAGAAGTTATATACATTCATTGTGATGATAATAATAATAATAATAATAATAAAACAAAAAACTAAGGCAAAAGAAACAGAAAAGTGAGATAAAGAAAATAAGTTTTCTGTAATCATATTAAAATGAGGTAACCTGATTTTAATTTTAATATATTTATATAATAAAAGTGATGTCATTCTACATATACCAATTGTAATATTAACATATACTTAACATATACTGGACTTTCATCTAAGTCATTGCATAGTCTTCTAGAAACTATATATATAATGCTTGCAAAATATTCTTTTGAAGGATTTACCATAATAAATGTAATCAAACACTTATTCCTGGATACTTAGATTGTTTTCCAACTGTTTCCTTTTATAAAACAGCAGTGAATGTCCCTAACACTCATCTTAATTCACATCTATCTTTATTTTCTTTAAGTAAAATCTCCAGGTCAAAGATTATGACTATTTGTGTGGCTTTTAATATACATTGACAAATCACCATCTAGAAAGTTTTCCCAAATTACATAAATACCAGTAGCATAAGAGACCTAGTTTTCTGAACACCTCATCATTCATTGAATATTATCTTCCTTTCAAACCACATTTGCCTAATTTGATGGATGGAAAATGATCTCATGTTTTGATTTGCATCTTTTTCATCCTTTGAGAGTAAATAGTTGTTCAAGCATTTATTGACCATTTTCATTTTTTCTTGAGTGAATAACCCATTCTGGTCCTTAGCACATTTGGGGTGGGAAACAATCATTTTTGTTTCTTATTGATTTTTAGAAGCTCTTTTTTTATATATTATTGGTATTAACATTTGATCTTATCCATACTGTAGATTTTCTGCAATCCTCTCCCATATGTCTTCCTTTTTAATTTTGTTTACAGTATTTAAAAACACAGATTATTGGAAAGGTCATGTTCTAATAAAACAGAAGATGGGGGTGGGTAGAGGAGAGAAAAATGTTTACTTGATCTGTCCTTTGTTCCTGACCACATGAAACTATGTACTTATTTTTATTTTGAAAGGTTATGAGTTTAAGCTTGTGTCACCATGACAGAAAAAATTATAGAAAGCAGACTATTCATTCATCTAGTTTTTTTATCTGCATGATGCCAAATGCCTGGTTTGATTTGGATTTAATGAGGTGATTATTCCAAAATCTTGTGCTAATACAGTGATAGTTACAGTTCATCTTTTACCCACAAGAGGGCAATGAAAACCAGATAATATTCTGCCTTAGAAAATAAGTAGAGGACGGACTGGAAGAGCTGAAGGGGTGCCTAGAAATCATCCATGTAGTCTCCCTCTCCTTTATTTTATAGCCTAGAAAACTGAATTCTGGAGAGGTGAAATGACTAGTCCCAGGGCACAGAGGTGGCTAGTCAAGAGCTGAGCCCTAGGCATTTTCCAGTTTACCATACTGTGATTTACTATATTGTTAGTTACTTTGACACAATCTGTAAACGCATACAGATGATCCTGACTGTAAATTGCTTTGACTTAGGATTTTTCAACTTTACACTAGTGCAAAGGAGACACATTCAGCAGAAGCCATTCTTTGAATTTTGATCTTTTCCCAAGCTAGCAATAGGTGATAGACACTCTCATGAGCTGGGCAGTGACAGCAACCAGGACTTTCAGTCAGCCATGAGATTATGATGGTGAACAACCCATACGTTGACAACCATTCTGTACCCTACAACCATTCTGGTTTTCATGTTCAGTACTGTATTCAATAAATGACATGAGGTAATCTACACTTTATTTTATAATATGCTTAGTGTGAGATGATTTTGCCCAATTGTAAGTTGATGTTAAGTGTTCTGAGAACGTTTAAGGTAGGCTAGGCTAGGCTAGGCTATGATGTTCTGTAGGTTAGGTGTTGTAAATGCATTTTCTTATGATATTTTCTCTTTATGATGGGTTTATCAGGACATAACCTCAATATCAGTGGAGGGAGATATGTACATTTTTTTCTGATTTTAAAAATTTTTTTTGCCTTTTAAAGTAAGAGTTACATAACAACAGTAAGCATTCTAAAGTATGTAATTTAGTGGCATTTAGTATACTGACAGTGTTGTAAACACGTACACTTTAATCTCCAAGATTGAAATCCCAGTCCTACCATGAAATAGTGTGTTACCTTAGGCTAGTTACATAAACTTGCTGAGCTTCAGTTTCTTCAGCTGTGTAGGAAGAAACTGTCTTCTATAACAGGTTTTTGTGAGGATCATCAGAAATAATCTGTGCTTGGCACAGAGTACATAAAAAATTATTTTCTTCAAGATATTAATCCATAGCTCCCCATCCAATATTAGTATATTTACTTCACATTATGAATAAAAATAGATTCCAGAGTAGATTTTTTTTCTCTTTTCATGACTATTACTGCATTGTTTACATTGAATTTTATTTATTTTTTATTTCTTGAAAGACAGAGATCACAAGTAGGCAGAGAGGTAGGCAGAGAGAAAGAGAGAGAGAGGAAGGGAAGCATGCTCCCTGCTGAGCAGAGAGGCTGATGCGGGGCTCGATCCCAGGACCCTGGGATCATGACCTGAGCTGAAGGCAGAGGCTTTAACCCATTGAGCCGCCCAGGTACCCCTACATTGAATTTCAAATGGGCTCAGAGTTTAGTAATTAAAAATTATCAAAAAGAACTTCACAGCATAGGTTATTGTGACATAGTTGGCAAAGGATTATGATGTTTAATAAATGCAAAGGCCCCCTTTAAAACGAACAAGAGTCTTCTAGGAATTTTGGAAGATGGAAGATGATTCCAGTGAGGTGCAGAAAGCATGATGGTATGTGTTCTATTTTAGGTCAAATTTTGGAACCAACTCTAACATAAACCAGTCCCCTCTTTTATAGATAATAAAAATGAGGACCAGAGAAGTTAGACAAATTCCTGAAGTGACAGATCAGGCTTTAGAACACTCATCTCCTACTTCTCAGTCCGGTGCTGTTTTCAGGATGCCTCACTGTCTGGGATGAGGATTTTTTTTTTCATTTCTCCCCCAGCATTATTGAGATATAACTGACATACTACATTGTGCAAGTTTAAGGTGTACAATGGGATGACTTGATACATGTATATATTGCAAAAGGCTTAGTATAATAAGATTAGTTTACTCCTCCATCTCACATAATTACCATTTTGCTGTTGCTGCTGTTGCTATGGTGAGAGCATGAAAGCTCTACCTTTTTAGCAATTTTTTTAATATTTATTATTTATTTGACAGACAGAGATCACAAGTAGGCAGAGAGGCAGGCAGAGAGGAAGGGAAGCAGACTCCCTGCTGAGCAGAGAGCCCGATGCGGGGCTGGATCCCAGGACTCTGGGATCGTGACCTGAGCCGAAGGCAGAGGCTTAGCCCACTGAGCCACCCAGGTGCCCCCTTTTTAGCAATTTTTAAGTATAAAATACAGTGTCTTTGGGTCCCCTGGGTGGCTCAGTGGATTAAACGTCCAACTCTTTGTTTTAGCTCAGGTCATGATCTCAGGGTCCTGAGATTGAGCCCCACGCTGGGCACTGTGCTCAGCGGAGAGTCTGCTTGAGATTCTTCCTCTCCCTCTGCTCACCCCACTCTTGTGTGCTCATGCTCCCTCTCACTCTAAAATAAATAAATAAAATCTTTAAAATACACTATTATTAACTATAGTAACCATGCTGTACAATAGATCACCAGCACTTATTCATCTTATGTTGTTTGAAAGATGCAGAAGAGATAGGGATGGGGGTTGGGGAATGAAACCAGAAGGGTAAGGAAAGGAAAGGTTCCAAACAAAGCAGGGTTTAAGCTTTAGATAGTGGTAGGGAGAGAAGTGAAGAGTAGCAAGCAGCTCTTGCCTGGGTGGATTTCTTTAGAGTCAGTCATTCCCTTATTATTCCTCCCAAGGAAGGAACTACTGAGTAGGTATACCTCCCCGAATAGATTTTGTCTTACTGAATAAACAAAGTCCACTGAAAATCATTGAAATCAAAGGGGTTAGTTATTGTCAACATCTCAAGTCTTTAAAAAGTCTGATTAAAAATTACTCAAGGGGCACCTGGGTGGCTCAGTGGGTTGGGCTGCTGCCTTCGGCTTGGGTCATGATCTCGGGGTCCTGGGATCGAGTCCTGCATTGGGAATCTCCGCTCAGCGGGGAGCCTGCTTCCCTCTCTCTCTCTCTTTGCCTATTTGTGATCTTTCTCTGTCAAATAAATAAAATCTTTTTAAAAAATTACTCAAATAACTAAAATGTAAGTGTCCCTAATAAAAAGAACAAGGAAAGAGATACCTGACAGAAACATTTTTGGGAGGGAGACAAACCATAAGTGACTCTTAATCTCACAAAACAAACTGAGGGTTGCTGGGGGGAGGGGGTTTGGGAAAAGAGGGTGGGATTATGGACATTGGGGAGGGTATGTGCTTTGGTGAGTGCTGTGAAGTGTGTAAACCTGGTGATTCACAGACCTGTACCCCTGGGGATAAAAATATATGTTTATAAAAAATAAAAAATTATTAAAAAAAATTCTGTTCTTCAATCCCATATTCTCCTTGTTACTTTTATGTGGAGATCGAAAAAGAAAAATAGTCATTAGCAATCAAATGTGAGAATTGTTATTAAATTATATAGGAGTTGTTATCTTTTGTTATTAGCTAAATCTCAGCCAAGTGAGTTTCCTGATCTAAAGTATTATTCTTTGCATGGTCATGGCTTTTTGTCCCAGTGAATTTTTTTTTTTATAAACTACTAAATTGAGCTGGAGAATCATTATCTCTCTGCATGACACACTTTTTACTGTTTTTCTTCTCGAACACTTCTCTAGTTACAGTAGTAAAAGCCGATTTATCTAAAATTCTGGCAGATGTTTCTTAACTGGCATTTGCACATTTCAATGTTATACTAAGAAGTAATGTTTATAATGATAACCCATAGCCATCATAAGAGGCTAAATTACTTACTGGATCATAAAAGAAGAAAAATAAGGGATTTACCTTTTAGTCCATTCTATAGTATAGAGATTCCATACATGACATATACAGATATAGTGTGCATGATAACATAAATCCCAATACTCTACTTCCCTGGAATGGAAAGTTCATTTTCTTTACTTTTCCCCTTTATATTTATTTTCCCTACAGAATCTTATTTCAAGAATCGTAGGTTATTTCTTCCAAATTCCATTCCATGCTTGAGTACTTTGAACAAATACCTGATAGATGATCATTGAATCAACATTGGAATACTGCAGGTGACAGGGAACTTAATATTTTACAATGCAGATGACTACATCTTTGCAAAGATGGCACACTCTTCCTTATATGGAATCAAATTTTGACTTCTTATGAATTCCACTGATTGGCCTTAGGGCCATTCAAAACTAGTGTTTCACATGACATAGATCTTCCAATATTTGAAGACAGCTTTATCTCTCAAAGGTATTATTTTCATGACTTGAAATCTCCCAGGTCCCTTAGTAAAATAAGGCATGTTTAAGCCCATCATTTTCATAGTAGTAAATAAATATTCATCCAGGGTCTACCCTGCACCAAACACTATCTGAGGTATGGAGATGAAAGGAGAAAATGGAGAGGCAGGGCAGGGGGTCATGGAGGGTAGGGAAGGAAGAAATGAAACAAGATGGGGTCCTGAGGGAAACAAACCATAGGAGATTCTTAATCTCATGAAAAAAAACTGAGGGTTGCTGGGGGTTGGGTGGGTAGGGATAGGATGGCTGAGTTATGGACAGTGGGGAGGTTATGTGCTATGGTGAGTGCTGTGAAATGTGTAAGCTTGTTGATTCACAGACCTGTACTCCTAGAGCAAATAATACAATATATGTTAATAAAAGAGGAAAAAAAAGAAAAGAGTAAATGGAAGCAGCAGGAGCAAACCTTGAGGCAGAAGCAAAAGCACAAAGAACAATTTAATACCAGCTAAGGAATGTGGATGTATTTTGAAAATAATATACAATTAGAAAAGAGGTTTAGGAAAAGAGACAGGGAAGCTCAGGTTTCTGTTATAGTATGATTACTCCAATGATGTGCAGTACAGGTTGTGGCAAGAGTGAAAATGAGCAGCCTAGAGACAAGTGACCAGTGACTATAACAACAGACATGCCAATTAGTCAAAGCATCTAGACTGTACCCAGCCAATATTTTCTAAGAATCATCCACAGAGCAAAAGGCCACCTATGGCAGAAACATCTTGATAAAGATGTTTCTTGTTAAAAATGCAAATTCTCAGGCTCCAACCCGACCCACTAAATCCAGGTCTCTGATGGTGTGGTGCGGCCCAGGCATCTACATTTTACTGAATTTTCTAGACAGCTCTGATGTACGCGGTCTGAGAGTTGGTATTGAGAAGATTCAATGGCAGTAGTCAGAGAGTCTGTTCGACAAGTGAAAGCTAGCAAGCATCTAGACCTCAGAGAGCCAGACTCCTCCAAGGCAAAGGGTTTGGAAATGGCCCGGGCCTGGACCAGGGGCAGGGGCACACTTTCACCCTCCTGCACCCATCTCCCTCGCTCTCTTTGCCTGCTGGTGCCTTCTCTCTCTCAGGGTCAGGCCTACCCACCACCTTCCTTGGAGTCCTTTCCTGGCCTACTACTGAATTGTATAGGCATGTACAACATCCTGCTCTTTATTTTTTTCTGTTGATTACAAGTTGTAATCTCACATCCATGTGTGTGGTTCTTCATAAACCCTCCCTGCCCCACTCACTAGACTGTAAGCCCCATGAGGTCCAGGTCCCTGCTTACTTTTCCTCATTGCTGAGTACCCACAGCACCTAAGGCAGGGCCAGGCACAGGATAAGTGACAGCTACATATTTTGGAGTTGAATGCATGAATGAATGAATAAATGAAGGTATGGATGGGGAGGCACTGGTGTCAGCCCCAGCCCGGAGAACACTGCTGAGTGGCCATCCTCTCTGGGGCCAAACCTAGATGCTCTGTTGGCAGAGCTGCTCACAACACCATTAATGGGGTTGAAAGGTGACAAAGCAGGGCCTGGTCCCCTTGCTCTAGGTTTCAGTCTCTTAGCAGAATCCTAGGTCACTCTGCCAATGGAAAGCAAACAGAGAAGCCATGGCAGCCAGGTTTGGGGCAAGAAGCCAGGAGGAGTGCCACATTTCCAGCTTCTTGGCTGGGTACCTGGAGGCCAGGGGAGGACAGGCCATGGGACTTGTGGTCCTTATGCCTGGCCTACCCAGCCTCTAGCTACCTGAGGGCGGGCATTGAAGAGGAGGAGAATTTGCCACCCCAAAACATGTACCTTTGGCATGAGGATTATCTTAGCTGGTTCCTTTTAAGAAAGAGCAGACTGAGTACCAGTTACCCTTTTGTAAGAGATACTTACCTTACAAGGGAAATCTCCATTTGTAGGGGTGTCTCCCTCTCTGTACCAGGAAGAGAAGGATGACTAAATCTCTAGAAACTCTTATCCATGGGGAAGACAGCAACCTCAATCTGTGTAACAACCGTACCCTTGTTGACTGTGTTTGGCCTGGTAACCTACCATAACTGACTCCCCTCCCCCCAAACAGCATCTTCCTCCATCTTCAGCTGAAGATGGTATTTTTAAGGGGGTGGCTTGGACCATTTTGGGGAGTTACTCAATTTTCCTGGGTCTGTCCTACGTATGCAGGAAGTAGGCATGTTTTTAAGTGTCTGTTTAGTTTTCTCTTGGTTATCTGCGTAAGGTTTTACAGGCAAGGTCAACACAACACCAGGCGAGGTAGGCTCAAGGCAAGATTTATTAAAGGCACTCTCCAGTGAAGTTTCGGGGCTCAGGAGAAGGGGAGCCAGGAAAGTCGTGCTGGGAGGAGGTCGGCACTGTCAGGCCTCGACTCCAGAGAGGAGAGTCGGGGAAGTAGCACCGGGAGTGGGTTAGGGGACTCTTTTATCCGGCTAAGGCAGGGCATGGGTTGACATCCATACATGGTAAGGTATTTGGTGTTCGGAGTCCAGATGCTCCTGTATCCTGCATAGGTATCGGGTTACCTATGGAGATGTGACCTGGGCATACATCCTTTTGGCGGGAGAATCAAGGGTTAAGGAAGGGGGAGGGGCTGGAAGATGGCGACTCAGCGGTCATTTCTATTGCTCCTCCTGCATTCCCTGAGCCACCGACCCAACAATCTGTCTTCTATTGGGTGTGGGGGGCGGAGTTCTCAGCCAGGAACCTAGAAGGGTAGAGGGAAATGATTTTTCCTTCCCCACAGCTCTTACCCTGCCACATGTAGAGTCATGGGCATGTGTCTGTGAAGCCCAAGAGCATGCTTCTCCACGGCAGGATTTCCAAGGACACCTGGAAAATGAGGAGGTTCACATGTGAGTGTGTATGCAATCACATGCAATTTGTGTCACTCTGCATATTTTCTGAAAGGGTGGCTCAGGTAATCTGAAAACCACATCTTCTCATCACCAGAATGAAAAGCCAGCGGACAAATGAAAGACCTGAAAGGTCACCATTCAACAGATCAGACTCCGGAGAATGAGGATCTCTGCTGAGAGCCACATAGCTACCGTTTACTGGGTGTTTCTTAAGGATGTGTGCTGTCTGCTGTACATGCATTTCAACAATCTTTGAAGGCAGGCACTATTGTTGTCTCTAGTTTGCAGATGAGGAGACTGAGGCTTTGTGGGGCTACACAGGTTTTCATGGTCATGTGCCTCTGGAGAGGCTGACTTGGGGTGAACCGGGGCAGTCTGGCTCCGGAGCTCACTCCCTGAATTACTACACTGTATATACTTCCTCCTTTGTACAAGTGAAGACTCGGACACAGAGAAGTCAAGCCATGTGCCCAGGGTCACACAGCCAGATAATGCCAGACCTGGAACCAGAAATTGGGTCTCCTCTCCTCCACTCTGGTTCTCTTCCCCACATGGCCTCATCCCTCTAGGTACAACAGGGATAACTTGCCCTACTTTACCCAGCCAAGCAGAGTACAACAGCCAATACAGAGGCTGAGTTCTCTTCAATCCCATGACTGGATTTTCTTTGACTCTCAGCACTGCAAGATTCTAAGGCCGGAAAGCATGGTGGAATCAGGCTTCTGTGTTTCTCCAAAGCTTCTGAGAAGGATGACACAGCAGACCAGCACAGTGGTCACCCCACAGTGAAGAGCCCCCATGTGTCCCATCACCCTCCTGCTCCCTGGGTCTCAGAGACTCCCTGTCACAGGCCCTCTTGAGAATGCTCCCACCTTTGTCACTGTACCTCTTCCTCTGCTTGGCTCTGTCTCCAGCTAGCTGTGGGAGCTGGGGCCAGACAGGTCACTTCCACCCAGGGCTTTTTTTTTTTAAAAGATTTTATTTATTTATTTGACAGAGAGAGAGATCACAAGTCGGTGGAGAGTCAGGCAGAGAGAGAAAGAGAGAGAGAGAGAGAAGAAGGCTCCCGCTGAGCAAAGAGCCCGATGCGGGGCTCGATCCCAGGACACTGAGAACATGATCTGAGCCGAAGGCAGCAGCTTAATCCACTGAGCCACCCAGGCGCCCCCACCCAGGGCTTTTAATGAGAAGTTTTGTCATGCCCACGCAGCAAAGATGAATAATTCAGTGAAGGAAGCCCAGGAAACGTTATTCTTTCAGATAAGAGTTCCTTGACAGTGGGAAGAGCAAAGGACTGCATTTTATTATGGGAGGAAATAGGGGTGGGGTGACAATGGTACTAGAGAGGAGGAGCATGGTGTCCCTAAGGGTGTAGGTTTTCAGTAAAGAATTAAAAACAGAAACATTACTATAGATCAGAATTGCTTTTGTAAAGAGTCCTGACTCTGTTGAGTAGGGTGATTGGTTTGGGGGCTAGAAGAGAGAGGCAGGGAAAACAGAGAGGAGGCTATCACAAACATTCATGTTTCAATTATAAGTAGAGGGAGGAGAGGAGAATGGACAGGTCTAGATATGGGTCATGAAGGAAGAGTCTAGCATGATTCTTTGGTATCTGAGCACTGATTTCCAAGCAAACTCTAATTTGTTAGTTTCTCTCTTAAAATGTGTTATTTTAGGTGTATTTCTAGTACCAGGACAAAGAAAGAGACTTCCTTCTCTAATGATGAGTTCCCACCACCCCTGTTTGATCCCTAGGAAATGTACTTCTGTCTTAGAACAATCGCTTTGTCCCAGCTTCCAGCTACAAGGGTTTGGAACTCAGAGGATCTCCCTAAGCAATCAAGAGTTTTGTTTTTTTGTTTTTTTTTTTAATTTGGAGAAGGACATTTACAAACCTCTTTCAGTCAAGTTTAATCCCAAGGGAGAGTTAGCAAAAACAATGGCTGTCTGACTCAACAGCAGACACTGAAACCCCATCTGAGGGAGGGTCCTATGAAAGACAAAATTCTCTGACTTCCCAGTTTTTTGTTTTTTGTTTTTTGTTTTTTCTTGGCTGCCTCTGGATTGACTAATTTCAGAGAAACTGTAGAGGGTCCAAGGAAGAACCATCAAAATGATTAATAAAAGCAAGCTACTGGATAGTGTTAGGAGCTTCTAGCGAAGGACAAGAAAAGGGGATGGAAAGCAGGAGTCCCAAGGCTGAAAACAGAGCAATCATTAGAGACTGCGGAGCTGTGTGGAGCTAAGAAAGAAGGGGCAGGCTGCCTGGGCCCATCTCCCTTCTAGTCATCACCCAGCATGGGGTCAGGCCCTCTGAGGCTCAAAAGGAGCACAAGGCTTGGTCTATGCCAACAAAGATGGGGAGACAAAGCTCTGCCCACAAAAGTCCAAATCACAGTCAAAGCCAAGAATACAAGTGCTGTGACCAGACACTCGCTCTCTGCCCTGCACCAAATGACTAGCCCTGAAAGAAGTACTCAGCATTCCTAGGAGGCTGGTGCTTTTGCAGGTAATGGGGCTGAAGCCTCGGGAGAGAGACATGATTGTCTAAGCAAAGAGGAGGAAGAACAACACAGGCTCTGGAAACCACAAGTTCACAGTGCAAAAGATAGGATAGGAGCTAGGAAGAGTTAAAAGCCATACCTGGTGGAGGGAGCAGTTCCCAGAATGGACTAGTGGGAAATGGACCCCAAAAAATGGGGTTGGATTTTATGCCATGGTTAGAGGACAGCCAATGAAGGCGTCTGAGCAGGACAATGTCATGATGCCAAACCAGCCATGCTTTGGCAAGATGGATCTGTCTAGGCACGGTGGATTGGAGGTAGAGATAGGAAGACCAAAGCTAAGACTAAGCCTTTAAGAAACCTTGCAGCTGCAGCCACTGAAAATGTGCTCCAGCACAGTCAGGGGCCGGGACTCAGTGGACAAAGCCAGCTGGAGTCCAAGCTTCTCTCCAAAAGATGCAGTCTGGGTTCCACACCCTGAGAACACAGCTTTAACTCCCACAGGCGAGCCAAGCCCATGGAGCTAGTCACCATTCAAAACAGAAAAGAAAAAGAAAAGATAATTTAGATGTAATGGACACATTCCTAGAGAGGCACACACTACTGAAACTGATTCAAGAAGAAATAGAAAATCTGAGTAGGTTTATACTAGGTAAAGAGATTAAATTAGTAACCAAAAAACTTCCCACAAAGAAAGGCCCAAAAGAAAAGTGCCTGTGTGGCTCAGTTGGTTGAGCATCTGTCTTCAGCTTGGGTCATGATCTCATGATCTCAGGGTCCTGGGTTGGAGCCCCATCTGGGGCTCCCTGCTCAGCGGGGAGTCTGCTTCTCCCTCTCCCTCTGCCTCTCCCTTGCTCATCCCTCCCCCCAAATAAATAAATAAAATCTTTAAAAAAAACTACGTGGGAGCTTTAAAAGAAAGAAAGAAAGAAAGAGAAGCCCAGAACCAGATGGCTTCACTAATTAATTCCATGAAACTTTCAAAAAAAGATTAAGACCCATTTTTTACAAATTCTTCAAGAATAGAGGAACAAGAAACACTTTGCAATTCATTCTATAAAGCCAGTATTACTATCCAGGTACCAAAGTCTGCTAGACATGAGAAAAGAAAAATACAGACTAATGATCCTTATAATTAAATGTGCAAACATTCTCAACAAACTACTAGCCAACTGAGTCAGGCAATATATAAAAAGGATTATACACCATGACCAAGTGGTATTTATCCCATGTATATAAGGCTAAACACATGCAAATCAATTAGTGAAACATACTATATTAAGAGAAAAAATGGGAAGAAAACCACGATCATCTTAATAGATAACAAGATTGAAAACCTTTTCATGATTAAAAAAATAATTCAGCAAAGTAGGAATACAAGGGAATTTCCTCAATCTGGTAAAGGACATCTATGAAAAATGTGCATCTAACTTTATCCATAATGGGGAAAGGCTGAATGCTTTCTCCCTATATTGGGAGCAAGACAAGATATGCACTTTCTCCACTTATTTTTGTAATGGAAGTTCTGACCAGGGAAATTAGGCAAGTTAGGCAAGAACAAGAAACAAAAGCATCCACATTTGAAATAAAGAATTAAGATGATCTCTATTCACAGATGACATAATATTGTATATTTAAAAATTTAAGGAATCCTTTCCCAATAAAAAAGGTCAACAAACTTACAGGCTACAAGATCAACACACAGAAACTAGTTTTATTTCTCTACACTAGCAATGAAAAACCCAAAAAGGAAATTAAGAAGATGATTCCATTTAAAATAGTATCAAAAAGAGTAAAATTCTTAGAAACGAATTTAAAGTTTACCTGCAGTTGTTCTGGGTTTTCTATGAGTACTACTAGGTCACTTGTTAATAATGGCATTTTTAGGGACACCTGGGTGGCTCAGTAGGTTAAAGCCTCTGCCATTGGCTCAAGTCCTGATCCCAGGGTCCTGGGATCAAGCCCAACATCGGGCTCGCTGCTTGTCAGGGAGCCTGCTTCCCTCTCTCTCTGCCTGCCTCTCTGCCTACTTGTGATCTCTCTGAAAAATAAATAAACAAAAATCTTTTTTAAAAAAAAAAAGCTCAAAAAATGGCATTTTTATTCCTTTATTTCTAATGTTTGTACCTTTTTAAAAATTTTTATTTTCTTGCCTTAATACAATGACTGAAACCTTTAATAAACATTGAATAGAAAAAAAAACAAATTTCAACAAAAAAGTTACAAAATTTCACTGAAAGAAATAAATGGAAGGAGATCCTGTGTTCGTGAATCGGAAGGCTTAATATTGTTAAAAATTGATCTACAAAACCAATATTGTCCCTGGCAAAATTCCACCTGGCTTCTTTGCAAAAATTGGCCAGCTGACGCTAAAATTGATATGGGAGTCCAAAGGACCCAAAAGAGCTAAAAAAAAAAAATCTTGTAACTGAAGAACAGATTTGGATGACATACTTAACAATTTCAAAACTTATCACAAAGCTACTGTATGACTATCGAGACAGTGTGGTAGTGGCATAAGAATGGACATGTAGGTAGGGACGCATGGATGGCTCAGTGGGTTAAGCCTCTGCCTTCAGCTCGGGTCATGATTCCGGGGTCCTGGGTTCGAGCCCCACATGGGGCTCTCTGCTTGGTGGGGAGCCTGCTTCCCCCTCTTCCTCTTCCTGCCTCTCTGCCTACTTGTGATCTCTCTCTCTGTCTCCGTCAAATTAAAGAAAAAAAAGAATGGACACGTAGGTCAATGGAATAGAATTGAGAACCTAGAAATAAATCCTTACACTCATAGTCAACTGATTTTTAATAGTGGTGCCAGGATAATTTAATGAGGAAAGAATAGTCTTTCCAACAAATGGTCCTGTGACAACTGGATATCCACATGGAAAAAATGAAGTTGTATACCTAACCAAAAAAAAATACAAAAATTAACTCAAAATGGATCATAGATCTAAATATAAGAGTTAAAACCATAAAGAGTCTTAGAAGAAAAGGGAAAAAATTGTGCCCTTGGTTATGCAATGGTTTCTTAGATACGATAACAAAAGCAAGAGTAACAAAAGAAAAAATAGATAAATTAGACTTCTTCAAAATTAAAGACTTGTTTGCTACTAAGTTATTATCAAGAAAGTGAAAAGGAAACCCACAGAATGGGAGAAAATATTTGAAAATAGTGTACCTGATAAGTGACTTACAGCTAGAATATATAAAATACTCTTACAATGCACTAATAAATAAAAAAGAACCCAATTTAAAAATGAACAAAATATCTGAATAGATATGTCTCCAAAGACATGAAGGGGTTCAGAACAAGTCTCCTCAGAACATGCCACTTTGGCATGTAGACTATTCTGAGCTGAAGGCAATGGAGACCCTTTACATTCAAGGGAAAATTTACCACTTCCTTCACTATCTAGAAGAATTTAAACTGGGGTTTTTCTCAGAGTCAGAGTCATTACCAGAGATAAGTTTTATCATAGTGATCCATTTGTATGGCAGGGCAAACATCTAAATACCAAACATCTGTTCTTCTTCTATTGTCATGTGAAATGCCCTCCTCCCCTTTGAGGCTCCAGGCATCTATCCTATTCGTTAGCTTAGAATGGCATATATACCTCATTTTACCTTTCTACCTTTGAAACTGTCATGTATGTTGGGTTCTCATAGGTAAAAGATTAAAGTTTATTTTTTCCTGTTAATCTGTCTCTTTTTTTTAAAGATTTTATTTATTTATTTGACAGAGAGAAATCACAAGTAGATGGAGAGGCAGGCAGAGAGAGAGAGAGAGGGAAGCAGGCTCCCTGCTGAGCAGAGAGCCCGATGTGGGCCTCGATCCCAGGACCCTGAGATCATGACCTGAGCCGAAGGCAGCGGCTTAACCCACTGAGCCACCCAGGCGCCCTCCTGTTAATCTGTCTCATTCCAATTTAATTCTTAGACCACCCAGAAAAATTATTGAGGGATAGAGGGGAATCCAAGTAGGTAATAAGCACAAAAGAAGATACTCAACACCATTAGTATTCAGGGAAATGCAAAATCAAAACCATAATGTGATATTACTCCACACTCAGTAAGATAGCTATAATGAAAAAATCAGATAATAACATGTGTTGGTGAAGAGGTAGAGAAATCAGAGCCTTCATACATGGCTGTTGGAAATACAGAATGTTGCGGTCACTGTAGTAAACAGTATGATAGTTCTTCAAAACATTAAACATAGAATTGCTAAATGACTCAGCAATTCTACTTGCAGGTATATACCTAAAAGAACTGTAAAAACACTTTCTCACAAAAAATTGTACAGGAATGTTTATTGCAGCATTATTCATAATAGCCAAAAAGTGGAAAAAAAATATGTCCATTAACTTAAATATAGATCAAATGCAGTACATCTATACAATGAAATAAATATTATTTGATAATTGAATATATCATTCAAAAATTGAAAGATATATTATTGCCAATAAGTAAGAACAAAGTACTAATATATGCTACAACATAGAAGAACCTCAAAAACATTATGCTAAAGGTTGAGTTCTAGTTTCAAAGCACTGTGGTCTGAGAATATGCAGGGAATAATCTCAATCTTTTGGTATTGGTTGAGCCCTGATTTGTGACCAAGTATGTGGTATATTCTGGGGAAAGTTCCATGTGCACTTGAGAAGAATGAGTATTCTTTTGTGTTAGGGTGGAATGTTCTGTATATATCTATGAGGTCCATCTGGTAAAATGTGTCATTCAATGCTCTTGTTTCTTTATTGTTTTTCTGCTTGCATGATCTATTACTGAGAGTGGCATGTTAAGATCTCCTACTATTAATGTATTCATATCAATATGACTCTTTATCTTGACTAACAGTTGTCTTAGGTAGTTGGCTGCTCCCATATTGGAGACATAAATATTTACAATTGTTAGATCTTCTTGGTGGATAGACCCTTTAAGAATGATCTAGTGTCCTTCTGTATCTCTGACTACAGTCTTTAGTTTAAAATCTAATTTTTATGAAATGAGAATCACAACCCCAGCTTTCTTTTGAGGCCCATAGGCATGAAAGATGCTTCTCCAACCCTTCACTTTCAGTCTGGGTGTTTACTTAGGTTTCAAATGGGTCTGTTTTAGACAACATATGGACGGCTCCTGTTGTTTTATCCAATCTGCAACCCTGTGCCATTTTATGGGAGTGTTTAGGCTGTTCACATTGAGAGTGATTATTGAAAGATATGTTTTAATTGATATCATGTTTCCTGTGAAGTCCTTGTTTCTATATATTGTCTCTGTAAATTTCTGTTCTGTGACACTCTAGGGTTCTTCCTTCTTTTATAGAAACCCCCTCCTTAATATTTCTTGTAGTGCCAGCTTGGTGGTCATATACTCTTAAACCATGCTGGTCTTGGAAGCTCTTTATCTCTCCATCCACTTTGAATGTCATCCTTGCTGAACAAAGTATTCTTGGCTGCATGTTCTTCTCATTTAGTGCCCTGCATATGTCTTGCCAGCCCTTTCTGGCTTGCCAGGTTCCTGTGGACAGGTCTGACGTTATCTGATGGGCCTTCCTCTGTATGTAAGGAACTTCTTCCCCATAGCTGCTCTCAGGATCTCCTGTCTAAAATTATGATTCGTCAGTCTCACAGTCAAGTATCTTGAGGTCTTTCTAGATTCGTTGATCTTGGGGGGTGATCTTTCTGCCTCTAGGACACAAACACTAGTTCCATTCTCCAGATTGGGAAAATTTTCATGGAGAATTTGTTCAACTATATCTTCTGGTCTTTGTTTCTCCTCCCACTTGGAAGCTAAAGACCACCCTGCTTAAGAATGTTTGGATTAACCAGGAAATCAAAGAAGAACATAAGCAAAAATTCATGGAAACCGGTAAGAATGAAGACACTTCAGTACAAAACCCATGGAATACAGCAAAGGTGGTCCTAAGGAGGAAATACATAGCCATCCAAGCCTCCCTCAAAAAAACTGAAAAATCCAGAATACACCAGCTGTCTTTATACCTTAAAGAACTGGAGAATCAACAACAAATTAAGCCAACCCCACACACAAGAAGGGAAATAATTAAGATTAGAGCAGAGATCAATGAGATAGAAACTAGCAATGCAGTAGAGTGCGTCAACAAAATTTGAAGCTGTTTTTTTGAAAGGATCAGTAAGATTGATAAGCCATTGGCCAAACTAATCCAAAGGAAAAGAGAGAGGACCCAAATTGACAAAATTGTGAATGAAAAGGGAGAGTTCATGACTAACACCAAGAAAATAGAAACAATAATAAGAAATTATTATCAACAGTTCTATGCCAATAAGATAAGCAACCTAGACAGAATAGATGCATTCCTGGAAATGTATAAACTTCCAAAACTGAATCAGGAATATATTGACAACCTGAATAGACCAATATCTAGTAACAAGATTGAAGCAGTGATCAAAAACTTCCCAAAAAACAAGAGCCCAGGACCTGATAGATTCCCTGGAGAATTCTACCAAACATTCAAAGAAGAAATAATACCTATTCTCCTGAAGCTGTTTCAAAAAATTGAAGTGGAAGGAAAACTTCCAGACTCTTTTTGTGAAGCTAGAATTACCCTGATCCCAAAACCAGGCAAAGACCCCACCAAAAAGAATTTCAGACCAATATCCCTGATGAATATGGATGCTAGAATTCTTAACAAGATCCTAGCTAACAGGATCCAACAGTACATTAAAAAGATTATCTCTGGGCTCTCTATTCTGTTCCATTGATCTATGTGTCTGTTTTTGTGCCAGTACCATGCTGTCTTGATGATGACAGCTTTGTAATAGAGCTTGAAGTCCGGAATTGTGATGCCACCAACGTTGGCTTTCTTTTTCAATATACCTTTGGCTATTCGAGGTCTTTTCTGGTTCCATATAAATTTTAGAATTATTTGTTCCATTTCTTTGAAAAAGATGGATGGTACTTTGATAGGAATTGCATTAAATGTGTAGATTGCTTTAGGTAGCATAGAACCTAGATGTACATCAACAGATGAATGGATCAAGAAGATGTGGTATATATACACAATGGAATACTATGCAGACATCAAAAGAAATGAAATCTTGCCATTTGCGACAACATGGATGGAACTAGAGCGTATCCTGCTTAGCGAAATAAGTCAAGCAGAGAAAGACAACTATCATATGATCTCCCTGATATGAGGAAGTGGTGATGCAACATGGGGGCTTAAGTGGGTAGGAGAAGAATCAATGAAACAAGATGGGATTGGGAGGGAGATAAACCATAAGTGACTCTTAATCTCACAAAACAAACTGAGGGTTGCTGGGGGGAGGGGGTTTGGGAGAAGGGGGTGGGATTATGGACATTGGGGAGGGCATGTGCTTTGGTGAGTGCTGTGAAGTGTGTAAACCTGGTGATTCACAGACCTGTACCCCTGGGGATAAAAATATATGTTTATAAAAACTAAAAAATTAAAAAAAAAAGATTATCCACCATGACTAGGTGTGATTTATTCATGGTATGCAAGGGTGGTTCAACATTAGCAAATCAATCAATGTGATAGAACAAGTCAATAAGGGAAGAGACAAGAAACACATGATCTTCTCAATTGATGCAGAAAAAGCCTTTGACAAGATACAGCATCCACTCCTGATTAAAATGATTAAAATGATTCAAAGTATAGGGATAGAGGGAACATTCCTCAACTTCATAAAATCTATTCATGCAAAACCCTTAGCAAATATCATCCTCAATGGAGAAAAACTGATAGCCTTCCCTTTGAGATCAGGAACACGACAAGGATGTCCACTCCCCCCACTGTTGTACTACTAACATCGCACCAGAAGTCCTAGCAACAGCAATCAGACAACAAAAAGAAATAAAAGGTATCCAAATTGGTAATTAAGAAGTCAAACTCTCTCTCTTTGCAGATGACATGATTCTTTATATGGAAAACCCAAAAGACTTTACCCCCAAACAACTGGCTCATACAACAATTCAGCAACGTGGCAGGATACAAAGTCAATGTACAGAAATCCGTGGCTTTCTTATACACTAATAATAAAAATACAGAAAGGGAAATTAGAGAATCAATTCCATTTACTATAGAACCAAGAACCATAAGATACCTGGGAATAAACCTAACCAAAGAAGTAAAGGATCTGTACTCGAAGAACTACAGAACACTCATGAAAGAAATTGAAGAAGACACAAGAAGATGGAAGAGCAATCCATGTTCATGGATCAGAAATATAAACATTATTAACATGTCTATACTGCCTAGAGCCATCTATACTTTCAATGCCATCCCAATCAAAATTCCAACGGCATTTTTCAAAGAGCTAGAACAACCAATCCTAAAATTTGTATGGAATCAGAAGAGACCCCAGATTGCTAAGGAAATATTGAAAAATAAAACTGGGGGCATCACATTGCCTGATTTCAAGCTTTACTACAAAGCTGTAATCACCAAGACAGCATGGTATTGGCACAAAAACAGACACATAGACCAGTGGAACACAGTAGAGAGCCTAGATATGAACCAGCAAGTCTCTGGTCAACTAATCTTTGACAAAGCAGGAAAAAATATACAGTGGGAAAAAGTCTTTTCAATAAATGATGCTGGGAAAATTGGACAGCTATGTGTAGAAGAATGAAACTCGACTATTCTCTTACACCATACAAAAAGATAAACTCAAAATGGATAAAAAGACCTCAATGTGAGGCAGGAATCTATCAAAATCCTAGAGGAGAACATAGGGAGTAACCTCTTGAACATCGGCCACAGAAATTTCTTTCAAGAAATATCTCCAAAGGCAAAGGAAACAAAAGCAAAAATGAACTTTTGGGACTTCATCAAGACCAAAAGCTTCTCACAGCAAAGGAAACCATCAACAGAACAAAGAGGCAACCCACGGAATGGGAGAAGACATTCACAAATGACACTACAAAGGGCTGATATCCAAGATCTATAAAGAACTCCTCAAACTCAACACAAACAAAACAGATAAGCATGTCAAAAAATGGACAGAACATGAACCAACATTTGTCCAAAGAAGACATACAAATGGCTAACAGACACATGAAAAAATGTTCATCATCATTAGCCATCAGGGAGATTCAAATCAAAACCACATTAAAATACCACTTTACACTAATTAGAATGGCCAAAATTAACAAGACCGTAAACAACAAGTGTTGGAGAGGATGTGGAGAAAGGGGAACCCTCTTACACTGTTGGTGAGAATGCAAGTTGGTGCAGCCACTTTGGAAGAAAGTGTGGAGATTCCTTAAGAAATTAAAAATAGAGCTACCTTATGACCCTGCAATTACATTACTGGGTATTTACCCCAAAGATACAGATGTAGTGAAAAGAAGGGCCATCTGTATGGCAATGTTCATAGCAGCAATGGCCACAGTCACCAAACTGTGGAAAGAACCAAGATTCCCCTCAATGGACGAATATATAAAGAAGATATTTTCCATATATACAATGGAGTATTATGCCTTCATCAGAAAGGATGAATACCCAACTTTTGTATCAACATGGATGGGACTGGAGGAGATTATGTCCAGTGAAATAAATCAAGCAGAGAGAGTCAGTTATCATATGGTCTCACTTACTTGTGGAGCATAAGGAATAACATGGAAAACATTGAGAGATGAAGAAGAGAAGTGAGTTGGGGGAAATCAGAGGGAGAGACAAACCATGAGAGACTATGGACTCAGAAACAGAGTTTTGGAGGGGGAATAGGAGGTTGGGTGAGCCTGATGGTGGGTATTATGGAGAGCAAGTATTGCATGGAGCACTGGGTGTGGTGCATAAACAATGAATTTTGGAACACTGAAAATAAAATTTGTAAAATAGAACACTACAAGTGTAAAAAATATGTATAGATTATGCTAAGGGAAAGAGGCCAGTCACAAAACATGACATTTTATATGATGCTACTTATATGAACTGTCCAGAAGAGACAAATTCCTAAAGACAGAAAGTAGATTAGTTGCTGCTAATCTACTAGAGGGAGGGGGTGAGTGAATGGGTAGTGACTACTAATGGGTACAGGGTTTCTTTTTAGGGTGATGAAAGTGTTCTAAATTGATCATGGGGATGGTCGCACAATTCTGTGAACCCAAAGAATTGTATACTTTAAATGGGTCAGTTGTTTGTGTGAGAATTTTATCTCCATGAAATTATTAAAAAGTAATCTATCACAAACTGATACTAACACACACTGATGGCATGAGGTCTGAGTTTATTTTCACAGCTAACTGCAAAGAAGAGGGAAAGAATAGCCTAGTCATTTCCTAATAAAGCAAAAACCATAAAAAGGTTCATCCTTACAAGGCTACCTCCTGGATTTTAGTCCTGCAGAAACTCTATACATCCATCCTGGAAATTTATGAGCAACTTCAAGAGCAAAGGATTCCACTGCAGGAAAAAAAAAACTGTTTATTTGTTTAATTTGGACCTCAGGTAGCTGAGAATTGAGTTAATCATACTCCTCAGTTCTTAGTAAATGTTCACTGTCATTCCGGGCAAGGCCTCTGTCTCTCTCTCTCTCTCTCTCTCTCTATTCTTGTCACTCTGTTTTTCCTTCTTCCATGATTCTATTCTAATTCCCCTCTTCCACTCCAAGTACCCACTCTAGTGTATTTAATATTCTTTCTAAACATGCTATTATCCCTATGAATTGTGCCAGTGTTTTATGTAGAATGTATTTTTTAGCTGTTTATTTATTTATAAAACTTGTTCTGTACTTTGTGGCTACATAATTTGCACAGTGGTACTTATGCTGTGGGACTCTTCTGCATTGTGAGAAGACATTGGGACTAGGTGTCCCAAGTTCTGATTAGCTTGATTAGTTTGTTCCCAGCCCTTGGCATCCTGTTCTCGCTAATCTTATTTTGTCCTTAATATACCTCTTCCCAGGACAAACAGAACAGATTTGTTATAGAAATGTTTTTCTTAATTTCAAAGTCCTGCTCCCTTAAGATAGGAGGATGTGTTCTCTATCCCGTGGGGGACCATAGAAAAGTAGTTAAATGCAGACACTCTGGAATCTGACTATCTGGGTTTAAATCTTGCCAGGAGCTGGGTGGGGGGAAGAGGAAATGGGGAGGTTTTGGCCAAAGGGTACAAGCTTCAGTTATGCAGAATAAATAAGTTCTAGAGATCTACTTTACACATAGGATCTATGATTAACAATACTCTATTGTACACTTAAAATTATGCTAAGAAGGTAGATCTTTTGTTAAGTGTTCCTACCACAAAAAGAAAAACAAAAAGGAGCAGAAGGAAACTTCTGGAGGTGGTGTCTAAGTTTTTGGTATTGATAGTAGATGGCTTTCAAAATATATACTTATCCCCAAACACATCTAGTTGTAATATATTTTTTAAAGATTTTAGTTATTTGAGAGAGAGAGAGAGAGAGAGAGAGAGACAGCATGAGTGGGGAGGGGGCATGCAGAGGGAGAGGGATATGTAAGCTCCCCACCGAGCAGGGAGCCCAATGTGGCACTCAATCCCAGGACCATGATGATCATGACCTGAGCTGAATGCAGACACGTAACTGACTGAGCCACTCAGGTGTCCCTAAAGTTATAATATATTAAATGTCTACTGCTTTTTGGATGTCAATCACACTTCAAAAAAGTGATTTAACAGAATCTTCATTCTACTGCATTAGCAGATAACTTTGGGCAATGTATTTAACAATCTAAGCCTCAATTTCTTCATTTTTAAAATCAGGATGATAGGACTAGTACTTCCTTCTGGGTTGTTATGGGGCTTGCATGAGTTGGTATCTGCAAAGCACTAAGAATAATGCCAGCATATAGTGAAAGTTATGTGTTTGCTGTTATCATATTTCCAGGTTATTAGTCATATTTCAGGATTCTCTGGTGAAACATATTATTTATACTCCAGTAGGGTAAGCAGACAGCAGAAGCTGGGCTCAACAATAAAAAAAAGTCCTGTGGAGAGGTTCAGACAGATTTGGCAGTGGCCATTAGAAGGTCTGTCACCAATTAACAGAAAGAAGATGCCTGAGAAGATGGTGGGACCAACTGGTAAGGGCAAGTCTGAGCCACACTCCTCGGAGGTGACTGGAGTAGTAAGTAACTGCTGTAGTGCGGTAAAATGAGGACAATCTTACTATAAATGGTGTACAAGGTGAGTGCTCAGGCTACGAGAATGGAGTATAAGAACACTACAGAGGAGGAGCCATGAGTCCCAACATAGAGGGTCACAGTAAAACCCAGTCCTGGGGACATCATTGTACCTACCTGTAAGCCAAGGAAGGCAGAGGAGAAAGAAATGAACCAAAGCTTACAATGGATCCACTCTTGTGGTAACTTTGTTTTAAAGTAATAATCCCCAGATATTTTAGAATTGAAAACTTTTGTTTCTTTTATTTGAGTTTATCTCATTAGCTTTTCCTAAAAATGTATGACACATGCATTTAAAAATTGAACTGTACCAGAATCTTATTTGTATCATTCTCCTGATACTCCTTGAAATAATTGGAGAACCCCAGGATGTGGAAAACAGCCCTGGGAGTTAGCTCTCCTAAGCTTCTATTATGAGAAGGAGGTAATGAACACTTACAAAGAGCCTCCTTTACCTGTGACAGTAAAAGCTTTGGGCATAGAGCCATTTTTATTCAAATTTATATCTATTTCTAGAAGTGTTTGCTAGACAGGTTATCTTCCAGGCTGATGTATTAAAATGGCAAAGAGCCTGAAGTTCTTATTGGACTTGAAGTATCAAATATGCCCAGATCTGGTTGAGAGATGTTAATTCACCTTTCTTGAATACATACATTAACTCACTGGCAAAACCACATCTAAGCCCAGCGCTGTAAAGGTTTCTGAATTCGGGAGTATGAAGTCGGGGCTGGGGAAAATCTGACCTACAACTGTTTTCTTTCTTTGTCTTTCAATTCTGACCATTCTATGCACTTCCACAGAGATAAGAGGGGAAAGAGGGAAAGGGAAAGAACCCAACAAAGCAAGAGGTTGTTTTAGAACAGCCCCAACAAATCAGAAATAGATTAAATTATTAAAGTGATGATGTGTTTTAGGAAAAAAACATCCAAAATACAACATTAGCAGTCATAAGGACAGTCTGCTTTACTCCACCATTCACATAAAGCATGACTATTTCTTGACACTGAGACTGCAGAGAAATGCCTCCACTGAAGCCTTCTGGATAAATGTGGTATAGTGAATGACACCCACAAAAACACACCTATAGTAAACAGTCACTGTTGCATAAGGTAGCTTTTTTAAAACACCCCCTTAATATAAATCACTGACATCACAAAACAGAGCAATTCACTGAAAATAATTCCGTGGGAACCAATATGAAACCATTCAAGTATGTTACTGCCTGTCGGTCTGGCTTAAATCAAGAAATTTTTAGAATCTAAAGTGAAGCAATTCCCAACGCTTTGCTCCTCTGTATGCTTGTAGGTGGGGTAGAAAATGGAGATATTTCTGGAAGGAATCACCATATCCATATGAACACCAAAGATACCAGTAAAATGAATGAAAGATGTATCTTTATGTGTGTGGAAAGCAATAAAATACAAACCATTTTAAAGTGTTATTGAATATTTATTGTTGTTGAAGTGGAGTAATGGGTATATGGAATTGATTGTACCATTCTATACTTTTGTATGTATTTGAAATTTTCTTTTTATTTTTATAAGATTTTATTTTTATTATGTATTTGTCAGAAAGAGAAAGAGAGAGAGAACACGAGCAGGGGGATGGCAAAGGGAAAGGAAGAAGCAGGCTCCCTGCTGAACAGGGAGGCCGAAATGGGGTTTGATCCCAGGACACTGAGATCATGACCTAAGCTGAAGGCAGATGTTTAACTGACTGAGCCATGCAGGCATCCCTATATTTGAAAAAGGTTTAAAAGGACGTTACTGAATTAAAAGATTTTAAATGTTTTCTCAACCAATGAATACAAAAAGTACAGTTACTATCATGGTGGAGGCCTGAGAAAAGTTCTTACCTTAAGAAAAGTTCCTAATCTCTGAGAAAAGAGATTTTTGGGGTGCCTGGGTGGCTCAGTTAGTTGAGCAACTGTCTCTTGTTTTCAGTTCAGATCATGATCCGGGCTCCTGGGATGGATTCGCACTTTGGCTCCATGCTCAGCGCTGAATCTGCTTGTCCCTCTCCCTCCCCCTCAGGTCTTTCCCCCCCCCTCAAATAAATAAATAAAATCTTTAAAAGAGATTTTCATACTCAAAATAGTTTGGAAAAATTGCTACACAGTATGGTCTCTCATGTGGGATGTGTGTACTCTATGAGCGGGCAACATGATCCATTAGCACTAGTGTTTATATTAATTTTTAATCTTAAAATAAGAAAGATAATTTTATTAATATCTAACAAAAAGATTGACTCTGGTGTCCTCAGTCAGTTTATTTGTCAAGGAATGATGACTTTTTCACAGTGAATGAGAAAAGTGCTTTTCAAAGAAACATGCCATAGAGGGAGCATTTTGAAAGTAAATATTTGAAAATGTTTTCACCATCCTGTGATTTTGATGCTGAGAACTGTGTGTGACACCAGTTTACCCAGTTGTAAGAAAAAAAATGTAATGGAATATCTAAAATTGGCCTAAAACATTCAATAGCTTGAGCTCATTTGTAAAAATATTTTAGCAGGCAAGAGCCACTCATTGATGTCAGGAAGAGTGGATATTTAATAGCCAAATTTTAACAAAAACCTTTGCATAACTGCAAAGTGAGACCTAAAAGTTAGTATGTGCTTTACTGAGCACAGCTAAGGTCATATAGCAGCCATTTAGATCTATGAGTCTTTGTGAGGTATCGTTTTCAGCTATGACATCCATTGAAGACAAGCATTAGTTTAAAATGAACTCCATATTCCAAAATGTTAAACCATCATTTCAAAATTAACGGGTCATAGTCTGGCACATTAGTCTCACTAAAATATTTATTACAATATGTTTCAAATAAGAGATAAATTTATATATAATCAAATAAAATAACATTTATTTTAAAATATTGTTCATCTTTATCTCATCTCATACTTTTAAGTGTTCTGTTCTGCATGCTTTATACTGCATATATTATGAATGTAACATTAATTTTTAAACATAAGTGCATTATACATTTTAATGCTTTTTTATGTAGTTACATACAAACCATTTCAAAAACTTTTTAAAGATTTTATTTATTTATTTGAGAGAGAGAGTGAGATAGCAAGAGAGCATGAGCAGGGGGCAGGGAGAGGGAGAAGCAGGCTCCCTGCCAAGCAGGAAGCCCAATGTGGGACTCGATCCCAGGATACTGGGATCATGACTTGAGCAGAAGGCTGATGCCTAACCAACTGAGCCACCCAGGCGCCCCCAAACCATCTCAAATTTTAATGTGTACACACATCATCCTAGGATCTTATTAAAGTTCAGTGTCTGATTCAGTCATTCTAGGGCAGGGCCTGGGATTATGCATTTCTAATGAGCTCCCAGGTGATCCTGATGCCACTTGTCCTCAGACCACACTTTGAGAAGCAAGGTCATGGGGTGGGGCAAGGAGAAGTTTGGGTTCCAACATGTTTTACCAATGGGGTTGCACAATCAAAGATGTATGGAGTTGATTAAGGAATAAATAAACTGCACTCCCTTCAGGTTATCCTCTGGAACTACCACTTCTCTCAGTGGAGTTTCTGGTATGGTATGAGCTACAGTTACTGAGCTTCTCCTCCCTGACAAACACCTGGATGCAGCTCATCTCTGCAACTTCAGCAGTCAACTGAAGTAGGATACAATTGACATCCTCAAATTCAAATCAATGTGACCAATAATAGCATATGCTCCAGTCTGGAGCTGAGGGATGATGGCTATCTGAGCCTCAGAGGACTGATAGGAGGATTCAGTGAGATGAGATGTCTAAAGTACTGTATTTTGTGGAGAGATCAACAAATTGTCACTATTACTGCTGGAGGTACAGTTGCTTGTGGACTGAGTCAAGATTTTTTTCAGTTATTCTGGGTCTTCTTTACCACTGAAAACAAGCCGCCAAAACTCCAAATTGAAAAAAATTTTAATTTGAAACTTGGTATGGAATCTTTCATTCCAGCAATCATTAGCTAAGCCATTTGCTTACTTGATCCACTCCTAGCTTGTGATAATAATATCATTTGCCTATAGGAGAATATTTATGTTTCCATTCACACTTCTTTTTTGTTAATGAGAGCTGATAGAAAATTTTAAATCAAATGAGATTTTGACAAATTAATTTCTGGTACATTTGAGGTCATGGAAGGGAGCTTTGTTTGCAAGAGCCATATTTCCCTCTTTTTTTTTTAAGCCACTCTACATATGATTCTAAGTCATCAAATAGAATTAGAGCCATCTACACATTTTCAAATATCAACTGGTTTGTTTGGTTTTAATATGTAACCCTCAGAATCCAGCTTTGTGGTTTTTCCTTTTCATGTTTGGAAAGTAGAGTTTCACATAATACATGGAGTATTCATGAAGCTAGTTCTTTGGAGCCCAGAGCTGGCTTTCTGTGCATGTTGGTGAGTACAAGTATGAGTACAAATATACAACTAGTACAAGGCCATTTAATATTTTTTGACCTTAAATATCGTAGTATGTTAGCCCTCTTTCTCTAGATACAGACTTGCCTGCCTACACCTTCTTTTACTTGGCCCTTTGTTTCTAAGGGGACTGTACAAGTTTCTCCCTGATTCTGTCTTTTCCACCTTTTTTGTCAAAGGATGTTAGGTTCATTCTTTACCACAAATCCTAGTTCCCTCTCCAACCCTTTTGTCTTTAATTTGAGTTCTATGAGGGCAAAGTCTACCCATTTTATTCACTGATGTATTACCAGTACCTAGCATAATACTTGGCACAAAGAATTTGTTAAATAGATATTTGTTGAAGGTTTGAATAAAATTTTAATGTTGTATTTCTTTTGGTTATGACATAATCTGGAAAGTACTCAGTTCTTTATCTTATCTTTCTTTCCTTTGGAATAAAGTAGATTGATTCAAGGAGTACTAAGCAGGAACATGCAGACACCAAACTTTGGAGGACAGCAACAATTATGAAGAGCATGGTTGCTTGTTTCAACGTGAACAAGGAAAATTTTCCCTGCTTATAGGTATTGACTTGAATTCCTTACCTGCTTATTAATGTAGAAAAAGGCCAAGTACTAATTAGTATTAATTTTTTAATGTAATAATGAATATTTCTTCCATCTGTTACTGAACTTTCACCAAGCTAACTGTTAATGTCAAAATAGACACATTATCTGTGCTTATGGTAAGGAAATCCAGAAAGAAGTGCCTTGTACTTTATACTACCCTTATATGGCTTCTCAAACTTAGCCTGGATGAAAAGTAAAAGCTATGCTGAATAGCCTGTGTTTATATAAATCCAGATCCATGTGCCCTCTGACTCCCCAGATGACTGAGTGGGCGGAAGCATGCACATGCATTGTGACAATGTATGCGTAAATACTGTCACATGTAAGGTCAGAAGCAGGCTGACACGGAGAGAGCCAGTCACAAGTTGTTAGGACTCTAAATTGATGTTTTGTTTTTTATCAGGGCCCTAGGAGACCAGAGCCACGTGAAGTCATGGCACTTAACCACCACCTCTCCCACATACTGAAGGGGGAATTCAGATGCTCATTGCAGTCAGCCAGACTGCTTCTTGCATATTCCCTACTCCACTCTGCTTTACCCTGAAAGACCTTTCTTCTGTACTGTTAAGACTGAATGAGATCCTTGAATGTAAGATCATATCTTTATCACCTTTCTACCCACACCAGCCCCAAACATGAAATTCCCAGGGTTGGGATGCCTGAGCCTTAACTGGCTCAGTCAGGTAAGTGTCTGCCTTCAGCTCAGGTCATGATCCCAGGGTCCTGGGATGGAATCCCACATAAATAAGGGCTCCTCGTTCAGCGGGGAGCCTGCTTCTCCTTCTGCCTGTAGTTCTCCCTGCTTGTGCTCTCTCTCTCTCTCTCTCTCTGACAAATAAATAAAATTTTTTTAAAAAGAGAGAAATCCCCAGTGTTTCTCACAAAGCTTAGTAGGTACTCAATAAATGTTTGTAGACTGAATTAATGAATGAACAAATGTTGCTCTGGCCAACAGAATCCACACCCTGCATAACTACACACAGTACTGACCCTGAAGATAGAAAAAGCAGTACAACTGACACTGTAAGAAAATGTTTCTTGTTTATACTGCTGCATCTTGATCTTTGGCTGATCTAAGCACAAAGAGAGCTCTTTCAGTTGAGAGAAAGGAGGTTTATGGTGTGTGGGAGAGCTAAGAACAATGAGCTCAATTGATACACTGGAGATGCTCTTAGCTTCTGAGAGCCTGGAAACTCCATCTATAGATCAGTCCCAGAGGGCAGAGCCAAATCAGGGCAGATGGAGAACACAGCTTTCTTGGGGACTGGCTTTCTGTTACTCTGAGGCAAAAATACATTCACTCTATAGCACCCCAAATCAATTCTCCAAAATATGGTGCTGTGTCCTTGTTTGCCAGTGTCTAAAAGTAAGTCCTTGTTGTATTTTTATGCTTTTCGTCTTAAAGTCAACCAACTAGACTTGCTTGCAGAATATTAATTGTGGTGAAGCAGAAATCAGATTAAATTGAAACTACTTTTCAGTGGAGCTCCTTAACTGATGACTGACTTGTTGCCCCCAGCTAGTCTCTTTTCTCACAGCCATGCCCCTTGCCAGTTGCAACTATGGGACAATGAATCTATTCCTAATTTTAAGGCAGATTTCTTTGGGCTGGTCACTAGAGTGCTGTCCAAGAGTGTCGTATTTTAGTCTTGAGTTGGAAAGGAGATTAAGTGCCTTGTCACAAGTGGGCTAGTGGGCGGGCTATCCAAGGTAACAGGTGTCACTAATTTTCTTTAATAGTGCCCTGCCACAGACTGTTTAAATTTACATTGTCCTTACCCTATCTGCTCTGCTCCTGCCTTAAACCTTTCATTCAGTACTTTTCAGATAAAACCAAGCATTATTCATGTATGAAGTACTGAGGGCTCATTATTGGAACATCCAAACGATTGAAAGAGAACATAGCAATAAGTAATCCTCAAAACACCAGGACAGTGGCACCATTATCATGTTAAAGATGAAATTATATTTGAATCTGAATGAGCTGAACACTGAAACATAACTTCTAAAAGAAAAAAAAAACCTTTTAAACAGATATGTCCAGGTATATAGACTTTCACTGTATATGCTTGACTAGAAGTCCTCAGGTATTAAGACCTGAGTTCTATGAACAACAACAACAACAACAACAAAACCCCACATGAGTTCTAGTCCAAGCTCAGGTATGTGATTATTGGGTTTCTTTGGGTAATTTACTTTGACTGTTTCTTAGTGTCCCAAGCTATAAAAATATAAGTGATTTATCTATTTTTTATGTCAGAAAATTGTTGTGAGAATAACTTGGATGAACTGAAAAATAAAAAAGGTCCTTTAAACAAAGCACAATAAGGGTCTAATTATTCAAGTTTCTATTGTGGGGTTAAACAAAACAATTCACTCAAAGGACACGATGTTTGATTGAGAACATTCTTAATTTTATTTTTCTTTAATTTTATAAAATTCATTTTTGTAAGATAAGTTCCTAAAAGTTTATCCTTTATGTGTGTTAAAATTGAAATTCTGTATCAGAAATGAAGGAAACACTTTCAGTTAACTTTCTTTGTGTGTGTATATGTGTGTATGTATGCATGGGAGGATTTCAGGGAAGGGTTGGTTATTTGTTATATTATTAAATCAAAACAAAACACAGAATATGGATTACTTCACTTTCCTTGATCTTGATTGGTTTCTTACAGAACCTTTTCCGTCTCCTCCCTCTAGGCAGCCTGGAAGCTTATCTGGTATACTGGTCTGAAAACAAATATTAAGTATCTTTTTGCAAACATCTTACATCTCCTTGAACATTGCTGAAACCACTTCGGGGGGGGGGGTAGAAAAACACAACTTTTTATAACAAAAGAGCCACTTACAGTCATATCTGTAAAATCTTTCTTTCCATAAAGACCAATCAGCCTTTCCTTTTTAACTCAAAGTTAACAAACACAGAAAGAGAAGCCCGAAACCTTGGAGTTATTCAGGTTTCCAACTCTTTCCACCTTTCTGTTTCCATGGAAGCTTACCAACTGAATAGCTGATGGCTGGGACATTCTATTACATGATCTATACTAGGAGAGAATAACCTGTATGTTAAACCTGACTCTTAAGTACACCGAGTTAACCCTCCTAAATCAAATCATCCCCCACTAGCTTAAAAAGAATAGTCAAATAGGTTATTCCAATTGAGGCTCAAGTTCACCAATCCATTTCTGCAAAAAGTGGAATAATTTGGAGAAAATCCAGTAGATGTACGGAACTAGCCAATTTTCAATATTAATTGCAATGTTTAACGTTCAATGTCCATTTGTTAAAGAATCATAATCAAAGAATCATTCTCTAGACCTTTCTGGTACAACCCCAAACAAGTGATAAATGAACTAGCAAATGTGAACTATGCATTCTGAAACAAATCAAGATCTTCAAATCATCTACTATGACTGAATGGATAATACCCCATGAAAAGAGCACCATTGTGAAGATATGACAGAGGCCAGAGTATACAACTAATTAACAGAAAGAAGACACACTATCCAAAGAGTTATCTACCCTGTGTCTACCAGAGGGCTGGCTCAGTTTACACCATTAGCCACTAACAACTGCTGCTCCTTAGGCCAGTCTTTTTTTTTTTAATTATTATTTTTATTTTTTTTATGAGCTAGTTTCTTTCTGTTCTCAGCTCCTTGGAAACCAAAGGGTTGTCATGGTAGCTGTTATCAAGGAGAAGGGAGTGAGAAGATGCTGACAATACCCTGCTTCTCTTCTCTAATAAGGTGTAAGGCCAGGGGCCCACATGGTCTACACAGACACTACGCTCCCTTATGCTGTAAGTAAGATTGGCTGAGTTAGGGCTTAAATAGTCCATCGCCATCAGGGTCAGTGCTCTCTTTCTATGGGTGAAAGATCCTTGCTTTGACCCCCTTCTCCCAGCTGCAATAGGTAGATTTGGGCAAATGCTCTTGTTGTTTTGTTAACATTCCCTTTTTTCCCCCTCTATCTTCAGTGGTAAGAGGGAGACAGGAGTGGGTTCTCTGCTTTGTACATCAAGGAGAATATATTTGAGATGTCGAGAGGACCAGGTACATCCCCTCTCTCTACCTGAGCATCTTTCTTTTCACTTTGTTTCCATCACTGGAAGTGCTCTTTGAGGAGAAAACACTTCCTGATCCTCAGGAGATGTTTGAAAATTGAATTAGAGCCTCCATTCCTTTGTGACTTGCAGTTGGGGAGTCACCATCTGAAGCATTTCCCATCTCTAGCAGGAACCAGCTGTGAAGCAAAATGACTAAAAGAGGTACATAAGAGGGGAGAGTCCACAAAAAGACATTAATCACCACAAGACTCTCCTTTCTTGTTACACTCGTCAAGTAAGAAGAGGACCAGTCAGCGGCAAAGGCAGAGTTAACATGGGAGACGCAGCACTGTAGGCTGTGTGGTTAGAGCCTCGCGATTAGAGAAAGGGAAATTTCTACAGGAGATCAGAACTTGGTGCCTCGGCCCATGAGTTTAAGGACGGCAAAGTTGTAAGTGGCAGCAATCATGAAGGTAAGCTGTAGGAAGAGAAGAGAAAATATGAGTGAGAGTAGAAAAGGAAGCCCTCCTTCCTCCAAAGCTTTTGTGAATGAGGAAGGGTACAAATAAAATCAGTTAAATGAAGAAAAAAACCCTGATCTGCAAAAAACAGCATGTCAGGCTTTCATACTACATACTTGAAGTCCTCTCTGAGATATTTCCTTCTAATGGCTCAAGTCCAGAGAACCAATTTGACAAGGATTTATTCCACATCTGTGCTAAGTTCTGGCACTGGGTTTTTCCTCAGGAAAGTGAACAATGCACTGGGCTCTAACATCATCCCACCCACACATCTGAGTGCCCTGGGGTCACAGGCTCTTTGCTGCAAACACACAGCCACACTTGCAGTACAGCCCTCCCTGCTTCATGCATCAACCCATTTTCTGGAATGAGGAACAACTCCAGTTTGTATAAAAGCCTCAGCAGCAGGGGCCAGGAGTTCTGTGAGCTTATCCTTATCACTACTTATTTAATGACTACAGATAAATTCCTTCACCATTTAGTGCCCTAGGTTTTTAATCTGAACAACGAATTCACCCCACTGACACTGCACTGTAACACCATCAGCAGGACCTGGAGCACAGAATCACATTGTAGTAATAACAGTTCTAATAATGTTAGAAGGTCCTCCCAATGTTTTCAGGAGAGTAAATCCCTCGGAGAGTGCCCAAGGTGGATTCATATTCACAACAGATAGAATTCCTGGCTCTGGAAAATCATGTTCAGTAATGTTTCCTTGTTCTTGTCACTCATCTGACCAGCATGTGTTGAAAATTAAATGCTTCTTTGACTGCAAAGCACTTGGCAATATTATATGCTCTGTAAGTGCTAAATATTATCATTTCTATTAATCTCTTACCCTCTCTTTCCTCACACCACTTTTCCTGTTCCTGTCTGATTTCTGAAGTCTTTCTGCCTTGCCAACTCAAAGTAGTTCACAGTCTACACTTTGTTGTCTCTTCCCAGGCGCTTCTCTCCAGTGTTGCAAGGTTAGCAATCTATCTTTTTGCCTTTCAGCATAGCTGTACCCAAGCTATCCCAGGACCATTTATTTGCCAAGATCACATTCACACAACTCACCAGGGAAACCAGTGTGGCCGCAGCCCCCACAAATGCAGCAATAAACAGGTGAAAGGTCATTTGGAACTGCAAGAAAATGCAAAATGGAGAAAAGTTTCTTGCAACTGTAAAAATATGCTTTTCTCTGGATCATGCATGCAGCTTTTTGAATGCATTGATATCTTCCTGTGTATTAATTCTGCATCTGTAACTAAACTGTCACTTCCCTGAGTGTAGGCCTCCTGTTCTTTAATGTACATCACGGCACCTAGCCCATTAGTACTCAGAACATAGAATACTCATAAAACACTCATAAAATATTTTAATCAACTGTTTCCCTCCAGTTTTACTCAGGATCCCAAAATTTAACGTCATGGTTTAAAGTTTTAAACGTTTAAAGCTACTGCCTTCTTCCTCAGGATTTACTTATATTCCCCTGCCTCATTCGTAGATGATATCTATTGCAATACTGTGTTTTCCTCTTTCAAATGTACTTTTTGTTTTTACTTCTCATTAGAGATGGAGGGGTTCCAAACTGAAAGTGTTTTTGTGAAAGCTATGAGTGTCTCTAAGCCTAAATAATTTTCTTGATAAGGTTTTTAGCTAAAAGAATAATTTTTGTTCATTTGGAGGTTTTGTCATTAATCTCCATCTTTACTTAAAACTACAAATTTCTCCTTTAAGGAAGGAAGTCTTGGAATGAAGTCTTTCTATGTGGCTCTAGGGAAAAGAGATGTTTTAACATCTCTGCTCAAAATCCAGCAAAAAACAAACAAACAAAAATCTGTGGCTTTTTAAAAATTGAAGGCATGGGTAGAAATTTGTATGGTACTAGCCTTTCCACTTAAAAGAACTCAAATGGTCCACTCACCTCAGCTGTTTTGCAGATGGACAGAAGATTGGAGCCACACACCTTGCCAGGGAAAGCATTCCATGGGAGAACACCTGAGTAAGACACACAGGTCAACCAGGGTGAGAGCTTCATGGAGTTGTGGAGCTCCATGGAGATTTTATTTCAGAGCCCTTCTTACATCTTTAATCATCCTGGTTGAAAAGTTGAATCTCAATAACAATCAGGATCCTCTTTTATAAAGATGTGAAAAAAAAAAAAAAGAAGGTGGTACTGAACTGTTGCGTAATCTTGTGTGTTATTGAAATGTACGGCTTCTCAACCAGGATAGAGCAGAGTGAACAACCAAGAAAACTAACTCCTACCACTTCCAACAAAAGTTCACTTCCAAGGGAAGAAATTTCTCCAGCTTCAGTGGGGACAGAATAACAAACTAAGTTCCAGGCATCCATAATATCTTTCCCTATAATTACCACACTTGTCATCCCAAGTAAAGAACCAAATATATAGTGCTTTCACAGGGGGTAGGGGAGCCAAGGCAGCAATACCCTAACTTACCATACATTCTGGCATCAGCACAGAGACTGCCTATACTGGCAGAAGTCTTGCTGGGGAAGGCAATAGACTGGCAGGTGGTCCAGGTGTTGAAGTAAATGTACACAGGCACAGCAGAGCAGGCAAACACCAGGAGCCACACAACAGTCAGGGCATAGGTGATGCCCACAAACTAAAACAATTGACAGGGGGTGGTTAGAAATCAACATCGGCCTACAGACATTGAAACACAAACTGGGAGATCCTGGATTGGCATGAGCCAGATAGGAAACCAGATTCCAGGGATCTCCACCAAAATAAATTAGTAATCAGGGCACCTCTGCCAAATGTCATTGGCAATATCTACTAGAGAACTGGCCCCAAGTGTGATGGAGGGTGGGGGGAATGGGTGAGGGTTGGAGTGAGGAGGATCCCTGGGTTAGAGAGGCTTCAGGAGATTTTTTTGGGCAGATAAGGTGTAAAGAAATCAAAACAGATCTTGAAAGAAAGTCGTGCCATTTCTCACCTTACGCTGAGCTTAGAAAATGTTCCTTGTCATAGGACTTTTCATCCTTAGTCACTGAGCAAACCAATAGGAGGTTTAAGTTTTGGATTCAAAAACCTTTTTAAGCCAACTGTTGGCTACGAAAGTTATCACCGTAACCCACATATATTCAACCCCCCAAAGATCTTAACTCTAGAGTCTGAAAACCAATGTGTGCTTCACTAGAAGCATGGATAACCCTCAGACAAAGATGAAGCATTAAATATGTAGATCCATGCTAGTTTCCTTTGAGACCTCCAACAGTGTAGAATCCCAGAATATTAAGAATCCCACCTAGGAGTGGAATTATTTAATTTCCATGATCAACCCTCCCTCTCAGATCAGGTGTTTGCACTCAATCCGTGGGTAGCACTTAGGCTCTTAGGTGGTCGAATCTAATTTTTTCGTGGTCCCTGCTAAGAGGAGAGTAAAGGAATACCAACAGATGGCTTAGAAATGGTCTGATTTTATCAAGTATCCACAAAACTCACGCTTTTATTATTTTTTTTTTTAGATGAAAATTTCTAGGGAACTTTTGAAAGGTGAGGCTAAGCCAGCTGGGCACCACGTTCTTCCTGACCTTCTCGTTCGGCTGTAGCCATCACTTCCTCACTCAAAAGCCAGGCCCCTAGAGAGGACCCAGCCTTGGGTGGGGATGAGGCCACAGACTCACGCCCAATTGTCCCCCACCCCTTGTTATTGCCACAAAATCCTGAGGATGATCACCTTGTCGGGATGTCCTAGCCATTTTCCCAAACAATGACACACCCGCTCCAAAGAATGAGCTTGATGTTGGCCTCTGGAACCCCTCCCCTTCTGGCCCCCTGTTACCGTTGCGCTCAGGCCCTTGCCGCAGATGGTGGTCTTGTAGTCGCCAAAGATCTGCCTGACTGCGCCGGTGGTGTAGAAGCCCTCAGCCAGCAGGAGGGCCCCATAAAGGAAGAAGAAAGAGGCAGTTCCATAGATGACATACTGGAAGGCATGGATCCTGCATGAGAAAATAAGGAGAAGATATCAGGAAATCTTATTAACTGAGGCCCAGTTCCCTTCCTGCATAAGTAAGCTTCACTTCACTTGAGTGAGCTCCTAAACAAGGCTAGGGATTCTTTAGAGGAATCACTAGATTCCTTCATCCTTTGCTTACCCTTGGACCTGAAGAACTGGGGCCCTATTCTCCTTGGCCTGACCCTTCAGAGATGTTCGCTCAGAGGAGAAAGCAGAGAGGAGCTAGACCAGGAAGAAGAGGGATGAAGGCCCCAATCTGTCCAGTCATTGTACCTTCCCTGAGTTCTCCATACCTGTTACTGCAGAGGCTCCAACTCAATCAGTGTTAACCCCATGGGCAGAAGTTAGAACATGTGGGACAAAGCCAGCGTAGTGGAGGGTGGGCAGTAAAAAGTGGGCTGGCAGGCAGACAGACCTCCCCCTTCTATATTTGGCACTTCTCCCTCACTCAGGACCTCAGATGGGGCGTAGGTGGAATCTGCGAACAGAGGGAAGACTCAGGAATCCTGTCTGGCTCCATACTAACCCCCTATTAATCACTGAGGAACTAATGAGTTCTGTATGTGTCCAGGGAGAGAGGGAGAAAAAGAGAGCAGTTTGTGTAGGATAACAGGTACTTACACATTGATGAGATACTCATAGTCCTGGTAGTTTTTGGAGAAATAGGTCTCAATTAGCTTTTCTGTGCCAGTGAGTGCTTCATGTCCACAGCCACAGAACAGTGCCACCCCAAAGAAACATAATCCAGTGGCCACCAGAGAAGCAAATGGGGCCCCTACAAGACATCTTGCACAGCACTCTAACAAGCCTGGGAAGGAAAGAGGGAAAAATTCAGGGATGTTCCATAAGGAGCTCATGCCCCTCATACCTATGTGCCAGACCAGTCAAGCCCTGCACTCACAGGCACAGATGGAGTAGTCATCCTGAGTCCAAAAGCAGGAGAGTCTCCAACTTTAGGTTTCTGGAATGTGAGATTGATCCAAAGCCATTACTCTGTTTCATTCTTGAAAATAAGTCCTTGCTTTTAATTCTCAGAATGTATGGATTTTTAAAAATAATCAGTCATCAAAGCAGCAAGCCAGGGAGATTATGCAATCATCTTCTCCTTTCTTATCCTGATTTGTTTGTTTCATTTATCAACTCTTATAGAGTACTTACTATATGCCCAACATTATGCCAGGTGTTATGTGGGAGGTGAAAACATAAAAGATATAGACTTTGCCATATGGGAGTATTTTGTTTACTGAGAAGAATGAGGTAGGTAGACCTAATATTTTCAACTAACAATTTCAGGCAGCCAAGTAAGTGGTTACAGAAGTAAATGCGACAAAAGTTCCAAAAAGGGATGGGTGCAGGCCAGAGATATTGGTATTGTCAAACAGTATTTTGAGTCTTGGAGAGCATTCCAGGTGGGGGAAACTTTGGAAATTATATGCTCCTGAATATTCCTGAACATTGTGTGTATTTGCCACAAGGAATGCTTGCTTCTTTTTCATCTAGAATATTATATGGAGAGCAGTCCAAAGGGAAGGAGGAAACTGGCAGAGATCAGAAGATGGTAATGGGAGCATGACTATTATTCACAGTAATAAAAATGCAAGCTTAATGGTTTTTGAACACTTTGCATGGCTGTTTTGTCCCTCTATATCACAGCTTGGCCAATGTTTGCACCCTCAGGCTTACACTGGAGTTCTGTCAAAACAGCTACAAAAAGACTCTATACAAAGTCAACAAAGCATGAAACATCTTTCTGGCATGATGAAAACACGCCAGAGCCTGGAAATACAGGTGTCCCCAAGTACTAGGAGTCCCTGAGATAACGAGACCTATCACCCCAGTCCCCATGCCAGTGTTGCTAAGAAACAAGAAAGGCACACAAGAAGTCATACACTCCAAGAAAAGCTGTTCCCCAAGCATTAACCCCATGCTGTAAGTGCCACATGGAACAAAACTTTTTTTTTTTTTAAGATTTTATTTATTTATTTGACAGGCAGAGATCACAAGCAGGCAGAGAGGCAGGCAGAGAGAGAGGAGGAAGCAGGCTCCCCACTGAGCAGAGAGCCCAATGTGGGGCTCGATCCCAGGACCCTGGGACCATGACCTGAGCCAAAAGCAGAGGCTTTAACCCACTGAGCCACCCAGGTGCTCCTGGAATAAAACTTAACAAATGTCAAGTAGATGGCAGACTAGATGAGGAAAGGGTGGCTCCCTCTGGCCACCAGGACAGATCCCAAATATATAAAGCATATATGTGTGTATGTGTATGTGTGTGTGTGCATGTGTGTGCTGATTTTATACATCTATTCATATATCACATAATATAGATAGATATGGTATATGTAATATTATATATATATATAATGTATATATGAATCATATTCAGCTAATGTGCTGAGAAACTACTTTTGGAAAAGCATGTTGAAACTCCTTTTAAAAAGAAAGCAAGTTGTACTAATATCTAGCTTTGAATTTTTTTTAAAGATTTTATTCATTTATTTGACAGACAGAGATCACAAGCAGGCAGAGAAGCAGGCAGAGAGAGAGGAAGGGAAGCAGGCTCCCTGCCGAGCAGAGAACCCGATGCGGGACTCGATCCCAGGACCCCGAGATCCTGACCCGAGACGAAGGCAGCGGCTTAACACACTGAGCCACCCAGGCACCCCTAGCTTTGAATTTTTATCCAAAACTCACTTGTCTATGCCACGGTAGCAAGGACTAGGGGAGTCCTTTAATCAACCCTCTTAATACTAGTACAGTTTCTTTTTAGCCCTGTGTGCTTAAATACCTGTTGATTTGCATGGCTGATGCAATGTGAACAGATTTTGAAGGACCAGATTATCTCTGTGGTGGGAAAGTTGAGGTAGAAGCATTTGTCTTTTCTCAGAACCACAGAATGAGTGAGTTCTGTTACCCAACATCCCCTAAAATGACAAGCCCTTCCTTGGTCCTCAAAGAGCCTCTTCCTCAAAGATTTGGTATGTGACATCAGAGATGAGGCTTGGAAGCCCAAGACAAGCAGAATAAGTAGCTAATATTTGCAGCAGAACTGAATTTTCATCTTTTTTTCCAAGTACTAAAGAACTACCATCAGACTGCTTCTATGAGAAGCGATCAGTTTGTAGCTCTGCTGCTGTAGGGGAGGCAGAGTTTACTTAGTATGAACTTTGCAGTAGTACTTGGTAACAGCACTTCATCAGAGTTGGGCCATGGTGTGTGTGTGTGTGTGTGCGTGTGTGTGTGTGCCCGCACGTGGGTGTGAGCATGCATGTGCGCAAACGTACACATGCACGCATGTATATACCAGAAAGAAAAACACAGCAGTTGAAATTGATCATTTTCTCAGGAAACATTCCAGAAATCAATCTTCCTCTTTCTCAACAGGTTAAGATACTAGATGCATCCTGTAAGTTAAGAAAATGATCTTGGAAATAAATAGTGGTGCCACTTTGCTACTGTCTATCCAACTCTTCCCCACCCCCAAACTCTTAGACTCTTCTAGTAAAGAAGGTCTCTGAGGCCTGAGGGTAGGGGGAGGAGAAGGTCAGTGACCTCTCTGTTCCCTCTTTCCACAGCACAGGGTCAGGGCTTGGACAGAGCCCTCCATAGCTCCCCTAGACAAAGAAGCCTTGTTTTTCCCTGAGATCCCAGGAGCCTCATTGGTATTCTGCAGGGGCCTGCAGGCCTGGGGGTGGGGAGGGGGTCAGACCTAGGGAACAATGGCAGAACTGTTTATTTAGCCCAGAGTAAGGACAGCCATCCACCCTAGCAAGTGACCGTCCTGTGCCACCCACTCTTACCCGAGCTTTTTCACACTGGGAAAAGCTAAACGGCTCAGGTGTGATCAGGGATGAAGGAACTTGAACTCTTTCTAAGCCAAACAGGGAATTATATTCTAAGTTTTAGCTGATGCCCCCTCTAGTGTTATAAAGATAAGGAAAAATCCTCTTTAGTGTATCTGATCCTTCGATCATCATCCAAATAACCAGAGAGGGTCATATGTAATGTCCTTACTGGGTAATAAAGGGCTAAGCCTTGGAAGCAACTCTGGATCATCCACTCATATACTTTCTTTTTTTTTCTTTTTTTTTTTTAAAGATTTTATTTATTCATTTGACAGAGATCACAAGTAGGCGGGGGGGATGGGGTGGGAAGCAGGCTCACCACCGAGCAGAGAGCCCGATGTGGGGCTCGATCCCAGGACCCTGGGATCATGACCTGAGCTGAAGACAGAGGCTTTAACCCACTGAGCCACCCAGGAACCCCTATACTTTCTTTTTATATACAATTTTTCTTCTATTTTCTTACATCTCAAATAACTTGGCACCCCTTTTCCACTACACTGCCACTCAAAGCAAGGGACAAGAAAAACATAGATTTTAATGAGTCTTTAACGTGGAGTTGGAAATAAATGGCCCCAGATAAGTCACTCCAGAGCTCTACATAGCTCAACAATATCAACATACACATTACATGTCCATCTCTTCACAGATGAAATGTTGGTTCTAGGGACATCTAAGTTCAGCAGAAATGAGGAATCTCAGTCAGTCTGATCAAGCAAAAAATCAACTTTCAGTTTTCAACTGGGAAAAACTCAGAACATGCAAAAAAAAATGTGTCTTCATCAAAGTCGTTGACAGTCAAAGGATTCTGAGGGGTGCCTGGTGGCTCAGTGGGTTAAGCCTCTGCCTTCAGCTCAGGTCATGATCTCAGGGTCCTGGGATCGAGCCCCACATTGGGCTCTCTGCTCAGCAGGGAGCCTGCTTCCTGCTCTCTCTGCCTGCCTCTATGCCTGTTTGTGATCTCTGTCTGTCAAGTAAATAAATAAAATATTTTTTAAAAAAGCATTCTGAGAAAGGTCCATTGGGTTCACTTTGATTTTTCACAGCCCAAGAAGTGTCCTTGGGAATGTGTGAACAATAACCTAAAGCCACAACCTCTCCATTTCAGCACCCTTCATGGTTGAAAGGATACTGGTTTGATTCAGGAAGGCTGTTAGGTATTCTGGAGTTCTTTGGCTCTCTCAGAAGTCATGCTCACGTTTTTCAGGCTAAGTACAGATTGTCACATGGTAGAGTTGGCATAAAAGAACTACAATAATAATATTACCCATACAACTCAATTGGATTAAACTGCTTGACTTTGATGAGAGGTCATAGAAAAAAATAATGACCCTTCCCACTGTTTTCCTTTCATTTCTTTTGATGTGGATTCAGTACAGTTATTAAGCATTTTTGAAATAAGCTGGGCACTATGAGAAACAAAAGGAAATTATAAAGCCTGGTCCCTTTCTTCAATGACTTTTCAGTCTTGCTGGGGAGAAGAAAGTTGTGTCTGTGAATCAAAGATCAAAGCTACCTATAACTTAGTGCTAAAATGTATATGACCAAGTTCCATGGGAAAAATGTAAGCAAAGATGTTGGCTAGATTTATCTGCAAACTTCTAAACCGAGTCTAATCAATCTGTGATAGAACTTCAAGCCCTTCTGACCAATAGTCTTCACAGGAATCTGACAAAGATCAACAGGACTATTGATAATATTATCCAGATCCATGCCCATCCAAGAGACTGTGTTGATCTCATGCTGTCTCTTTAAGCAGAGCCAAGATCGCCCAAGCCCTTCCTTTCCCATGTCCTGGGCACGCCTCAAGGACCAGCTCCATGATGGAAATTCAGTGTGAATCTGGGAGCTCATCAAAGGGAGGAGAGGAAGGGCTTTCATCGAAAGAGATGGTAGAAAGAGACCAATTGTGCTTTGCACAATTCCTAGCCTGTCCCTTGAATCCAGCTGACAAAGGGAGAGATAGAAGAACCCTATACAATAGAGCTAAACAACAGGCAGGCTCATTGAGTGAAAAACTGGCCCCATCTCTCTAAGTCTCTAATCTGCACTACAGTCTTACCCTCCTCCCAGAACCCACCCCTTAACCTCACTCCATGAACAGAGGCTTCCTTGATTGGGGCCTATAGTGTTGACAGGGCCAAGATGCAAGAGCAACCGTGACTGGTACTGGGGATGGATGGAGATCAGTGGGTGGGTTCTAGGAGTAAAACAACAATCATCAGGAGGTGCCAGAGACAAAGACTTTTGCTTTAGGCCTTATCCTGGTCAGACAAAGCCCCGACTATAATTTTGGCTTCCCTACATGAACTCAACACTTATACTGCATTCAAGTGGTAGAAAGGGGCCCTGCAACCACTAGGACATGGGAATCTAAGCCTGATGGATTGTCAAGTCATATGGACAAAGTTAAATAAAAAGGAATCTCAGTCTCTTCTTTGGACAGATATTATTATTTCTTATTACGATAGCAAGAGCATTTGGACCAACTTGTTTCCTATACTTCCCATTCCTCCCCAAAGACACACACACACACACACACACACACACACACACACACACAGAGAGAGAGAGAGAGAGAGAGAGAGATGTGTAAATATAGCCCAAACATTTGGAGGTTGAAATAGAAGCTTGATTATTAAACTTTATTCCTGACACATTGTCTTCATCTTGCCCACTTATGCAGAGGTAAAAGAGAAGTATCTGACAAGAAGCTAAGAGATAGCATTTTCTATACCTTGTTCCTTAGGGCAGTTTCTCACAATTTCCTCTTCTCTCCTTGGTTGTAGTGATTTTTTTTCCAGAGCCCTGCCTAGCAGAGGGCTCAAAGGCAAGTACAGAGCTGCGAGATCACCCTTAGGACCATTTTTAAATGGCCAAGGAGGAATTAATCAATCAGTATTGCAGGGTTTTTGAGGTAAGTTTGGCACAGGGAAGGTGCTAACAGTGGGAAAGAAGGGGAAACCAGCTCTGTTTGCCTTCCAGGCTGATGTGACCTCACCTGATCATGTCACTGCCCTAACTAGATCTTCTCTGGATCTGAAGTTCTATAGGCAAGGAGGGCATTTCTACAGTTGCTTTCTTTCAAGACCAAGAACTCTACCCTGGGGATGGTATTCAGGGCTTCAAGATTTAAAAAAAAAAAAAAAAAGCAATGAGGGGAAAAGATGCCACTGGCTAGGTACCAGTGCCTTGATTAGTTTAAACACTATATGTCCCCTCTGACCCATCTCCCTCCCAGGGCTTCTTACGCCTTATTACTACTCACATAGCTTTGAGAGAATAGTTCTAGTTGTGAAGCTCTTGAGTAAACTTCCAGCTTTCATAGCACAGAGCCAGTGCAAAAGCTCCTCCAAGCAAAGCAGACCTTTCAGTTTGCCTGGCTCTTCAAGAGCTCCTCTGGCTCCGCAGGACCCAGGTGAGGGATGGGGTGGGGAAGGCTGTCTCAATCATTTTAGTCACTGTCTCTAGGAAGAGTTAGTGAGTATGCTGGTTTGGATCTAGTTCCTTTTTGGCTCTTGGCACTCTTGTGGCATTGTTGCCATCCTGGTGGGATTCAGTTAGTTTTCAGGAATTTTGTAAAACTGAATCCTGATTTGCATCCACATTTCTTTCTTGCCTGGGCTACCCTCACTTAGTCTGCACCAGCCAAAACTACACTGCTTGGCAAACAGCCACCTTTGGAGGGAAGCATCACAGTCTGGTTACCAGGGTAACAGCCACTGTTCTCAGACAACAGGCTTACAGGAGCCAGTGTTTTGCTGTTCAGTAATAGCATTCTGTTACTGAGCAGAGAATAATCAACTACCGCACTTTAGCTCTTTTCTGGTTCAACTGTTACCCCCAAAGACTCATTTGGAACATCCCCTTCCCAGGTCAGGACAAGGATTAATGAACTATCATTTCCCCTATAAACCTTTCATATAGACAATACTGAATTCAGTATTCCTCTCTGCTTCCCCAACCTGTAAGATTGTATATGGTCAAAGTAGTGAGCTCTCCATTTCTGGGGGTGATTAAACAGAGGCTATAAGAACATTTAATCAGCTGTTGTAGAAAGGAATCCTGCGTTGAGAGTTAACTCAGGCAATTTCTAAAGTTCCTTCCAATCCCAGACTCCATGATATAATTTGTCTACTATGATTACTGAACAGTAACACACTCCATGTCAGAAGTTGTAGCAGCACAGTACCTTTTTAGAGATGGTCCATTATATACAAAGTACTTGAGAAACTTTATTATTGAATAATGAAAATTCAATGGCTACACACTCATGTGCACCTGGTCCAAGGATTGCCCACCCCCAAGATCTGGGATCCAATACACAACCTCAACTGTGCCCTTATCTGTGGCAATTTCCCCTGGAGATTCCCCTGGAGGAAATCATCCAGCCTCCACAACCATTAACTGTCCCTGTGGTCACCTCATTTGTTCCTGCCTTTTCTTCAAGTCTTTCATCCCCTAAGGAAGTAATATTCTACATCATTCTTTACTCCCTCTCCATTTTTTAATTCACAACCTACCCAATCAGCTGCTCTATAGGATTCCTGATGTTACTAAGGGTAGGAACTGAGTTCCCCTAACATTCACATCTCACCTTGCCACACTCAGTTGGTTAAATGATTCTTACCCAAGTGCACAAAGTATACACAAAGAAAGCCCAAACCACTTTGGAAAGAGTAAAAGTCTGCTTATTATTATTGCATAATGATTGGTATTTTCATTATTTATAGTTGTTATAGAGCTTGCCCATTTTCAAAGGATATCCACATCTTATTACTTGATTTTCACAACCCTGAAAGTAGACAAAGCAGTTATTGTTATCCCCATTTTCCAGAAGATGAAGTGATAATTCACAGTTATCTATCCAAGGTCATGAAGTTTCTAAGTGGCAGATCTAGGATTCGAACCTAGTTGCATTGGCTCTAGTCCAGTGCCCTGCCCTCTTATTTATCCATGCTGAATACATGGTTCAAAGATCTCTCTCAGGATGAAACAACCTAAAGGCTGACACCAGCTTAATATAATCTAAAACCTTTTTCCATGGATGTTGCTGGAGTCTTCTGGGTACTACACTTGATGTTGAATACAGAGGATAACTGATTCTCATTTCATTTAGGATGCATTCAAGCTGTTACTCTTCTTTTGTCAAATGTGAGTGATGTCTACATACCTCTGTGGCATCCTGTGTGGACAAAGACCCTTGTGCTCTGTACTCCTTGCTCTAAGTAGACACTACAAAAGACTAGACCTTATAGTTTCTCTCTTTGGTCACAGAACCTGGAGAAGCCTTCAGTACTCAGCTAAGTCAGTAACAGCCCTAGCATCCCAGAAGCCTCCTTGTCATAGGAGGGATTTAGAGTCTGAATCACACTCTCAGAAAGGCTGAATCTGTAATATTTGCTAGATATGGTCACCCATATATGTGTGCATGCATGCATGTGTGCACGCACGCGTGAACGCGCACACACACTATCCATATCCACTCCCCATGGAAAATCCATTGAGGCTTTTATTTTCATTTCCTGAACCTGAGATTGGCCTTCTTAGCCATAGCCAAGCCTGAATTCCATCTTACCCAATTCCCCAATTTCCTTCTGATACCAAACAAGGTCCAAATTTTATATCAAGCAAGTAGTTATTTTATACATGAAGGCTAGCCAACACTCATTTGTCTCCAGAAGAATCAGGGATGTCAGCTGATGCAGCCACTACCAGGGCCTGAGAACAGGGGAAAAGAGATGGTAGAGGAAAGTGAGGGGGTAGGAGGACACATGACCATATCTAACCCTCTGGGCATTCTTTCCAAAAACCTGTGATACTCTCCACATGCTGCTGGAGTTCCTTGGCAATAAAGCATCATTCTCAGTACAGCAGAGAAGGAGTTAAATTAATTGAATGCTAAGGAATTAAACAAAACAAGTGCCAAAACACAACTCATTGAAACCATTGGAAACCCAGAACCTTAGAGCTGGAAATTCTTTTGCAAATTTCTGTGCCTGCTTGAATCTTCCATGCTAAAGTTTCTGAAACTCACCCATGTCTTTGGAACTCTGACTCCAATTGTAGCCGGCTGGCTAGTCGGCTTGCGGCTGACTTTGTTCAGCTGGAAGGATCCTGGTCTCTCCAGTCTCCTTCTTCGGTCCTTTACTTTTTCTCTCTGAGTATCTTTGTCCTCTTCTCCTGCAATGAAAAGGGCTTTCTGATTGACAGCCAACCCCCTTAAAGAGACAGGCCTGCTTTCCTCCTCCTCTCCTCCTCCCCTTCTCCTCCCCTTGTCCCCACCTCCTTAGGGATACTCCCTTCTCTAAGGGCTCCATCTTCTCTTTCTGCTTTTCACTGCCAATTGTTTCATTTTCTGTTTTTCTCTAAGCCTTGTCTGTGTGGAATTTCACTTTGCTGCAGAGACATCTGGAAATGTGGTTTGGGGTAGAAATAAAAAGAAAAGGTCCTGGAATCCTCCAACTGATACTTGGGTCTATTTGGTGTGGGATGTGGCAGCACAAGTGTCAGAAGCCATGGAAATTGTAGCCCTGGACAGGTGGTCAAGGTCAGAAACCTAGATGTTATTCCCTCACCCCTAGCTGCTCTTGGCCCTGTCCACCCTGCCCCTTCTCCCCACTCCTTGGCAAATAAGCATCCTTCCCCCTACCCAGCTCTAGAATCACAATAGAGAAGAAAAATCTGTCTTTTAAAATAATTCCTTCCAAACCTTTCTTGGTTTCAACCGAATGAAGACAAAACACAAGCTGTTGATTCCACAAACAGATTTTGACCAAGCTAGGGGAGGCTACCACTGTAAAAAATTTATAGATAGTATAACAGAGACCCAGAGAGGGAACGAAACCAGTGCATGTTCACAGAATGAGGTAAAGAGAAGGTCCAAGTTAGGGATGATGGTGATTTCCAAGGACCATAATTGACTTCAAGATAAATCATTAACACAATCAGGTAGTCAGTATCCCAATGTGAGACCATAGTATCATCAAAGAGCTAAGGCCAGGCTGGTGAGAGGCAGGGAGAGGGTTGGGGTGAAACAGCAGCTGCCAGTGAAGGTAGAGAGAAGGGGAAATGAAATGTAGTCCTTGCCTCAGAGAAAAAAAAACACACACAAAGAAAGAAATGACCAAGTAGGAAAAACAGGGGAACAGTATATGAAATCTGCCTTACAAATCATACTTTCTAAAGACTGTGAAGGTATTTGAGTGCCTAATATTAGGTGGAATTAGCCTGGGAAGGTTTTCTAGAAGAGGTGAATCTTAACCAGTGTCTATCTAGGCTCCTTGTTAGTGTTCTCTTTCTCTTCAGGGGCCCCAGAGAGAAACTGCTCTCTTGACCTTAAGGGTCATATTCTCCCATGGATGGCCTATAAGGAAGGGAGTTGGCATATAACTTAAGGAATACTTGTTAGAAGACTCCAGGAAAAGAAGGTATGACCTTCTCCAACCCCAGCCACCACCACAACCAAATTTTTCCTATGGCTTTGCCTTGGGGACAGAGAGGTGATGAAGGAGGTACTGAACAGAATCTGGAACCTTCCTGTGGGGGGCCAGTGACAAGATTGTGCCTTACAGTTTTCACTTTGAGCTGTGACCCTGGACACGTTTCTGGCTTGGGCTCTGCCATTAGGAAATGGATGAGTCTTTTACAGATGCCCCTGTGGCTTCACCCAGGTCCTGAATCCTGCAGTATTTGAGGATTGTCCATGGTCCTAGAACTCTAGATCCTTCGCTCTTATACCAGCCCCAAGGAGAAAGGATCTCTGGAACCGGATAGTGGTAGTTTTACAGAGCGGACTAGAATAAGACCATATGACTGATGGTAGAAGGTCCTCACTAGCCCTGCTCTCCAGCCATAGACTGCCTATTGAGGAAGCTGGGGTGTAGGATTTTGCCAACAATTAACTTCTGGATAATCACTGTCAGAATGGCCTTGGAGGAGAGGGAGGACCAAAAGGAAGAAGTCACCAAAGGTATGCCCTCAGCTCCTCAGGTGGCAGAAGGAACTGAGCCCAAACTTTGGGTGTACTGATTTAGGGGATTAGAGAGATGGTGAGATGAGACAGCTGTGCATGCAGGGGAAATCACTCAGTCTGAGCCTCCTCACAAATCTGCCCCTGGATTCTCAGCAGCAGCTCTGGAATCTTTAGTCTACTTGGAAGAAAATATGTGTTCCCAATAAACTCACAGATACCATTTTTTTCAACCACATTCCCCAAATACACATTTCTCTTCTTTCCTTCATCTCTATAGCCTTACTATTCATTCTGTCTTCTCCCCAGTTCTCAGTCTTTTTGTCTCTGTTCTGTCTGTCTCTCTTTCTCTGTGTTGCTGTGTCCCTCTTTCTTCTTCTCTCTCCACACTCTTTGATGGATCATGTCTTCCTGGCTCCACCTTGCTTTTATGCCCAGGGATGGGAAAGGGGCTCAGCCAGGTCATGCTCACAGTCCCCAATGTCTTAAGGTTCCAGATCCCCAGGATCTAATATGTTGTAGTCACTCTGTATGTCCTGACACTCTGCACCCTCTCACCACCCATCTCTTCAACCTTCCCCACAGGATAGGGGTTTCTTTCCAGGACCCCAAGTTCCCCTCACCTATTGCTGCTGCAATTCTACTTCTAATGGTTCTGCTGGGTGCCCTCGGCAAAAGTTCTCCAGAATCTAGCTGGGTCACCAGCAGTGACCAGGGATTCCTCAAGAGGGCACTGCCAGCCTTCTGGGTGGCAGCCTGCTATCTACACTGGGTACTTGTGGGAACAATGCAGGATTGTGTGAAACTAGTAAACAGTTTGCTTCATGAAATTCTGATGGTACCTCAGAGAATCTGGGCCCCCTCTATCATAACTTGCTTTGGTTGTGCAGCTTTCTTGCAAATAATTCCAAAACAATTTGATATTACTTCCACTCTCTGTGGTGTGATCCATAGTACCAGATTCCTGAAGGCCAGTGGGTTCTCTTTGGTACATTGTATAAACTGAATGCTGAAAAACATTCTAGTGAAAGCAAAGTCCAGTGAATTTCTCCCAGGAAACTAAGCAAGGGCTCAAGTGCCCAATCTGGCAGTCCATATCTCCCACCATGTCCACAGAAAAGACTGTAAAGGTGAACAGAGAAGGCATGGTTCCAGTGAAAACCTGGGGTCACTTGCTCGCATTTAGGCTTCTGGAACTGAGGCTCTGATTCTCCTCCCCCAAGATAATGTCCTTCCAGACCAAATTGAGGAATGCCAAGTGGCTGCTTCTTACAGCTTTTCTAGCCCTGCACAGAAGTCTGGCTGGTTGGTAGGCAATATATTATGTCCTATGTACTTGTGACTAGAACTTTCTACACCCTACTTCATGCCGATTGGCTTGGCAATGCCCTTCTGGCCCACAAAACTGAGGGCTGAGGGCCAGAGATGTCACATACTTTGGGCTGGCATAGGGTTGGGGGGGGGAGAAGATTACTTTTCTTCCCCTCCCGAATATTCAGGGAGCAGTGCAAGAATGAATGGGAGCAGGGGATGTATTGGATGTGGAGTGTGGATTGTAAAGATGCCCATGGCTTGGGGATAGAGTGAACAGTAAGTAACCTGGAATCCAAAATAATCAGATGAATAAACTCGGTAGTGTCTGGGGGTGCCAAATAGCTACTAGCAAATGGAGAAATCAATTGTCCACATAACGCACCTCCACCAACATGAAAACTCAGCCAGCCTTGGCACAGTGGCGCCTGCAAAGAGGCTGTATGTTTGATATGATCTCTGAGCACAGCAAAAATACTAAGCAGAGAGAGTCAATTATCATATGATTTCACTTACTTGTGGAGCATAAGGAATAACACAGAAAACATTGGGAGATGGAGGGGAGAAGTGAGTTAGAGGAAATCAGAGGGGGAGACAAACCATGATAGACTGTGGACTCTGAGAAACAAACTGGGGGTTTTGGAGGGGGTTAGGGGGTTGGGTGAGCCTGGTGGTGGGTATTATGGAGGGCATGTATTTCATGGAGCACTGGGTGTGGTGCATAAACAATGAATGTTGGAACACTGAAAAAAAATAAAATAAAAATACTAATACTATCCTTGGCTGTCAAATACTCTCCTAATTCCTGAGAACCAATGTTATTTGTTCCCTGTTACTTAATGGGGAACAGAGACACCTTTCCCAATGCCACTCAGTAAGTAAAAGACAGAGCCAGCTCTAGAGAACGCTTCTCTCCAGACTCTCATTTCTTGGAAGTTGCCCAGAATATTGCTTTGTTCCAAAAGAATGTTCAAACAACAAAAATAGCCAGGGGGAGGATGGACAGGCTTTAGGCTGCTGTGGCCCAAGTCTCCAACCCTCTGTACTTCTCAGACTAAGCCAGATGCCCATGGTAGAAATCTAGGGCAAATTGCACGCAGTTTGTAGATCAGTGGGATTCAGAATAAGCCAGTGGGGATTAGATGATACTAAGGACTTTGTTGGATTTGTTATGTGTGATAATAGCATAGTGATTATGTTTTTTAAAATGGTCCTTAGAGGCACCGGGGTGGCTCAGTCAGTTAAGCATCTGCCATCAGCTCAGGTCACGGGTCCTGGGATCAAGCCCCATGTCAAGTTCTCTGCTCAGCTGGAAGTCTGCTTCTCTCTCTCACTCTCCCCCTGTGCTTTCCCCCCGCCTTCAAATGAATACATAAAATCTTTTTTTAAAAAAGGTCTTCATCAGAGATGCATGAGAAATATTTATAAGAGAAATGTCATGATGCCTCGGATTTTTCCTCCTACAGAAAATTATAATGAAAAGGTTAGATGAAATAACATTGGCCAAATGTTGAAAATTATTGAAGCTGCTTGGTGGGTACATGGAGGCCCATTATACTATTTTCTCTACTTTGTGTATGGTTAAACTTGAGATGAGGAAAAGAAGAGTCATTAAAGTTAAGATTCAAGCTAATCCAAAAGAAAAACAGCACATTTTCAAGGGAAATCTCTGATCTTTCTGGGAAGAGGCACACAGCCTGGTAAGAGTGGTGGTTTCTGGGGAAGGGATGGGGGAATGGAGTGGGAGGGAGACTTTTCACTCCATCTATGCCTTTTAATATGGTGGGAATTTGTAATCACATGCATTAATTACTTATTCTATTGAGAAATCTCATTTGAAAAGTCTTTCAGGCAGATTGAGGGACAGCAGTGTGCAGGCCCCTTGAATCTGCTCCACAGTAGCAGGACAGTGTTGAAAGTGAAGCCCTCACTGTGGCAGGTTGGCCAGTCCCCACTCCCCCCACAGCACCAACACTGCCCATACCCTTCTTTGCTTGTGTCTCTGAACACAAAGTGTGTCCCTTCCCAAACAAGGGCTGCCCCCAGTGATAGTAAAGGACTCTAAGGAACCCCTCCCAAGGCACAGCTGGATGGGCAAGAGGGGTTCCTCTTGCCCTGCTACCCATGGGAGGACAAAACATAAACCCTTGAAAGCAAGAAAGGTCTTCAGCCTACTCCCTCTGCCTTCCAGGGAAACAGGGGCCCTCTCTTTGTCCCTCTGTTGGCCCCACAAACAAAGACGGCTATGACCAACAAACTTGCAAGCAATTGCTCAGACCTCTTTCTTTCAGTGCTGCTGCCCAGGATTGCCTTTTCAGAGATATGATTCTACCCTCTCCAAAAGTAGTAATTATCATTCTATATACATTTATAATAACAGTATTATTATATAATATTTGTAAGTAGGCTGTCCCTTTTGGAGAAGTCAGGCCAAGCCCGTCAGCTCTGGTTGCTTGTCCAGGTAAAAGTCACTCTGGGCTATGGATGACATCCCCTATGGAGCAGATTGCCTTCCCTTGGGACTAGAGTGCCTTCCTTGGGAAACTGTGCCAGCAGTCAGGATGGAGAAGAAAGGGATTCTCAGTTCTCCCTGCTGTGGGTGGGGCACTCCAGGTAAGCACATGATAACTAAGATCATGGTGCGAGAGATTAGAACAAATGACCCACACAGGGAGACAGCCTTGCCCTAGCCTCTTAGGGCTCTATGGTCTGATTTCCCCCTCCTTTTCCACCACCCTGGCCAAGTCCAGGAGGAGGCCTGGGCAGCTACTCTCCTACCAGTATGTGCTCCTCTTGCCACCTAGTAAGATGGGGTTGGCACCCCTACCCTCCAACCATTCCTCCTCTCCAACTATTCTGTCCCTGGGAACTCCATTCCTGTGGGATTTTCTCTGTGATAGCCAAGAGGGTATGAGAGACACTGATCCCTGGAGCTAAGACTGTGGGCAGATTCTGGAGCTGCTGCCTTCCTCAGCCCCTAAAGCAAGGAGAGGTTAATGCACTCCTCCATCCTGGCCTGCCCCTTCCTAGGCAGTAGATACCGTGGCCCCAGAGGAAAATGGGTTCTCTTTTTAAGCACAATTAGTTCCAAATCATAAAGTCTAAAAAGTGAATCCCCCAGAGGACCCTCCAAAGAAGGTTTTATATGCTCTTTGGGTTATCCTTGAAAAATCCTTCAAAATTTCTAAAGCACTGCAATTATTTCCGCAGGCAGAATCCAGCAGTTCTTGGAAGGGTTTCAAAGGGGAGAGTGGCAGCAGCTCCCCTCAGCCTCTGCTCCCTCTCCACAGCAGGGGCCTTCAGAAAGAGAAACAAATACCTGGCTATACCTGGGTTGCCCAGCCAAAGAAGATCTATTCAAGTCTCAGCCTACTGAGAACCCCTCCAAGGACCTGGCCTTAGACAGAGCTGCTGAGCCTAAACTACAAGCTTAAAGAGCCAATAGGAATCTCCATTCTGGGCATGAGCTGCCCAGCAGTCCTCAGATTTCCTCAAAAAGGGGGACATGAGAGTGCCTTGTGGATGCTGGGTTGGGGCTAGCTATCCCAATTAAAGTTGGTTTGGGTATCATAGCTAGTCCTGGGTTTCCTGGGAGTAGCCATCTTCTCTCTGTTGATAACTAAGCAAGAAGGAAGTTATTAGACATGGAGCATGAAGGATTTTAGCTAGATATTAGATAGGCCTTCCAGATGACTGGGGTTTTCTATGAGTAATGGAATATGGTGATTAAGAAAAATAGAGTCTAGGGTTGTCTGGATGGCTCAGTTGGTTAGGCAACCAACTCTTGATTTCAGCTCAGGTCTCGTTCTCAGGGTCATGATATTGAGGCCTGTGTCAGCCTCCATGCTGGGTGTGGAGCCTGCTTGGGATTTTCTCTCCCTCTCCCTCTGCCTCTCCACATTTTGCCTCAAGGTTCACACACTCATGTGCATGCTCTCTCTCTCTCAAAAAAAGTTTTTATTAAGAACAGACTCTGAAGTCAGATACCCCTGGGCTTGAATACCAGCTCTACCAAAGACCAGCTCTGTGTCTTTGGACAAATTCAAACTCTGTAGGTCTCTATTATTTTAATTCCTAGAAAATTACAATAAAAGTAGTAACCTCACAAGGTTATTGAGATTACACAAGATGACAACATAAAATATTTAGCACAGTGTCTATACTGAGGTACAATAACAATAATAATAACCAGGTGAGGTGACAGAGTATCTCTGGAAGTGTTTAATAAACATTTAACAAGCAGAGGCTGAAATTTAATGATCTCTAGAATCAACACCTTTCAGACTTAGGATTCTTAGCCTTCCCCAGAATCTGTCCATCTTTCAAATGGACCTGAAGAAATGTGCTTAGAAGTGGTATTGAGATTTTCTGAGACTTGCCTGGCAGTTTAGCCACATGTGTTATCTTCCAACATCACCAGCTCCTTTAATTATGTCCCTCATTAAGGTAAAAAAACATCTAGGTTTGCCAAAAACGAAAAGATTTCCTGAGATGTAGGATTTCACTGCTCAAACTGGGAGAGTCTCAGGAAATCCAGGACAAGTTGGTCAGCCTACCCCAGCACTCAAGCTGGTCGTAAGCACTGAGCTTTAAGCAGTTTCCTTAAGGGCTTCCCAAAATAGCAGGTGTTAGGTTCCTTGCTGAAGCCACTGAACAGGAAGTTCCAAAACCCCCTATTTCTCTCCACTCTCTGAAATACCGTGCCCAGGCAAATATGCTTGCCAGGTAAAATACACAATGCCCAATTAAATCTGACTTTCGGATAAACAACAAATAATTGTTTGGGATGAGTATGTCACTAATACTGTATGGGATATACTTATACTATAAAAGTATTTACTGTTTATCTGAAAGGTAAATTTAACTGGGCATCCTGTATTTTTATTTGCTAATTCTGGCAACCCTGCCAACAAAGACAGTTTCTGTGGCCAGCCAAGCTGGCTTCTGGGGTTGGGGGTGGGAGGGTTGCTAGAGAAACCGCAAACAAGAAATCATGGTTCCTTATAGACACACACTGTTCTCTGCATTTTGGATCCCCAAATTCCTTCATTTTGTGAGCCTTAGGGGCCAGAGGGGTCTTGGGAGGGGGAGGTCAGCCACACCTAGCTTTAGCTAAGATTGAGGCCAGGCAAGATGAGATAAACCCTGGGGCAGCTTGCACAATGCAATGGTTAAGAGTTTGGGTTTTGTAGCAAGCCAAACTGGGTTCATGTCCCACCCCAGTCTAGGTCATAGCACACAGTAAGTGGCAGTTGTTAATACTTAGGGCCTGACCTTCTCCCTGTTTGTCTTCTCTCTTCTGTTCTTATTCTGTATCCAGTACTTTACCAGGCTTTGAGGGGGATACAAAAAAAATGGGAGGATTTCTGGACACACACCTAGACTGAGGGAACCTACAACCACATCTGGAAAGCATATCAGAGACATTAACCAAATGGAAATTCGACTAGCATGAACACCTACCTGTGCTTGGCCAGCCCTAAAAGTGCACATGTAAGCCTGGCATCAGCAGAGGGGCAACTGTCCATAAAAGGTTTTTGAGAATTCTGAGGAAGCTCAGAATCCCATGGCCGATGTGGTTCTGATTTTAGGCTCCTAATGAGTTTCTGATTCACACTAAGTTTAACTCCACGGACACTCTCTTCTATTTTTCGTCACACCAGATGGGGAATGCTGCTTTCCTTCCTGGATTTCCCTGAAAACCTCTCACATGAAGCATTTATGCAAGTAACAGAATTTATCAAAGTTTGAGTAGATGAAGGGGCATATGTTATAGCCATACAAACAATTAAAAGTTGATAGTTAAACACTCCTGCATTTAAAAATTCTAGGTCACATTACTACTTGGGACTTTGCAAACCATTCTCCTGCCATCCACTCTTCTTTCTCCCTTCTGCCATTCCTTTTTTCCTTCTTTGTCCAGTCCCAAATTCATGTTTGTTTCTTATGAAGGGCAATTTAGCTACATATGTGTTATCTTCCAGTCCTTTCCATCAGAGTTTCTCCTTCTTCCCCACAACTGGCATATCAGAGTATTTTCCTTAAAAAAAGAGTGTCCTCTTCTTAACAGAAACCCTGATGTCAACTAATGAAAGAATCATTTTATCAACCCTCTCCTCTTGCACAAACATAATCTCTGTTAATTGTACAACACATAAAGTAAGGTTGTTACACCCATTTTATACACAAGTAAACTGAGGTCTCTGAAGCCCAGAGCTAGCACTGGAAGAGTTAGGAATGAAATCCAGTTTTTCTCACTCTGAGTCTAGTCTTCTTCCCACTACTCAGTACACTACATTAGAGAACAAATATGTCCAAAATAAGGCTTGGAGAAATTTGCTCTCAGGTGAAGAGTTCCCTAACCGGAGAATTAGGGCATATTGCGGGCTATAAGCCTCTCTCTGAGGCCAACTCCAGAGCCAGTGGAGCAGTATTCGGCAGCAAAATCACAGATACTCAGATTCAGGAGGCCACTGGATTCCTGAGCTGTTTCCTTTAGGCACCAGTTGAGAATCCACCTAGCTATCACTTTTGTTTTGTTTTTTAAACAAATTTTGCTTCTAGGTTTGACAACAGCCAGAAAAACACACACACACACACACACACACACACACACACACACACAGACACTGTTCTAGGTACAATTTGCAGATGAGCAAACTGAATATCAGAGAAGTTAAGTGATTTGCCTAAGGGCGCACTATTAGTAAATGGCAGACGCTAAAAGGTAGACTCTCTGACTTCGTGCACTGTCAATGTCCTCAGCCAAAGACCACCAGGACTTGCCTGGGGTTGATCAAATTGGGATTATTGTTCATTGCAACAAAGAGAGGCACCTCAACATCCCCACTATCTCCCTTGTGTTTGCCTTCATGGCACAAAGCAGTAAGCTCAACTTGTTCCACCCCAGGTGTGCTCCTTGCGGTCTTGGGCTGGAGGGCATTGACAGAAATAAAGGGTCACTGAGATTTACTTGAAACATTCACTGACTTGGACCCAGCTTTTCCACTTAGTAACAGTGACCACATCTTAAGACTTCTTGGGTCTACCCATTTGAGGTGCCAACCTGCCCATATCTGGGACGTGGATTCACGCTGAATTGAGCTCTGCTATTTCATACAAGTTCTTCAGCTTTCGGTTTATTTTGCTTTTTTAGAAATGAGATCCCTTGGTAGTATTTTTGATTATCTGATCAGATTTGTATTGTTCCTTGATGAAATTGTCTTCTAGGCTTCTTACACATGCTCTTATAGTCTGTCTGTTTGTGCAGTATCTTTAATGTTGTCTATAAGAGGAAAAGTCTACAGGATGACATAGATTTTTTTAAAGATTTTATTTATTTATTTGACAGATAGAGATCACAAGTAGGCAGATAGGCAGGCAGGGAAAGAGGAGGAAGCAGGCTCCCTGTTGAGCAGAGAGCCCCAATGCGGGCTTGATCTCAGAACCCTGAGATCATGACCTGAGCCGAAGGCAGAGGCTTAACCCACTGAGCCACCCAGGTGCCCCCAGGATGACATAGATTTAATGAACATTTCCTTGCACTGGCCCCTGGCACTGAGACATTCAGAAGGTCCCTCAGACTAGTGTCGTTTAGACAAACTTTAGCTCAGTTTATCATTTCAAAATCTGATAAAGACTTCTCAATCTTGTCTTTGTGTCCCTGAGACCTGCTTTCTTTAGCTTCATCTACCCAGATTCACAGGGTTTTATCTGGCCTTGGATTGGTGGCGATTTGATTTTGACCAAACTCTGAAGGCAAAGTTCACAACTACCCTTTTAAAAAATTGTTGAGTTCTCACAGGATGTTCTCAGTCTAAAAATGCACCTCTTCCAGGCTAAACACCTGCTTCCCTCATGTTTGCTCCCTATAATGCTAAGTTATATGCTTATCCCTCCAACTGGCACAGTTTCATGAGGGATATTTTAAAATTGTAGTGTACCTTTTGAGAAGCTTTGGACATGAACAAGAGATACTTTAGAACAAAAAGCAAAAGAAACCCTCATGAAGAGATAATCTTGTTTGTCTAAAAGAGAGATGAGTTTTTTTTTTAAGTTAGGAGATAGCATCTCCTTGGTCTCTATATTTGGGAGATTAATAAATGCTGCTTTTTTAACTATACAGCTTGGCAAACTTGTCAAGCGTCCATTTTATATCAAAACCAACTATATGCCACTCTTTTTTGTGCGTGCATACCTCAAAATCTATATTTTTACAAGTTTATTTTCTTTCTTTACCCTGTAGAGGAAACATAATGAGCCCTTTTTAGTGATAATTACATATTTGACTGTAGCTGGCTCTCTTTCCTTTTCATTTTGTTCTATTCTACTTTCTTTTTCCTCTCTTGTGAAACTTTAAGTATTTACTCTTCAAAAAATAATTTAGGTGTCTTGCATACACCCTAGGAATATCTAGTTCAAATAAAGTCAAATTTGTCTAAAAGAAAATTTTAAAGATTACTAAACCATGTTACTTTTTGAGTGCACTGAGAAGTATATTTACGTAATAATCTTGTTACTATAGCTGTAAAAAAATAAGAAGAGGCTTTAGTTTCAGGATAAAGGAAGAATTTAGGGGGCACTTGGGCTGTGGCGGCTGCAGCAGCTGGTGGCAGCGGTATGGAGGAGGGGGAGGGAGAGGTGGAGAAGGGGGAGGAGAAGAGGTAAGAGAAAGAATTTTGCTTTGATTCAATATCTTTAATATACTATATTGGTTTATTTAAGACTAGATTTAAATTGTTTGTAATTCAAACTTCCTAAATTTCCTACACTGGTTTGGTTGTTGTTGTTTTTTAAAGAGTTTATGTATTTATTTGACAGACAGAGATCACAAGTAGGCAGAGAGGCAGGCAGAGAGAGTGAGGGAGAAGCAGGCTCCCTGCTGAGCAGAAAGCCAGCTCGGGCTCAATCCCAGGACCCTGAGATCATGATCAGAGCAGAAGGCAGAGGCTTAACCCATTGAGCCACTCAGGCATCCCTCCTACATTGGTTTTATGAATTAAATAACTTACCACTGATGTGGGAGCAGAAGGCAAGCTGAGGTCAAAGCACAAGCTGATCCTGCACACCACCCCCTGCCCCCCCAACCCCCGCACCCCTCCAAGGTGGGATAAGTGTGATATTGCTCCAGGAAACTCCCAACTGTCTTAAAGTTAATGCTTTGCTAGATGGAAAAACAACCTTAGCTTCACAACAGCAAGGCCTCCAGTATCCTGAGGGTAATTTTTAGCCTGTGAAAGTCCTTTTGGACACCTCCCATTTCCCTTAAATTCCCCAACACCCAAGTATATAATCAGCCATTCCTCACTACCACAGTGCAGCAGCACTTTCTGCCCCATCCGTCTCTGTGCTTTAATAAAATCACCTTTTTTTTTTTGCACCAGAGACCTCTCAAGAACTCTTTCTTGGCTGTCATCTCCGGACCTCACCAACATTCCAAAACTACATCACCACTGTTTCCAAAATGTGTTTAAATTGAAATTAGGTGTAGAAAATTGTATTCAACTAAATAGAATAGCAATAATGGATATTTTTTCAAAAGTTTAATATGACATTCTTAAAATGCTATAAATCATAAGAATTCACTGTGCTAGCTAAATTATAACTTCCAGATTCTTAGATAATGTTAAGATCTTAGGGGCACCTGGGTGGCTAATTCGGTTAAGTGTCTGCCTTTGGCTCAGGTCATGATCTCAGGGTCCTGGGATGGGACCCTGTGTCTGGCTCTCTGCTCAGCGGGGAGTCTGTTTGTCCCTCTCACTCTCCCTCTGTGCTATCCCTCTCTCTCCCTCTCAAATAACTTTTAAAAAATCATTAAAAAACTCTAAGATCTCCCTGATATGAGGAAGTGGTGATGCAACATGGGGGCTTAAGTGGGTAGAAGAAGAATCAATGAAACAAGATGGAATTGGGAGGGAGACAAACCAAAAGTGACTCTTAATCACACAAAACAAACTGAGGGTTGCTGGGGGGAGGGGGGTTGGGAGGAGGGGGGTGGGATTATGGACATTGGGGAGGGTGTGTGCTTTGGTGAGTGCTGTGAAGTGTGTAAACCTGGTGATTCACAGACCTGTACTCCTGGGGATAAAAATATATGTTTATAAAAAATAAAAAATTAAAAAAAAAACTTTAAGATTCGAGACCTGGGAAGTTAATTACAAATAATCTTTGGATGTCTGGATATATCCAAGAAGAAAAAACAATCCAGATATAAGCATATTTATTCTTGTTTTTTTTTTTAATGGCAATCAACTAACAGAATATGCAAACACTTTTAGATGATATTTTATATATTTTGCTTCTTCAAACTGTTAAAATGATAAGAAATAATTATTCATAGAGGAAAAAGTAGCTAAATAATTCTTTACTTTCTGTTCTTTTTGTTTTCTCTTATGTATAAAGAAAGAAAAGTTGATTCATTTCATTAGAGATAAGTATTAATATAAATAGTTGTACTTAGTACAATAATTACAGAAAATAAAAAATGTATATAAAATAATGGATATTATATTCATTTTGATCATTAAAAAGTCACCACAGTTATTAAATATTTATTTTATTTAATACACTGGTATGTTATTTTTTTAGGATTTTATTTATGACAGAGAGATCACAAGTAGGCAGAGAGGCAGGTGCAGAGAAAGAGAGGGGGGAAGCAGGCTCCCCGGGGCTCCATCCCAGGACCCTGAGATCATGGCCTAAGCTGAAGGCAGAGGCTTAACCCACTGAGACACCCAGGTGCCCCAAGTTAGTTATATTTAAAATATAATCAAAAGCTTGAGATTATTACCTATTTTCATATTTATATATCTGTATATGCATAAGTACATATATAAAGATATGTTAATAAATCCTTTACCACAAATTGATATATGAAAAATGTCCCAAAGAAGTAAAATTAGAATATAGGTCTTTTTTATGTAGAACAACTAAGTTTATGATCAGATTGGTAGAGGTTCCTTTTTGTCACGAAATTATTGTTAACTCTCAGAACTTTGTGACATATTCTGAAATTGTGTTTTAAACTATTCCTTGCTTTAAAAAAAAGTTAATTTCCTAATAGATGTTGTTTATTGCTAGGTAATTTTACAGTGATGACGATACCTATTTCTTCCTTTAGATATGTATGATTTACCTTGTCCAACTAACAGCTATTCTTTTTTTTTAAAAAAAAGATGTATTTCTGTATTTGAGAGAGAGGTGTGTGCATGCACTCTAGTGGAAGGAGGGGCAAGAGAAAATTCTCAAACAGACTCCCCATCCAACTTGGTGCTCCATCCCACAACCCAGGAGATCATGACTCTAGCCAAAATCAGGAGTCAGATGGCCAATCCACCCACCGAGCCACCCAGGTGCCCCTAACAAATATTCTTAATTTTGCCTTTCCCAAATGCAGAATAACAAAACTATTAAGATGACTTTTATGCCTAAGCAATTTTTGCATTTTCTAAAATTTCCATTAAATAACACAAAGATATGCCTATTCACATCATAAAAGAACGGGCAATAAGAGCAATTAGGTTTCTCTAAATTTCTCCAACTTTTAGGTCAAACTGTTGTTAAGAACTTTGTTTACCAAACAGTATTAAAGTAATGTGACATATGAAAAATGGAGTTTATCTTCCAGATATAAGTAAAATCTGCAAATACAGATATCTTTCTGTGTTTAATAATTTTCAAGTTAAAAGAAATACTCATAAGTGGGTAGAAGAAGAATCAATGAAACAAGATGGAATTGGGAGGGAGACAAACCATAAGTGACTCTTAATCTCACAAAACAAACTGAGGGTTGCTGGGGGGGGGGGGTTGGGAGAAGGGGGTGGGATTAAGGACATTGGGGAGGGTATGTGCTTTGGTGAGTGCTGTGAAGTGTGTAAACCTGCTGATTCACAGACCTGTACTCCTGGGGATAAAAATATATGTTTATAAAAAATAAAAAATGAAAAAAAAAGAAATATTCATATTTAAGCACAAAGACTGATATAATACCTTTATAATACCTGGAAATAGATTTTTCCAGGATTTTAGATCTACAACGTCTCTTTTCTTTTTTGTTATAAAGTTTCTAGATAGGCACTGGGGGTACTAACTTAATTACATGGGAACTGTCAAAGGTATATTGCTTATTTCAGTCCTTCATTAGGTCCAGTAGCTGAGACAAAGCACCTTGTCCAAGAGCTATAACAATAATAGCAAAACATAAAAACTTCGATTAGCTTAGTTCTAGATCTCCCCTAAACCCAGTGGTTCCCTATGCTATGCAAACTTTTTTATGGACAAAAAACATTTGCCAATTTCCAGCTGGTGGCCTGAGCTAGGAAGTATTGCTTTCCCCTTCACACTGTAGGTTGCTATGACACTCAAAACCCAATTATGCTTCTTTATTTACTTGAAAAAAGAACAACTTTCTGCTTACTTCTCTTAGAGAATTCTCCACGTCCTACACAGACCTTCAGAGACCCTTTGGCCTGCTTTGCAAGAGCTGTTCAACTTGACTCAAAAAACTCTGTTAACTTAGGACATAAAAACGGGCCCACTGCTGTTTTCATAAATGATACTTTTGCTCCCAATATAGTCTATGCCCCACTAGGGTACAACTTCATATGTGGATATCAGACATCACACTAACTTATACAGTGTATTTAGGATAATTCTGAGAGACCTTCAGATGTTTAAATTTACCACTTTTTTATAGGATAGTGTTTCTCTATAAATAACTTTTAAATCACCCCCAAATTACCCAGTTACCTCCAAAATGAGGCACACACAAGCTAGCTTCTAGGATGGCCATTAAATAACACAACGATATGCCGATTCACCTTATAAAAGTAAGGCCAATAAGAACAATTAGGTTTCTCTAAATTTCTCTAGAAGCTACTGAGGAGGGGCACCTGGGTGGCTCAGTGGGTTAAAGCCTCTGCCTTAGGCTCAGGTCCATGATTCCAGGGTCCTGGGATCGAGCCCCGCATTGGGCTCTCTGCTTTGCAGGGAGCCTGCTTTCTCCTCTCTCTCTGCCTGCCTCTCTGCCTGTTTGTGATCTTTGTCTGTTAAATAAAATCTTTTAAAAAACAAAAATTTTTAGAAGCTACTCTAGAGAATTCCTTATAAGGGATAACTGCCTCTTCATGGATACTATTCAAGCTGTAGTTCCCACATTAGGAATAATACAACTAGAAAAGATGGTCCAAAATTTATTTCTGACACTAGAAAAAGTCATAAATAACATAACCTCTACTCCGAAAGCCCAACAAACTATTCTACATTCTATAGTAGTCAGGGCTATTATGGACATCAAATCACCTTATATTTCTTCTTAACTATTCAGGAAGAATTTTACACCATAGTACATACTTCTTACTATGCCTCTATACCGTAAGGTAATAAAATAACCAGGAAGCAGAGGGAAAGCCATTTGTTTCCTTGACTAAGTATCATTTTGTTTCTGATAATTGTCAGTATTTACAGTTGGCTGATATACCCTGTTCAGAGATTCAAATACTACTGCACAACCATTGTCACATTACAGGATTCAACAACTCATTCTGCAGCCTAAGGAGCAGAAGAGATTAACCCTAGTGTTACCACAGACTACGTTCTCTAAAGCAACCTCCTGGTCAGCAAAATCTTGGTAATGGTGGAAATTGGGATATCACCGATTAATCTTCTTACAGCCCAACTTCATTTGCCCTTGGCTATAAAGGAGTCACCAAGAAAGAAACAGGTAGCTCCTGACAATAAGGACCTGATCTGGTAGTATCAGACGGGCCTTAATATTCTCTTGACAATGTCATAGAACATCGACATCAAGCAGGCCATGCTGTGGCCATGATTGATCAAGACCAAAAAAGACCACTGCAGGGGCTAAAATAGGTCAGGTGGGAAAGGACAGGAATGGAAAAACTGCTGCGTCATCAAATCTGAACACGGACAGAATATAAACATTATCTAAGCCATAGACATGACCAAACTTCTCCCAATTCTGGCTAATATGAATGACTCATACCTCTTAAATTATATCTTTATCTAACTCTAATCTCCCTTCTTTTTAGATAAGATTCTTTGAGATACACAATTATAGAATTACTTCTGCTTCCCGACAATATACAATTCAGAGTAAACCCTATTTCTTCAAACCCTCTCCCAAATCACTTACGTCCAAATCCTGAAACACCCCATGAATTCCCCACAGTGTGCATTCTCTCTTGCTATAACGAGTAATACATACATTATCCCACTTTTGTACCACAAAGAAGGAATTATTATCATCACCATTTTGCAGATAATGAAACTGAGACTCTGATAATTTTTTTTAATAGTTTAATGTTTTGTCAGAGAGACAGAACAGTCACAAGCGGGGGAAGCAGCAGGCAGAGGAGAGGGAGAAGCAGGCTCCCCACTGAGCAGGAAGCCCCATGCAGGACTCAATGCCAGGAACCTGGGATCATGACCTGAGCCAAAGGCAGACATTTAACCCACTGAGTCACCCAGGTATCCGGAGACTCTGAGAATTTAAGTAACTTTTCCAAGATGAGCCAGTTAGTAAGCAGAGAAACCCCCACAAGAACCCAGGGCTTGTTCTTTGCATTATGTCATGCTGCTTTTAAGAGTGTTTCAAGGGAGATTCTGCTAGGTTCCTAGCAATTGTTCTTAAGAAGAAATCCATTTGTCAATAAGTTGCATTTTACTCTTAGTTGACATATTGATATATCTTCCCTTCCATGATTGCTCCCAGCCACTTCAAATGCTCTTGTTATGCTTGCACACAGTAGTTGCTCATCGCACCGCGTGTGTATATGTGTGTTGTGGGTGGGTGGGTGGCGATGTATGTTGATCTGTTCTGTGATATGTCCCAGGGCCTGCGCCTGATTACTTGAATCACCCAAACATATCTACACAGAACAAAGCCAGGCAAACCTCTTTCTTCAGTCCCCTTCCAGCCTGAGAAGCTGTGGAACTGAGCAGCTCACAGGCCCCAGAGCCAGCCGGGTGGGGCTGCTAGCTCAGCACAGGGGTTGCAAGGGAGCATGAAGGGAGGAGCCAGAGCTGCTACTACGGAGCCTCTGACTAGTGCTGCCAGCAGAGAATTGGCTTTCAGTCACACACCAAGGATGAAGTGAATTCTCACTGCTGTCAGCCTCCTGCCCACCTTGTGCTGGAGGAGCGGTGGAGGAGGGGGTTCAGAAAGGGCATAAGATAAGTCCTCCACACCAAAGAGCTTACTTTAGTCTCCCCCAAATGACACTACCTCCTGCCTCCTCTTCTCTTCCTCCCATATGGTGCCATGTGTTGAGATGCTAACGGAAGCACTCTTGGGAGGAGGGGGCAGATGTGCTGGCAGATGTGGGTATGAATCACAGCTGTGAGAGCCCTCAGATGAAGAAGGGTGAGCATTTATTGACCTAGGCATGTCTGCCCTAGGATAACCACCAATCAAGAATGTCTCAAGAGGTGATGAGGAGAAAGAAAAGGAGGGAGACAAAGAACAAAGTTCCAGCCGTTTTTATGTAAGTTGCCATTTAGGGACCGCAATCTCGAATTGTGTGTTAGGAGAACAGGGGAGTTTACCTGGAGGCTGACTAAAAGTATTTTATTATTTTATTTTAAAGTATTTTATCTGACTAACAGTATTTTATTTGGATTATACTCATTTGGGGTGTCTTAGTGAGCAGGTGGCTGTTTGCAGCAGGAAGAGTAGGGCTAAAGCTGCTGTCAGCCATCCCTGGTTTCAGGTTTGATGAGAGGGGCTCCTTCTCTGGCCCACAGGCAACAGAGGAAGCCAGAGAGATGGGACCAAAGAGGTGGGTCTGACATCTTGAGGAAGGGGCAGTAGAGGCAAACTATTTCAAATACAGTGGGTCCTTCCTGAGAATCGGCTAGAACAATAGCTGCTTATGAACTAACCGAGCCCATGTTCAGGGCCTTCCCATAAGGGCACTCTGGCTAGCAGGGGCAGAGTGTGTGCTGCATATAGCCCACCTGTAAGGCTCTAGGGACTAGCTATCCTCTCCCCACAAATCCCTAGGCCTAGTATGTTGCCTTATTCATGGCTGGTCTTCATTAAACATCAGAGAACTTTTTCCCGTCTTCCCTCATAGATTTAAGCGGGGACTAGGAACAATGCAATAATCCATGGCATTCTTGAAATTTGAATCTCCAAGTTTTGATCTGGAAGGGTTGAATGGAGGGCTGACTCGGTTCATCTGGACTTCCATCCTCTTGTTTATCCTATGGTCACCAAAGCCACTCGGTGAATTTCTGCTCCTCCTCTTAGAAAGCCCCAGCCCAAACAAAGACACCATGCCTCTTTCCCTGTCCCCAGCAGCCCAGCTGATACAGGCAGGCATTTTTAAAAAAGAATCTCCTCTCATCCCCCCTCCAAAGAGTAGATGATGAATAGGAAAAAATGTATCAATAACATCAAATGAAAACATCTCCAAAGCTCTGATACATTTTGCTGGTGTCTCATGCTGGAAGGAGAGTGCAGTTTCCCAAAACATGTTCTCAAGGATGCCAGTTAGTTCCACTGGATATTGAAAGGTGTAATGTTGAAAGGGGAGGGGGGCTCTGCAACGCTCTGTGGGTATGAGTCATAGCTTGGGGAAAGGCCGGGTTAACCAAAGTTGAAAATAGTAAGTGTTTCTACTTCAAGATTCCTCAGAATCTCCACTACAGTAATGTGCATACATGGTTTCCAAAAGATGAAGAGAATGAAGTTTGCAGCTAGAAGCCATTTATTAAGCATTTGCTATGCACTAGGCTCTGAGAGAAGTGCTTTTCATGTATTAATCCTTATGTAATCTTCATCACATAATAGATACTACTGTTCTCTTCATGCTGTAAATGAGGAAACTGAGGCAGAGAGAGAGGTCCAAGGTCACAAGCTAGTAATCAGCACAGCTGGTACTTCAGGGGATTGCATTAGAGTATCAGATCAGTGTGATAGAGACTCAGATCTCACTGAACCTATTTCCTCTTATAGGGCCCACCACCAAGTTACATTTCCCAAGATTTCTTCGGAATATGAGCAGAAATGATGTGTGTCCCCCTCCAGGAGGTAGCAATTAAGAATGTGTGTGCTTCCTCTACCTTCCCTCTTTTCCCTCACTTGTTGGCAGAATTCAGAAGATCCAGTAAAGTGTTCAGGAGCATAATGGTGGCCAAGCCATACTATGAAAAGCACTTGGGTCCCTGAATGACTATGTAGATCAGTGCCCACCAGCCTAGCCCTTCATCACTCTCTCCAAGCAACATTGGACTGTAACATGGATAAAAAATATTTGGTGAGTGCATTAAACCACTGATTTTGGGGGGCTATTCATTATAATATTTATCCAATCCTATCCTAATATAATAAAGAAATTCTTTTTTTTTCTAGAGCATTTCCTGGGACAAAGATTCTGAGGATTTTACATTGAGGAATGCCTGTGTAATATAATGAACACCAGCTTCAAAGTCATTCAGAAGTAGAGTCAATTCTCAGTTCCGTACATGTCATGCAACTTCGGGCAAGTCACTTAATTTTTTGAGCTCCTATTCCCTAACTTAAAAGTGAAGATAATAACGCCAAACTCAGAGAACAGTGTGAAGATTAAGTGAAATCATGTACAGGAAATGTGTGACACAAAATAGGTGTTTATTAAAAGGCAACTATTATCATTATAGGAAAGTCCTGGCACTCTGCCTGACACATAATCATAGAGACCTAATAAATAACATTTCTCTTTCTTTAATTCCTTCCACATCCCCATATCCTAAGGGCTGGCTTGACTTGACAAGCACCTTGTCTAGATTTCTACCCTACCAGCTCCCTCCTAACCAGGGTCTTCTCAGCAGGACCCTCTTACCTAACTGTCAGAAGCAGGACCATGCTGCAGCTTCATCCTACCCCAAACACCAAAGCCCCAAGTGAAATGACTCTCTACTGAGGACCGCCTCTTTAAAGGACTCTGTGGGATGAATAATGTTTTTCTTTTAGACTCAAGTCCTCAGCTCCAACATTCTTTGGAGTCCTCTAAGTTGACTTCAGTGGCTGGGGGCAAAGGGCAGGGCTGTGCTGCCACCCTCACTCCCAGTGTTCAATCTAAATCTTCCTTCAGTGTGTATGGAGCAAACGTAAATTCAAGTGTCAGCCACCATGGTGCCACCAAATCCTGTGAAGGGTCATGCCAAGGCCCTGGGAAGATTAGAAGTAATAGCACTTGTCGGGGGGCAGTGAGGCAGGCGGGATGTTCCTGCTGCTTTCCTGCTGCAAAAGAATTCTAAAACCAAGGTGATCCTTGATCTGTGGTGATATGTGACCACTCTAGATATTGATTCAGAAAATTGAATTCACAAGCACTCACCTCTCCCTAGAGCAGGCAAAATAAATGTTTCTTGCATCCTGTCCAGCTTTGGCACCTTCTTAATTCCCACCTCCCCCCACCAAAAGGAAAAAAAAAAAAACCTGAAAAGCTCAGCTATTTATAATTCCTTGCTTCTTCAAAGTTGGCCTGGATCTCTCAACTGTTTTTCCTCTTTGCTCTGTGCTGGAATTTTCATTGATTTGAGACTTTCTTATTCCCTTAGGCTGATCAAGTTCCTGAGGTAACCTCTTTGGAGGGTTGCACTGGTAGGTGTCAGTGAGGAGCATGTTCTTGCTAGGGGTATGGATGGCCTTCTCTTCACTCCTATAGGTCATGACCTCCTTCTCAGCTCCCTCTGGCATTTCCTGCTCATCTTAGCTAAGGGGGCTTGGGGCATGTACTACCAGTCCCAATCCAGACCATCTTGTCCTCCGTGTGAGGTAGATCGATGGTCCTTACACCTCAAGGAATGACAATGTTGGAACTCACACAGACAGCACTTCTAGTGGTCTTTAAGGCTTGAGAGCTGATTACACTGGGCTGAGGCTGAGCCAAGGATCCCCAGAAAGAAACCTTTAGAAGGTGCATGGCACCTCATCAGTGCAAGTATCTAGTAAGAATCCCTGGTAGCCTGGGAATTAGGAACAAATCCTCCTGAGTCTATTCCTACGAGACAAACTGAAACAACACCAATAGCAATTGTATTGGAGTAGGGGTGGGTAAGGGATAACACATTCTCAAAGATCAGACAAGCCCCAACATTGGGAGGGCAAGACTGGTCAAGGAAGGGGCCATGATCCACCTCATCCTGCCTTGACAATGTGTGGAGGAAGGAGAAGGGAAAGCAACTACAGCTAATAGTTACTGAGTGTTTAATATGTGCTCAGCACTATTCTAACTGCTTTCTAGACAATAATGCATTGAATCTATAAAATACCCCTATAAGGAAGGTATTATTATTATCCTCTTTGTACAGGCAAGGCAACAGAGACACTGTTATGCAGCTGGTATGATAAAAACCAAGGTTTGAACCTAAACGATCTGCTTCCAAATCCCATGTTCCTAAACACTATGCACCTTGCCTAGCTAGTGCACTTATGTGTATGTAGATGAGTCAGCTCCCCTGCCCTCTACCTCCTGATTTAGTCCTTCTCCACTCAGGATCTGGTTCCCCATGCCTGGGGCCACAGAAAAAAAAAATCTTAGTGTGTTGCTTTAGTAAGGTCCTAGGCTGGTGTGGCCTTAGGGCACAGAGCAGGGAGCCCCTCTTAGGACTCTGAGAAAAGCCAAAGAAAAGAAAGGAAGCTTAGCTAAATTGGATATCTGGAGAAGGAGGTAGCTAGTAAAATAACTGGAAAATGGGAGAGAATCCCCTCCACAGGCAATGCAACTACTCCCCCAGCTCCCCTTACACACTCTCTCTCTCTCTCTCTTTCTCCCCCTCTCTGTTTTTCTCTCACATGCACATACTTCTGTGCTCAATTATTCCAGCAGAAGGGCAGAACAGGGCTGCCAAAGAGATAGCTTGTTAGTTAAGGAGCTTGGCAAACATGCCCTCCGGCTCTGCCTTTGAAAGAGGCCAGAGGACTGGGGAACGTGCCGTGCTCCTGGGGCTCAGAGAGCACTCCTAGCAAGGGCAAACATGATGGCTGTCTTACAGGACTGACTTATTAAAGGATCTGTGAACAAAACTTTGTGGACACTTTCCTGGACTCCCAATAAAATCCTAAGGCTCCATTCTGGAACCTCCCTAAGGCAGATTCGACAGAGGGTATCCAGAGGAAGCTTTATTCCCTACACTCTGCTTATCCTGCAATACCCCCTCCATCTTCTCAACCCACGAGCTACCTGAGAACAGGGCTCAGGCCCCATGAATTCCCGAAGCTTTGACTCCTCTGCATAAAAATATAGTCCTGGTCACTGACCCACTCAGTTCCCTGAGAATAAGTTTACTAAAAATAAAATGAAGTCTTCCCACAATGCTTCTCTCCCAGTGGCTCATTACTTGTGTTGTTAGAATGTGTCCACCTCACATCATCAAACAGCTCTACAATTGCCACCTACTTTTCTATTCTTACTCTTCAATTTTACAGGCATGTGGTCTCATATGTACTTGCATGACTCAGTTCACTCATCTGTAAAATGAAGATGATACTGTCCTGCATATCTCCTAGAAGTTCTGAATGGTCTTGTACATACACAAATGCTACATGTACTAGGAGACATATTCGTCTGGCCCACCAGCCTATAAATTTCTCATCTACCTGATTATTCCCTTCCTAGTGCTCAGCAGAGTACTTTGCACATAACAAATACCCAATAAAATGGTGCTGCATGATATGACTGGGAGCATCACAATTTAGGACTGCAAATGGCAGCCAAGACTCTGATATTGTGAACCGCTTCACAGCTTAAGTCTGGGACCAGATCTTCCCATATCTCCAAAGGCAGCATCAGGTGACGCAAAGTGAAGTCAACATCACTCATTTTTCTTCAGGGGGGTCCAGTGGGAGTAGGTCTGTGCTGGGCTATAAGGAGATGGGTCAAAGCACAGTCTTTTCTTTCATTAATTACAAGGAAGTAGCAGGGAGGGTGATGCCTGGGACCAGCACTGTGGTGGAAGAGAGTGAAAAGGGGACAGGAGGAGACATGGAGCCTGGATTCTCTGTTCATTCCAAACAATCTCAGAGCCAGTCAGTGTGAACATAGTGAAGGAAGAAGGCTGAGTGGGACAATTTCACTCTAGCAGCAGGCAGTTGGCCTAAAACTTGAGAGAGGGGAAATGATCAGAGCCATATACCTGAAAGGGACCTAGGAGTTTACCTCCTTCCTTTCTCTGTTGAGGCCCAAATCTGATGTAACTCACCCAAGGTCACAGTGTCAGAGAGAGTCACAGCTATGACTGGAACCCCAGCAGCCCAACTCACAGACCAGTGTTCATTCCATTCCCCATTCTCTCACCAGTGGGATGTGCTTTTTTATTCTTTCATATTCCCTAGCCCATTTGATCTTCTAGGACAAAGGCTATCACTCCCATGCTCTACCACAGAAAATGAAGGCCTAGGAAGGTTTTTGCATTAACAGCCACAAATATTGGTGACATGGCCAGGAGCATAACCTAGGGCTCCTGACAGGGCAGCTGGGGGGGGTAAAGACAACACACCTGGAGTCAGACACACCTGGCTTTGAGTCTCATCAGTACAGACAACTGTCCATGAGCCCTTGGAGAAGTTATCTATCCTCTTTGGACCAGTTTTCTTGACTATAAACTGAGGAATGATAATAGTACTGACATCAGAGGCACATGGTAAGTGTTCCATAACTCTTAGTAATTCTTCCTTTCTCTCTGCACCCTTCCCCCAACCAACCTCAGTGCCTATCTCTTCAGGAGTCCAAGTGGGAGGAGAGGGGGAGGCCGTTGATAACAAAAGCTGAAAAAGGGAGTCTTGAAACACGTCACCAGCAGTGTTCCCCTATCTCCTGGCCCCAGTCCCTCCTCTTTCCCTCATCCTGCCAAGGACACTGGACAAAAGAATAGTCAGAGTGGACTGGCACTCCCCATGCCATTTGCGTTCCTGGGCAGAAAGCCTGCAAAATCTTTAAATACAAATTAAAAAAAAAAAAGTAAATCAGCAAATCCCAACTGCCTGACCTTGAAAGTAAAGAGACAGATAGACAACAGATGTAGAGGAATGAGCCGGGAGGACTTGAAGCCTCTATAGCTTAGAAATGGGGGAGGAGGTGGAGGTGGAGATACAATGAAGGCAAGGAGACAAGTGGGCATAAATACAAATGCTCACCACATGGCTGAGTCTCTTTTTCCCCAGACAGACAGCCAAGCAGCTCTGTGGACGGTAGGACCAGGCGTTCATCTCCCTTAGCAGCACCAAAGCTAAGGTCAATGGCTTTTGTGCTGGCCCAGTAAGAATCCCAGCAAACAGGAGCTTGGTTCAGAGGAGAAGAAGAGTAAATGACAAACAATTGCTCTTTTCAAAAGTCCTTCCTTTTCATGTCACCGTGTATACTTGACTGATCCTTTCCCACCTATGCTATAGGGGCCAATGTGGGGGGACTGCCCCAAAATGTGCCACTTTGGCATACTGGTTATTTTAAATACAATCTCAAGAGACAGCCTGTGCAAAAAGGATACTCAGACCCTCCCCTCTCCACCTGACATCAGGAAATAAATCTCCCATGTAAAAGACCCCTTCCCTGTACCAGGAGGTAAAGAAAGAGACATCTTTATCACCAGAATTAGGAAATTCAGGGCTGAGAAGGCTGTAGAAACAACTCTTGTGATTTTTTTTAGAAGTTTTTATTTATTTTTTTAATTTCCTTTCAGTGTTCAAGAATTCATTGTTTATGTACCACACCCGGTGCTTCATGCAATACATGGCCTCCATAATACCCATGGCCAGGCTCACACAATTTTAATATTTTTTAAGTTAAATTAATTTATTTATTTTCAGAAAAACAGTATTCATTATTTTTGCACCACACCCAGTGCTCCATGCAATCCATGCCCTCTATAATACCCACCACCTGGTACCCCAACCTCCCACACCCCCCGCCACTTCAAACCCCTCAGTTGCTTTTCAGAGTCCATAGTCTCTCATGATTCACCTCCCCTTCCAATTTACCCCAACTCCCTTCTCCTCTCTAACACCCGTTGTCCTCCATGATATTTGTTATGCTCCACGAATAAGTGAAGCCATATGATAGTTGACTCTCTCTGCTTGACTTATTTCACTCAGCATAATCTCTTCCAGTCCCGTCCATGTTGCTACAAAAGTTGGGTATTCATCATTTCTGATGGAGGCATAATACTCCATAGTGTATATGGACCACATCTTCCTTATCCATTCATCCGTTGAAGGACATCTTGGTTCTTTCCATAGTTTGGCGACCGTGGCCATTGCTGCTATAAACTTTGGGGTACAGATGGCCCTTCTTTACACGACATCTGTATCTTTGGGGTATATACTCAGGAGTGCAATTGCAGGGTCATAGGGAAGGGTTTTTTTTTAATTTTTTTTATTTATTTATTTTCAGCATAACTGTACCATTATTTTTTCACCACACCCAGTGCTCCATGCAATCCGTGCCCTCTATAATACCCACCACCTGGTACCCCGACCTCCCACATCCCCGCCACTTCAAACCCCTCAGATTGTTTTTCAGAGTCCATAGTCTCTCATGATTCACCTCCCCTTCCAATTTGCCCCAACTCCCTTCTCTCTAACTCCCCATGTCCTCCATGCTTTTTGTTATGCTCCACAAATAAGTGAAACCATATGATAATTGACTCTCTCTGCTTGACTTATTTCACTCAGCATAACTCTTCCAGTCCCGTCCATGTTGCTACAAAAGTTGGGTATTCATCCTTTCTGATGGAGGCATAATAACTCCATAGTGTATATGGACCACATTTTCCTTATCCATTCATCCGTTGAAGGGCATCTTGGTTCTTTCCACAGTTTGGCGACCGTGGCCATTGCTGCTATAAACATTGGGGTACAGATGGGCCCTTCTTTTCACTACCTCTGTATTTTGGGGGTAAATACCCAGGAGTGCAATGGCAGGGTCATAGGGAAGTTCCATTTTTAATTTCTTGAGGAATCTCCACACTGTTCTCCAAAGAGGCTGCACCAACCTGCATTCCCACCAACAGTGGAAGAGGGTTCCTCTTTCTCCACATCCTCTCCAACACATGTTGTTTCCTGTCTTGCTAATCTTGGCCATTCTAACTGGTGTAAGGTGATATCTCAATGTAGTTTTAATTTGAATCTCCCTGATGGCTAGTGATGATGAACATTTTTTTCATGTGTCTGATAGCCATTTGTATGTCTTGATTGGAGAAGTGTCTGTCCATATCTTCTGCCCATTTTTTGATATGATTGTCTGTTTTGTGTGTGTTGAGTTTGAGGAGTTCATTATAGATCCTGGATATCAATCTTTTGTCTGTACTGTCATTTGCAAATATCTTCTCCCATTCCGTGGGTTGCCTCTTTGTTTTGTTGACTGTTTCCTTGGCTGTGCAGAAGCTTTTGATTTTGATCAAGTCCCAAAAGTTCATCTTCGCTTTTGTTTCCTTTGCCTTTGGAGACATATCTTGAAAGAAGTTGCTGTGGCTGATATCGAAGAGATTACTGCCTATGTTCTCCTCTAGGATTCTGATGGATTCCTGTCTCACATTGAGGTCCTTTATCCATTTTGAGTTTATCGTTGTGTACGGTGTAAGAGAAGGTCGAGTTTCATTCTTCTACATATAGCTGCCCAGTTTTCCCAGCACCATTTATTGAAGAGACTGTCTTTTTTCCACTGTATATTTTTTCCTGTTTTGTCGAAGATTATTTGACCATAGAGTTGAGGGTCCATAACTGGGCTCTCTACTCTCTTCCACTGGTCTATGTGTCTGTTTTTATGCCAGTACCATGCTGTCTTGGTGATCACAGCTTTGTAATAAAGCTTGAAATCAGGTAACGTGATGCCCCCAGCTTTATTTTTGTTTTTCAACATTTCCTTAGCGATTCGGGGTCTCTTCTGATTCCATACAAATTTTTGGATTATTTGCTCCAGCTCTTTGAAGAATACCGGTGGAATTTTGATTGGAATGGCATTAAAAGTATAGATTGCTCTAGGCAGTATAGACATTTTAACAATGTTTATTCTTCCGATCCAAGAGCATGGAATGGTCTTCCATCTTTTTGTGTCTTCTTCAATTTCTTTCATGAGTGTTCTGTAGTTCCTCAAGTACAGATCCTTTACCTCTTTGGTTAGGTTTATTCCCAGGTATCTTATGGTTCTTAGTGCTTTAGTAAATGGAATCGATTCTCTAATCTCCCTTTCTGTATTTTCATAGTTAGTGTATAAGAAAGCCACTGATTTCTGCACATTGACTTTGTATCTTGCCATGTTGCTGAATTGCTGTATGAGTTCTAGTAGTTTGGGGGTGGAGTCTTTTGGGTTTTCCATATAAAGAATCATGTCATCTGCAAATACAGAGAGTTTGACTTCTTCATTGCCAATTTGGATACCTATTATTTCTCTTTGTTGTCTGATTGCTGTTGCTAGGACTTCTAATACTATGTTGAACAAGAGTGGTGAAAGTGGGCATCCTTGTCTTGTTCCTGATCTCAACGGGAAGGCTGCAAGCTTTTTCCCATTGAGGATGATATTTGCTGTGGGTCTTTCATAGATAGATTTGATGAGGTTCAGGAATGTTCCCTCCATCCCTATACTTTGAAGCGTCTTAATCAGGAACGGATGCTGAATTTTGTCAAATGCTTTTTCTGCATCAATTGAGAGGACCATGTGGTTCTTCTCTCTTCTCATATTAATTTGTTGTATCACATTGATTGATTTGCGAATGTTGAACCATCCTTGTAGCCCAGGGATGAATCCCACTTGGTCATGGTGGATAATCTTTTTAATGTCCTGTTGGATCCTGTTGGCTAGGATCTTGAAAATCTTAGCATCCATGTTCATCAGTGATATTGGTCTGAAATTCTCCTTTTTGGTAGGGTCTTTGCCTGGTTTGGGGATCAGGGTAATGCTGGCTTCATAGAAAGAGTCTGGAAGTTTTCCTTCTGCTTCAATTTTTTGAAACAGCTTCAGGAGAATAGGTGTTATTTCTTCTTTGAAAGTTTGGTAGAATTTCCCAGGGAATCTGTCAGGTCCTGGGCTCTTGTTTTTTGGGAGGTTTTTGATCACTGCTTCAATATCGTTATTAGATGTCGGTCTATTCAGGTTGTTGATTTCTTCCTGGTTCAATATTGGTAGTTTATAGTTTTCCAGGAATGCATCCATTTCATCTAGGTTGCTAAGCTTATTGGCATATAGCTGTTGATAATAACTTCTGATGATTGTTTCTACTTCCTTGGTGTTAGTTGTGATCTCTCCCTTTTCATTCATAATTTTATTAATTTGGGCTTTCTCTCTTTTCTTTTGGATTATTGTGGCCAATGGTTTATCGATCTTATTGATTCTTTAAAAAAAAAAACAGCTTCTAGTTTCATTGATATGTTCTACTGTATCTCTGGTTTCTACCTCATTGATCTCAGCTCTAATCTTGATGATTTCCGTTCATATGTGTGGAGTTGGTTTGATTTGTTGTTGATTCTCCAGTTCTTTCAGGTGTAGAGACAGCTGGTGTATTCTGGATTTTTCATTTTTTTTTGAGAGAGGCTTGGATGGCTATGTATTTCACCCTTAGGACCGCCTTTGCTGTATCCCATAGGTTTTGGACAGAAGCGTCTTCATTCTCATTGGTTTCCATGAATTGTTTCAGTTCTTCTTTGATCTCCTGGTTGATTCAAGCATTCTTAAGCAAGGTGGTCTTTAGCTTCCAGGTATTTGAGTCCCTTCTGAACTTTTCCTTATGATTGAGCTCCAGTTTCAATGCATTGTGATCTGAGAATATGCAGGGAATAATCTCAGTCTTTTGATATCGGTTGAGTCCTGATTTGTGACCCAGTATGTGGTCTATTCTGGAGAAGGTTCCATGTGCACTTGAGAAGAATGAGTATTCTGTTGTTTTAGGGTAGAATGTTCTGTATATATCTATGAGGTCCATCTGGTCCAATGTGTCATTCAATGCTCTTGTTTCTTTATTGATTTTCAGCTTTGATGATCTGTCTATTTCTGAGAGAGGCGCGTTAGGATCTCCTACGATTAGTGTATTCATATCAATATGACTCTTTATCTTGATTAACAGTTTTCTTAAGTAATTGGCTGCTCCCATATTGGGAGCATAGATATTTACAATTGTTAGATCATCTTGGTGGATAGTCCCTTTAAGGATTATGTAGTGTCCTTCTGTATCTCTGACTACAGTCTTTAGTTAAAGTCTAATTTATCTGATATGAGAATCGCTACCCCAGCCTTCTTTTGAGGCCCATTGGCATGAAAGATGCTTCTCCGTCCCTTCACTTTCAGTCTGGGTGTATCTTTAGGTTCAAAATGGGTCTCTTGTAGACAACATATGGATGGATCCTGTCGTTTTATCCAATCTGCAACCTTGTGCCATTTTATGGGCGCATTTAGGCCATTCACATTGAGAGTGATTATTGATAGATACGTTTTTATTGACATCGAGTTACCTTTGAAGTCTTTCTTTCTGTAGACTGTCTCTATATTTCTGTTCAATGCTATTCTTGGGATTTTTCCTCTTTTATAGAACCCCCCTTATTATTTCCTGCAGTGTCAGCTTGGTGGTTGCATAGTCTTTTAAGCCTTGCCAGTCTTGGAAACTCTTTATCTCTCCATCCATTTTGAATGTCAGTCTTGCTGGATAAAGTATTCTTGGCTGCATGTTCTTCTCATTTAGTGCCCTGAATATATCTTGACAGCCTTTTCCTGCTTGCCAGGTCTCTGTGGACAGGTCTGACGTTATTCTGATGGGCTTCCCTCTGTAAGTAAGGAGCCTCTTTGCCCTGGCGGCTTTCAAGAGATTATACCTACAATTATAATTCCTCAATTTGACTATCAGGTGTTGTGATGGTTTTTTGGAATGTATAATCTTGGGTGGAGACCGTTCAGCCTCTAGTACATGAACGCTGGTTCCATTCACGAGATTCGGAAAATTTTCATGAAGGACTTGATCCACTATATCTTCTAGACTTCTTTCTTTCTCCTCCCCTTCAGGGATTCCAATAATTCTGATGTTGGAACTCTTCATGGCATCATTTATTTCCCTGATTCTGTTTTCGTGGTTTCTAAGCTGTTTGTTCCAGGCTTCCTCCTGATCCTTTCTCTCTATCTGTTTGTCCTCCAGATCACTAATTCCATTTTCTGTCTCAGTTACCCTAGCTTTGAGAGAGTTTAGATTAGATTGTGACTTTTTAATAATTTACTACTCGAGCCCAAATTCTGTTTAGAATTCCTTACTAATTAACACTCCCAAACATCGGTTCTGTTTGTCCTATCAATTCCTCACAGATTTATTGTCTCTTTGTCTAAAAAGTACAAAACTGCCTGCTTTGGTCATTTCTTTAGGTCTCAATTTCATCATGGGGATTCCATGTGCATATAATAAAACATCGTGGGTTTTTTTTCCCCCTGTTAATCAGCCTCATGTCGTTTAATTCTTAGTCCAACTGGGAAATCTTGAAGGATAGAGGAAGAATTTTTGCTTTCCTACAATACAGTTCTCCTGGTCCTTAGAACACTGGCCTTGTTTTGTCTTGGGACCTCTGTGAAGGAATCTTATCCCTCAGCTACAAAATAGGTCAAAGTCAGACTGGAGACTTGAGGCATTCCTTTCTGGTTGCTCCATTGTCACGACTCATGTTTCACAGATTGCTCTTTCTAAACTATGCCCTTGGGAGCAAGGCTTTTCCTACTCCTTGCTTTGCTTCTCTACTTTGGCAGCATGTCCCTGAAGGCTACTATCTCTAGAACTGGCCCTGTTCAGGCTGTGCTGCCTGGGCTAACCTGATTAGCTTCCAGGAGAGATCATAGGCTGAGGCAAGTGAAAAGGAAGATTTCTGAGCACCTTCCTGCTAGGTACTCTTCATCTCATACTCTTTAGTATGTGCGCTGTCTCTTCAACGTATCACTGCCATTGGGTTCATTTCCTGTGTCCCTATAAGGGAGCCAGTTTTCTTGAACAAGCTGCCAGGTGTCTTGGCTATGGAGCCCATTTCTCAAAGCAGCCAGGAGGTCTTGGTGTTGGCTCAGCCAGGAGAAAAGGGAAAGCTTCTCCGTACCATTGAGTGAACGGGATCCAGCACGGCCAGCCTGGCAACCCTACTGACCTGAGTCTTTGGTTCAAGTTCTCAGTACAAAGATGGTAGGACTGGGGACATAAGGAATAAATCCCAGTGAAAAACATTCAGGATGTGGAAACCTCTTGCTGGTCTCTAACCACATGCCCTTATTTCACTTTTGGTGTCCTCCAATGGGGGCGCCTCTTCCAGGTGGGCCAATTGGCATCCATGGACACATCCAAATGTCCAGGTGTTTGGCTCTTAGTACTCCCTACTCATCACCACTTCACTCTCAAAGAAAAAGGAGAGATGAATCAGGAAAAAGGAAACTCACATTTGCTGAGCAAGTGTTGGTTGCCAGACATGACTTGGGCACTTTCTTATATCTTCTATTATTTCTTTCTTTCTATCTTATTTTCCTTTATTGTGGGCAGGGAGTTGTGCCTCACCTACAAAAAATGGCATTGATTAGAATTCTATTAGAGTCCCACTATCATTAGTTCATGCATGACCCACTTTGTTATATTTTATTCTTTTTTAAAAGATTTTATTTATGTATTTGACAGAGAGAGAGAGAGAAAGAGCGAGCGCACAAGTAGAGGGAGCAGCAAGCAGAGGGAGGGGACTTGCTGAGCAGGGAGCCCAATGCAGGGCTTGATCCCAGGACCCTGGGATCATGACCTGAGCCGAAGGCAGATGCTTAACCAATGGAGCCACCGATGCACCCCAATTTTATTCTTATCTTTATTCATCTTATTTTATTTCTTTCCCTTTTTATTGCCCTTCCCAATCCTATCTTCTTTCCGGATGGACACCCACTCTTGTGTATTCACTTTACATAAGTGATATTATTTTGCACATCTCTTTCTGCTTCTTTATTTCACATAGTGTCATAGTTATAGAGAGCTGATTAGATTTTCATCTATGGATCTAGTGTGTTCCCTTTGATTACTGCATAGTATCCTATGATTTGCATATTTTACTTTTTATGCATCCATTCCATTCCACTGTTGATGGGCATTTAGGTTGTTTCCAACTCGTTTCTATTGCAACATTACAATGAACGTTTTCATTCAAGCCACTTTGTGTACCGGTGAGAGCAGTTGCTGGGGGATATATAGCCAGAAGTGGAATTGCTCTCTCATGGGGCATGTAAAAACTGAAATTTTATAAGCACTTCCAAATTCCTCTCCCAAATGGCTATATCCATTTACGTAATTCCTAGCAATGCATGAGGATCCCTGTTTCCCTACATTGTTACCAATGCTTGTTATTGTCTTACTCTTTTTAAATGTTTTGCCAGTCTGATGGTTTAAAAGAGTATCTCCGCTCTTTTAATTTGCCTTCCCCTAATTATAATGAGGTTAACCATTTCTTCAGATATGGTGATACACTTATTTTAGCGTCCTCTTCTATAAGTACATTTATTGTTTTCTCTATCAGATTTCTTATCTCTTTCTTGCCTAAAATATTCTGAATATAAACCTTTTTTATTCATATACATTACAAATATTTTCTCCAAATATGACACCTCTGAATGGCCTGTTGTGTCCTCCATAGAAAAGAAATCTTTACTTGTAATGGAGGTTAATCAAATCCATCCACTTTTGCCTTAGGATGTGTGTGCTCTCCATACCTTAAGAAAATCTTTCTACCCCAATGCTACAAAGATATTCTTCTACATTTTTTACTTAGTTGCATAGTTTTGTCTGTCATGTTTAGTCTTCAATCCCTCTAAAGTTTATTTTGTATATGACATGAGATGAATATTTAATCTTATTTTTCTACATAATAAGCAAATTTTCCCACTATTGCTAAACTATGCTGGTTTTATATAACATGGACCTTTCATGTGGCCTTCGGCTCTTGAGCAGTAAGTCAAGACCCATTTACCAAGCTCCTATTGTGTTCCAAAGTCCTGAAGGAGTATTGTGGAGTTTTTGACGTAGAATCAGTATGTAGCAAACAGGAAAAGCTGGGAGAACAAAACATGGAAATAAAGACTTGAGAGTATACACACAACAACACCTAGATGAGGATAAATAAACACCTTGGAAGCTGAGAATACAAGTTTGGAGGATTAAAAAGGGAACTGGGTCCCTATTCTCAGGTCAGGAAAGATAAACAGTTTGGTCTAGGGATATAGGGATGCCATTTGATATCTTCACCCTGAGACATTCACCTAATCAAGCTAGCTTTATCCTGTGGCAGTTGCCACAGGATGAAAAAGGACATAGGAACCACTGAGACATCACCATTTCCTATGATCTGGCCTTGCTGGTGCACTCAGGGTTTCCTTCCCAGCTCTCCCTTCATATAGCTCCTCAGCCCCAGGGTACCAGTTAAGAAGGAAGCAAGGTCATTTTTGACCAGAGTCCAGGCACCCAGTCCACAAAATCTCTCTGAATCAGTTGTCTTCCTTCTCAGAGCAATAGACTAAATTGAAGGGAACTATTTACAGAACAACAACAATATAATACCCTCACAGCCCTTCTGGAGCCCACATTTTCTCCACAAATATGTTCTATGTTTGTCACCAGTGGGAAGAGAGGAAGCAGATGGAGGGAGATATTGTGGATTGGGGGCTTGGACTCCAGTTAGAAAGGATCTTGGGGGTGTGGGAGACACTAGATATGTAAAGGCCTGCTTAGCCAGAGCGATTCCATCTTGGATTAAACAGCCATTTTGTTGTTTATGCAGTAAAATATGGTTGACCAGTCCCTGATAACAGAACCCAAATACAAGGGCGGGTCAAGTCAGGTAGAGATAACAGAGCCCAAATACAAGGATGAGTCAGGCCAGGTGGAGACATCCAATCACTATCTCCCTAAAGAATGTGGGCTCCGGGGGGCACCTGGGTGGCTCAGTGGTTTAAGCCTCTGCCTTTGGCTCAGGTCATGATCTCAGGGTCCTAGGATCGAGCCCCACATCGGGCTCTCTGCTCAGCGGGGAGCCTGCTTCCCCCTCTCTCTCTGCCTGCCTCTCTGCCTACTTGTGATCTCTCTCTGTCTATCAAATAAATAAATAAAAATCTTTTTAAAAAATTAAAAAAAAAAAAAAGAATGTGGGCTCCGCCTTTTGGGCACCAATTCTGACCAAGGTGATAAGCTAGTTCAAATAGCTACTATAGGGTGAATTGTAATTCAATTGGCCACCCGTGTGTGACCTAGCATGACTACGCAACTTTCTTTGTGTGTTACAATCTCATTGGCCACTGTGTGTGGCCAGGCTCGACCACATGGCCTTTGCTCTATAAAAGTTAGTCTGTGAGGCTGGGAGGAGTCGCCCTTTCTGTAAGAGGCGGCCCCGACAGGTCAGTTTGATTCTCGATGCTTGTGGCGAAAGAAAGCTTTGCTTGACCTTTGCTTTGTATCAGTCTCGCTCCTTTGATCACGGACCCTATCAGATAAATTTCCCTGGCTGCCAGAACTGAGCTGCCTCCCTGTTTCCAGGAAACTCTGTCAACCAAAACTCCTGGTTTTAAGTTGGCTATGCCTTTCCTATTTTTCAACAGAAAGAAAAATCTCTGGAGACTTTGGAGAGCTTCAGAGAAACCTCCTCCCCTACCAGTTCCCCTCTACCTCGGGATGCTGCCCCCATGCTACCAAAGTAAAACATCTTGCCATCCAAACTTGGCCCTCCCAGGAGTCTGCATTACAAAGTACACACCAATTAGTCTTAGCTGGGCAGCCTGTACTTAGTGTAGCCTGAATTAGGAGCTGATTTTGCTTCCTAGTAATCTCCTTCTGCTTTAGTGGGTTGAGAGTTTGGAGGAGTTGGGGGGAGGGGAATGAAGGGGAAGCAGGTTGGGGAAGAAAAGCAAACGGAACTCATCAAAACCAACAAACAAAAAAGCTCAAGCTCCCAGATCCTTAATCCTCTCGGGGTCTACTCCTCACCATGGCAAAAAATAAGCCTCCAGGTCTCCTCAGTCCTCAATCCAGTTGTTAGTGAAGAGTGGAGGCTGACTGCTTTCCCCGGGATGATTTCAATACTGGGCAAATTAAACTGGTCCTAAAGAAATGTGGAAGTTGAAGGAGGGGAAAGCAGCAGAGGGAGGAAAGGGAAAACTGAGGTGAGGGATGGCAGGTTTTCAGTAGATAGCATCTCTCCAGACTGTCTTGGGAAGGTGGGGCGGGCCTCCAGTGCCAACTTGGATTAACCCTCAAAGGTCCTGGTGAAGACCAGCACTCCCCACTTTCTTCCCTATTTCCCACAGATAAGCCTCTGCAGTCTGAGGGATCCTTCTGTGTGTGGGGATAGCAGTCAACCCTTTACAACCCAAAGTGATTTTCTCCTTCTTTGGCCAAAAGCAGAAGGAAGGGATAGAAAGTAAAAGTCAGCATGGTATCCACTTTCACCTTCCCTGGGAGGTAGATGGTCATTGGTGAGGGTATAACTCTTCCCAGAAAGATGAGGCACACTCCTTGGGAAAAGTTCCTGGCAATTCAGCTCCCAGTTTCCCAAAGTTATCATTGTACTGCCTTTGTTTGGTTCAGTCTGTCCACACAAGGGCACTGACCCCCAAGGACAGACAGGCAACTGCCAAGATGAACAGTCCTTCAAGTCATATCAGAGGCTCTGTAACTCTCACTGGTGACTACTTTGCCAACTGTATTTCCTAGGAAACTGAGGCTGGAGATGGATATGGAGCTAGAGCAGATTTACTGACTCACTTAATAAGTTGGGCCTTTCCCAGAAATCAGACCTGAAGCTAGTCTCCAGGTAGCTCATACTGCTCACACAGGACAACAGTGGAGCTGAGTTCTTTGATCCTTTCCTAAATGCATGGGTTGTTTTTTTTTTTTTTAAGAGTTCTATTTACTCATTTGGGGCAGGGGGAAGCAGAGGCAGACTCCTAGCTGAGCAGGAAGGTCAACTCCGGGCTTAATCCCAGGACTCCAAGATCATGACCTGAGCCAAAGTTAGACACTTAACCTATTGAGTCACTCAAGCAGGCGTCCCTTTAAATGCATGTTTTGACAAGGAAAGAGGAAACAGTAAGTTCAGGAAGAACAACTCAGAGGAGACCTCAGAAGTTTTACTCAGGTACAAAGCTGGTGATGTGTTACTTGTTCAATTTGTTCTTTACAGATTTCCCCTACTGCAAAGAGAACTGGACCCTCTTTCCTCTTTAAAAACATTATCTTCCTTCCTCTGTATGTCCTCCTGTGCCTGATACCATCTGCACACACTTCCCATTTCCTTAGTGAGCAGCTGAGTCCCAGAGTTTGGAAAAATAATCATCCCCCCTTCGGCCTCAACATCCAATACCTTAATAACTTGGAGTTATTAATTTTTGAGTCAGGGAGGACTCTTAATTTCACTCACTCACTCATTCACCAAGCATTAACAAAAATCACTAGACCAGGGGCGCCTGGGTGGCTCAGCAGATTGAGTCTCTGCCTTCAGCTTGGGTCATGATCTCAGGGTCCTGGGATCGGGCCCTGCATTGGGCTCTCTGCTCCGTGGGGAATCTGCTTCCCCCTCTCTCTCTGCCTGCCTCTCCGCCTACTTGTGATCTCTATCTGTCAAATAAATAAAAATAAAATATTTTTTTTTAATCATTAGACCAGAGTCCATAAGGGCAGGTGCCACATCTGATTTTATTCACCATTGTGTCTCTAGTCCCTGCTTGGCAAACAGTAGGTATTCAGTGAAGATTTTTTTGAATGATGCCTACTATGTGTATAATCTCAGAGTTCGTTGATCACTTAAAATAATAGCAGCAGCATCTAAAGCTTACGTTTATAGAAAGATTACTATGTACCAGGGTCTGTCTGTTTTGAGTACTTCCTAAGCACACCTTAATTTAAATCTTATGACAACACTAGGGGGTAGACACTATTATTCAATTCCATTCCATAGATGAGAATAATGAGACTCAAGGATGTTAATTAACTATTCTAAATTCATATGGCTATTAAATGGCAAAGCCTTGTACCAAATCCATGTCTCCAGGACTTCAAAGATTGCTTCCCTATACCTCCAGTGTTAGGGAAGTGTTATTGAGATTAAGGTCACTATTTGGCTTCCCCAAATGCCAGTTAGATTTTCAGAGATACAGCTCCTTGACCACAAACTTTACTCCCAACACTGGCAAATCAGTTCATCAAAAAAAGACCTCAGTGAGAATATGGGTTGCTAAGGGTGCCTTTCTACTAATTAATATCCCTTACATAGGTACAGAATTTTACAGTTCACAAAACACTTGCATCTCTCCTATACTCCTCAAAGCAATCAAAAGAGGGAGTTCTGTTACTATTACTCACTTTAGAGATAAGAACACTAAAGTGGCAAGGAGGTGATACAAATTGCCTAAGGTCCCACAACCAATTAGTAGAGTTGGGACTAAAATTAATTCTTTTCTGATTTTTAAAAAGATTTTATTTATTTATTTTAGAAAGAGAGTGAGAGAAAGGAGGGGAGGAGCAGAGGGAGAGAAGAAGAGAGAGGATCTCGAGAAGACTCTATACTGAGCAGAGCCCAAAGAGGGACTCTTTCTTACAAACCTGAGATCATGACCTGAGCAGAAATCAAGAGTTGGATGCAGCCTTCTGTTCAGACAAGAATGATCAAGGGCCCTAGCACAATATCGCAATTTGTCAACTGGGAGGAAGCTTGGCATCTGTCTTGAGTTGTCAGAAACACATCACCACGCAGGAAAACCTTTTGATGCCCCTCCTCAAAGGTGCTATCTAAGAATTAGCCTTCCCTTTCCATGCCTCCACCCCCAAACTAGAGAGGGATATGTGCTCATATTCAGTGCAGGCTGGCAAGGTCTTCTGTGAGTTTGTTTCCATTTCCTGGCACCTAAATGAGGACCAGAAATGCATGTCACTCCTTCTACCCATCTGTCCTCTTTCCTTTCTGAGCACTCTTAATCATTTTTAAAGTCCAATAAATGTAGAAAACAGGCCAAAACCCCTAGAGATTACAACCCTGAATTCTGAAAGTAAGCATTGGTCATAAAGAGATCATTGTTTGATGCGGCAAAAGGCAACAGATTATTAAGGATTTGCACCAGTCTAAGTAGACTTAATTTCTAAGTGGTAAAGTGGCTTGGGCAACATCTTTAGAATTTGTTAGAAACTGCTGCATAGCTTTCTTCCTCCTCCTTTCGTACCTTTGTCACCCCACCCCTATTCCTCCCATAATAAAATGCAGTCCCTTTCTGCCACTCCCACTGTCAAGGGACCCTTCTCCGAAAGAATAATGTTTCCTGGGCTTCCTTCACTGAATTATTCATCTTTGCTGCCTGGGCATGACAAAACTTCTCATTAAAAGCCCTGGGTGGAAGTGACCTGTCTGGCCCCAGCTCCCACAGCAAGCTGGAGACAGTGCCAAGCAGAGGAAGAGGTGCAGTGACAAGGGTGGGAGCATTCTCAAGAGGGCCTGTGACAGGGAGTCTCTGAGACCCAGGGAGCAGGAGAGTGATGGGACACATGGGGGCTCTTCACTGTGGGGTGACCACTGTGCTGGCCTGCTGTGTCATCCTTCTCAGAAGCTTTGGAGAAACACAGAAGCCTGATTCCACCATGCTTTCCGGCCTTAGAATCTTGCAGTGCTGAGAGTCAAAGAAAATCCAGTCATGGGATTGAAGAGAACTCAGCCTCTGTATTGGCTGTTGTACTCTGCTTGGCTGGGTAAAGTAGGGCAAGTTATCCCTGTTGTACCTAGAGGGATGAGGCCATGTGGGGAAGAGCACCAGAGTGGAGGAGAGGAGACCCAATTTCTGGTTCCAGGTTTGGCATTATCTGGCTGTGTGACCCTGGGCACATGGCTTGACTTCTCTGTGTCCGAGTCTTCACTTGTACAAAGGAGGAAGTATATACAGTGTAGTAATTCAGGGAGTGAGCTCCGGAGCCAGACTGCCCCGGTTCACCCCAAGTCAGCCTCTCCAGAGGCACATGACCATGAAAACCTGTGTAGCCCCACAAAGCCTCAGTCTCCTCATCTGCAAACTAGAGACAACAATAGTGCCTGCCTTCAAAGATTGTTGAAATGCATGTACAGCAGACAGCACACATCCTTAAGAAACACCCAGTAAACGGTAGCTATGTGGCTCTCAGCAGAGATCCTCATTCTCCGGAGTCTGATCTGTTGAATGGTGACCTTTCAGGTCTTTCATTTGTCCCTGTGTTCAAGTCACTGGGGCTGGCTTTTCATTCTGGTGATGAGAAGATGTGGTTTTCAGATTACCTGAGCCACCCCTTCAGAAAATATGCAGAGTGACACAAATTGCATGTGATTGCATACACACTCACATGTGAACCTCCTCATTTTCCAGGTGTCCTTGGAAATCCTGCCGTGGAGAAGCATGCTCTCGGGCTTCACAGACACATGCCCATGACTCTACATGCAGCAGGGTAAGAGCTGTGGGGAAGGAAAAATCATTTCCCTCTACCCTTCTAGGTTCCTGGCTGAGAACTCCCCCCCCCACCCCCAATAGAAGACAGATTGTTGGGTCGGTGGCTCAGGGAATGCAGGAGGAGCAATAGAAATGACCGCTGAGTCGCCATCTTCCAGCCCCTCCCCCTTCCTTAACCCTTGATTCTCCCGCCAAAAGGATGTATGCCCAGGTCACATCTCCATAGGTAACCCGATACCTATGCAGGATACAGGAGCATCTGGACTCCGAACACCAAATACCTTACCATGTATGGATGTCAACCCATGCCCTGCCTTAGCCGGATAAAAGAGTCCCCTAACCCACTCCCGGTGCTACTTCCCCGACTCTCCTCTCTGGAGTCGAGGCCTGACAGTGCCGACCTCCTCCCAGCACGATTTTCCTGGCTCCCCTTCTCCTGAACCCCGAAACTTCACTGGAGAGTGCCTTTAATAAATCTTGCCTTGCACCTACCTCGCCTGGTGTTGTGTTGACCTTGCCTGTAAAACCTTACGCAGATAACCAAGAGAAAACTAAACAGACACTTAAAAACATGCCTACTTCCTGCATACGTAGGACAGACCCAGGAAAATTGAGTAACTCCCCAAAATGGTCCAAGCCACCCCCTTAAAAATACCATCTTCAGCTGAAGATGGAGGAAGATGCTGTTTGGGGGGAGGGGAGTCAGTTATGGTAGGTTACCAGGCCAAACACAGTCAACAAGGGTACGGTTGTTACACAGATTGAGGTTGCTGTCTTCCCCATGGATAAGAGTTTCTAGAGATTTAGTCATCCTTCTCTTCCTGGTACAGAGAGGGAGATACCCCTACAAATGGAGATTTCCCTTGTAAGGTAAATATCTCTTACAAAAGGGTAACTGGTACTCAGTTTGAGAGCTTCTCCTGTCTGCTCTTTCTTAAAAGGAACCAGCTAAGATAATCCTCATGCCAAAGGTACATGTTTTGGGGTGGCAAATTCTCCTCCTCTTCAATGACCGCCCTCAGGGAGCTAGAGGCTGGGTAGGCCAGGCATAAGGACCACAAGTCCCAGGGACTGTCCTCCCCTGGCCTCCAGGTACCCAGCCAAGCAGCTGGAACCAGGTACCCAGCCAAACAGCTGGAAATGTGGCACTCCTCCTGGCTTTTTGCCCCAAACCTGGCTGCCATGACTTCTCTGTTTGCTTTCCATTGGCAGAGTGACCTAGGATTCTGCTAAGAGACTGAAACCTAGAGCAAGGGGCCCAGGCCCTGCTTTGTCACCTTTCAACCCCATTAATGGTGTTGTGAGCAGCTCTGCCAACAGAGCGGATGGCCACTCAGCAGTGTTCTCTGGGCTGGGGCTGTCACCAGTGCCTCCCCATCCATACCTTCATTTATTCATTCATTCATGCATTCAACTCCAAAATATGTAGCTGTCACTTATCCTGTGCCTGGCCCTGCCTTAGGAGTTGTGGGTACTCAGCAATGAGGAAAAATAAGCAGGGGCCTGGACTTCATGGGGCTTACAGTTTAGTGAGTGGGGCAGGGAGGGCTTATGAAGAATCACACACATGGATGTGAGATTACAACTTGTAATCAACAGAAGAAAATAAAGAGTGTAAGGACCTATTTTATATTTTTATTTTAGCCAGAGGATTCCATTGAGGTTAAACAATAACTTTGTTGTTTAACCCTTAAACTGTCCCTGCTCCCCTTCCCCCAGGGGACTTAAAAACAAGTTCCAGAAACCAGCTCCAGGTATTAAGGCCAAGAAAAACAAGGCTGTACCCACCTCGAGTCTAGCCCTGACATAAGTACAGCCATCTTGGCAAAGCAAAAGCCGGCACCTTGCACTGTAAGAGTGGGTTAGCATAAGAATGGCCATCCTGAAGGCCGGGAAACCATTTTACTGAGTGTCCTTAACCAGCCCACACTAGGCACATCACTTAAGATGAGAGAAAGTTGCTAAAACTTGAAAAAACAACTTAATCATATACCACCAGGGCAGTTAGGTGGTGGCACCACAGGGACCAAATGTTAAAGAAAAACAAATAGTTAACTTGCAGAGATTACAATCCTGCCTGACAGGAGTCTCCCTTGGTTTGCAAATGTCCTGGTGATTTACAACAAAAAGGACATCTTTTCAATGGCCCAATTTCCAGAGACAAATGGCTCAGTTCTCAAGGCCTAAGGTAGCCCTCCCCACCATAAAACTGAAGGAGGCTGAGGCAGAAGGAAATGTAAATAAAGTTAAATTTCTTCTAAACCTAAATCTCACTTAACTGCCAGGATGGCTCCAGGGTGACGCCGGGGTGGCAAAAGGTTAAACAAAGTTAAACTGTCAATGTGGGGCGCAAGATATGTACGTAGCTATGAAGAAGTGCCTTGAAAATGCTATATAAACTCTTGGCTTTGAGTGCTCAGGGTCCTTGTTGAAACCCGCTGCACCGGGCAGATACTTGGACCCCAGCTAGCTGGAAATAAACCTCGCTGTGTGACTTGCATTATCGAGAGTGTTCTCTGTCTAAATGAGGGGTGGTCGACTCTACCCTAACAAGAGCACGATGTTGTACATGCCTATACGATCCAGTAGTAGGCCAGGAAAGGACTCCAAGGAAGGTGGTGTGTAAGCCTGACCCTGAGAGAGAGAAGGCACTGGCAGGCAAAGAGAGCAAGGGAGATGGGTGCAGGAGGGCAGAGGTGTGCCCCTGCCCCAGGCCCAGGCCCGGGCCATTTCCAAACCCTTTGCCTTGGAGGAGTCTGGCTCTCTGAGGTCTAGATGCTTGCTAGCTTTCACTTGTCGAACAGACTCTGACTACTGCCATTGAATCCTCTCAACACCAACTCTCAGACCACATGCATCAGAGCTGTCTAGAAAATTCAGTAAAATGTAGATGCCTGGGCCGCACCACCCCACCAGAGACCTGGATTTAGTGGGTGGGGTTGGAGCCTGAGGATTTGCATTTTTTAAAAAAGATTTTATTTATTTATTTGACACAGACAGAGAGATCACAAGTAAGCAGAGAGGCAGGCAGAGAGAGAAAGGAGGAAGCAGTCTCCCTGCGGAGCAGAGAGCCCTATGCAGGACTGGATCCCAGGACCCTGAGATCATGACATGAGCCAAAGGCAGAGGCTTAACCCACTGAACCACCCAGGCGTCCCTGATAATTTGCATTTTTAACAAGGTTTCCAGGTTGTTTTGATGTTTCTGGAACTTGAAAAATCTCTTTACATTCTATTGGAGTTTAAGAATATAGGTGAGGTTCAGTGGGGTGAGGTCCAGAGCTGATGACCAAGAAAGAATTCTGAGACATCTTTGGCGCAAAATGGTGGTTTATTAAAGCATGGGGACAGGACCTATGGGCAGAAGGAGCTGCTTCCCCAGGGTTGTGAGGGGTGACAGGTTATGTACAATGCGGGTGGGGGAAGGAAAAGGGAGGTTTCAATAGAACTTTAATATGCTAAAAGGACCTACAAGATACCAGAGGCCCTGATGCCTTGTCATTGTCAAGGTCATTTTTCCCTCTAGCAAGGTATTAACATTAAGATAGTTGGTAGATTCTTAAAGAATGTCACATATGTCTCACCCAGGACAGGGGGTGGGGAGAGGTTGGAGGGTGTCAGCTTTTGCTTTGTCCTCAGCGAGCCTTCTGTTCCTTCATCACTATAGCATGGGGAAGATGGTTTGGTGGCAAAAAGCAAGCTATTAAGTTATTGCCCATATTAGGAGGCTGGGTTAAATAGTAACTATCTCTCAAGAGCCTTTTGTGGTCCCTGCATGTGATTGTTAATGTCAGGCTCTGAGAAATGTGGGTTCCCTTCATCTTGGACTTTCTGAATGGTTCTTTTCTTAGGGTTACCAACTATTCCAGTTTGTCTGAGAATCTCCTCATTGTGTAAGTGAAACTTCCATGTCCCAGGAAACCCTTCAGTGTTGGCAAACCAGGATGATTGGTCACTTCAGTTTCTTAAAGAAATACACACCAAGATTTACCTTGAAAATGGAGGAGTCACTACAAGTGCCCCTATATCCTTCTGGCCAAAGTGCTCTTTACCTGCTAAACTAGCCTTCTCATCTATTTAGAAAATGCTACACGGAGTGCTTCTCCCTGCAGCTTGCTAGCACTTGCCCTCCCTCCTTTTTTCTTTTCTTTTTTTTCTTAAAGATTTTATTTATTTATTTGACAAACAGAGATCACAAGTAGGCAGAGAGGCAGGCAGAGAGAGAGGAAGGGAAGCAGGTTCCCCACCAAGCAGAGAGCCCGATGCGGGGCTCGATCCCAGGATCCTGGGATCTTGATCTGAGCCGAAGGCAGAGGCTTTAACCCATACTGAGCTACCCAGGCAAGCCCCCTCTCTCCTTTTTCTTTCTGGACAGGTATCATATCAAGAAGGAACCATGACAACAAGACAGCAGGTCCCACAACATGAGCAAGGTGCTAGAAATGGAAACACCAAGTCTTCCCTGAGGGCTAAGCCCTGGACCTAGAAAAGAAGTATCAGCTGCCAGACTCACAGGGTAATAGAAAAGAAGACATATAGCATCACCATGGCAACCAGCCTCCAAAGGCCCTCAGCAACTGCTCCTTTCTACACAAGATTTCCCCAAACAGGGATATTCCTTACATTCTTGTTTTTCTTTTCATTAAAGATGTTAATTTTATTTCCCCTCATTTGTGCTTAATGTTCCAGTAGCAATTTAGCCTCTTTTCACTCTCCATTCCCTCCCTCTCTCTACCAAACCTTTTCTTCTCCTGTCTCCCCAACTCTCCTTTCCCTTCTATCTCTTTTGTTGAGTCTGCCTGTCCCCACAACTTCCTGCCCCCTTCCTCTTGAGCAATTTTTCTAACTATCTCTTCTCCAGAGCTAATCCCTCATCAGGATGTTTCATCAGCTGCAGTTCTAACAACTTAACAAGTTTTGTCTTTGCTCTCTGGGTGAGCATTATATGGTACTCCCTCCAAAGCCCACATTTTCTGTTCTGGTATCCCCAAGCTGGTGGTGGGGCACAGAGCAGTAAAACCACTTCCGCCCAAAAAGCAGATGAAGGGGGAAAAGGGCTCCAGGGTTGAGAACAATCGAAGTTTATCACATGCTGACTGTACTAGGTTCTATTAACACATTTAATCTTCATGAAAACCCTGATGGCATAGGTCTTACTTATTATCTCACTTAGCAGATGGAGAAGCTGAGGCTTAGACTTGTTAAGTCTCTTATAAGAGGTTACACAACTAGTAAATGGTAGAGCAAGGATTTAAACCCAGGTAGCCTAGCAGGAAAGTCTACTCCTTTCATGACTATTTTCAGAAAAGGTTTAGAAAGGGAAGCTCCCATCCTGACTCACTGAATGGGAATGAGGTCCAGGCAAACCCTTTAATCAGCATTTTTAGAAGGGGTCTGGTCAAAAAAATGTTCTAGACAACAAACACATGTCTTTCTGCTTAAGTGCATGGGAGCATTGGAGCAGAAAAAGGAGCAAGGAGGTTGAAAAGCCATCACTGTGAACCTCTTCTCTTTTCAGACAGTTTGTGTATTTACTTTCTTTATTCATCCAACACATGTTTAGCAAGTATTTCCCATGAGTCAAGTTCTGCTCTTCCTATCCATAGGCACCTTGTTGTTGTGGAAAGACTTTTGGGTACTAGAAGCCCTTTTTATGAGGCCTAGATGTCCACTTGCCATGTCTGAGCTTGTTTCTAGGGATAAAAATACTTGTAAACTGATGAAAATCATAGCTCTGGAAGTACCTGACATGGTGACTGACATAAGAGGGGCCATCTTTGTAGAGGCAGAATCACTGCTACATGGGAAAGTTCCACCTGAAACAAAGGGGTTGGTGCTGAATGCTTCCAGAGATGTAATGGATCTGGGAGTTCCGGGCCCTATAACAACTCAATCAGGAGTGGGCTTTCTCAAAGCAAGAGAGGGAGTGGGCTCTCACAGCTTGTACCAACTCGCCCTTTGTAGCATGTACCTTCCTCTTTCTAAATTGCTTACTTCTTGTGGTTGAAGAGGCCCAGCCAACTGCAGAACACAACCTTTGGTCCTGACACCAATCTTCTATGTTGATGAGGTCTCAACATAAATTTTTATCATCATTATTATAATGGTATGATGTGCTCAGGGTTGCAAGGGAAGTTGACCTCACAGAACAGGGTTTAAAGAAATTGAGTAAAGGATGCCTGGGTGGCTCAGATGTTTAAGCATCTGCCTTCAGCTCAGGTCATGATCCCAGGGTCCTGGGATTGAGTCCTGCATTGGGCTCCCTGCTCAACAGGGAGTCTGCTTCTCCCTCTACCCCATCCCCCTACTCATGCCCTCTCTCTCTCTCTCTCTCTCTCTCTCAAATAAATAAATATAATCTTTAAAAAAGGAAATACATATTTTAAAAAAGAAATTGAAAAAAAAGAAATTGAGTAAAAAGGAGGTGGATAGCAAGATATTCTAAGGAAATCCACTCATTTCTGTTTCTCTTTCTTGTTCTCTCTTCTTTGCTCCTCTTCTCTCATTTTTTTCCTCAGCTCTTTTTTTAGGGGGTGGGGAGGAGAATGAGTTACTGAGTAAACAGTGCAGGAAGCAATTTGTGTGTGCATAATTTAGCTGACTTGTGGGTTAATATAAAAGGACTCCCTTGGCCTTACTGCTGAACCTTTACTACAGAGTAGCAGCTCAGGAAGTCCAGATCACCCTGGCCTGTGCTTTGCTGGGAAGAATTCATGGCTACCAGGTGCAGCGCAAAATGTAGGTGTGTACATGCATGCCACATGGAGAGAGGCATAGGAAAAATGCCACAGAGCACAATATGGAGGACTGGTTTGAGCTTTTGGTAGAGGGAAGTAATTTTATGGGGAGCAGGTGCCTTGGGAACTAAAGGTTCTGAGATCTACTCTCAGCTCTGCTCCAAATAACTAGAGCTCCATGAGCCTATCATCTCACTCTTTTTGTCCTTTCTTTGGTTTTCAAAAAGAGGGGACTAGATTTGATCTCTAACATCCTAGCCATTTTTTTTTTCTTTTAAGAGAGAGAGAGAGTAAGCACATGGGTCTCGGGGTGAGGTGGAGGGGCAAAGGGAGAAGGAGGGACAGAATCCCAAGCCGTCTCCATGCCCAGTGCTCAGCCCCATGTGGGGATTGATCTCACAACCTGAAGATCATGACCAAAACCAAAATTAAGGCTCAGATGCTCACCTGACTGAGCCACCCAGATGCCCCTATCCTAGCTACTTCTAACATTCAATGACTTGATGGTTGTGCATGAAATTTTGAGAAAAATTCTAGCCCTTCTTCATTTGCCCCATGGAAGTGTCTTCTGTTGAATTTTAGTCTCCCTTCCCCATTTCTCACACTAATATGTTTCAAGCACCAAATGGAAGCCACAAGGGACTTCTAAATCACCTGAGAAGGCAGTCAAGGTGTTTTTTTTTTTTTAAAGATTTATTTATTTATTTGACAGACAGAGATCACAAGTAGGCAGAGAGGCAGACAGAGAGGGAGGAGGAAGCAGGCTCCTGCTGAGCAGAGAGCCCGATGTGGGGCTCGATTCCAGGACCCTGGGATCATGACCTGAGCCGAAAGCAGAGGCTTTAACCCACTGAGCCACCCAGGCACCCCGGCAGTCAAGGTTTTTATCATCTCTACTAATGGCAGGTTGGGCCAAGCTTCTGCATGAAAACATTAGAAGGAACTTGGGATGTCAATTTCATTTTCCTTCTACTCAATTCAGGCACAGAGCAGGGTTGAAGAGGATAGGTGGTAGGGGGCTGGAGTACATGGAGCAGAACAGAGAAGAATCAAGCCATTTGGGGAAAAAATAGCTGCTGTATTCATTTCATCCATAATTCTTCTGGTGGCTGAAAAGATTCCCTTACCACTTGGAGACCATGTCATCAATTACTACAGCAGTGTTTGATTTGGGAGGAAGTACTGATTGTGAATTCATTGTCCATTGTCCCTTACTGTATTAAGGATCCAAGGAGCAGCCAGTTGGGGTGTAAACCTGTCTGACTTTGTCTCCTGGCTTAGTGGCAAATTTGTTTGACCTTTGAGAAAAGGAACTTATTCCATGGCCAATCTCTGTGAAAGGCAGGCTGGAAAAAGTGCAGTATTTTCCTACAAAAGACTCCAGAGTCCAGAGTATCCTCTGATTCCTAGGAAGACACTTGTCCTTTTCCCACTCTCTATTCACTTCCAGAGACCAGGGGGAACTGCATAGCAGAATTGAGTCCTATTCAAGTAATCACTGTATTTCTTATTCTCCCCTTCTTCAGATGAAGAGACCTACCCTGATCCTCACCGGGTATTAGTAGACTTCAGTTCATCTCTGGAAGAAGACACAACAAACATGCAGGTAAGTAGAGGTTTGAGTAGGCGCGGAGCACAGGAGAAGCCAGAGACTGAATACAGAATTAGACGTGAGAAGGCATCCAAACATTTCCTGGTTACCAACTACAAAAAGAATCCCACTGTTATCGCTGCTTCAGTCTGTCTTATTGGTTGGCTTGATTTTTACTAACTTGTAAACATATTATAGTTATGTTGGGAAAGTAGAGGCAGAATGAGAATATGGGTGCAGGATGTCAGAGAGAGAAGACAAAGATGAACAGTAATGTGGGTCTTCATTTTCCCATCTGTAAAATGGATCTAGGAGAGATCAATAATAGCAGATCAGATTGAAACTAACAGTTAAAGACACTGCAATGTACCTAATTATAGTTATGAATCTCACCAACTTGGAACAAAGCATCTTCTCTACCTCTGACAAGTTGGAAGCACTTGAATGATAGAAACCTCTCCCACAACCATGAGAAATTTTTTTCCAGTCTCCATGGGAACAAAAGAACCCTCTCATAGTGAGGAGATGAAGAGGACCCTTTGATGCCATTGAAATTTACGGCGGTCTCTGTTATATCCTAGGGTTTAGTCAACACAATTAACTTGAGCTAAGGCTCCCCACGCACAGGGTTTTATTCTATTTTATTTCCTTTTTAGCAGCACTGTTAACAGCTTCTCCAGGATATGGTCTCTGGTCTGAGGCATATCTCTTCAGTTTAGTTTTCTCCAGGAATCTTCTGACTGCTGCAGGTTACTCCTTGATTTTGAAAGGAATCTCAGCAAACTTTTTGCCAGGATCCGAGACATGAAAAAAAAGAGCCTCTTCAAATTCTCTCCCTCTAGTAGCTCAGCATAAGCTGAGTTCCCCTGCCCATGCTTCTGGTTTCCCCCTGGATGCTTCTCTAAAGCACAAAAATGTTCATCCTTATTCAGTGAACCTTCTAAATGGCCCTCTCCTACTCCATTCTACCATTTCATAGACCTGGTTCTGAACATGGAAAATAATTTGGTCTCTCAAGTGCTTTTGCTTAAGGTGATGCAACTGAGCTGACTTCTCTGGCTCTGAGCCACTGTTTGCCTGAAAATGTCAAGACCTCAGCATCCTATTTGTCTTTCCTGAAACTGGACCATAATTGAGGCTTGTTGTACTGGGTTCGCAGTTGTGAAACAGCACCTGCCTTTGACTCAGCAGTCGGCATACCGCTGTGGAAAGTGAGGGGATTATAGAACACGTGGGATGTAATGCATGGTAGAAAGGCAATGTGAAGGTTACAGAAAGAAACTGACAACGGGCAGGAAAGAGAAGTCAGAGTTCTCAAAACACTGCTCTCTCAGTGTTGGACAATGATGTTGCTGACAGTGCAGGAGTGGGTGGCAGCAAAAATTGGTGTATGTGACCTGCTGAGGTTTAGAGTAGAATTTTGTCTGATTAGCATCTCTGGTGACTCTTTGGGAATGATTGTCATTGATTAGAATCTGTCGCTTTGGGCCATATGCAACATAAATTTTGCAAAATGAATTAACCCATCCTGTACAAAGACACATAGTTCAATTTGGCATCTTACCTAGGGATTCCAATTATTCTGCATAAGTGACTGTGGCTAAAGGGGCTTCATTAGTACAGTACATGTAGAAGCCAAGGCCACAAACCAAAGAACAAGATCCACCTGCACTCAGGATGAAAAGGACTACTTATCACACCCCGACTTCATCATACACCACAGTCACACTCTTGGATATTAAGTTGGTTGCAAGCTGGTTGCAAGGGCATTGTCTTCATTTTATCAAGAAGAGCTCCTGTAAATGTGTGCTCGTCTGCATGCACACATGTGCATATATTCAGATAGAAGTGCAAGATTAAGCTAGTGTGTTTTTCTAATGTCTTGCCATATAAAATTTGCTGCTTTAACTGATTGGTAACATTAAGGCAAATTCAGCTTTTTGCCTAATTCTGTGTAGTCACCAACTAAGCTTTTCCTTACTTCAGTGTCCAATGTCCCCTTGCAGTAGACATTGAAATTATTCATGGTAAAATCAAAAAGGAAAGACAAAGAAAAGACAGTAAGATGGACACAAAAGCAGGCTGAAAGAAAGAAAGGAAAGACAAAGACAGAAGACAGGTGGGGAGGAGAGAGAAAATCTTAAATAATTGGAAGTTACTTAGAGAAGCATCACAGCAAGAGTCGTAAGTGTGCTGTCCCATAACTCTTCTAGCAAGGTGTGTGCTTATTAGTAGTCACAGACAAATACGTATGTACTACCAGAGATACTTATGGGACCTGGACATGTATATCCTGTTTTGGGTTGGATTATTGGAGGATAAGCTTCTTGGCGGGGGTCGGGGGTTGGCGGTATCTGGCAAGTGATGACCTGTCTGATGTTACTAGCAGACTAATTCTGGGATGGATGGAAATGAAAGTCATTCCCGTAGTCTCTCTTTTTCCCAGGGCATGGAATAAATGCCCAACTCAAATGCTGTGAGAGATACTCAGGCCCTGAGGCACTGCTGATGACCCACACAGAACCTTCTTTGGGAAGGAATTCTATTACTATCCCACTGGAATGTAGGCTGCATAAGGGCATGGACTTCATCAGCTTTGTTCACTGCTGTATGTCCACCACCTAGAATATCTGGCATATGATTTGCTCTCAATAAATATTTGTTGAGCACATGTGTGAATTGGTGGGAAAGTGACCCATTCCAAACAGTAAATATTTATTCATCTTTCCAAGTTCTGTTCCTTTTAGGTTATGTAAGGGCTTCACACCTTACAGGGCATGGATGATCACAATTTCCAAATGAGTGAAATAAGATATTCATGAGCTTGATCACAAGCAAAAAACAATTCACTTTCAAGGCTAGAGGCATGACACGGTCTTATTGTCTCTAAAAAAGAATGTTTCAGAGTTATGAGAGCCAAGAGAGAAGGAGAGTCAATGTAAACTCTGTGGGAAACTTTAATGAAAATCTCCTGCATGCCAAGTGAATTGCTCTCAAGTGGCTGATTGGATGAGGAATGATTCTGAGTGTCCAGCAGGGGATAAATGATGCATACCTGTGCACTATCCAAATGCACCTCCCTTGGCTGGAGCCCACATCTCTGTTGTCCCCTGAAGACAAAACAGAAAGCCTAACAACAGAGGTGGTACCATTCCTCACTGGTGTTATCCTGATGTTAATACCTAGTTTTTCTTTGAGGACTGGGAGGAGCTCAATAAATATCTCTACAGGCTCCCCCCAAGTTTAGATACCTTAGGCTCTGTCTGTAAAACCCATACCTGATATTCCATAAAAAGAAGAAAGGCTTATCTTTGGTTTTTTTATTTTATTTTATTTTTTAATTTTTAAATTAAATTTATTTATTTTCAGCATAACACTAATCATTATTTTTTCACCACACCCAGTGCTCCATGCAATCCGTACCCTCTATAATACCCACCACCTGGTACCCCAACCTCCTACCCTCCCGCCACTTCAAACCCCTCAGATTGTTTTTCAGAGTCCATAGTCTCTCATGATTCACCTCCCCTTCCAATTTACCCCAACTCCCTTCTCCTCTCTAACTCCCCATGTCCTCCATGCTATTTATTATGCTCCACAAACAAGTGAAACCATATGATAATTGACTCTCTCTGCTTGACTTATTTCACTCAGCCTAACTCTTCCAGTCCCGTCCATGTTGCTACAAAAGTTGGGTATTCATCCTTTCTGATGGAGGCATAATAACTCCATAGTGTATATGAACCACATTTTCCTTATCCATTCATCCGTTGAAGGGCATCTTGGTTCTTTCCACAGTTTGGCGACCGTGGCCATTGCTGCTATAAACATTGGGGTACAGATGGGCCCTTCTTTTCACTACCTCTGTATTTTGGGGGTAAATACCCAGGAGTGCAATGGCAGGGTCATAGGGAAGTTCCATTTTTAATTTCTTGAGGAATCTCCACACTGTTCTCCAAAGAGGCTGCACCAACCTGCATTCCCACCAACAGTGGAAGAGGGTTCCTCTTTCTCCACATCCCCTCCAACACATGTTGTTTCCTGTCATGTTAATTTTGACCATTCTAACTGCTGTAAGGTGATATCTCAATGTGGTTTTAATTTGAATCTCCCTGAGGGCTAATGATGATGAACATTTTTTCATGTGTCTGATAGCCATTTGTATGTCTTGATTGGAGAAGTGTCTGTCCATATCTTCTGCCCATTTTTTGATATGATTGTCTGTTTTGTGTGTGTTGAGTTTGAGGAGTTCATTATAGATCCTGGATATCAATCTTTTGTCTGTACTGTCATTGGCAAATATCTTCCCCCATTCTGTGGGTTGCCTCTTTGTTTTTTTTTTTTTTTTTTTGACTGTTTCCTTTGCTGTGCAGAAGCTTTTGATTTTGATGAAGTTCCACTGGCCACTCTAATCCAAAAGAAAAGAGAGAAAGCCCAAATTCATAAAATTATGAATGAAAAGGGAGAGATCACAACTAACACCAAGGAAGTAGAAACAATCATCAGAAGTTATTATCAACAGTTATATGTCAATAAGCTTGGCAACCTTGATGAAATGGATGCATTCCTGGAAAACTATAAACTACCAAAATTGAACCAGGAAGAAATCGACAACCTGAATAGACCGATATCTAGTAACGAGATTGAAGCAGTGATCAAAAACCTCCCAAAGAACAAGAGCCCAGGACCTGACAGATTCCCTGGGAAATTCTACCAAACTTTCAAAGAAGAAATAACACCTATTCTCCTGAAGCTGTTTCAAAAAATTGAAGCAGAAGGAAAACTTCCAGACTCTTTCTATGAAGCCAGCATTACCCTGATCCCCAAACCAGGCAAAGACCCTACCAAAAAGGAGAATTTCAGACCAATATCACTGATGAACATGGATGCTAAGATTTTCAAGATCCTAGCCAACAGGATCCAACAGCACATTAAAAAGATTACCCACCATGACCAGGTGGGATTCATCCCTGGGCTACAAGGATGGTTCAACATTCGCAAATCAATCAATGTGATAACAACAAATTAATAAGAAAAGAGAGAAGAACCACATGGTCCTCTCAATCGAGGCAGAAAAAGCATTTGACAAAATCCAGCATCTGTTCCTGATTAAAATGCTTCAAAGTATAGGGATAGAGGGAACATTCCTGAACTTCATCAAATCTATCTATGAAAGACCCACAGCAAATATCATCCTCAATGGGAAAAAGCTTGCAGCCTTCCCGTTGAGATCAGGAACAAGACAAGGATGCCCACTTTCACCACTCTTGTTCAACATAGTATTAGAAGTCCTAGCAACAGCAATCAGACAACAAAGAGAAATAAAAGGTATCTAAATTGGCAATGAAGAAGTCAAACTCTCTCTTCGCAGATGACATGATTCTTTATATGGAAAACCCAAAAGACTCCACCCCCAAACTACTAGAACTCATACAGCAATTCAGCAATGCGGCAGGATACAAAGTCAAGGTGCAGAAATCAGTGGCTTTCTTATACACTAACAATGAAAATACAGAAAGGGAAATTAGAGAATCGATTCCATTTACTATAGCACCAAGAACCATAAGATACCTGGGAATAAACCTAACCAAAGAGGTAAAGGATCTGTACTTGAGGAACTACAGAACACTCATGAAAGAAATTGAAGAAGACACAAAAAGATGGAAGACCATTCCATGCTCTTGGATCGGAAGAATAAACATTGTTAAAATGTCTATACTGCCTAGAGCAATCTATACTTTTAATGCCATTCCGATCAAAACTCCACCAGTATTCTTCAAAGAGCTGGAGCAAATAATCCAGAAATTTGTATGGAATCAGAAGAGACCCCGAATTGCTAAGGAAATGTTGAAAAACAAAAATAAAACTGGGGGCATCACATTACCTGATTTCAAGCTTTATTACAAAGCTGTGGTCACCAAGACAGCATGGTACTGGCATAAAAACAGACACATAGACCAGTGGAACAGAGTAGAGAGCCCAGATATGGACCCTCAACTCTATGGTCAATTAATCTTCGACAAAACAGGAAAGGCTTATCTTTGAAACATCAGACTTAAAACTGTCACTCTCCAAAAGCCTTAGGAGAGCACAGAACACATCTATCACAACTGCCATTTTGTTCTTCCTTCTTCCAGCTGAGTTGAGGACTGTGAAGCTCCCAGTGCCGCTAATTCCCACACATGTTATGCATGTCTCCTTGAGTCGGAGGGCAAAGGGGCTTTCCACCTCTGCCCACAATGCTCCTTTAGCACCAGAAATTGAGCCTCCACTTTCGAGTAAACTGTCACATACTTGGAGGTTGAAAATGACCCTGAAAAGAAAAACTCACACACAGCAAAAAGATGCAGCCTTGCACCATGGAGATCCAACTGAAACACCCTGGGCCTTGTCAGCAGATTTTTTAAAGGGCATTTGTCTTTTATTTCACCCCCCCCCTCACCACCACCAGCACCACCACCACCAAAAAAACTTCTTATCTCAATACTTCTGAGAAGTACCTAATGCTCTGTGTATTTCATCAGACTGGGGACAGATCTTGCCTTTTGAAGTACCCCACAAATCAGTTTCTACTTCAATAAGTGGGATAGGCAATATAAGCAGGTTGGGTGCAGGAAGGCATGCCAAATGATTCGTCAAACTTGTCTCCAAATGTAAGCCCTAGAAATCACTAAACTAACCAAATAATACCCAACCCAACAGATATGCTCCCCTCAGACTTAGGTTTCAGGAAGCCTGTTTGTCAGGAGGGCACAACGACAATTTTCCTTGCATAGGGCTGAAATGTGACAGACTCTTTCCTGGAATGAAACATTTATGAAAATGTGCTTAATCCATTTTTAGAAGCTCAGTAGTTTTTTCATGATGGAATAATATTTTTCATCTTGAAAAACATTTTACCTACCGTAGCTTCTACACGACCTCAACATCACAATACAGCCAGTTCTCTGGGCTGATGTGACAATCAGTTATAAAACAGAAAAAGGGTATGAACATTTTGGAATGTGGAGAATCATATCCATCATAGGTTGATGATAAGAAGAGAAAAGAGTTATGGGGCAAGGCTGAACACAACTTTGTACCCTTCCCAGGTCAGAAAATGCTAAAGTCATCTTCAGAGAGTGTGGCTTCCTGTTAGCACAGGAACTCTTGAATGGGCATCTCTCTTGCCTCTTGTCAATTCCTAGGAGAAATTACCCGGTTCTTTGCCGCTTCTCCTTCCCTTCTTCTCCCAAAAAGTTGGTTTTCAGAACCCTAGGAAAGCCATACCCCTTCATCATGCCAGCCACACATTTGGTCATCCCTGCAGCCTCTCCTAAGAAAGGATCTTTCCCCCAGCAAGCTGACCCTGTTATATGCTTTCACCACTCAGGGATCCCATGGGGCACACAAGAAGCAAAACTGAGGCAATGCACCAGTCCCCAGGGGCCTAAGATTTCCATTAGCCAAGAATTTCAGATGACTGAGTATGAGGCCACAGGCCTAAGGGGCAAGGGAATAAAAGCAGCTTCCTCCTTTCTCTTTATTACCATTATCTCATGCTAGCCCTCTCTCTGAGTGTCAAACTCATCATTCTAGCTTGACAAAGATGCAGAGGCACTGGGCTTGGGAAAGCATCTCTGAGTGCCCAGGATGCATCTTATAAGAAACATACACTAATTACCTATAATGTGCCATGCTCTAGGCTGGGACCCAGGAAGTTGGTGGATAATGTGTCTCTGCCCTCAGGGAGCTCATGATATGGCAGCAGAGAAAGGTAAGTAAGCAGGTAGTTAAATGTGATGGGTGCTGTAAAGGGAGAAGACCAGGGTCTTCACACACTGGAGGGTCTCTTAACCCAGACTTGAGTGTGGGTGAGGGTACTTCAAGAAGTCTTTCTTGAGAAAGTGAAAATAAAGCTTAGTTTACAGGAATGGGTAAGAGTGGCAGAAAAAGTATTTTGGTAGAGGTAACATGTGAAACTACCCAGAAGCTGGAGAGAAAGGGGACTCTAGACACATCAGTGGGACAAGCAGAGTGACCAGATCATGCAGCACCTTGAACTTCAGTTTGAGAACAAGAGGGAACCACTGAGGCAGGGGAAATGACATGATGAGGTTTGGTACAAGGTGTGAATTATGAGAGGAGACAAGTTCCTCCCCACACCCCCAACCTGCCCTTAGTTTTCTAATTAGGAGCTTCACCAGGAAATGTTCTACTTACTTCTTGCTTACTTCTGGCCTTCAGCCTGTGACTGGGCATTGTGATGCTTACCAGAAACAAGGATGGAGGGTGAACAGGCAAAGGGGCTGCTAAAAATGCTAAAAATTTTCCTAAAAATTTTTAGGAAAATTAGTACTTTGGGGTTCTTGTACTTACTGGCCATATAAACGTTAGTTGAGGCTTGTAATGTCTTTAGTCCCAATTCCAAAAGTAAAAAGCCCCCCATCAACCTTTCACTGTGTATTGTTTAAAATGATCTTTCTCTGTCATTTGTGAATTAAAAATCCTTCCTCTTAAATAATGCAGCCCAAAGGAGAGGCAGTGCAAGTTGTTACCTTGTCATCATTACTCCCTCCAACAACCCAATGGGCCCCCCTAGATCTTGAAACCCCCCCCCAAAAAAAACCTCATCTGGTGATGCTGAGGGGGTGGGGCTCCATCAGCTCTAGAACTGACCCCGTAAAGAGGCACTTTCCCTTCCCCTGTACACACTCAGACTCAGCAGAGCTGATGTGACGGTTTCTGTCAAAGAAGAAATGAAACCCCTTGGCTTCTCAGTGTTGAAATTTAGAAGAGAGTGAGAGAATAGAGATAACAGGGAGGTTGAGAGAGAAACCAGAGATGGAGAGAAAGTGAGGGCCAAAGAAGAGGGGGAGACAGACTCTGAAGGTGAGACCCAGAGAAGAAACAAGGAAGGATGTGGACATGGAGAGAGGAGAGATGGATAAAAGCATCAGGGAGACCGGGGGAAGAGAGTGGAGGAAAAGAGAGAGGGAGAGGCACTGGGGGGAGTCCCAGAGCAGCTGAGCTGCTGCATGGGCAAGACTGGGGAAGGGTCTACCAAGAGACATGTGGCTGCTAAAGCACCCGGGTACTATTAGCAAATAGGCAGAGGCCAGGGAAGAGAGGGAGAGAGACCCACCCTCCAGGCCTCTCTCAACCATCCAGGGATAGATTACCAGGTCATTGCTCTTGGCCCCCTCAACTCCTCTGAAGCTTACAAAGCTTGCTGTGTGCCAGGCCTGATGTGACCCTGCCAGGGACACCTACCCCTTCCCATAGCCAAGCTGGGCTGGGGGAAGGGTATCAGGGAAAGGAGGTCTCCAAGAACTATGGAGGGCTGTCCACGCTGACCAGAGACAACCTAAAGGAGGAAAGCAGGAAGGGAAAAGGATGGGCAACTACAAGGATGAAGGAGATAGAGCAGGTAGAAAGACAGATGGACAGACTGACAGACAGGCAGACCCCCATAAGAAGAAGATTCCAAAGTTCCTCTGTATCATCCATGCCCTGTGCCTCCATCCAGAGGGTTGAGGAAAAGCCGCCCTGTCCTTCGCCTCCTTCTGGCCTCCTCTCAAACCTGAAGCTGTCAGACTGAGAAAACCTAGCGACTCCACCTAAATCCTCTCAGGTCTTTTTCCCCCTTATAAAAATCATTAGGACATTAGGAAAAAAAATGTTCTAGCTTAGCTCCAGGCTAAAAAGGATGCTGCTGGGGAGCTGGGAGCAGCGCAGCCTGCATGCGCTCCTCCAGCTGGAGAGTTAGAAGATGGACAGTACACCTCCAGCCCTCTCCCAGGAGCAAAGGCAGCCCAAGCTCCTCCCCGCACACGGACTCGACCTGCTCTGAACCCCACTCCACTGCCGGCGACTGTGCCTTTAAATTGCTGCTTTCGGAAGGTGCATCCAGGGGGAGGTGAGAGGGAGGGAAACATCTTCCTCCAGTTCTCCTTCCTTCCTCCCCTCCAAGACTCTCCAGGGTTTGGAGATTGCTGCCCAAAGAGAATCTCCTTCAGCTCCCTGGCAGACGGGGTAAGGGCCTCCGGAACCCCAGGTGAGTCAGAGCAGGAGCCGGTAGGGTTATCTGTGTCAGGATCATTTCCAGGGGAATAGTTCTGGCCCCTGACTGGTAACGGCAGGACAGAGAGAAGAGAGCAGAAGAGGAGAGAGAGCACACAACTCCTAGCCCAACGGTCTCCTTGTGAGCAGACCAAGTTGGAGGAAGGCTCTATCTGTACTTTCTGCAGCATTCCTCCTGCTGGGATATCCCTCTCACCTTGGCAGCCAGGCTGACAAAGGGCTCCAGGGTCCCTGCAGAATGACAACTCTTGTTCCTGCAACCCTCTCCTTACTTCTCCTCTGGATCCTGCCAGGGCAGGTCCTCCTCAGGTGAGCTGAGTCGGGGTGAGAAGGAGGTGCATGCAAACACTGGCCGGGGGCAGCAGGGGCATCTGGCACAGTTTCCTCTAAGTTTACAAAAAGCCCACAATCCAGAGGGCTCCAGAGAAAGACACACCCTCCCCTAACCAGGACCCAGGAGCCTTTCACGAGGAATGCCAAAGCCCCAGAGCTGGTGGGAAGCCTTCTGCATGGGTGAGAGCTTCCTGGGCCTGGGTAGGGGCAAGATAGCTGAGCCCCAGAACAGAGGCCATCTGTCTTGCCTTCCTTGCCTATCTTCCTACCATCATGGCCACACACTACTCAGATTCCTAAAAATGACACCAACATCTGTCAGCTGTCCACCAAAGAGGCTTCAGGTAGCAAGGGTTTGCCTTAAACCATATCAGGAGGAAGCTGGGCTGAGCAAACCTTGGCCCTCTGCTGTCACCCAGCCAGTGCACACATGGCTGCTTCCTGTCCTGAAGGGGCACTCAGTGCAGTCATTTCCTGGGTTTTTGATAGCCAGACACGCTTTGGACTCCCTGTAAATGTTCCCCTCCTTGTCCCCATTTTCTCATGAGACCAGGAGCCAGTCAAGATGGACCAGGTGAGTTGAGTAAGAAAGATGACTGTGGCTTAGGCTGACCTGGTCCTAAGAAGAGTGGAGGGGCCGAGTACCACTGCAACAGACCTCTTCCTCCTCTTACTTCAAGGAGCACACGGAGACAGCTTGATTCTGAGGCACCTCCTGCCTCACTGCTTGCAGACACATTGGCTGGGAGGAAGGCAGGGATCCAATATGTGTGGGGTGGCAAACTTCCTAAAAGCGAAAAGTAGCTCAAAGTAGAATGGCAGCTCAGCTGGAGTTGGTAGGAAGATGCAGGCAGAAGGGGGAATGCAGGGGGTGCTCATTGGCCCTCCTGGAGGGGAGACTGCCTCAAGGCCCAAGCTTTGGTGGCAGCATTCCCACTTGAGCAAATACAGCAAGGCAGGACCTTAGGAAGTCTTGAGTTCGAATCCTTCATTGTGCATGTGGAAACTGATTCTTAGAGATGCGGAGTGACCTGTCCAAGGTCACTCAAGCACCCGGTAGCATAATCAGTGTTCTCCCCTACCCACCCCAAGGCCTTGCCTGAGCCACATTTTTCAGCTCCAGAGCCTCCTATGTCCTGCCAGTACTGGGGACTTTCCAGGAATGAAAGGGAGGAAAAAGTGGCTGCACAGGGACTCTGCTTTCAGGCCCATAGACAAGGCAGCCCCAGAAAAGAATTCTGTGACAGAAATTGGGGCCCAAGACAGCTGAGCCCACAGCCTGTCACAGGGTCCTGGGGCTGGGAGAGGTGCCCTTAGCATGGGGCTGAAGAGGGTGGCAAGGGTCTGGCTGCTCTATGTACAGGGCCATGTGGCCTCCCAGCAGGCAGGTGGCAGGCAGCCAGAAGCAGCACCTGGCCAGCAAGGACACCCTGTGGTGAAGCCACAGACTTCTGCTGCTCTAGCACCACTGCCACCCCTCCTTGGATTTTCAGAGCCTGCTTAAGCCACCTGCTCTGCCAGCCCCAATTTGGGCCACAGTGACCTCTGTTCCCAGTGTAAGGGCTTCCTCCTGTTCAGAGGATTCAAGAAGGAAGAATTCTAGGAGGTCAGGATGTGTCTTCCACTGAACTTCTCCTACTCTGGTTCCTTGGCAGCCTACCCTGGCATTGCAGTAGATGGACTTAGTTCTGAAGTCAAAAGCTCTGGGTTAGAATCTTGGCTTTACCATTTACTAGCCATATGATCACAAATAAGTCACTTTACTTGCGGATCCTTAGTCTCTTCATCTATATAAGGGGAAAAATAATAATAACCTTCATCTGGGAGGACCGATGTGAGAACTAAACGAGATAAGGTAAGTAAAGTGCATAGCATGGTGCCTTGGTTATTCTTATTATTTAATGGCTCACAGTGCATATGATCTATATGACCTCAGATGGTACATAGATGTAAACATGTAAACAGGGGGCCGTTGGCTCAAAGAGAGCTGGACCCAGAAGGACAGCAGTCACCCTCCCTCCCTGCCCCAGAGTGTGGCTACACTAGTGGCAGTGGGGGAACGAGCTCTGGTGGCTAGCACAATGGTGGTGGCAGGATGGAGCAGGAGAACCAGGCCCAGTGAGGATTTCAGCCTGAGCTCAGCCCTGAGCCCCAACCTGCCCTTCAAGGCTGAGGTTCTAGTCCTTAGTCTAGCTGTTGGCTGGTAAGCAGATAAGCAAGCATGTGGAAGGGGTGTTGCTGCTCTTAGAAAGAAACTTGTCAGGGGAGAAGGGGCCAGCCTCGAGGTTAGGACAATGCACCCTGGTCCCTTACTCAAAATCAAGTTATTAGGGGGAAAAGATGGAAATTGACCTTCTTGGTGTAGTCATCCTACTTGGAAGTTCTTCTCATGCTCCTAGAGCCCTGCTTTCTCACCTATTTTGTTGTCAAAGTGAGTTTACAAACCTGCTGCTGCCCCAACCATGAACTGAGGTCCAGCTCAAAACATAGTTCCCTCTAGTGCAGCCACTCTGGAAAACAGTATGGAGGTTCCTCAAAAAGTTGAAAATAGAGCTACTCTACAACCCAGCAATTGCACTACTGTGAATTTACCCCAAAGATACAAACGTAGTGATGTGAAGGGGCACGTGCACCCCAATGTTTATAGCAGCAATGTCCACAATAGCCAAACTATGGAAAGAGCCTAGATGTCCACTGACAGATGAATGGGTAAAGAAGAAGTATACACACACACACACACACACACACACACACACACACATATACATACAATGGAATATTATGCAACCATCAAAATGAAATCTTGCCATTTACAACGATGTGGCTAGAACTAGAGGGTATTATGCTAAGTGAAATAAGTCAATCAGAGAAAGACAATTATATGATCTCACTGATATATGGAATTTGAGAAACAAGGCAGAGGATCATAGGGGAAGACAGGAAGTAACAAAACAAGACAAAACCAGAGAGGGAGACAAACCAGAAGAGAATCTTTTTTTAAATTAACATATAATGTATTATTTGCTTCAGGGGTACATGTCTGTGAATCATCAGTCTTACACAATTCACAGCACTCACCACAGCACATACCCTCCCCAGTGTCCATAACCCAACCACCCTATCCCTCCACCCCACACCCTCCAGCAACCCTCAGTTTGTTTCCTGAGATTAAGGTTTCCTGAGATTAAGAATCTCCTATGGTTTGTCTCCCTCCCTGGTCCCACCTTGTGTCATTTTTTTCCCTCCCTACCCTCCACAAACCTCTGCCCTGCCTCTCAAATTCCTCATATCAGAGAGATCATATGTCTTTCAGGGATAGATCATAATTGTCTTTCTCTGATTAACTTATTTCACTTAGGATAATACCCTCTAGTTCCATCCACCTCATTGCAAATGGCAAGATTTGGGGTTTTTTTAATGGCTCCATAGTATTCCATTGTGTGTGTATTTGTGTGTGTGTGTGTGGTGTACACACAATATAAGATGTGGTATATATACCACATATTCTTTATCCATTCGTCTGTTGATGGACATCTAGGCTCTTTCCATAGTTTGGCTATTGTGGACATTGCTGCTATAAACATTGGGGTGCATGTGCCCCTTTGGATCACTACATTTGTATCTTTGGGGTAAATACCCAGTAATGCAATTGCTGAGTCATAAAGTAGCTCTATTTTCAACTTTTTGAAGAACCTCCATGCTGTTTTCCAGAGTGGTTGCACCAGCTTGCATTCCTACCAACAGTGTAGGAGGGTTCCCCTTTCTCCGCATCCTTGCCAGCATCTGTCACTTCCTGACTTGTTAATTTTAGCCATTCTGACTGGTGTGAGGTGGTATCTCACTGTGGTTTTGATTTGTATTTTCCTGATGCTGAGTGATGTTGAGCACTTTTTCATGTGTCTGTTGGCCATTTGGATGTCTTTTTTGCAGAATTGTCTGTTCATGTCTCCAGAAGAGACTCTTAATCTCAGGAAACAAACTGAGGGTTGCTGGAGTGGAGGGGAGTGGGAGGGATGGGGCAGCTGGGTGATGGACATTGGGGAAGGTATGTGCTATGGTAAGTGCTGTGAATTGTGTAAGACTGATGAATCACAGACCCATACCCCTGAAACAAATAATACATTATGTGTTAATATAGCCCACTTCAAGTTCATTTTTATGAATGGTACAAAAATAAAATATAGTTTCCTGCTGGAGCAAACACTGGAAGCCAAAACTCCCTCTCTAGAAGCTGGGTCCCCAGCTCCTGAGCAGTTCAGCATGAAGGCCAAGCAATGGAAACCAACTCTCAGAAACAAATATTTCCCTTGAGTCCTTACCATCCTTGGTTAAATCACAACATAGCTACAGCCACATTATTTGCAGGGAATTGTAATTCTTCTTTGAGTGCTTTTAAGGCACCTTTAGAAAGAGAATACTGGATGAGGCCTCAGCCCCTTGGGTTTGAGCCCTGATCCTGTCATTCACCAGCCTTGAGACTTTGACTAGGTCACTCCTCTTTTGGTTTGTTTGTTTATTAGATTCCACATATAAATGAGATCACACAATATTTGTCTGTCTTTGTGTGACTCACTGTACACAGTATAATGCTTTCAAGGTCCATGTTGTTGCAAATGGCAGGATTTCCTTCTTTTCATGGCTGAATAGTATTCCATTATGTGTATGTATGTGTGTATGTATGTATGTATGTATATATTATATCACATTTTCTTCATCCATTTATCCATCAAAGTACACTTGAATTGTTTCCTTATCTTGGCTATTGTAAATAATGCTGCGATAAGCATGGGGGTGCATATATCTTTTTGAATTAGTGTTTTAATTTTCCTTAGATATATTCCCAGAAGTGGGATTGCTGGATTATATGGTAGTTCTAGTTTTAGTTTTTTGAGGAAACTCCATACTATTTTCTAGAGTGGCTGTTCCAATTTATAATCCCACAAGTCACTTTTCTCATCTGTCTTTGCGCTCATTACACTGAGAATTGTGACGATAAAAAAGATCTCATATATGTGAAAGCACATTTTTAGGACTAACTACTGGTCTGCAGTGTTGGCTTATGGCTGTTTCTGTTTTCCTTGTTTTGAAAATGGGTGCCCAGAGACCCATCTTCTCCTATCTTCCTGCCTGATGGGGAGACCAGCCAGAGGTATGTGGGGACGGGAAGGAAAAGGGTCTGTGATAAATGTAGAATACAAGTGGCTTCAGACTTCTTTATGTTACCTGTCCAGAGTGGCCTTGGCAAAAGAGGAAGTCAAATCTGGGACCAAGGGACCTCAGCCCATGTCCCCCTCTGATTTTCTGGACAAGCTTATGGGGCGAACATCTGGATATGATGCTAGAATTCGACCCAATTTTAAAGGTAAGGAGCATTCATCCTACAAAAACCCTTCCTTCCGCCACCCCTTTTGGAAACATACTGCCATCCCAGCCACTATTGCCTACCCCAAGGACAGGAAGCTGGAAGTACTGAGCTAACTGATTCAATTCAAAAGGAGCTTCCCCTCCCTATTGCTTATGGGTCTATGCAACTGGCACTGCCTTCTAGCAGTGCCCTGGCCTCAAGCTCAGGGAGGGAGTCCTGGAAACTGCTCTCAGCCTCCTGGAATGCCATGCCAATATGGCTGTGTTTTGCCACCCCTAGGCCCACCTGTGAACGTGACTTGCAACATCTTCATCAACAGTTTTGGCTCTGTCACTGAGACTACTATGGTAAGGAGTATCTCTGTTCCATGCTTCCATTCTAGCATGAATGAGAGAAGCCCACTAGATATCGAGACTTTCCTCCCTCTGCTGTCCTCTCCCTGTTTTGTGGTCATGGCTAAATCCATGGGATGTCTGAAGTTGGTCACTGGGAGATATCTTTCCCCGACTGGGGTTTCAGTGGCCAAAGGCAAACTAGCCTAAAGAACAGATGGTCAATCATGGGAAGTAGCTTGGTACAGAGCACAGACTTTGGAATCAGACAGATCTGTGTTCAAATCTTGACTCTACCATCTAATAGCTATGTGACAGGTTATTTAAATATATCATTGTTTCTGTTTCCTCATCTATAAAGTAGGGATCATAACAGGACCCTCCTCACAGTGTTGGCATGAGATTTAAATGAGATAATACATATAAAGTAAGCACACTTAGCAGAACACCCACCTCATAGTAAGTGATTAATAAATGTTTTTTCCCTTCCCATCTTTGCTATATCAGCCCAAAGCAGGCTACTTCTTCAGTGCAAAATGCCCACTGCCCCTGAGATGTACTCCCAGCATTTCCTCCTCATGGCTCTCCTGCCCATGTAGGCTTGCTGGGCCCCTGGAATAGCATTGCCTCTCATGGGCCCATCTGTGCACCCTCTCAGGACTATCGGGTGAATGTCTTCTTGCGGCAGCAGTGGAATGACCCACGCCTAGCCTACCAAGAATATCCTGATGACTCTTTGGACCTTGATCCCTCTATGCTGGATTCTATCTGGAAGCCAGACCTATTCTTTGCCAATGAGAAAGGGGCCAGCTTCCATGAGGTGACCACAGACAATAAGTTACTACGCATCTTCAAGAATGGGAATGTGCTCTACAGCATCAGGTACACCTGGTGTACAGCCAGGAGAGTTTGGGTCAAGGAGAGAAAGCCAAATGGAGGATGAGGGGTGGGAAGAGCGTCCCCTGTGCTGTGCCAGGCCCCAGAAAGTTGACATCACTTCTTTTCTACTGTCCCCGGCAGGCTGACCCTCATTTTATCTTGCCCAATGGACCTCAAGAACTTCCCCATGGACATCCAGACATGCACCATGCAGCTGGAGAGCTGTAAGTGTCTCTAGAGAGTCTCAGAGCAAGGGCTGGAATACCAGGTAGTTAACCCCATTCCATGATATTCCAAATGAGAAAAGGGAAATCCAGAGTAGGGACTTACTCACACATGGTCAGCTGTTAGCAAGGATGAGACTAGGAGCCAGGACTCACTAACACCCAACCCAGGGTGTTTTTTCATCCTCATACTATTTACTGGTTTGGTTATTCCACAGTATTGGGAAATGGGACGGCACCAGCTTTACATTCAAATGTGCCTGTGTTGGTTATGGGGGGTGAGCATTTGAAGGACACCTCGTCTGCCCAAAGATATTCCTCTCACAGTACCTGAGGTAATTCTACTTTTACTCCCCCTGAGTTAATACATTCAAGATAACTATAAAAATGCCAGAGTTGGCAGAGGGGGTACTCTTGAACCCTGATTCCGCATGAACATAGATAACTTCTGTAGAGAATTTGGAGAAGATGGTTCTAAGTATAGCACAGCATCCAGGGTGGCAAGGTCAGCCAAGGGCTACTTTGTGACAGGGAAGCCAGCTTATAGGGGCTGCTCTAAATGCAGAACAGTCAATGGACAACAAGGCTGGACCATCAGCTATGTGCACTCCTTTGCCATCTCCTGGGCAAGGTGAGACTCTGAGATCAATACACACCAGCTTAATCCTCAGAGAAGAAGTTTTGTCAGGCTGTTTCCAGCATATAATAACAATGATGGGTAGAATGTGTCCTATGTGGCTAGCCCTTTAGAGTTCATAAACCACTTTCATATCCAGGTTCTTATTGCCCCCTCACAACAATCCTGAAAAGTAGGTGGAGCATTTTAGAGGAAAGGAAATGACTTACCCAAAGTCACATAGCTACTTTGAGTCAAGGCCTTACATTGCACATCTGTGAGCCTCAGTGTTTCTTCTCCCATTTCTACTTGACATGTGTGAATATGGTCACATATATGGTAGGAGTTTCACAAACTGCTAGGTATCTGTGAGCAACTTGTCATGTTCAGATGTTAACTCTCAATCTGCCCCAGTTCAGGGCCCTGGCTAGGAGTCTGTGGTGTGCACATTGTCCCATGCATGACTGACAGGGTATAAATAGCTCTTTCCTCTCTGGGATGAGGAGGCAGAAGCCCCAGCTCTGAGGCTGGCTCAGCTCAAGACATGTGGCCAGTACACATGCTTACTCCTGTTAGTTTGAGATATGGCAGGAGGTTCTCAGTTGTGTTCCTTGACATCATTCCAATGCTTTTGACCTGCTTTCTAGGTCTACCAGAAAAATTTCTCTCTGTGCCTCTCTAAAGCTTGAGAACTAGATAGAAGAGGAGTCTGGAATCTTTCTGATTTATCTAGTTAGGGTGGGCCTATGATACAATTGACCAAGTACCCCCTTCAGAAAGGTTTCCCTTTCCAAGATGAACACGAAGCTCCAAAAACCCAGGCCTTACCTCCTCATCTGCTCTTTCCTGCTAGTTCTCTTTCCCTACCCCCACCCAGCACCAAATTCTGCAGCCCTCTGCCATCTCTGTCACTTTTAGTTGGCTACACCATGAATGACCTCGTGTTTGAGTGGCTGGAAGATGCTCCTGCTGTCCAAGTGGCTGAGGGGCTGACTCTGCCCCAGTTTATCTTGCGAGATGAGAAGGATCTAGGCTACTGTACCAAGCACTACAACACAGGTAAAAACCAGGATCTTTACTTAGTGTGAGCCACAGAAGGGCCTCCAGATGGGAGGGAAGGGGCAAGGCAGCCAGCTTCTACTAAAAGTCCAATCTGTGCCAGATGTGCTAAGTGTTTCATATGCCTTATCTCATTATGGTAGGAATTATCAGCCCCATTTTAAATAAACTGTTCAAGTTACGTACCTAGAAAATGGCTGGCTTAGACTTCAAATCCAGATCTAACTCTAAAGCCCTTTTGTCCCTATCACATGCTGCAGAGGAGATGGGCCTATGCCAGTGAGTGGCAGGAGTGTCTCACCTGTCCTGGGGCCAACTTTGTGTGGAAGGTGGGGAATCTACATCTGGGAGTAGCCAATGGCTGCTGAACCAGAAAGCAATAGACTTTAGGGCACTGGAAGGCTTACCATCCACACCTCATACCACAGCCACCATTACCCAACTCTTGAACTGGCTTGTTTTCCCAGGTGTGAAATGTGGGCCAGTTTTGGAGAAAAGTTGCTTTTCCAGCCTGAGCATCTGCTCCCCACAGCTTCCCTAAGGGTTACTTTTTCCTCAGTTTCCCTGGCTATTTGGATACAAAGTGCTATGACCCTGAGATAGAGGCCAGAAGCTAAAGGGGAGAGATCCTGGATACCTCCTTGGTGTGCTGACATGCTTTGGGTGCCACCCCATTAATATGTGTGTTTGTATATGTAGGATGTGCAACATATGGAGAGGAACAAGTCATTGGATTTAGAAAATGCTGTTGGGAGTGGAAATTAATAGAACCTTTACTGGGGAGAAAACTGGCAATTTGTATATAGGTCAATGGTTTCCAAACTCTGGTGTACATTATATTTCTGTGGGGAGCCTGTAAAAATGTTGATTCCTGGGTTCTGCCTCTCAGAAATTCTGATTATGTGCACTTGAAGTGATGCCCAGAAATCTGCATTTGAACAAGCACCCTGAGAATTCTGTTGCTGATGGTCCAGGGGGCATACTTTGAGAAACTGTAAAAGCTATTTTTCTTCCTTACATGTTGATCCAGGAATCCCACCCCTTGGGATTTATTAAAAGGAAATATTCCAAAATATCACTGGGTCAGTGCTTATACTAGCAAAAACTTGGCACTCTTCTAAATAGGACCAATAGGACAGAGGTTAAATAAATTACACAGTGCATCTGTTTGGTAGAATATTATCCAGATGTTAAAAAGGATGACTGCATGTTGCTTATATCAACATGGAAAGTACAAGTGGAAAAGGTTAAGATTCAAAGTTGTATGCACAGAATCATTATATTGTGGTAAAAGAAACAAATCAAAAGCATGTGTTTAAAAACCCTGGGAGGAAATAGCACTAAATGTTTCTAACGTAGAGTGATACAATGGACAAAACTAAGATCTTTGGAGTCAGAGGTGAGATTGAATAATGGCCCAACTATCTACTAGTTGGGTATCCTTGAGAAACATAACTTAATCTCTTTGAGCCTCAGTATCCTTATATGTAAAATGGGAAATAATAATTTTACCGGGGCGCCTGTGTGGCTCAGTGGGTTAATGCCTCTGCCTTTGGCTTAGATCATGACCCCAGGGTCCTGGGATGGAGCCCGACATCGGGCTCTCTGCTCGGTAGGGAGCCTGCTTTCTGCTCTCCCTCTCTCTCTGCCTGCCTTTCTGCCTACTTGTGATCTCCGTCAAATAGATAAATAAATAAATTTATTTATTTATTTATTTTACCTGCCTCAAATAGTTGTTATGGAATTTAAATGAGATAAGCTATATAAAGTCAGGGCACTTAGTAGGGGCTTGATAAATATGAGCTTATAAATATTATTATTTTTCTCTACTTCTCACTTTTTGCCTGTACTAAACAAGTAATAATTTTGTAATTAAAAATAAAACCACCACTCTCAAAAATGATAGCTAGCTACCTAGATACATAGAAGACAGACAGATAGATGATAGATAGATAGATAGATAGATAGATTAAATGAAGGAAGGAAGGAAGGAAGGAAGGCAGGCAAGCAAAAAGAAAATATGGACACCTAGCAAAGCTATGTCATAACAAGAAGCCTGGGGTGAGGTGGACTCAGGAACAGTAGATCACAGCATCACACAGTATGTCAAAGCCATAAACCAATTCATTGATTAAATTACTAGCTTTGAGGACTCAGGTTTGATAAGAGCAAGTCTAGTCCAAAATAAAATAGCAACATACACATCCTCTGCTTTTTGCTTTGGTTATCCTAAACCTCTATGGTGCGGAGAAGCTCTAAGCTAGGTTTTCTTAGCCTGAGGGCATGGGAAACTGGGAAAAATAAAGATGACTGGCAGAGTAGGCAGAGGACTGGTACATGTGCTTTGGACCAATGCACTTTTTATTGGTGGGACAGAATGCTGTCGCCTGATGTTCTCTGGGCACCCGTTGTCCACTATCCAGAGTTGGTCTCCGTTGAACACTATTTCCAGATATTTTCTATCCAGCTCTTATCACTTGCTTGAGACACAGGCAGTGTTTACTTCAGTGAATCCTTGTTGCTAGAGAGCTTCTGGTGCACGAGCAAGCTCAAGCAAGGCTGCTGAGGTTTGGGCAGAGTCTACACTCATTGCTTTGTTAATAATGATGATAGTACCAAATACCTATATGCTCAACACCCCAGATACATCATTTAATTCCCACAATAATGGAATTAATATTGTTGTTACTCTGTTTTACAGACAAGGAAACTGAAGCTCAAACAGCTTGGGTGTTTTGCCTGAGGTCACACAGTTAGTCAGTGGAAGATTCGGTATTCAAACCCAGGCAGTCTGGCTCTGGAGCCCTTCTGTTCTTAATCCTCTTGCTGTGTGGTCAGGTGGAAGGCCCTCTGCTGGAAATTAGTGCTTAGAGCAAAAGGACAAAGCCTGATGGCTGCTCTGAGAAATTCCTCAGAACACACATCTGGTTCTCCCTGGGGCCATATTGAAGAGCTCACTTATTTGCCCACTTGAGGTGCACAGAGGCTGGCCCATATATAGAGAGATGTCCTAGTCCTGCCCCTTAGGCTCAGCTCTAGACTGGGGACCTGAGGCCTGATACCTCACCTCTTTCTTTGCAGGAAAATTCACCTGCATCGAGGTAAAGTTTCACCTGGAGAGGCAGATGGGCTACTATCTGATTCAGATGTACATCCCCAGCCTACTCATCGTCATCCTGTCCTGGGTCTCCTTCTGGATCAACATGGATGCCGCCCCTGCCCGTGTGGGCCTAGGCATCACCACTGTGCTCACCATGACAACTCAGAGCTCTGGCTCCCGGGCCTCTTTGCCTAAGGTGAAGAGAAATGCAAGGGAACTTGCTTACCATAGAGCTCTCCATTTCCCCTTCTTCTCCTGTTCTCTTCTGTTTTTTATTTGCCTTAGATTTAAGGTAGATGAGAGCCATTGAGCAAGAACAGGGGGTCAGAATTTTCTCTTGCCCTACAACATACTGCTAATGATATTGCTAAAGATGTGGAAGCTGGGGTTGTGGGTGTTGTCTGGCTAAGGAATGAGTAGAGACAGTATCTGACTTACTCTGACTTTCATCAGGAAATACTAGCATGTCCAAAATCAAAGAACCATAGCAAGTATAAAGTCCCACTCCCTCGTGGCACAGATGAGGTGAATATAGCCCAGAGAGGTAGAACAACCTTTTCGAGGTCATGTTCCATAAGAAAAGAAAAATTTTATATATATGGATTTTAAACCAACATCAATCAGTCTCTTACTATGTCAGAAGCTGGGCACTATTACAAAGACCTCAAGAGACAATGTCATTCTTTTGGGTGAGGAAATTTTGAGGTAGTAAATGGCAGTTATAGTCAGTGGATTTTGAATGTCTGTGGCCTGGTGATGCTTTGACTACACAGAGAGATCTGCGCTTATGAGACTGGGCCCAGGTTCTCCCTGCCTTGTGTTTTCATGTAGGAAATTTAGAAGTCACCTCAATGTCCTTATAGTCAGCAAGGCTCTGAGAAATCAGGGAGTAAGCTGATTCATCCATTCAATAAATATTTATTGAGCATATACTATGCACCAGGCAATGTTCTAGGCCATGGAGAAATAATGGGAACCAATAGCAACATAGTTCCTTGTGGATCTTACTGTGAACCTATGCCCTCTCATTTTGACTTGATAGAAACCAGGCTCTGTGATATCCCATCTCCCAGTGCTTATTACTTAAACAGGGGGTAATCAGGGCATCCAAGGTAAATTTACAAATTTGCCATGGGGGTGGTGTAGTGGTAAAGAGTAGGAGATTGGAGTCAGGCAGGCTTAGGTCCCAGCCTCATCATTTACCAATGGCAATCTTAAGTAAATTCCTCATCCTCTCAGTCTTTTTACCTATGACATGGGAATATTATATCTTCAATAGGGTTATTGCAAGAAATAAATAAGATAATGTATTAACATAGATAACAATGTTTGGCAACTAATAACTACTCAATAAGTGTTCGATATTGTTATAATTGTTAGGTGTTTTGGTGAAAAGAATGGAGTAGTGGACCTAGGACAGCCGTTGATGTTCCCAATTATTTTTCAGTTGATGGAAAACTTTTGAGGTAATCCAAAGGCCTCTAGTGATAAATGATGACAAAGCTCAAATTAGGATCAGGTGTCTCAGAGGAAGTTGTCTGAAAGTATTTCCTATAAATGTGTTTCCTAAATGGAGAGGAGGATTGAAGAGGCTCTGAAAGACAGATGGGGCTTAGGCAAGGACCAAAGGGCCAGGTGGGGTTGTGATGGTCGTGTTATGGTAGTAGCCTTGTAAGAAGACTAGAGGCAGAAAAGTAGTTCAGATCTTAGAAATGTGCCCTAGTTTACTGCAGCTGCCATGCAAGAAGATTCTTCTCTAACCCAGGGTGGTTGCAATTAGTGCCTTATTCTTGCCAAGAGAACTTCCTTTTCCAGTCCTCTCCTGTGAGCAAGCACAATCTGTCTGCTCCTAGGAATCACTTAGTTTCATCATTTGGAAAAATATGAACTTTGTTGGAGGATTGTTTGTTTGCAGTATTTGGTGCCTTCTCATAAGATTTTGATGACCTTTTTGTGGCCTCATTGGTCAATAAGCAAAATATGTAGGCACTCACCCCAAACTAAATAGACTCATTGGCCAGCCTACAAAGCAAGGGACTGAGTAAGTCAGGGAGCTTCTGCTCCCTTGAGTTTGTACATTAGATTTAGTGGGAGCTATAAAGAAGGAGATGGAACAAATTCAGGGGCTTCTGAAAGGCACAGCAATTTCACTTCCCATACAACTCCATTATTGACACACTCATTATTAATAAGATTTTATTTCTGTAGCTTAAGGTGTCTTCTGTAGCTTAAGGTGTCTTTTCTTTTGATGGTCCAAAGCCCTTTGTGGACCTTCCTTGTCATTACCTCATTATGGATTTTCATAATACTTACTCGACATCCGTGGGAACAGAGTGAGACTGGGAGATGGTGAATGAAATAGGTTGCCCTCTTAATAGGTGGCAAAGTGGAAACACCAAGGATACTTAATCAGGGGTGCCTAGTAACCCACCACTATTATCTTAATGGAATTACTTTAAAAGAGATAGAGCAGATTTTCTAAACTTTAGTACTACTGTCATTTTAGACCTTGTAATTGTTGGCGGGGGGAGGGGGGTCCTGTGCATTGTAGTATATTTAGCAGCATCCCTGCCCTTCACCCACGAGATGCCAGTAGTAACCCTTCCCAAAATTGAGCAATCAAAAATGTTTCTAAACATTGCCAAATGCCACTCAGGTGAGGAGGTGGGGGGAGGGCATTGCAGGTTAAGAACCACTAAGTTGTGGTGGCGCCCGGGTGGCTCAGTGGGTTAAAGCCTCTGCCTTCGGCTCAGGTCATGATCCCAGGGTCCTGGGATGGAGCCCCACATAGGGCTCTCTGCTCACCAGGGAGCCTGCTTTCTCCTCTCTCTCTGCCTGCCTGCCTCTCTGCCTACTTGTGATCTCCGTCTGTCAAAAAAAAAAAAAAAAAAAAAAAAAAAAAAAAAAGAACCACTAAGGTGGAAGGGTTATCCAGTGAGACCTGCTCCTTTCCTGTAGACTGTAGCAACCTCACTGCCCAATGTAGCTGGTGAAAGAGGTTGTCTGTCATCAAACCTACTCCTACTGGGGAGCCCTATGAGGTGGGCTCAGCAGCTGAAAACTATGTAGGGAGTCCATCTGGTTGAGGAGGTGAACTACATAAACCTAAATTCTATAACCCTTCCAGGCCCATCCAGACAAAACCCCATTCTAGGAGAGGTAAGTGTTCAATCTTCAAGAGGGAAATGGGAGAGAAAAGTACTTAAAGGCTTCCAAGGCAGGTAGTGGGAGGAGAGCCCTAAGAAGCAGATGGGTAGATGACAACGGTGCCTTGAAATTAGAGAAGTGTCCATAGCCAGGGATTGAGTAGCATTTCCTTGAGCCACTGAATTCAGTTATCCAGCAGGGACTCTCATAAAGATCAGCAGGGAAAATCACAGTCAAGAGAACAATGGGAGTGGATGAGGGAAAGAAAGGAATTCCTAGTCTGATATTGAGACTGCAGCCTAGGTAAATGGCAATGCCACTAAATTGAAAGCCCAGAACCCCCAAATCCTAGTGCCACTTCCTCACTGGGTAATCTTGGCTAAGACTTTTCCTCTTTAGGCTTCAAGTGTCCTCACATGTTTCACATGGGAATAACAAACCCTGCCCAGTTTCCATCAGAGCTGTGAGGACCCGAGGAAAACACAGAAAGCAAAAGAATGCAGTGTTCGTGTTCATTGTTATTTATTGAAAGAAGAGAAACAGAAGGAAAGAATGAAAAGAATAATAAGAAGCAGAAGCAGGAACAGAAGTACAAAAAGAAGAAAGAAAGAAAGAAAAAGAAGTACAGGGAGAAAAGGCAGATGGAAGTGAAGGGTGGAGAGTGCAGAGAGGTGAAGGATAATGGGTATCCCAATCTCTTTGATATGGGCCTTCAGGCAATGGGACATATCCTGGAAAGCTTCTCTGAAAATCAGAAGAAATTCAGGATAATTGAATAACTGAAGAATAGCAGGCTGTTGGTATGGGCTGGTGAACCACTGGATAGGCAATGGAAGGGCTCCAAGAAGGTTGATTGCTCTGTTGGTGGATGTTACAGGTGTCCTATGTGAAGGCAATCGACATCTGGATGGCTGTGTGCCTGCTCTTCGTGTTCGCTGCACTACTGGAGTATGCTGCTGTCAATTTTGTATCTCGTCAGCATAAGGAATTCATACGACTCCGAAAAAGGCAGAGGCGCCAAAACATGGTAAATATAACTAGGAAGGGGTCCCCTTCCTTTCTCTTTTGTACTCCTTCCTCCCTATTCCTCCTCCCACAAACCAAGACTCCACATATGGCTACAAGGATTAAAAAAGCAATCAGGAACCCTGGATTCCAGTCCTAGATGGGTCACAGATAAACTGAGTACTTTAACCTCTTTGATTCCTTTTTCTAATCTATCCAATGGGACAGTAATCCCTGTAGGGCAGTCTAATAAAGTGATTAAGAGCATGGACACATATGGGCCCTGGCTGGCTCAGTCAGAAGAGTATGTGACTCTTTATCTCAGGGTCATGAGTTTGAGCCCCATGTTGGGTGTAGAGATTATATAAAAGTAAGTAAATAAACCTTAAAAAAGAGAGAGAGTGTGGGCACAGTGCCTAGTACATAGTAAGCACTGAAAAAAAAAAAGGTGAGCTCATATTAGAACCTTATCAAGTTAGTCAATATGAGATCATTTTGAGAATTAGTAATGGTTGCTCCTGGCTCTCCCCTCACCCAGGAGGAAGATACCCCATGTTGCCATACATTGACTGGTGCTTAAGAATTCAAGAGTCAAAAAAAAAAAAAAAAGAATTCAAGAGTCAAGCACGGGGGCCCTTCTAGGAGAGCATTATATGAGGGTCCCTAGAGCTAAGCTGGAATTAAAAAACCACTACGTGCCTCTTCTGGCTGTTGGATTTCTTTGCCCTGTTCTTCCCTGGGTGCATTAGAATTGGATGTATCAGAGTTGTTGGATGTGAGCTGCTGTTCTCCCTCACTCTTGTTAACCCCATTTCTTCTACAGTAGAATGATCACCTGGGGAAATAGAGAGCTTGATGCCCTGAAAAACAGGCAATTTGCCCCTCCCCATTACCCAGACAGTGGGTGTTATGTACATTGTCATGACAACAGGTGCCTGGGCCACACTATCCTAGAAGCAAGTGCCCAGTTATGAGCAAAGTCAAAAGCTTTTGCTGAGCTAGATACTAGCCCCTTAATCATCAGACACAGGTCTGGTCTACCTTGAGCTGTGACTCCTTGTTTTCTGCCCAATCTGGAAGCTCCCAAGCCAGAGGAGATGCACTATGACCTCTGGGGGGTAGAGAAAATGATGATCTGACCCCCCGGGCTCCAGCCTGTTGGGGCCACTCTAGCACTAAGATTTTTCTCTCTTCCTAACACCCACCTCCTACCTCAGCTGCTCCTAGGGTGTCCCAACCATATATCCACACTGAAAATATCTTTAAAACTACCTCTGGGAACTCATGTCCCTGGCTAAGATCCCTTTCTGCTGAGAGCAGGTCTCCTGTCTCATCTATTGGTTTGTTGGAATGTATCAATTCTTGCCTGGACTTTAGTCAGGTTCTGTGAAACACGCCCCCTAGTGGGTTGATCCACAACTGCATCACCTTGAGTAGGACTCCTTCAAGAGCCTTTTAAAGCCTTTCTTATCTCAGACTAAGGGTTAAAAATATATACATACAGACTTGACAGAAGGGAAAGAAAAGAGAATGCTCCCTTTTCTAGGCTAACTCTCCACCCCCTCTTTAGCTGTGTTAAGCCTGCATGCAGGTACCAAACTCTTCATAGGGGTTTTGACCTTAATGCCTTCTCAATGCCTACCTTGAAAAAGAAGAGCAGGCTGCCAACCAGTCTCCAGCATCCCTTTGTCAGCTAAATTGCCTGTGTGGGTGTTCCAGCAACAGCAGCCTGCTGCGGTTACTGTAGAGCTACTCCAGGTTGACACTAGTCCCGCCCCCTCCCTTCACCTCTCCGACTCCCAGCTGCCTGCAGCTCATCTCTTCCTGACCATATATATAAATAAGTTGATCTTAATATCATAATGGAGTCTGACATAACAAGTGCTCAATTATTACAAAGTTGTAATAGCGGCCTGGGCCCTGCTTAGACCCCCGGATCCTGGCAAAAAATGGGCTGGGCTTATTATTAATGTAAATACAACCTGAAAATCAAAACTTGTGCCATTAGCACATGTCCCTTTTCAAGTTTCTTTAAGCCATTTCCATCCCAGTGGAACTGGAGCAGGAATCCTGGAGGTCACTGAGCAACCTATAAAAGTTAAAGCAGAGTTCATCTATTTCTAGAACCTCTCACTGGGCCCTGCCATTCTAGCTGAAAAAGCAAGTCTTTAGTCTGAGAAAAGCCCTCTTAGGAAAGGGGAGAGCATCCATATGATTTTCAGAAAGCCCTTAGCCAAGAGCAAGTTAGGAATATTTTAGGAGCCAGCCAGCTGTTCACCCAGCTCCAGGTTTAATCGTGTTCTTCTCTAATCTCTCCTCAACCACCCATCTCTACTGCTTGGTGGTTTCCTTCCATGTCATTGTCTTAAGTAGTTTAATTTCTTTTCCATACATTTCTGCTTTGTCTTCCCAGCTAGCCTATATGCTTCATAGGGAGGGGATCTCGTTCAGGCCCTAGTACTGGGCTCTGACCACAGCAGCCACATTACCCACTCCACCAATCTTAGCAGGCTCATTGGAGAGGGTTCTCTTTCAAGCTGGGCAGAGAGGAAGCCTTGCCATTATCAACAGGATAAGAGAAATGGAAGAAATTTCAAAACACTGCCGAATTCTCTCAGGGGTTTGGTCCCAGAACCCTGCTTGCCTCTCTCCATCCCCCAGCACCTCCATTCTTCACTCTTCTTTTCATTCATTTCAATATGTATCACTGAATAGCTATCACTCTTTCCCATCTCCACATCCTACTCCCACACTGTACATTCATTCCTTCCCCAACTTGGTTTTGGACTATCTTTACCCTCTAGTTCCCCAGTCCCCCTCCCCTATAGATAGCTATAACAAAAAATATTCTATTCCAACATCCATGGAAGCTACCAAGTTGCATTTAAGCCTCCATTGTCTCTTCCCAACACACACACACACACACACACACACACACACACACACAGAGTCTTAAGAATTTGGCTTAAATAGATGATACTCATATCCAGGACCCCCACCCTTAGATTTCAGGCCACTTTGTCTTTGTTCCCCCAACTGCAAATGGCACAATATGTTAAAACCAAAAAGAGCCAATGGCAGCTTACTCTAGTGATCACATTTTTTCTCCCATGTGAGACAGCTTGTTTTCAGCCTGGGAAATATTTCCAAATAATTCCCTTTAGATTTACTATGATTGGAGAAAAGGAAAAGTAATTAAATCTATAGAAACAGAAACAGCAGTTGGATTCAACTTTCTCTTTCAGAGCCTTCTGCAAACAAATATATTCCACACTCTTATCCTCTAGCTGAGGGGCTGAGGAGATCAGAATAAGCGGTGGGGAACTGGGGGTGTGAGGGACCCTGAAATGGAAAACAAAAGAGGAAATGATTTTATTTACTCCCTAATTTTTTCTTAGAAAAAAATTTATTTATTTGACAGAGAGAAAACACAAGCAGGGGTATGGCAAAGGGAGAGGGAGAAGCAAGCTCCCCGTTGAGCAGGGAGTCTGATGTGACATGAGGCTCCATCCCAGGACCCTGGGATCATGACATCAGCTGAAGACAGACATTTAATTGACTGAGCTAGCCAGGCACCCCTACTCCCTCATTAATTACTTGGAAGATATTTTGTTTACCTCTGGTTCTTCATTTCTAAAATTGATCCAGCACAAACTATGTAGTAAAAGTGTGAAAATGAACTAGGAAAAAAAAACAGGTGATGTGATCCAAGGCATCTGGTGACAGATTACGGTAGTAATTTTGAGCAGAGAGCTAAGGCTGCCCCACTAGAACTCAGAGTCAAAGCACAGCCACAGTAGTGAATTGCCTCTGGCCTACACACATACAACTGTCTCCACAGAGACTGGCAAAATTAAAGATAGGGTAGCAAAGCTCTCTGGTTGGCTGACTTAGATTCGTTCCTATGCCAAAAGTGCCACTTTTTCTAGAGGCTGATGGACATCAAGCCATTGTATAGGGGTGGGACAAGGAGTGATCGTTTTTCCTGCTGAGCACTTTGTAACTGAGTAAGACTCTCTTCTGAGTAGACTCTTTAGTTTGAAACCCTGAAAGGATGCTGGCTTCATGTGAACAAAGCCATTCCCTGTCCTATATACTGAAGCATGAAGCTCATCACTCCATTCATTCATTCAACTGGTATCTACTGGGTGCCTTCTAGATGCCAGGCACTGTGCTGGGGACATGGCGGTGAACAAGACCAACACACTTTCCCAGGTTTGTCCTATGAGCCCACAGGAAGGAAAGAAAGAAATGGGGTCTGTTGCAGAATCTGTGGCCTGAGCTTGCCTGCCCCTGATGCCCAATGACAGGCTCAACCTTCTGGTGATGTAGTAATCAAGGGCTACTGGGACCCACCAACACCAATATCTCACATACAAAGTCACTGTTCAGTGTGTTACCATAGTTGCAGAGGTCCCATTATAAAGACCCTATGATGTCCTTCTAACTGCACAATGTGTGTAAAACCTACTTTATCCACATTTTATGTGTATCTATGGCATATCTATTCAATATACATGTATACCATTCTATTTTATCACTGAATATCCTGAATCTCAGGAAGACCTCAATCCTGGGCAAACCAAGAAGGTAGTTTGTATCATCCAACAAGGGGGTGTTTCACTTCAGGTGATTTCTTAGATAGCTGAAGTTTTTACTCCTATAAACATCAACACTTTAAAAAATTTTAACCATCTTTGAATGAACTATTTTTAGATTCTGGTATGTACTTACCTGTCTTATGTCTAATTTCCAGGCTGTGAACCATCAATTCTGATGGTAATGTGTGCTTTAGAAGTAGACAAAATTGGGCATGTCTGAGTTCTATATAAACTAAGAGTAAATAGGCTCTGAGTTGGGGGCTGAAGGGCTCTCATATGAAGAAAGCTCTCTATTGATCACTCAGGCACTCTGGTCCTTTTTTTCTCTCTTTGTTTCTCTCTATATCTCCCTCTCCCTCTATTTCTATCTCTGTCTCTGTCTTCCTGTTCTTACTTCCTAGCCCTCCAGCTGTTGTAGCTACTTAAGGTTGTCAGCTGAATATTGAGTAAATGAACTTTGTGTAGTCTGCTACATTTCTTAATGCTGATATAAAATTAACTTCCCCAGTGTGAATGTGTTCATCATAATGCATATATTTTACATAAAGGGAATCTGTATTGGGTAATAAATGTTATCCTAGATGTACTGATACCTTTGTCAAAATCTGCTGGTTTACAGAGAATCACATAAATTTGCAACAGATTTATCAGCTTTACCCTAATTTGGATGACCCACTAGGTTACTTAAAACTTCTGTAATTTTCAGCCTTGAGTTGAGATAAACAATTTTTAAAAGATACCCTATACAAGGAGAATTAATTCTGCAGCTTTTGAAAGTCATTAAAGTCAAGTTCACCAAGTCTAAATATCTTAGCTGTACATTCTAAAAGTTTTATTGTTCTGTTTATTCTGTTGACTACCAGAGATAACTTTACATTGAGATATCCTTCTCACAGTGGGTTGGCACTTCACTGAGTTTTAGATGGCTGTAAATGATGTTATGCATTTTTAAAAAGGCAGCTCGGGACTTATCTGCAAATAGAATCATAATATATGCCATATGCACCATGTATAGCTGCTTAGTATACATCCATCAAATGAACAGTTCTATGGCTATAAAAAAGCATGCAGCGGGTCTGTGTACCCAGCCACCAGTCTGCATAGCATAACCTATGAGATATATGTGTGTGGCCTGGTCTCCATCCTTAGATGAAGCTGTAACCTCAAATGCTGTCCTTTTTCCCATGTAATTTCAGGAGGAAGATATCATCCGAGAAAGTCACTTCTATTTCCGTGGCTATGACCTGGGCCACTGCTTGCAGGCAAGGGATGGAGGTCCAGGGGAAAGTTCTGGTATTTATAACCCCCAACCTCCAGCCCCTTTTCTAAGGGAAGGAGAAACAACGCGGAAACTCTATGTGGACCAGGCCAAGAGGATTGACACCATCTCTCGAGCTGTCTTCCCCTTCACTTTCCTCATCTTCAACATCTTCTACTGGGTTGTCTATAAATTGCTACGGTCAGAAGATATTCACCAGGCACTGTGAATAGGGTGAGAGCTAGAGAGTCCTGCTCTTGACTTCCTGCTTCCTCCTGGGCGGGCCTCCCCTCCATTAGATTCCATCAGGGGCTTAGAAAATTCATTTCTGATCTCCCACTCAGAACCTCAGTGGCCAATCCCAAAGATATGTGGGTCTACACTGCATGGTGCCAGTGGTGGCTATACTTAGAAAGATGGCTTCTCTGTTCTAATCCAATTTTTCTCCATGTTATCCCATTTCTCATGAGAATAAGATTTGGCCATGTTCCTGGGACAAGGATGACCTTCTTCTCTTGCTGGAGACTCTCTGTTTTCCAGTTCTCCAGTGGAGAATATTTAGACCATTGCTACTATATTCTGGCATTTGTTATCTTAATCTGCACCATTCTTTGCCCTGCCATGCCCCCCACCCACCCAGAGCCTGGCTTTACTCTGTCCTCTATCCCTCCTACCACAGGCTCAAATAGGGAGGTTTTTCCCATCCACAAGTTCTGCCCTGTGTGACCCGGTCACTTTTCCTTGATTGTGGGAAGAAGGCAAGGTGACATGTTTCCCACATCTCAGCAAGGTTGGAATAGCCATAAGCTGCACTGAGGTAGGGCATTGCTCTATGACTGAACGGAGAAGTCTTCAGATCTCATGGGATGCTCAACACTGTCAGAATGGGGGCAGGAATCTTGGACTCTCGAAAAAGCTACCCTTCCAGATCCATCTGAACTTAGAGTCTCAGAAATATTTGTTTTATTCCCTAACTAGTATGGTGGTAAAGTGTGTTTGGCTGCTGGGGAATGTAAAAAGAGAAAAATGCTTACTTTTTAAGAAACCTCTCAACAGTGTTAGAAAACTTTCAAGAAAAGTAAGATCCAAGGTAGTAGGACCCAGGAGGAGTAAAATATAGAAACTATCCTCAGAAAATCTTTTGTTGGCTGGGCCTTCATTTTTTTTTTTTTTCGTTTTCCCCAAAGTCTCTTTATTTCACAGGGCCCCTCATTGTTAACTTGCCCTTTAACCTTCTTTTAGTAAGCATATAATAGTACCATTCAACCTTGTCCAGGATAAAGTGGGCTTCAACCTTCCTAGAAAGGAACTAGACATATGGAGGACTCCTATCCTGGACAAACATTGGCTTGGCGAACCTCAGGGTAGTAATTGTAGAAGTTAAAGGGCCATAAGTCGGAGTTATTTAGTAACCCTTTTCTTGTTTCCCTTCTCATTCCACAGTCAGTGGCAGTCAGTTGAAGTGACCAGAAATGTCAGAATAGAAGGGGTGTGGAAGAGCCCATTTCAGGCTTAAAATACCACTGGGGCATGGGGAAGCATGGGTCTGATATGCTGAATCCTTTGAAGTGACCCAACTATGAAGAACTGAGAAAGGGAATATTAAAGTACAGGGCTAACAGCTGAAAGACAGGTCATCAAATTATCTTTTAAATATCTTGTCCTTTTCTCTGGACCTAGAATAATTAACTATGTGAGTCCAATCTCTCTCTCTTCCTCTCTGTTTCATTCCTCTCTCCCCTTTTCTCCCTTCCTCTCATCCTCAAGATGGTGTTCTAAATTGAAAGTAAGTAAATAAATCCAATGATCAAAGCAAATCCTACAGTCAAAGCAAGAGCTCACCTTTCTTTCCCCCTTTTTCCTATTGAGCTTGTCAGTTCTTTCCTGTTCACCGCTATACTCCTCTTGTCTGTCTCTAAGCTTTGAGGAGAGCATTCTGGGCTGACCAGGGTAGCCGGACCAGGAGTTAATCTTACTGACGATATTAACTATAACTGCCAGTGAGATTCAAAACAAAAGGACTGGCTTAAGGGAGGAGATTAAATTAAGAGGGCAGAGAGTCCCTGTTTTTCCATTTCTGCCCAGGTAGTGCCAACCAATGAGAGGCCACAAGCAATACCCCTTTGAAAGGAGCAGAGAGTATCTCTTTGATACTCTCCATGGCAGGGCTGGAGTGTCAGGCTGCAGCAGCTCGAAGGCGGGGGTAGTGGGGGGCGGACTATGGAGATGAGCTTATTGCACAGAGCTCTACTTGTTATAGATCTTGTCCAGATGGGCCAAACTGCACAAATCCGCCCTGTTGGAAATCTCAAGAACAATGCCCTGGAGACAGCTACAGTACTGAGCAATAGAGCCTGCCCAACTGGGACTCAGATCAGGGCATCAGCTGGTGCTGGGAGCCAAAGAAGCCAAAGTACCAACCAACATAATAGCCCAAAGGAGTCCACAAAGCTACTCAGAGGCAATGCCAGGTGGAAGGTACTCTCCCTCCCTATCAGAGCCCCCAAGTGGAGAAGGGAGACACATGGTGCAGAAACAGGTGCAAATGGCTTTCATTTTCCTCCCCCTTCCCACGTATGCTCAGGGGAAGGAAGGTGGAAAAGCTTGGTCCCACTGGAAACATCTGACATCTATCATTCCATTCAGTCATGACATTCTTGAACTTGGACCCTTTTCACCACAGTAAATTGGCAGGAGGTGATAGAAGAGACTCACCTGCAGGTCACTTTCATTTACCCTCATAGTACTTACCCCTCCAGAGACCTGAAGGAACTACTGGCACCTACTTTCTGACTGAATCACATATAAAAGTGATTTTAAGTTTTAAAACAGCACTTTTTGGGGTGCCTGAGTGGCTCAGTGGGTTAAGCCTCTGTCTTTGGCTCAGGTCATGGTCTCAGGGTCCTGGAATCGAGCCCCACATCAGGCTCTCTGCTCAGCAGGGAGCCTGCTTCCCACCCCTCTCTCCCCCCTGCCTCTCTGCCTACTTATGATCTCTCTGTCAAATAAATAAATAAAGTCTTTTTTTTTAATCAAAAAACAGCACTTTTCTTTCTTTTTTTTTTCAAAGTAGGCTTCCCACCTACATGAGGCCTGAACTCATGACCCTGATTTCAAGAATCATGCTCCACTGAGAGAGCCAAGCAGGTGCCCTAAAACAGCATATTTTCTAAAAGGGAAAAAAACTAACTATATAAATAAAGTGCTTTGGGTATTTTCACTAATTCATTGTTAATCCCTAATGTGAATGAAATATTTTATACATATATTTTTCCAGAGAAAAGACTTCATTCAGTTGCTGTTACAGCTACCTGCACCTCCACCTTCCCTTCAGTTTGTTCTACTCTTTGGAAAACCAGTGTTATGTCTTCCTCTTTCCCCTCAACATACTAGCAGGGCCTCATGCTCTCCCCGAATTCACAGTCAAATCAAAAAGAGCTTTTCATATGAAAGAAAGGTAGTGAATGCAATTTTTTCCTTTTACTTTCTCCCATAAGACTTTTCCCCCACCTTGGGGCTCCTGGGTGGCTCAGTGGGTTAAAGCCTCTGCCTTCAGCTCAGGTCATGATCCCAGGGTCCTGGGATTGAGCCCCACATTGGGCTCTCTGCTCAGTGGGGAGCCTGCTTCCCCCTCTCTCTCTCTGCCTGCCCCTCTGCCTACTTGTGATCTCTGTCTGTCAAATAAATAAATAAAATCTTTAAAAAAAAAAGATCTTCCTCAGCTGCACTGCTGATGAAAGACAAATCAGTCAACAAGGGGAACTATCAAGGGATTATGAATCCAGGTAGTATTATCACTTGCTGAATGGAAGAAATGTAGAATAAACTTCTGACAGCAGGGACTGCATTTTATATAGCTTTTTAGTTCACACAGATCCTGATACATAGTTAGCTATATATATACACACACATATATACATACATAAACATACACATATATATGTATATATACATATAATGAAAGCATGACTTCTTACACAGCTTATTATAGACCACATTTCTATTCATTCCCTCTCCATTAACCTATTGATTACAAAAAAAAAATAAACCTGAAAGGGGACTTATCAAATCAGATAGAATTGACACATACATGTGAACACGCACATACACACTCAAGCTGGTCCCTGGGTATAACAGAACCAAAGTTAAGACAACGTCAAAATCTGGTAAATTGCATTGTTGAATAAAGAATGATAATGATCTGATTAAACATTAATACTATTCCAAATATGAAGACTAGTGTCAAGCTATATTTCAAAAACGAATCATCAAATGAAAACTCTGACAGTGACAAGTGAGTACAGAAGTGGGAATTTATATGCCTTTCCTGGTCCACATGCTCTTCCAACCAGAGAGCCAGTCATCCCTGAAGGGATAGCAGTTAGGCTGTTCTTCCCAGCCCTAGAGTGCTTGTTCTATTATACTTCACATCTAGGATAACATTTACAGTCTACAGACTTGGGCTAGTGGTATCAGAACAGCTTGTTAGCAAAATCGGGCTAGTAGGAAGAAAGACAATTGAGCCAGGAGCTTTTCTCATTCAGAGTATTCTCTGTATAGAAGGATGGAAGTAGGGTTGATGAATGGGCCACCTGAAAAAGTCATATGAGAACTCAGCTGTTGCCACTCTGCCTGAGTAGCTGTTTTTGTTTGTTTGTTTGTTTGTTTGTTTGAGTCTCTGCTTTCAGCATGAGGCTTTCCACAAATGTCCAGGATACATATACTGTGCAGTACATTACAAGGAAGTACTTACTCTCACTATCAATTTCCTGGAGTAAGGGCAATTCTTAGTACCACTTAAATTCAAGGAACATTTTGCCTTAAAGAGCTGGATCTAGAAAAATATGCACACATTCTCTATTTTAATAGCTTCCATTCATGACAGTGAAGTAATTAAAAGCATGGTTTTGGTACCAGACAGAGCCTGGGTTTGCATTACAGGTCCAATCCTCACTAGATACAGGGCTCTTGAACAAATTACTTCACCTCCCTCAGCCTCAGTTTCCTCTTCTAGAAGGTCATTTGAAGGCTCTGAAAGATCCAGCACACAATAACTATGTGGCCTTCAGCAAATCATCGAACATTCTGTTATTCAATGCCCACATCTGTTAAATGAAGGTGATAATAGAACCTTTCTCACAGGGTTGTTGTGGGAATAAAAATGAGATAACTCAGGCAAAGTGTTTAACTCTGTGCTTGGCACATAGTAAGCACTTAATAAAGATTAGCTATTACATGAGCAGACCACATCATCATAGTTTCTCTTTTATGCCTGTCTAATTCCTAGCACATGGACCAGAATGGAACTTCAGATTTCCATTTTGTATGTCTCATTTTGCTGAGTCCACAATCACAAAAAGGGTTAAGTTAAAGTCACCTCTTTTTTTATATTTTCAATCTCTACTGTTACTGGGTTCTCCCTGCTAAAATATAACATGCTTACAAATTATACAACCATGACAAATTGCTTAACCTCTTTCTGAGCCTTAGCTTTTTCAAATAGAGAGAAGGAGGCAAAAGGAGGTGGAAAAGAAGAAGAAGGAGCAAAGGGAGGAGAAAAGTAGGAATGAGAGGGGAGGGGAGGGCAGGAGAGGGAGGAAAGAGAAAGAGGGAAAATCTCTCCCGTTTAAAATGAAAAACAAGGGACGCCTGGGTGGCTCAGTTGGTTGGACGACTGCCTTCAGCTCAGGTCATGATGCTGGAGTCCCAGGATCGAGTCCTGCATCAGGCTCCCAGCTCCACAGGGAGTCTGCTTCTCTCTCTGACCTTCTCCTTGCTCATGCTCTCTCTCACTGTCTCTCTCAAATAAATAAGTAAAATCTTAAAAAAAAAAAATAAAAATAAATAAATAAAATGAAAAACAGGGGCACCTGAGTGGCTCCTTAAGACTCTGCCTTCTTGGGACACCTGGGTGGCTCAGTTGGTTAAGCAGCTGCCTTCGGCTCAGGTCATGATCCCAGCGTCTTGGGATCGAGTCCCACATTGGGCTCCTTGCTCCGCAGGGAGCCTGCTTCTCCCTCTGACTCTGCCTGCCACTCTCTCTGCCTGTGCTTGCGCTCTCTCTCTCTCTCTGACAAATAAATAAAATCTTTAAAATAAATAAATAAAGACTCTGCCTTCAGCTCAGGTCACGATTCCAGGGTCCTGGGATCAAGCCCTGCATGGGATTCTCCTCCCATTCCCCCTTCTGTATTCCCTCTCTTGCTGTATTGCTCTGTCAAATAAATAAATAAAATCTTTTAAAAAATAAAATGAAAAATAGGGGGGTATCTGGCTGACTCATTCAGTTAAGCATCCAATTCTTGATTTTGGCTCCAGTTCTGGTCCCAGGGTCATGAGATTCAGCACTGACTTGGGCTCCCCACTCAGTGAGTCTGCTTAAGATTCTCTCCCTCTGCCCTTCCCCGTTCTCTCTCTCTCTCTCAAAATAAATAAAATTTAAAATATTTTAAAAATATAAGAAATTAAAAATAGGAGCACCCGGGTGATCAGTCAGTTAAGCATATGACTTTTTAAAAAATTTAATTATTGCGGGGGCAGGCGTTGCACAGCAGGACAGAGCAAGAAATACAAGCAGACTCTGTGTTGAGTTCAGAGCTCCACACAGGGCTCAATTTCATAACCCTGAGATCATGACCTGAGCCAAAAGCAGGAGTCGGAATCTCAACTGACTATTCTACCCAGATGCCCCAAGCATCTGACTCTTGATCTCAGCTCAGGTCTTGATCTTGGGGTTGTGAGTTCAAGCCCCAAGTTGGGCTCCAGACTGGGCATGGAGCCTACTTTAAAAAAAAAATAGGGGCAATTGGCTTGCTTAGTCACTAGAGCCTCTGACCCTTGATCTCAGGTTTGTGGGTTTAAGCCCCACATTGGGTATAGAGATTACTTAAAAATCTTTTTTAAAAAATGAAGAATAAAATCAAACCCACCCCTCATTTGACCCCGAATTTCCCTATGTTCATTGATCTATTTTCTTTCCATTCATCACCAAGTTTCTTTAAAAGGGTTATCCTTATTAGATGTTTCCACATGCTCATGACTACCATTTACTCCTTACACACTTATCTATTCTCTGCTTCTTCCCCTTAACTCTCACCTGAAAACGCTTTTCCCATGTTCTTCACTCTGCCTTCTTAATTGCTATATCAAGTCAATACTTCCCTGTCCTAATCTTTCATGACTTCCTGTAAGATTTGTCAGAACTGTCACAGCTTCTTTGAAATTCTCTTCTTCCTTGGCTTTCATTCTCCAGTTTCTTCTCTTGCTCATCTAACCATTGCTTCTTGGTGTTCCTTATTCTCTAGGATTTTTATTTTAGGCTTTCACCTCTCCTTGTTGTCCACTTACTGGTTGGCTGTTTTCAACTATTTCCATGGCTGTGACAACCTGTATGAAATGATTCTTCAATTTCTGCCTTCAGTTTAGACTCTCCACCAATCTAGTCCTATTTTCCAATTCTCTATTCAATCTTTCCACTGGATAGCCCACAAATACCTCAAATTCAACATGTCTACAGACAAACAATTCACAATTTCCTTCAAACTTTCTCTTCTACTCCCTCTGTTAATCTTTCCAATTGTGATCAGTGGGACTACCCAGTCACCTAAGCCAGAAACCTGGGAGTTACTCTTGACAACCCCTTCTTCCATAACCCTCAGATCAAATCAATCACCAAATCCTGTTGAGTCTATCTCTCAAATATTTTGAAGTCTATCCCTCCTTCTCTATTCTCCCTAACCTCACCTTGGTTCAACACTTGATTCCAATATTACTTTTTATCCTTTACACCATTGCCAACTTGACCTTTCTAAAACACAAATCTATTTATGATACTTCCTTGCTTTGAATCCATCAATAGCTCCTATTACCTTAGGGGAAAAGTCCACATTCCTTAAATTGACCTCCAAGAGAATTTCTGCTCTGGCCCCTGACAGTTCCTCCAGCCTCTTCTCTCGTCAATCCCCTTGATCCCCAAATGCACCTTGCATTTGGCCATGCCAACTCACCCACAGATCCCTGAACCCAATAATTCATCCTGTTTAATGTTCTGTGCCTTTGCTGTTCCCTAGGCTTTTAAATGCCCTCCTATGACCTCTTCCACCTGAGACCCCTGCTCATTTGTCAAGACTCTAACCAGATGTCACATTTTCTGTGAAGTCATCTCAAACCCCTCTCACCCCAACACCCAGACAAATTTGGGTTCTCCAGTAACACTCTGTACATAGCTCTTTATTGATACTTGTAAGATTATATACGATTCTTTTGTCAGTTTCCCTCACACATATATATGAGTTTGAGGTCAGGGATTATCATGTATTTATCTTTGAACTCCCCACTCCAAGCTCACAGCATGAAATGAATTAGTGTATGCTAGATAATTTCTTTTAAGTAGTGAGAACTGTGGTTCTTCAAAAAAAAATTTTCAAACACCCGATTACAGCATTAGTTCTCACCAGCTATACTCACTTTGCAAGGGGTGTCATGAGGGAATATACTATCAAGGTAACAAGCATCCTTGTAGTCTTTCTCTTTTCAAAGAAGTGGCATATCGTTCTCAAAGTAAACCTTGGAGGTAAAATACCCATGTATCCATGCAAGAGATGAGGAAATGAGGCTCAGAGAGGCCAAGTGACTTACCCAACTCTCACAATGAGTTACTGACAGTGGCAAAACCAAAACACAGTTTCCCAATTTTCAATCCAATGCCCCATTTACTGGGCAAGGGATTTTCAAAGTCAGCTTCAAGAAACCTTAGAACAGGCAATCCCAGGTGCGCCTAGGTGACTCAGTTAGTTAAGCATCTGCCTTCAGCTCAGGTCATGACCTCAGGGTCCTGGGATCGAGCTCCCCATTGGGCTCTCTGTTCAGTGGGGAATCTACTTCTCCCTCTCACTCTCCCTCTGTGCTCTAAGAAATAAATAAAATCTTCAAAAAAAAAAAAAGAAAGAAGAACAGGCAGTCCCTCTTCTCCTCCTACCACACACTATACACACATTTTGTCAGACTAACTCTACTTTTGGCTGATATATTTAATTCATAATAATATTTTGCTTGGGGTAGGGATAGGGGAAGCAAGAAGACAGGTTACTCCTTCTTTTAAAAATATGAGAAACAGGGGCGCCTAGGTGGCTCACTGGGTTAAGCCTCTGACTTCGGCTCAGGTCATAATCTCAGGGTCCCGCACTGGGCTCTCTGCTCAGCGAGGAGCCTGATTCCTGCCCCCCTCTCTGCCTGCCTCTCTGCCTGCTTGTGATCTCTTCCTCTCTGTCAAATAAATAAATAAAATCTTTTTTAAAAAATAAATAAACAAACAGCATGGAGGTTCCTCAAAATGTTGAAAATAGAACTGCCCTATGACCCAGCAATTGCACTATTGGGTATTTACCCTAAAGATACAAACGTAGTGATCCAAAGGGGCACGTGCACCCGAATGTTTATAGCAGCAATGTCCACAATAGCCAAACTATGGAAAGAACCTAGATGTCCATCAACAGATGAATGGATCAAGAAGATGTGGTATATATACACAATGGAATACTATGCAGCCATCAAAAGAAATGAAATCTTGCCATTTGCGACAACATGGATGGAACTAGAGCGTATCATGCTTAGCGAAATAAGTCAAGCAGAGAAAGACAACTATCATATGATCTCCCTGATATGAGGAAGTGGTGATGCAACATGGGGGCTTAAGTGGGTAGGAGAAGAATCAATGAAACAAGATGGGATTGGGAGGGAGACAAATCATAAGTGACTCTTAATCTCACAAAACAAACTGAGGGTTGCTGGGGGGAGGGGGTTTGGGAGAAGGGGGTGGGATTATGGACATTGGGGAGGGTATGTGCTTTGGTGAGTGCTGTGAAGTGTGTAAACCTGGTGATTCACAGACCTGTACCCCTGGGGATAAAAATATATGTTTATAAAAAATAAAAAATTAATTAAAAAAAGAAATAAATGTAAATTTAATTTTCAAAATAAATAAATAAATAAATAAACAAAATAAAAATATGAGAAACAAAACTACATCATCTACAATTTTCACAGGTAATTCATTTAATGGGTCAAGGGGTGTTAGAACAGTATTATTAGGATAATAGTACATAGGAAGACTTGGTTTTTTGAGAATAGTCCAAAATGAAGGGCAGTCATGACAAAGGAATCTAGCAATTGCGCATCTTTCTGACTCCACGCTTCAGATTATCAACCCACGCTTCAGATTATCAACCCTGAATCTTTATTAGCCTCCCTCACCTTTTACTCACTGACAATGATTTTACTCACTGACAATGACTGATCACAGTCTTATCAGTCCTCAATTTAGCATTAGTCCCTAACTACTTCTGGCAGTAAGAATTATTATAAAGACAGCCCTGACCATAAGAAGGGCAAGAATGCTCGGAACCTTTGGTAATAGCAGCACATTTGCTATTTTGACTGTATTTACCACTATTCCCACACAGAGAAACAAACAATTGACTCTTTTAGAAAACTAATCTCTCATTAGATTCCCCATAAGGCAACTGGGTCAATGGATCACAATGTCTTGGAATTCTAGAACCTGGCACAACATGCTTGAAGGGACTTCCCAGATCATTTAGTCTGGTCTGTTCATCAGACAACATGGGGACATGCGGACACTGAGGGCCCCCAGGTCCTAGATGTAATTCCCTTTTTTCAACTTAGTTGAAGCTATAAAGGGAGAGAATGGAACAGAAGATGAAAAAACAAAATGTGTCGTAACGTATCAGCTTCAGAGGTTCATTTCTGAGACTGCTGTGACACATAGACTACAGATGATTTAAAGGACAAAGGTAATCTGTAGCTGAGGAAACTATCTTTGTGATGACCACTCAATACCCAATCTCTGCCATGTTAATCATTTGCTGATACCCATATTAGATATCCACAGTCTCCATAGAAAGAGGATATTTCAAATCTTGGCATCAGTTAGGATATGACAGGTATAAAATGGTCATGCCAAGGGGTGCCTGGCTGGCTCAGTTGGTAAAGCATGTGACTCTTGTTGGGGTTCTAAGTTTGAGCCTCACATTGAGTGTAGAGATTACTTAAAAAATAAAATCTTTTTAAAAAATGGTCATGCCAAGCTCCAAATTTTACAAACTCACTGTCCTCTAGGGTTCCCCTGTGAATTTATTTGTGAATCTCTTAGGCTTATACTTCTTTTAGCCTTTCCCTAGAAGAGACATGTTCTGTTATCACCATTTGTGTACCTTAAGTTTCAGGTTGTTCCTTTAAAGAAGGATACAATATGGTTTCAGAATACTTTGTTATCCTTCTATGAAATATACTCTACTGATTTCTTCCTCTTAGTATTTCAAATTCCAGATGTATGAACCTTCTTCACCCAAGGCAACCTAACAGAGTAGAGCAATGAATTACGGACATTTGTTTCATTCATGTCTAGCTGCTACTTATATAGTCTCTCTCCCTGATATCCTGGTGGTGGATTCATGTTCAGGATAAAGGATTTGAGAGAGAAAGAGAGAGTCAAAACTAATGAATGCATTTTCAAAATGTTACTAATACTATTTTTTAATGTTATCCCTCAACCAAGAGATAACCACTTAGGACTAAAACTAAAAAACAGTTTTCATTTCTTCCCTTTACTCTTCCTTGAAGGTGTACGGCCTATCTAACATCCCCATTTGCTATCTCCCTAACCATTTGGGAAATGAATCTAAAATGAAAAGAAGCAATCCCCTACCCCAGGGTGAGGGTGGGTACTTTCTGATTATCTTTGGAAGGTTTCTTGGGGCCATATTTTTGTTTCAGCTTCTCTCAGGGGACAAGACAACTCTAATTTTTATTGGAAAATCTATTTCTTTTTCCTGTCATTCCTTGAGTTTCTCCTCTCTGGTTTACTCAGGGGTACACCTTGGAGACCTGTTTGCCTTATTAGGTCCAGCCTCATAATGTTTAGAAATGGATTATTTCCTGAATGTCCTTTTAAACATCCTCCACCCTGCCATTTATCCTCCTCATGAAAGGGTAAAAGTCTAGTGTGGGTCGACATAATCATCCATTCTCTGAGTCAGACTCCTGGTTTTATAGAGGAACTGACCCTGAGATTCAGGCTCTTAGTGCCCTGAAACGTCTCCCTAATTGAGCCCAAGTATGGCAAAATCCTTCACTAGAAATCTGAAGCTATGAAGTGAGTGATCAGTATGAAGAGTGCACTCAGCTGTGAACTCTATTAAGGTACGGATATTTTCTTCATCTGTAACTAAGAGCACAGTGCTTGAAACAATAGACGTGGGCAATAAATATCAGCTGAATGAACAAATGCAAGTGAAAGTAAGTGATTTGGGCTCTGGTGCCAAATCTCTCTGGTTAGAATAATTAATACATTTTCTTGTGTTTTTGGAGGAGTAACTGGTAGCAGGAACAGGTATGAGAGAATATGAATCCACAAGATAACTGGGAGGCTAGGGCTTCTGGTAAGCTGAGGTTGGAGCTCTTTGGGTTTTGTTTGAATAGGTTTTTTGTTATTTTTTAAAAGTCAGTGTTATCTTACTATTTCCTCATTCCATAATCAGAAGCTTTTAAAGTTTTCTTTTTGCCCCTAGATATAAGAACAATCTTGTGAGGATGACTTTCACCTACCAATATTGCCTCATCCCCCTTGGATTCACTCATAAATTTTTGTGGCGCATCTACCACAATATGCCAGGAATAGTACTAAATATACGGGCAACACAGCCTGTATATTTAGTACTATACATAGTACTATGTTTAGTACTAAACATAGCCCTGGCCTCAGAGGGCTTATATTCTAGTGGGGGAGACAAACTTGGACTAAGTTACTAGAGAATAATAAAATGGAGAAAAATGTGGAAGTATTATGGAAATATTTAAGAGAGAGACTTGACCTGGTTGTTGAAATTTGGGGAAGTGATGTCCTGAAAGGCTTCCCTGACACAGAAACATTTAAGGTATGACCTAAAGGGAAAAGTAAGAGGGATGGAACCAGGAAGGACATAAAGGGAAGCACAAGAGAATGAAAGAGCTCAGGAGGAGAGTTTTAAAGAAGGAAGTGTTTTAACAGATTTGCATTTTGCAAAGAATATTCTGAGTGTAGTGTGGGGGGAAAATTGTAGGGAGACAAGAGTAGGACATTAGTTGAAAAGAGTCATAGCTTAAAAAGTGGAAAGTAGTGGGTGCTAGGGGAACATAAAGCAAGGGTACTTAACCTGGAGATCAAGGAAGTCTTCCTGAAGATATGACATTTCAAGTAAGACCTGAAGTCTGGGTTAGCTATGGTGAGAAGTTTGTGGGTGAGTTGCTGAAGAAAGTCTCTGACACAATAACCTTCTGCTTTAGCCAAAGCAGTCCTCATTTTTGTAATGCTCTGGTCCCAATCTGGAATGTCAACTTCCTTTTCCTTCTAGGCAAATCATATCTATCTTTCCAAGGCCATCTCAAATCCTACCTTCTCTGATCATGCCCGGATATAGCTTCAATCACTTCAAAAACCCCTATCCCACGTTTATCTCTTAGCATTTAAAGATAGGCTCTTTAGTATTTTAGTTAACTTATACATACCCTCAAACTCCCTGTAAGACCCTTAAGTTTATGAACTGTCTTCCATTACTTTGGCATCATCCCAGGTACCTAGCCCAGTGGTGGGCACATTAAGTTACTCTTATTAAGTGAATGAACATCTGGCTCAGTCTGTGGAGCATGCAACTCTTGATCCTAGAGTCATGAATTCAAGCCCCAGGTTGGGTGTGGAGCCTACTGGAAAAAAAAAAGAATGAATGAATGAATGAATGAATGAGGCACTATAGTCCCTGCAGAGCTCCTTTAGTAACTCACTATTATCTGTGAAGCTCATAAGGAAAAGGGTCTGCTTTCTCTGAAAAATTTCTGTTACTCGCATTCAAAGACCTAAGATTTTGAAATTGACAGCTCCTTCCCACTGGTCACTGTTTCTCACCCCCTTCCAATCCTTCCCCCCTCTAACCACCACCACCACCTTCTATTGTTTCTTCTGTCTTCTGGTTTTCAGCCAGGATGACAAAATAGTCTAGCTGTCCTCAGAGACTTACACCAGCCTGGACGGCTCTGCAGTGCCATGAAGGGCCAGGACTTTTGTTTACAGCTGGGACCATGGTGAGGTGGTGAGCACAGCTGACAGCCCCACTCTGAAGCAAACATCAATCTTCCTCTGTCCTCCCAGCCAAGTTTCACAGACCAGCTCTATTGAAAGCGCAGCACCCGCCTGGGTCTGACTGACATCCCACCCACAACTCTGGCCTAGGAGAAACTGGGTGAATCTCGGCTTTGTACCTTTTTAGAACTGCCCTTGCTCTCTTCTCTGTCCCCAGTTTCTAATCATGTTACCTCAACCTTCAGAGTTTTAAAAGAACATGTCCTCCTAGGTCCCCACACCCTAAACAATGCCCCACCTCTCCAACCATATCTCACTTCCAGCAGTGTACCAATACCCTTCTTTGCTCAGTGGCACAGTAAATGCACAAGAACCAAACCACACAGTTTTCAATGTGTACTTTATGGAGCCTACCTTTCCAAGCTCAGCAGACAAGTTCCAGGTCCATGGGCATGAGTGTGTGTGTGTGTGTGTGTGTGTGTGTGTGTGTATACTCTTTGCCTTAAGAGTGCTTTCCCATATGGTTTAAAACCTGCAAGTCGGGGTGCCTGGGTGGCTCAGTTGTTAAGCATCTACCTTTAGCTCAGGTCATGATCCCAGGATCCTGGGATCAAGCCCCACATTGGGCTTCCTACTCAGCAGGAAGCCTGCTTTTCCCTCTCCAACTCCCCCTGCTTCTGTTCCCTCTTTCACTGTGTCTCTGTCAAATAAATTTTAAAAATCTTTTTTTAAAAAATAAAATCTGCAAGTTAGATAGGGCGTGGAGTTTTCAAAGAATACTTTTTGAGATTCCAAGTGTGGTCCTCTTTGCCACATATTCAGCTCCCTGGTCCCCTCCTTCCTTAGTAGCTTTTCCCTCTCCAGCACTCACCTGGGATGAGAATGAAGCCTTTTTATAGTACTAGCTCTCTCTTGCCCCCAGGTACCCTTTGCCTGTGATTCTCTGCCTGCTGGCTACCACAGCTTCCATCAATTACCTGATGCCTGGCTTTCCATGGTTTTCAAACTCCCCCTATTCCCGAATGCCCAAGGAATGATACAATTCTTTCAGTAATAGTGGCTGGTTACAGCAGCTTCTTCAGGGGTCTGGTGGAGGGGGACTACAGGTCAGAGGAGATTCTCCTTCTTAGAAGATCTTATCAGAATTTCTGATGCATAGGCCTTTTCCATTTAAAATCTCCCCTCCCCAGATTTTTACATGGCACATCACTACTAAAGCAGTGTACATTCCACCCCACTCCTAGGTTAATTAGTTCTCTTCTAAAGAGAAATCTGTATGTGTTCTCCTCCTCATGACTGGTAAAGCATTTTTTTGTTGTTTTTTTAAATGTTTTATTATGGAAGACTTCAAAAAATACACAGAGGTAGAAAGAATAGTATAACGAACCCCCAAGTACCCATCATAAATCTTCAACAATCTCAAGATGCAGCACTTTAAGCACTACTGGTTTGTCCTCTTTAAAAGACACCAGCTGAAGTTTTCAAAAGACATAGCTTTCTTCATTCCCAGTAAAATGGGGACTGTGGTAGCAGGTTATAAGAATAAACAAGTTATCTCTGGAAAACTGGCTCAAGGCATCCCCTTAAGGCAATCAGATTGTAGGAGTCAACATACGCTGGTAAAAATCAGTCCTCATCTCTGTTGGTTTATGTGTAACATGGATAACTTAACATGATGATTCCAAGTAAAGCTTGTGGTCCACAAAACCACAAATTTCAGTATATTGCATGCTAAACTACTGACTCAGGTAGGGGAAACCAAGACATTATGTGCAGGGTCACCAAGGACTACACTGGTTGGATTTAAGGTCTTAGTCATTTGAAGTAACCTCTTTCTATTAAATGGATGGGTCAGATGAAGCAGGGGAGGGCTGATTATAAGAAGAGAGAGGAGCTAGAACAGAATACCTTAAAAGGATAAGACTTTCCCATGACTATTTCTATCCTTTGTCCTGTCTGTCATAGGCTAGCAAACTAGACTGATGCAGAGTAATTTGCTGAACTGGTTTGTGAAATCCCTATGGAATGAGGCAGCTATAAACAGACTAAAAAAAATTATTATTTAAGAAATACTGGGGCGCCTGGGTGGCTCAGTGGGTTAAGCCTCTGCCTTTGGCTCAGGTCATGATCCCAGCGTCCTGGGATCGAGCCCCGCATCGGGCTCTCTGCTCAGCGGGGAGCCTGCTTCCTCCTCTCTCTGCCTGCCTCTCTGCCTACTTGTGATCCCTGTCAAATAAATAAAATCTTAAAAAAAAAAAAAGAAATACCATTTCGCTTAGCCTTGAAATATTAAGGTATTTTTTTAACTTCTAAATTAATGAAAATCTTTTAAAAATCATCCAGTAAGCTAGTAAGAACCAAATGAAAAAATGTCAAAATAACCTAAGAATGCAACAATTTCATCTACTATCCAGAAGCCATGAGAGGATACTGATGACCCTATCTACTCTCTCCAGAAAACAATGACACTACTTTCCAGACCTAGGAAGGCTCTTAGCCACTAGGCAAGGGCAACAGATACTGTTAGGCAGGGCAGGTTGCCCCCCTGCACAAGGGTACCCAATGAGAGGGAACACACAAAGGCTGAAATTCATTCATCCACTGCCCTGGTGAAACTCCAACATCTCTGAGAAAGAAAGGTATTTTTCTCATTGTTTCACTGGAGTGGACGCTTCTCTACAATTTTTCTGCCCCCAGGTGGCTCACATTTCTAATTAGCACAAAGGCATTGTCTGAGCAACTGGTGGCCTTGAAAATTAACATAGAGATCTTGGATCCATTTGGTGTTCTCTCTGAAGACTGGGACTGTAAACTCTGGACTTGGATCTTGAAGCCAAACAAAAAGTAATTTCAGCTATCTTTCCCTTTCAGTTGAAACGGATTGTGAAGATGATGGTTCAGCTATAAATGCAAAAGGAAGAAGAGTAACTTGAATTTTCTGAGGACCCACTAAGAAGCAGGAATCTGCTGAAGCTTTATCCTACTTAGTAAGTGGAACGGGCAGGAGAGCTTTCACATTGGAGATGGTAGTATTGCATAATGAAAAAAAATGGACTTTGGAGTCAAAAAGAAGTCTGAATATTTGCTCTGCCATTTACTAATTGACAACTTGAAGTGAGTACTTAACTTCTCCGGGCTTCAGTGAAGATTCCCTAAGATAATAAATGTAAAGAACTGAGCACAGAGCTGACTGGAACATAGAAGGCATTCAGTTCCTATGTCTTTTTCTGCTACTGCCCTGACTCCAAAGTTAATTCACATTATTCACATCCTCAATCTTGAGATCTCATTCAACAGAGTGGCACATAAGGATGGGTCCACTAGAGGGAATGCTAGAGAGTCAGGAGATGTAGGTCCCAATGCTAGACATATCCTCTATTACAGTACATTGGGTAAGTTACTCCCTTCTCCTGACTCCATCAGTAAAACAGAAGAACATACCTAGCTCTAACACTGAAAGGAAAGAGCAAAGGAAATCACTTTTCTTGGGCAACTACTATGAATTATACACTAAGCTAAGTCCTTTTACATACTTTATATAATCTAAATCAGCACTGTACCACAAAGCTTTCTGGGATGGTGGGGATGTTCTGTACCTGATGTATGTCCAATATGGTACCAATATTAGCTTTAAGTAGCTGTTGAGCCCTTGAAATGTGCTTAGTACATACAAATAAGGAACCTAATTTTTAATTTTACTTAACTGTAATTCAAATTTAAATACCCACATGTCTAGTGGCTACTGTTTTGGATATTGCACCTCTAACATGAAGCAGGAATATTTGCTCCCACTTAATGTATAGCAAAACTGAGGCTCAGAAAAATAAAATAACATGATGAAAGTTACATAAACAGTAACTAAACAAGATTCAAAACTGAGCAGTAGAAAGTTTAGTGGTTAATACTGTCAGATATACCAGGAATTACCTAGACTCCACCACTTACAAATTGTATGACCAAAGAAAAATAATTTTAGTCTCTAGAACTCATTTTCATCATTATAAAATGATGATAGTCATCACCTAATTTACAGGCCTTTCGTTGGGATTAATGTGTATAGAGCTATATAGTGTGGCCCATAATAGGCTTTCAACAACTGTTTCCTGACCACCCTGATTTCTCGTCCACACATAGATAAGGTTCAGACATAAAATGAAAAAGAGAAGTGTAGGATACAGAGAGCATTTGGGAAATATAAAAACAAGAAGGAAAACACTCAAGAGCTTTACTTGATATTACAGAAGAAACATGAGGGAGGGTATGAAATCATCAAAATATTTCCACTTACTTAGTTTGCTTTCCTGCCCTCTTCTTGGCAGTCTAGTCAATGTTATCCAAGCAGGGAACAAGGTATCTGTAATATATTTTGAGGCCCAGCAAGACAAGCTATTATAGATGAAAAACAGAGTACTGTCAAGGGTCTGGGCTTGAGAAGCAGGTAAAGTTCAAATCCTGACTCCCATACTTGTCCACACGGAGAAAACAACTGAACACCTCTACAGTTAGTTTTTAATCTTAAAATGGGTCTGATAATATGCGGGATGATGTACACCTGAAACTAATATAACATTGTATGTCAACTATACATCAATGAAAAAGGACAAAAATTTTTTATAAAATATGCAGGGTGTCTCAATTAACATATCATTTATGACCTCGCTCTAAGTTCTGTAGCACCCTCTAGTGGAGTGTACAAAACCAGCATTGCATTTCTGCCTTCCAAAGCCATGGTTTTAACTTTAGTGTACATTGCAATCAGCAGAACAGTGTAACACAGATCACCAAACCCCACCCCTAGGATTTCTGATTCATTATATTTGAGGTGGAGCCTGACCATTGAATTTCTGACAACTTCCCCAAAAGTGGTAATAATGCTACCACTGGGTCTGGAAAACACTCTGAGAACCACAGCTCTAAATCTCACCCCCTACACTTTGTGCATGCATGTGCACATGTGTGCATGCACACAAATGGATATTATTAGCAGTTGAAAGATACATTAATTTTTGTTTTTTTGAGTTTTAATCATACCCATCTAATAAAGACTTGTGAGGATTAGAAGAATATCCATGTAAAGGATATGACACAGCATCTAAAATATAGAAAGTATGCAAAAAACTGAGCATCACAGAAAATAAATCATTTGCCCAAGATCTCACAGCTAAGTGGGGAATTAAAATTGGGTCTCTAACTCCAAAGACATAACAAAGTGTAGCAGTGCCACTACAAAAAATAGGGTGCAAACACATATTTAATAAAAATTTCAAGAGAAAAAGATCGGTTTTCAGTATCGGGGTCCATGTTTTCATCTGTCTTTATTGACTAAACAGCCACCTATATTTTCCACTGGGGAATGTTGTTAGCATTGGAAAAAAGATGTACAGAAAGGATTCAGATCTTTATCAGCATCAGTGCCTGGGGTCATTCATTAATTCTGACCCCCCAAAAGGCAAGGAGGAAAGAAGAGAGAGCTGGAGGGGGAATTTTTTTAAGAAGAAATAAGGAAAAAACATTTGAATCTAGGGCCATAGTTCTCTGCCTCCTTATTTTCAAAAGTTAATTTGATTTTTTCCTTACCAATGAAAAATTTACATGATTCCCTATACATTGTTTGTGGAGTTCAACAAATCAGAAATAGGGGAACAAAATCCCACAATTCCAGGGACTAAACAGCCAATCCTTTGCTGGGATTTGGTGGCATCTAGTGGCAGACTCAAGAGGTATAAACCTCACCCAGAGAACTTTCTGGAAAACTAGCTGACCGCGTACTTGCCTGAAGGGCACTGTGCTTGGAGATCAGGACAAAAAGGTAAGAGAGTCTCAGCCCCCACAGAAATTCAGAGTCTGTGTGTGTATAAATATAGATAGAGAGACGGAGGGGAAGGCTATCACGTATGTTACCGGCAGAAATCTGTGTTTGTGCCAAGAGAATGGCAGTCAACTTTGGCGGGGGGGGGGGGGGCAGGGAGAAGTTACTAGGAAACGGGAAAGAAGTGGCACCTTGTAACTGCTCAAATGGGGATGGGAACGTTTGGCTCTGAACTATTTATTGGAGGGCTATGGTTTAGAACAGGATTTTGTCAGCTGAGAAAAACGTGGGAAGAAAGGGTATTTTTAGTGTCTGAAATTAAATCAATAGGAAAGGCCAACATATTTCTGGCAAAGGCTCTTTATTGGTTACGGGCGCCTTTACTTATTTTCCTTTTCATTAGAACAGTTTTCAAACTTTATAGATACTATCCGGTACACAGCGCGCGTGCACGCACACAAGCACATACACATGTGCGCGCACACACACACCGGCCCCAATGCCTGTGTCCCAACGCTAGGGGAGCACGTCTGCGCAAACCCACCACCACCGACGCCACGAGGGCTGCCGCGTACACATCCCAACCCCAAGGCTACGCGACCTTGCCCTCACACAAACTCAGGCCCCAACACCACGCACCCACACACCCACCACCCCAACTCACACATTAAAACCCCTGCTCCGCTTTTATTTTTTTTTTGCTCCGACAGTTGCGCAAGAGATTCGGGGGCGTGGCCCCAAATTTGACCTCGCGCTTCCCCACTCGCGGGAACCTTAGCTCATTTCCGCCCATCCTGTTTCCGCAGGCCACGTAGACACTTCCTTTCCCAGTGGAGGAAAAAAAAAAACCCATAATGCCTCCCTGCAGGAAAAAAAAAAAAAAGAAACTCTGGTCAGGGGAACTCTGGGTCGTGAAAACAGGCCACGTGAACACCCTGCCCTATAGACTTCTGACCCAACGGCCGTCGCGCTTTTGGAGGGCGGGCTAAGAACCTAAGAGGGCGAGAGTCATTGGCCAGAGTCCGCACTAAAGAAAAAAGATGATTGGCTTGCTTCAAGCCTTAACCGTGAAGAAGCAGGTTGCTAGCACCCGCCTTTACTGCGGCGAAGTGTCATCGCTGACGTGTTAGGCCTTGTCCAATCATTTGGTTATGGAACATTCTAAAACTTAGACAAGACGATTGTGATTGGCTGGAGGCTATAATCCCGCCTCCAAGGTGACGTGTCTGCCTATGGATATCAGTTGCCAGAGAAACCTGGCTTTACTATGGCGGTTGGAGGAACGGCAGTGATCACACGTCGGCTGCTGGAAAGAACTGGATTCTCGTTTCAGGTTTCGGGGTGGGGGTGGGGTGAAAGGGTTGACGATTTCTTTTTATCGTCGCATATATTGGCGAGATTAACTAATGGCTTCGCAGTTGAGCAGAGCTGCATTCAAATTTCTACTCGCCAACGCCCAGCTTGGGCTGGCTCCTGTTCTTTCAGTGTCTCGGTTTCCATGTTTGTAAAATGGTGATATAATAGTATCTACCTCAGAGACGTTTACCTCACAGGCTTGTACTGTGTATTAGTGTGTATAAGACACTTAATACCAATCCTGGGTCCGAAAGCTATTCGCTATTATTGTGTAGTGAAAAACCCGCGTAACAGAATGAAAGAAAAACATAAATTATGTAAATTCGTTCATTATAGTGTTTTCCCTGCCCATCAGATTCTTTCCTATAAGAAATTCGAGCTATAAAAGAGACATACCAGTCTTTACTGACGAAATAATTTACTATTTGAGAATTAGCTCAAAATAGCGGGGATTGGAATTTTCCATATTGAAAAGTTTAAAAGGCCGGAGCGGGGGTGGGGGAGAGATGGAGAACGAGAGCGATCAGGAGATGAACCACATGCGATCAGTAGGCCTTGTTTGGATCCTGATTGGAACACACCAGCTTAAAAAAAAAAAGCTGCTTAAGATGCATCGGGAAAATTTGAAGACGGATTTGCAGTTTTTTTTTTTTAAGGAATTGATGTCGATTTTTTAGACGTTGTAATGGCATTAATGGTTACAATTTCAAATTATGTTGTAGAGAAACAGGAAAATATTTGCGGATTAAGTAATAAAATGTCTGGGAATGACTTCATATATGTTAATGACTGGAATTTGCTTCAAAATAATCTCAGCGGTAGGGGAAATGGGGAGGGACATGGATGAAACAAAACTGGCCCTAAGTTAATAATTGTTTGAGCTGAGTGATGGGGCATAAGGGGTTCCTTATATTATTATGTCTTCCTTGGTATATGTTTGACATTTTCCATAATAAAATGCAGAAAATCAGCTATTCCTTGCGCTTAAAAAAAATCAGAGTTGGGGGGGAGAAGTGGGTGGGGTTATAGATGAAACAAGATGGCCTTCAGTTGGTAATTGTTGAAGCTGGGTGATTGATAATAGGTTTATATTACTCTTCCTTCTACATTTTTATTCGTTTGAAATTATTATTCATAAGAAGTATAAAAAGGACTGTTACTTTATCAGAAATAAAGATAAATGTACAGTAAAGTCGTTTTGAAAATATAACCACAAGAAAGGGAAAAGAAACATTTTTACATTATTTATCAGGCATTGTGTCCTTTGTGTGTGATAAATGCATTGGTTGGTGGAGGAAAAAAAAGGATCTCATATCTTTTTACGTTATGTCCTTTTCTGTCCCCTTCTTTGACCTTCCAGGCCATCATCAGAAAAGCTAAGTTTGCTGTATTGTAAGGATCAGAAGATCTGATCCTGATTGCAGAACCATCCCTGATTACAGAAACTAGGTAAGTGCCTCCCTTCTCCTGGCCTCAGCTCTCAAACAAGATAATTCCACATAACCTTCCTAACTGTCCAGGAATATTTTGAAGATTAATAAGCACCTATCTGGGAAAGCACTCTAAATTCTAAGAAGAAAAGGATGGGTGCCTCCAGTGTAGCAAGTACCCAAACAGATTACATTACATTTTTTGATAAAAGATAATACAGTTGATACCCTAGGGTTAGTTCCATATATTTATATGTGTGTATAAATATATAATTCTTTCTTTAAAAACTTCGTGGCATCTCACGTATAGCATAATTTAGTGATTGAAAGCAAATACTGACTTCCTTAGTTTGAATTCTGTCTCTGCCACTTGCTGTGTGATCCTGGGCAAGGTACTTACCTCCCTTTGTCCCTAAATTTCCTCCTGTGTAAAATAAAGATGGTAATAGTTCTACTTCATAGGATTTTTGAAGGGACAGTGCTTGGTACATATAAGTGTTTGCCTTAATAATAATTATGGTTATGTTGGTCCTTCTGGTACATCCTGGTTTACTCACACATACACTCTTAAATTTCTAAAAGCAGTAGATTCTTCTGTTTGGAAATGTATAATAATAATAATAATAATGCTGTCGGTTTCTTTCCTGATTTTCCAGAAGCAGCAGTTACCTCTAGAACTGAATTCTGAAATTAAGACTTCTGGCTTGTCCTAACAATCTCGAAAGATACTGAGTATATTGATCATATTTATTTACAAGGAAATTTCCAGGCACTATAATTTTAACTAGGAAATCATAACTATATTCAGTCTGCTAACAGCTTTTGTGTTATTCCTCCTTTGTCTCAGACTCAAAAAATATGTTAAACATAAAGGAAGTGTTCCAAGATCCAGAAGAGAATGGATATAAATGTAACTGGCATGGTATATGTGTATTTAAAGTTTTATTCCAACAAACCATAGGAGATGTTGTTCACACTTGATTTGTGACACACCCATACCAAAATGTTAGCTTTCAGAGTCTGCATTCCGAAATGGCCCATCACTTGCATGAGGGGATGAAAGAAGGTTTTTTTAGTGACTTGAAAGGTTCATTTTCCCATGGAGTCACTTTCCTTCTAATTTTTTTTTCTCTTCTGAAAGCTGGGTTGCAGAGGAGGGTGCTGCACTGGTGGGAAAGATGGAGTAGATGTGTAGGCACAAAACCCCTTTACAGGAAGCCATTTGGAGAAGGATTAAGGGCAAAAGGGAGGGAGATGGGCTATGACACTAGTAGGAGCTCAGAAGGCAAGGTCCAGGGTATCCTGAAATGGAGAAAGCCTCAAAGAGGAAAAGGACCTTGACCTGGACCTACAAGAATGGGCAGAACCTAGAAGGGGGAAGGGAAACCAGTCTGAATGGTATGCCTACAAAATGTATTATACATAGTGATAATTTACTGAAAAGTCCACTGTTGAGATCTAAGGATAAGAATAGATTTTAAAAAATCATTGAATTTAAATATGTATATTTTAAGACAGATTTTTAGTCTCATAATTGATACGTGAATATATTATCCTTATAATGAAAAGGTTTAAATACTATGAAGTAGGCTCAGGTTTCTATTTCTTAACCTCCAGTTCATCACTATTCTCAGTTCTGTTTCCTTCTAGATCTTTAAGTACCTGTTAAAAAACATACATGGATATATGTATATATGCATATATATATATACATATATATATATATATAGTGTTTTCTTTTACATAAATATGGTATCTATCACACTATGGGTATTGTTTTTGCAACTTGCTGTTTTTATTCAAAGAATTGAATGTCTTCATGTTCATTCTTAGAGTTCTATTTGATTCCTTTCACAGTGGCATTGCTTTGACTAGCGTGATAATCCATATTATGGATAAACCACATTTTATCTTTACAAATCACTAGTAATAGTCCTCCACATTGACTTCAGTGTTTGCTACTTCAAGTAATGAATCATACATCCTTGGAAACCATTTACAAGTGTTATTCTAGGGCAACATTTATGTCTTTATGATAATTAAACCAGTGCAATGCTGGTGTGAGAACAGACACTGTGACAGAACAGGTGACCTAGAAATAGTGATAACATTTAACAATTGAATAATCAAATCATTGGGAAGAGAGTACCTTCGAAGACCCGTGCACATCTAGGAATTTAGAGTGTTCTCTAATAGAATTTCGGATCAGTGTGGAAAGGATGACCTCTTTAATAAGTAATATTAGGAAAAGTTACATATTTGGAAGAAACTATAGAAATACCAAGAAATACAGGAAATCATTTTTAGAATATTGATTTGGGAGCATTTTCCCTAGGTGTGACATAAATGCCAAGTTCACAAAGGAAAAGGTTGACATATTTTTCTGTGTGATTTTATGTATACACTCACCCCCAGAGAAGGAAAATGAGTTTGGAAAAAATGTTTCCAACATATCCAAGAATACTTAGGATTTATTATTAGAAATCAGTAAAGGAAGCAAACAATCTAGTATAGAAACATATATTCACATAAGAAAAACATACACATGGATGTGTGAAAGATACTCAATGATATACTACATACTAGATAAGCAAAAAAAAATTTTTTTTCCAAAGACATCCCATGTTGCTCAAGGTATAGGTGAATGAACTTGAATAATTTTTGCTGGGAGTACAAATTGAAGTGGTTCTTTACAAATTGAATTTGCCTCTATCTCATCAAAGTTAAAAGTACACCAATCCTTTGAACAGTTCTGTTTTTGAGAATAGTCCTGAAATCCCTGATGCTCTAATATATCTGTACACTGACGACTCTTACAGCGTTTCTGTAATAATGAAGTACTGGGAACAACTTAAAAGTTAATAAAAGACTGGTTAAATTCTGCCACATAGAGATTATAGGGTAATGTGAATATTAAAAAGAATGAGCTAGGTATGTGTGGACAAAAAGATGCCCATGACAAAGTGAGAAAAGGTGGGGGGCAAGATGTCTCACATTTGCCAAATGAAATATACAAGATGTCTCACATTTGCCAAATGAAATATACATTTGCCAAATGAAATATAAAGTACACATTTAGTTTTATAGATTATATATTTGTGTGACTATGCACATAAGATCTGAAAGCTTACACAGTTATTTTGGGATTAGGGAGGGGATGAAAAGGAGGAATTCCCCCATTTTTATGTATTTTCGAATTTACACCTATGTAAAGGAAAGATTACCCATAAATGATGCCACAGTATTAACTACTTGGGGAAAATAATGCAGATTTTCTGTTCATAACTTAGCAAATTCTGGATGGATTAAGAAAATATAAAACCTCCATTAAAATGACATCTTTTAACAGTGGAAAGGAAAGTTAACGTTTCATTATGTAAAACTCTAAAATCTTAACATTAGGCACTATAAAAGAACACTAGGGGAAATATTTGCCCCAAAATGACAACTTTTGATATATAAAGAGATCCAGGGCACCTGGGTGGCTCAGTGGGTTAAAGTCTCTGCCTTAAGCTCAGGTCATGATCCCAGGGTTCTGGGATGGAGCCCAGCATCAGCTGTCTGCTTGGTGGGGAGCCTGCTTCCCCCTTTGTCTCTGCCTGCCTCTCTGCCTACTTGTAATCTCTGTCAAATAAATAAAATCTTAAAGAGACACACATGTCTCTGAAATTGGGAAGCATCATACATTTGAATAAATGCAGAAGTAAAAACAAGGCACCATTCACAATAGTCATAGGTGTTGTGTGTTTTTTTTAAGATTTATTTATTTGACAGGCAGAGATCACAAGTAGGCAGGGAGGCAGGCAGAGGGGGAAGCAGGCTCCCTGCTGAGCAGAGAGCCTGATGCTGGGCTCAATCCCTGGGATCATGACCTGAGCCGAAGGCAGAGGCTTTAACCCACTGAGCCACCCAGGCCCCCATAAATAAATAAAATTTTTTAAAAAAGCTCCTATAGATGTTAAAATCACTAAGAACCAACTGAATGGGCACAGGACCAAAGCCTATGTAGTCAGTAGACACTTTTTAAATGTTAAACTGTTTCTAATAAAAACTGAACAACTAAACATTTTATCAGATGTAGATGAGCCTAGCCACTGCTGACCAGAGTATAAGTGATAGTTATACACACTCCTAGTAAGGTTGGAAACTGGCACAGCTTGGGGAAGTAATTTGGTGATGTGTTACTACCTCTTGACCCCCTAAATCTGCATCTGGAAGTATTAAATAATGGGAAATGAGGACAAAAATGTTGCAATATTTACTGCAGGGTAAATTGAAGAGGAATCACTTTCTGTTAAGGGTGGTTAGATTGAGGTAGGACCATTTGATGAAGCACACAGCTCTCAAGATGTATATTATGTTACATGGGAAAGAAAACTAGTTTGTGATACCACATTTTTAAATAGGGAAGGTTGAGATTTGATGATCAGTATAAATAAGTATTTACACAGAAATTTAGAAAACTAGGGCAAATCTACAAATGTGTTTTCTCAATGTCTGACCTACCCCCAGAGCTGACCTGTAGAAAACAAGTGGGAAAATACTTGATGACTTGTCCCTAATTTGTGCCTCCATTTTCTTCATGTATTGAATCACTTCCTCACTTTGAAGTGCCCCCCCCCCCCCAGGGACCTAAGTGCTGCTCAAAGATATATGTGATATGTATAACACAAGACCTGTGGCAAATAGAATAATGGTGTTGTTCTATAAGCAAAACTAACACAAGACATTTAAATATTAAACTCTGGAGTACTAAGATCCACTTCATACGGTATTGGAGGTGGAAGAGAAACATGGACTAGAGTTGGAGATTTGAGGAGGAAAGAAGACTTCTGTAGTATTTAGATGGAGATAATGGAGAGAGCATGATGGAGCAAAGGGTAGGTGTACTAAGCCAGTAAACACTAATAAAGCCTGAAACTCAAGACAAACTGGCAAACTCAGTTTAAAATAGCCCCAAATTAAGTAATCTGTAGTGCAAACTTTTTAAATGAATGTGCACAGCACATCTGTCATTGATCATGGAGCAGTGTTAAGCTGGGAAGGGATGTACAGAGTGGAAAGCTATTCAGAAACTTAAAAGTAGGAGCCAGACATCAAAAGGTAGGTATTCCTTCTTTTCATGTCTGGTTTCTGACTTCCAGATAGTAATAGTTGCTTGTTTGATCTGTAGGCTACTTAGATGAAAATAAAGGAACTGAGACAACTAATACAAAGGCTGTTTCCATGGCTTTATTCAGCAGTCACAAACCTTGATTTGTGGTGCAGGTTATTTTTTCTGTAAAATGTCAGATATTTCATTGAGACTATGAGGGGAAGAATTTGTAGAGAATGACAGAACCCACCCAGTTAATTAGAACGAGGTAGAATTCCTTTTTGTAGTTTTCCTATGAATGAATATATGTGGTCAATGCCGGGGATGTACGGTATGTTCAGCTATCATTTTAAAGTTCCTCAGTAAGGAATTGCTGATGACTGTGAGACTTCCAAAATACTTTGCATCCCACCTGGCCTCACTTCTGTTTCACAGTCTGGCTGGCACTGAGCCATCTTGCTTTCTTTAGTTGGTATGTTAACTGCCCCCCGTGTATTGTGGAAGCTCTGTACTATATTAACTCTGAGGTGGGCTTTCTGAATTTCAAGTAAATTACTTAACTAAATTCTCAGATACTGTCTCCCCTCTGTCCTGGGCACAGTATTTGTTTAGAAACATCCTTTTTGTAAGCTCAGTGGCTTACAGTGCAATGCCATGACACACTGGCTACTGTCTGATCCTTCAAAGGATGTGTCTCTTTATCCCTCAGGCAGCTTTCTGATTCCCACAGGGTCAGTATCCGTATTCACAGAGTTGGTGCTCTCTGAGGACCTCCTTTGCCCTTGATTTCTTTACTCAGATCTTTGTGTCCTTTTAGTGAGAGGGTATCGTTTGCTTAGTGAAATCTCTGGTACTCAGGCCTGTCTTCCCAATAACTGGTTTCCCTGATTCAAGGCTCTAGTTGTCTAGCATTTTTTTACCTCTTTTTTTCCCCCTCAGGGCTTCCTTTACACCTGCTCACATTGTTTTAAGGGCTAGGGATTGGCCAAGGGCCTTTTAATGTGGGTGAAATTAATAGTTACCAGAGAAACCTGGTTTAAGGCTGATCTACCGTCATCATTTTTTCCCAGAGGTTACGCTGATTTTAACAGTGGTACTGATTTCATCTGGATACTTTTCCTATGCATTTATACATATCAGTTTAAAATAGGAATTTGATCACACTGTACATAAGAACTGTACAGGACTGATGTTATTATATCTTGGCCTGTGCGCTCTCTACAGGATCCTATTGTACCTGTAAAACATTAAGCCTATTTATCTAATAATGTAGCATTGAACATCTTTCTATATTCATAATGGTTCTCTGCTTAATTCATTTGAATGTTCTTCTATAGTGTGCATACAGAATCTGTGTTCCCATTGCCCTACCAATGAGTTGAGGTGTTTCCAGTTCTTCGGTATTAAGAACACCACTGTAGTGAACATCTTTATACCCATATTCACATGTATTCCTGCAAGATACCATGCTAGCTATTTAGCCAGGTCTCATTTATGAAGTTCTAAAGAACCTGTGAAGTCAAGGGATAGTTTGGCCTCATTAGATGAGTAAAAGAGGCTAAGAGAGCTTGCATATCTTACCCAAGTCCTCACAATTCATAAATGGCAGAGTCTAATTGAAGTAGAAGTATGTCTTAACAGCAGAGGTATATATTTTCTCTGATAATTGCAATTGTAAACCACATGGTCAAAAAACTAGGTTTTTTTCCTGTGTTATTTCACAAAAGTTCATCTTCATTGCAGATAATCTGTTTCCCTTTCTAGGTTGTGTCCCCAGCCTCATCCTTCCAGACCATTCCAGGAGATCTAGGAGATTCCATCTGGGAAAACACTAGGAGTTCTTGGAAGGGAAAGAAGGAAGAGGATTACGTAAGTCAAAAAAAATTGCTTCATCTGTTACACTGTAAAAATCATAGAATACTATTTTTTTCATCTTTATCTTACTAGTTTTCTCTACTATATTTTATACTATATCATACTTTGGTTCAGTTTTTCTTCCTCTTCTCTCCGTGAATGATTTTGATGGTTTTCATAGCTTCTGGTAGCAGCTGTATGATGATTACTCTCAGATCTCCGTTTCTGGCTCTGACCCTCACCTGAGCTTTAAAGTTAAATGTTTAACTGTATACCTCACACTTAGTAGATCCACTACTGAACTTCTTTCCTCTCTAATCGACTTCTTCCTCCTTTAGATGCAGTCTTATTTGGTGATAATACTAATGCCTTAATCACCTATTCTCAAAACCTGGGAGTCATCACTGACTTCTCCCTCACTGAATTATCACCTCCTCCAACAAGCTAATACTAGAAGTTGTGTCGTATGCCATTTATTTGCTCCAAAGTACTCTGTGCCTATAACTCTCAATGTACTAACCTAGGTTTTTAATTGCCACTTAAGATACTTAAATCACTAGCATCTGGCATAGTATCTGTCCCAAAGCAGATGTGTATTAATGTATGATGACTCACTGAGTGGATGAATTATTTTCATTTACTTCATTGCTAATTCTAAACTAACCGTTAAAATCAGTGTTTTTATTAATTCATTAATTACCCGGGCTTAAAATTGCAGAGACACCTTTGACTCCTCCCTCTTCATTTACCAAGTTCTGTATTTGGTTTCTCTTGACTCTGTCATCACCCCAAGTCAGGCCTACCTGAACTCCTACAAAAGCATTTACTGTTAGTCATTTTGCCTCTAGTCAACTAATCTTTCTTATTTTATCTTGTCATTTCTCTTGTTCAGAGCATTTAATTTCAATTCTGCTGCCTTCTACAGTTTTTTTTCCATTTAATTAATTCTTTTTCTAAAATTATATTCCTGTCTTTTGAGCAGTACCAAAAAACTAACTTACAGGCAAGTCTCATGAGTGATCGGATGGGGTAAGAGTAGTGGTTGATAGGATCAAAGTGAGGGTAGAGGTAGTAAGTCACTTACAGGTGATCCTGAACTAGGATTTGAAATACAAATTCCAAGAGAATAGCTTGTGTTTTACTTTGGTGAGCCTTTATGAAGCAGTGTGTATTAAGGGTCATGACAGAGAACAACCAAGTAAAATCCTTTATATATTACAGTGGTTGAAATAAAAACAGGGTTGAATGAGTTCCAGAAAGCAGGGTTCTCAAACTCGTGGACAACAATCTGCAGAAGAAGACAACTTTAAAAAACCAACTAGAAGCAATATGCAGAGAAGTAAGATGAGAGGGGCCTCCTCAGGAAAGAAGACTGCTGGTCCACAGCAGAAGAATCTGGAACCGGCTCTCCCAGGGCGATGGGGGGGTCGCTCTGCAGAGAACCCCCCTTCAGGATCTGTGAGGAAGACAAGAAAGAACAAGCAGAAGACTCCTGGAAATGGAGATGGTGGCAGTACCAGCGAAGCACCCCAGCCACCTCGGAAGAAGAGGGCCCGGGCCGATCCCACTGTTGAAAGCGAGGAGGCCTTTAAGAATAGAATGGAAGTTAAAGTGAAGATTCCTGAAGAATTAAAACCATGGCTTGTTGAGGACTGGGACTTAGTTACCAGGCAGAAGCAGCTCTTTCAACTCCCTGCTAAGAAAAATGTAGATGCCATTCTGGAAGAGTATGCAAATTGCAAAAAGTCGCAGGGAAATGTTGATAACAAGGAATACGCAGTTAATGAAGTTGTGGCAGGAATAAAAGAATATTTCAATGTGATGTTGGGCACTCAGCTGCTCTACAAATTCGAGAGGCCCCAGTATGCAGAAATCCTCTTGGCTCACCCTGATGCACCAATGTCCCAGGTTTATGGAGCCCCACACCTACTGAGATTATTTGTAAGAATCGGAGCAATGTTGGCATATACGCCCCTTGATGAGAAGAGCCTTGCATTATTGTTGGGCTATTTGCATGATTTCCTAAAATATCTGGCAAAGAATGCTGCATCTCTGTTTACTGCCAGTGATTACAAAGTGGCTTCGGCTGAGTACCACCGCAAAGCCCTGTGAGGGTCTACTGACCACTCACTGTTACGTCTGGTATCTGTAAACACTCTTTTTGTTCTTAGTCTTTTTCTTGTATAATTGATGTTCTTTAAAATTGTTAATGTATAACAGGGCTTATGTTTCAGTTTGTTTTCTGTTTTGTTCTAAACAGAAAATGAAAGGAGTACAAGCTCCTTTTCTCATTTCAAAGTTGCTACCAGTGTACGCAGTAATTAGACAAAGAAGAAACATTCAGTAGAACATTTTATTGCCTAGTTGACAACATTGCTTGAAAGCTGGTGGTTCTATCCCTTTGACACTACACAATTTTCTAATATGTGTTAATGCTACGTGACAAAATGCCCTGATTCCTAGTGCCAAAGGTTCAACTTAATGTATATACCTGAAAACCCATGCATTTGTGCTCTTTTTTTTATGGTGCTTGAAGTAAAACAGCCCATCCTCTGCAAGTCCATCTATGTTGTTCCTTAGGCATTCTATCTTTGCTCAAATTGTTGAAGGATGGTGATTTGTTTCATGGTTTTTGTATTTGAGTCTAATGCACGTTCTAACATGATAGAGGCAATGCATTATTGTGTAGCCACGGTTTTCTGGAGAAGTTGATATTTTAGGAATTGTATTTCAGATCTTAAATAAAATTTGTTTCTAAATTTCAAAGCAAGTATTTTGCAGCGTGCCTTTAATATTACCAAGGCTGACAAGTCAGCAGGCTCAGGAAGGATCTAGATGGAATGAAGAGAGAGTTCAGACTCCAGTGAAAGAATTCCTTTTTCTGTTGAGTGTGGCAGCCAGGAGTATCCTGTCATGCCAGTTCCCCTCCCCTGCTGTCTCACTGTGGCTTCTCAGAGTATGATTGCTTTCTAGTGCAGCTTATAAGAGCCAGTTTTGTTCTGATGCTCCTTGCCCCTCTAAGTTGGGCTGGTGTAACAGAATATTTAGTGGGAACTATAACAGTTCCTTACACTTGTGCAGAGTCTTCCTCTTTGCCACAAAAGGAAGCATGGGCAGCCACCTTCAGAAATACTTCTAGATTTTGGACCAAGGATGGCAGATTTCCCTAGTTGGAACACTGAGGCCCTGTACTGTTTTTGTAATCCCTTAGACATAACAGTGGGAATCTAGGGGATTTGTGGAGGAGGGCTGATGTTGGATGCCTATGATTATAAATCCATTCTATATGGAAATTTTCCAAACCACGTTTTGTTCCATAACAGTGTTTTTTACTTCTTTAGCAAACAAAAAACATATTCCATTGGTTACTGCAGAAATTTTGGAAAATAAGAGTGAGAACAGATCTGTTAATAAGTCCTGTATAGTCCTACTGGATCAGTCAGGGTCCCAGCAGGAAATAAACGGGACTCAAAATAGATGATTTGAGAAGTTTAATGGAGAATTTTTTCTTAAGTTGTTAACAGAGGAGTCATGGCATGTATTAGTTTGCTAGGGCTGCCACATCAAAGCCACCACAAACTAGGTGGCTTAAACAACAAATTTATTTTCTCATAGTTCTGGAGTCTAGAAGTCTAAAATCAAGGTGTTGGCAAGATTGGTTTCTTCTGAATCCTTTCCTTGGCTTGTAGATGGCTGCCTTACTGTGACTTCTTTACCTCTGCAGCTGTCTGTGTCCTAATCTCTTCTAAGGAGGCCTAATGATTTCCATTTTAACTTAACTATGATTCCATTTTAACTTAACTATCTCTGTAAAGATTCCATCTCCAAACACAGTCCCATTCTGAGGTACTGGGGAGTTAAGATTTCACAGTATGAATTTAGAGGTGACACAATTCAGTCCATCATATGGTAACCTCTAGGCAAAGAAAAGTAGAGTAAGAGGGGAGGGCAGTGGTAAAGGAGAGTGTGGAGGAGGGGTAGGAGAAGAACAGGGAGGGGAGGAAGGGAGTGGTTACTGGTTGGTAGACAGCTGTATGGAAAGGGCCATCCGACAGCAGCTGTGATCTTCAGGACTCAGCTCACAGAGACTTCAGAGAATCCAGGATATGGGCGTTAAAAATACCTGAACTCGTTATTATGGGTATTACCCTTCAATCACACTGAAGCCAAAGGGCATGGAAAACCTTTGATGTAATCTACATTGGTAAGCTTGGGGCACACAGCAGAGAGAAAAAAATGGATCAGTGAGGACAACTAAGAAATTTCTAGTACACGCACACCTGTACTATATATGCTTCACCATATAGTCTTAGAATCATTATCCCCTCTGAGGGACGTAGGGCCTGGCCAATTAGAAGAGTTCTTAAGGACTCAGATTCAGAGGACCGCTGTGTAATCGTTCCTAACACTCAGAATACAACATAAGAGTTCATTTCCTTCCTTATTTGAAACTGAATAGGAGACCTAGCACATAGACAAGCTTAGCTCACACACTTGAACATGTTAGAAATAACACATTTCAAAATTGCCTTTAAGGGCGCCTGGGTGGCTTAGTGGGTTAAAGCCTCTGCCTTCGACTAAGGTCATGATCCCAGGGTCCTGGGATCAAGCCCCACATCGGGCTCTCTGCTCAGCAGGGAGACTGCTTCCTCATGTCTCTCTCTGCCTACTTGTGATCTCTGTCAAATAAATAAATAAAATCTTTTTTAAAAATAGCCTTTGGGGGTACCTGGGTGGCTCAGTTGGTTAAGGATCCAACTCTTGGTTTTGGCCCAAGTCATGGTCTTACGGGTATTGGGATAGAGCCCTACTATCTGTGCTCTGCACTCAGCAGGGAGTCTGCTGGAAGATTCTCACCTTCTGCCCCTCCCCCCTGCATGTGCATGCATGTGCACTTGGCACGCTATCTCCCAAGTAAATAAGTCTTTAAAAAGATAATAAGATTGTCTTTAAGGACATAAATTTAAGATCCTCAATTCAACTGTAGCAGGTTGGTGGGATGTCTACTTCAGTTGTTATTAGGGATTCCCGGTCTCCATTAATCATACAGACATGCTCTGGTCTGATCTAGCATGAGATTCCCACCATCCTCAGATACCTGGTCATACTGGTTAGGGATCAGATGTTCATTTACTGAACTGGCACAATTTCAGATCCATGGATTTTGCTCCTGCTGCTTCTATCCAGCCCTCCAGATTAGGGGAATCTTTGGTAAGACAAGGTGCCTAGCTTTCCATAGTCTTGGATCCTGATTTGGAAAAATACTCATGTCTCCACTACTGGAAGGACCCATAAACCCTGACCTCTCTTCTCTTGTCTTCAAATGCCCTTCATTCCCATCCAGGGACATCTGGCTTAAAAGCCACTGGATTCAAGCAGCTTCTACTTCAAGCTCTGCCACAAATCTCCCTCTCCTGGATCTCTGTAGGAAATGGGAGGAGAGAAAAATTTAAGAATACAATATACATGTTAATACCCCAATTACTGATAATTCAGTAATTTCCAGTTAAGTTCATATGTGGTTTCTTTTTACTTTAGCTGATTTCTTCTTGTTAATTGCTTTATTTTTTATAAAGACTACACCTTAGGAATACTCAGGAGAGGCCCAAAATACTTTATTAGGACCTAAACCAGGCCATCCCATTGATTTTTTTAAAAAAGAGGACAATTATAATAAGTGTATGCAAACTTGCCAGAATCTCTGTTGATTTAGCAAGTGCCTCTGTTTTGAAACTGTACAGGTGATGTAGTTTCATCTAGCCATCTTAATGACTAAATGGCTTCCTTTCTAAAACTGAAGGGTGGATCTGAGAGTTTACCTCCTGAGATACAGTGCCTAGCTAAAGTAGTGGTTCCATAATAAATAGTTACTAAAATTATTAATTTATTTTCATCAATATCACTATCACCATAAATAGGCTCATTTTCCATCTAGGAGAATGTATGTAGATTGGTACAGAAGCATGTTGTAAAATGACTCTCATGACATCCATCAAACACCTAGAAAGCAAAGAAGGTGGCCATTAAATAGAAGGCTTGTTTAGCCTAAGACAAATTTCTGGCACAGAACGAAAGTTCAAAAATTGTATTTCTCTCTCTCCCTTCCCAAAAGGAAAGGGTAAAGACTGTATTCCTAAGATCTGTGGTTCTCAACCTGAGGTCTCCAGACTTTTAAGGGACTTTAAGGACACCAATAAGAATTGAAGAGCTCAGGGCACCTGGGTGACTCAGTGGGTTGGGGCCTCTGCCTTCGGCTTAGGTCATGATCCTGGGGTCCTGGGATCAAGCCCCATATGGGGCTCTCTGCTTGGCAGGGAGCCTGCTTCCCTTCCTCTCTCTGCCTGCCTCTCTGCCTACTTGTGATCTCTGTCTGTCAAATAAATAAATAAAATCTTTAAAAAAAAATAATTGAAGTACTCTTGGGCACCTGGGTGGCTCAGTCAGTTAAGTGTCTTGCCTTCAGCTCAGGTTATGATCCCAGGGTCCTGAGCCCCCACATGGAGCTCCCTGCTCAGTTAATGGGGAGCCTGCTTTTCCTTCTGCCTGCCACTAGCTCTGCTTGTGCTCAAGCTCGTTCCTGTGCTGTCTTCCACTCCGACTCCCATCAAATAAATAAATAAAAATCAAAATCTCAAAAAAAAGATTCTTTCTCTCCCCCCCCACCCTTACCCCTACTCTCAAAAAGGAATTGAAGACCTCTTTTCCAGACTTTCTTTTTTTAATTCATTAATTCATTATGAAGGTAACACTTAGCTGAGCTTTTTCTGGAATCAAATGAGAAAACATTTAAATGTGCATCATGAACTATGAATGATAATGGTTAACAACTTGTATGTAGAAATTCCAGTTATCAGAAATTGTTCCTATGTTTTTTTGAAAAAATTCAAAATGTAAAAGTGTTTAAGGAAAAGGACAGAAGTTGATGATAGTCTATATTTTGTTTAAAAATATAGTTAAACTATTTAGAAAAAATCTTGGGATAGGCACTAAAAGATAAAAATAGAATGTGTTTATCAAATAAAAAAAAATAGAATGTGTAAATTCCAGAGAAAAATTTCCAAAAATTTTCCAAAGAAAACTCTCTTGGTCCAACAGAAGGCAGGAAAAGAGAGGAAGGGGAAAATGCAAAGGAAAAAAAACCAACAGAAACACAAAATAGGAAGGCAGAAATACATCTACATCAATAATAATAAATGTAGATAGTTTAAACTCATGGTAAAAGAAAACCGCAGATTGGATTTTTTTTCAAGGCACAGAATCTGGTTTCATGCTTTTTCTCAAAGATGTCCTTAAAATTATCCAGAAAAGTTCAAAATAAAAAGATGGAAGAATATATATTGGGTGAATACTTAGCAAAAGAAAGCTGGTGTAGCCAAATTAATGAAAAAACACAGTAGCATGGCACATCACAAACATTATACCAAGCAGAGGTAGTCAACCTACCGAGCAAGAGCAACTGTGAGATACAACCAAAACCCAACTTCACTTCTGTCTAATACTTTGAGTTTTGCCCAGGCCCCAGGGCTTTGCTGCTCAAAGAGCCCTACAGACATTTAATTTTTTTTAAGATTTCATTTATTTGACAGAGCGATAGGAGAGCACAAGTAGGCAGAGTGGCTGGCAGAGGGAGGGCAAGAAGCTGAGTAGGGAGCCTGATCCAGGACCCTGGGATTATGACCTGAGCTGAAGGCAGATTCTTAACTGACTGAGCCACGCAGGTGTCCCCCTACAGTAACTTTAAATAATAAATCTAGCTTTGTTTCAGTGACCAGAACCTTCAGTCCCTAATTTTAAAAAGGAACCCTCTGAACTCAATTTAGAAATAAATCTCTCCTCCCTCAGCACCAAATTCAAGTGGACCTCCCACCTTTGGGGTAAAGGATGTGTTGGGTTTCTTTTCTTTCCCCATCCTTCCCAGCTTGCTAATTTTGAATTCAGGTCTAAGGTTGAAGGGAGGGAGTAAACAGAAAGCTCTTTATGGTTGTTTGGTAAGTTGGCTTCATGCTTTCTGGGTCTTGCTGATGTTTAAAGCAGACTTTCATCTGAGGCTCCCCCACTGCAATGCTTGTGTCAAAAGCTAAACATTCTATTGCTGTTTTCCTCTTCAGCTCTGGGTTTTCCAGCTATCCTTTCCATATAGTTTCTCTGATGGAATCCTTAGCACCCCCAAACAGTTCTCTTCAGGCCCCTCAATACCAAACATTCTCCTGCATGACCCACTTTTGGTACATGAGAAACACCCATATATCTTTTGCCCCAACAAACTGGAAGTATAGATATCCTAATACAGTCACCTCTCCTTTCCTCCCACCATCACCATAGCTGCATTTTCTCTAGTCCATAATATTTCTCATGCGGATCCCATTTCACGGTGCCTCCAAACTCCAGGAGATAACATATCAAGCTTCTTGGGGTCCAGCTGAAACCTTGGGGTAAAAAAAAGCACCCCAACTCTTCCCCGCTTAGACACACATTCCAAAGAAATCCTCCTCACAAAAATTCCTTGTCTGTATCTCCTCTCTCTTGACCCTTTTAGTCGTCCTTGTAAGTTTTAGGGCTGCTTGGTTATTTCCTTTGAAAACCTGGCTTTAGAATTTCATATCTGTTCAATCTTGGTGCAAAAGAGGAAACTTTCAATTTAACGTCCCTTATGCATATTTAAACCAACCAATCTCCCAGTCCTGGAAGGTTACCATCTAAAGTTTAAAAAAAATTAAATGGAAGGGGTGTGGATTTTGGAGTATAATGAACCTAGGTTGGAATACAGCTCCACAACTTACTAGACTTAGGGCCTTGGAACACTCCCCAAGTTGTTTCTTCTTCATGTAAGGAAATATTTCTACCTGCCTTACAGGGTTCTTACGGTTTTTTTTTTTTTAGGATTTTATTTATTTGGAGCAGGAGAGGGACTGCGAGCGGGGGTGGGAGGTGGGAGGCAAAGGGAGAGGGAGAAGCAGAATCCCCACTGAGCAGGGAGCTCAACATGGGGCTCGATCCCAGGACCCTGAGATCATGATCTGTGCGGAGGGCAGACGCTCAACTGACTGAGCCACCCAGGTGCACCTCTCATAGGGCTCTAAGAGACTCAAACCAAAACACCAAACACTGCATCTGCCCCTTCGTGGGCATTCAAGCAAATGTTAGGTCCCTTCCCATCTTGCCTTTTCCATACCTTTGACACTCTCTACCATAAAGAACGTTCGTAAATGTAACAAGAGGAGATACAGGTATGCTCTTCAGTGCCACTTCTATATTCCAGAATAAGCTGTCTAATGGATACAAGATAGAAAAATCATACCATTCTTATTTTGGGAGTTACCCATCCAATGGAGTTGAAGGTAGGGGACACAATCATGCCATTGAACTAGTTCATGTGTTTTCCTGAACTTGAATTTTAACTTCTAGGTTAAAAATCAATAAAGCATACATACTTGGAGCTCCAGAACTTTAGATTGAAGAGTTCAGTGCTCATGAATGGCTATAAGATCTGGTAATACCCTTCCCTTCTGCCTTCATCAGTCAAAGATGGTAAAATAGCTGATATTATTTAATATGTGTGAGACACTAAGTGGTCTGTACAATAATTCACATAAACCTCACAACAGCCCTAAGAGATAGTAATGTGACCATACCCTTTTGAGAAAAAGGGCACAGAAGGGCACCTGGCTGCCTCAGTCGGTTGTGGGTCTACCTTGGGTGGGGTCGCGATCTCCGGGCCCTGGGATCGAGCCCAGCATCAGGGTCCCTGCTCGGTGAGGAGTCTGCTTCTCTATCTCCCTCTGCCCCTCCCCACCACTCATCCCCTGTCTCTCTCAAAAAATAAATAAATTTTAAAGAGAAAGAAAAGAAAAAGGGCACAGAAGCCAAGGACACAGAGCTAAAAGTGGTAGACCTGGGACTTGAACACAGTTAAAGCTCTTTATTATATTAGCCTGCCTCTTGGAAAAGTAGTATAACTATTGAGAAATGTGAAACTTGAGATCTCATCTGTGAAAGTACCCTGACCCTGTTACCACTTCAGGCCCTCCTAGCAGCAAATACCAAGACAAGAGTTGACATACAAGAGATTTACTGGAAAAAATACCTATAAAAGCTACAGTGGGAAGGAGCGGGAGATGGGGAGAGCCTTCAGATTGTGATGCATGTCTCACACCTGTGAAAAGAGAGGTAAGGAGGGAGGTTTAGGCAGGAAGAGTCCCAGACTCTGGTGGTACCAGGCCAATAGAGAGTAAGCAAAGATTAAAGGAGTCTGCCAATGAGCAGAAATGGCCCAGCTCTAGCTGCACAACTGTCCTCAGTGATAGTGTGGGAGCAGTATGGGGAAAATGTAGCCTTAGTGTAAATGTCAGGGGAGCTCCAAAGGTTCTTTTGAGGAAACAGCTGTGTGACTCCATGGCCACTGCAGACCTGGTGACTTTTTCTTGACAGTCATCCACATACCTTCTACTAATTGGAGCCTAAATTTTTGCAAGGAACTTGAAGCTGACCTCTTCTATACTAAGCCGCTGGAGGAGCTCCTACTCTTAAGCACTGTCACCTAAAAACCTGGGCATCCTGGTTAGCAGAGGGCTCTCTCCAGGAACTGGGACCCTCAATGCTTTCTGCTCTGGAGTTTGCTAGGCAAGTCACTTCTTGGACATGTGATGGGGATACCAGCCTTCTGTGTGAGCAGGGAAGTGGTGAGAACCCCAGAGAACCAGGCTCTGGTTGCTGCTGACCACCCATCACTAATGCCTCCAAAAGCATCTTCACACCAATTTACAATTGGGTGATGGCCCTGGCGCTCAAGTCATGAGCAGGGCCTGCAATGCATAGGGATGCTCACACAGGAAGTGAAACCCCTTTTCTCCTAAGTTGTTGGACCACATGCTTTTTGCAAGTTCCCTCTACTTGGAGTCTCTGACCCTGGGCCTAGGCTGACACAGACCTCAGAGGCACTGCAGGCACAGAGCAATGTTCAGGGCAGAGTCACCAACACAGGCTGGGGCACATCTGAGGCCCTCTGGGGAGTCTGTGCAAGGTGGGTCGAAGAGGGATGGGTGAGGTCTTGTCTGAGGTCTAACCCCATTTGTGGAAAAGCTAGTTCAGTAAACTCAAAAGGAGAGCCACGTGGCCTGGTCAGACCCAGGTCAGACATCTGCCCACTCAAAGACCATCCCAACCAATGTTTCCAGTTAGGAATCCTTGGAACTTTATCCCCTCCCCTACAAAAAGTTCCCCAAAAGAGAAGGGAGAAAGGAGGGAAAGGCAAAGTGCTCTGACCTGCAATGGGGATCGTTGTTGCCCTCCAGGTAAGTGTGTCCAGGACAATTTGGCCACCAGCCTCAGAGGGTCTGGTGCCTGCTGCAGGCTGGAGCAGAGAATCCAACATCAGACCCACCCTGGAGAGAAGTGTGACTTGGGTGAGCCTTTCCACATCCTACCTGAGCACCGCCCCTCTGAGCACCATGGGGTGGGGGTGGGGGGTGGATTCATTCTGTCTTGTCAAACTGGTATAGTGAGCCTCTGGAAACTTATCTCACTCCAACTGGAATCCAGCCCAACCAGCGTCCATCAGGCTGCCATGACCTTGATGTGGTAATGTGAAGATCTCCCAAGACAGCATCATAGTGAAAACCAAGAGCCAAGGGCACATTCATTCTTGCTTTGCCTCATAGAAAATGTTCTTATATTACACGTGTCACTTTTTCTTGTCATTACAATTTAATTTAATTTTCTTAAAATTACAATTTGTAATTTTTGTTTCAGTGCTTTGGAAAAAAAATCCCTCTTGAATTCTTATGAATATTTTCTTGTAGTTTTTTTCTCACGTTATAGTTTTTATTCCCTCTGGGCACACAGAAAACCATACTTCCTATCCCCATAGCACCCCCAGCCTCTTGCTGTTGGATAAAGCCACACGACTAATTTAAGCCAGTCAGCCCTATGCAGCAGTGATTTTTATTACTTCTAGACTATTATTTTAAGAAGGAGTGAGAGATCTCTATGACACTCTCCACTTGCCAATGACCAGCAGTATTCCAGGTAGTGGAGCCTCTGTCAGCTGGGATCCCTGGCAGACTATGGGAAGCAGAGCCCTCTCACTCCTGGACTTCACCAACATATGTTGAGCATTTATTGTGTCCTAGACATAAACCTTTGCTTTGCTAAGCCACCGGGGTTTGGGAGGTGGTTACCCCAGCATAAGCTTAGCTTAACCTGACAAATACAGCATTAACTCTCAAAATTTAGAGTGAAATAGTCACCTGTGATACTTGTTAAAATGCCTCTTGTGTCACAAAAAAAATACTGGGGAACAGATTTATGGCCTAGTGATGATTACTCTTAGCTGATTTAATAGATCCTTTAAAATTGTATACATTTTCATTTTTAGCCTAATAATAGTATTTGTGACTCGGGTAATAGATATTTTCTTTGGAAAAACAAAAGACACAGTAAAAAAAAAAAAAAAGGAAAGATTAACCTAAAAATCCAGAATTCTGCCACACACAGATACCGCTAATCTTCTGATGTTACTGTGTCATGAATTTTCTTGTGAAAAATAGGAATGGAAAAAAAAAGAATCCATAGTACTCCTTTCAGGAGAGCTGTATCAACTCTCCCTAAACAACCCCCACCCCCGACCTCGCTCGGGTAGCGCGCGCGCGCGCGCGCGCGCGCGCGCACACACACACACACACACAGCAGGACACATACACACGCACGGGCAGGAGTGTACACCTCAGGGTGGGAGTGTAGGGTATGCTGTCCCAGAAAGAATTTGTCCACCTGCCCCCACCCGTGGAGGCTACAGCTACCAACCACGCTTGCGCCCATCTGCTAGTATCCGGGGTGCTTACCTCACTTTCTCCATCTTTCGCTCAACACGTCCACATCCTCCGTACTAGGAAGCTGACACCCATGCAGGGTTCCCGCCCACCTCCCCAGCATTCCCCGTTGCCCACCATTTTCTGAATCTAAATTGATAGAGGGTGTGGCTGTGGTGTGAGCGGTGCCGAGCGTTACCTGCTGGGGTCCTTTTACCCTCCCTTTTCCTCTCCAGTGACTTGCAGGTGGCTCCCACCTTCACACTGACTTGCAGGGAACCCGGTCATTTTCCTTCTCTTTACCTGGGCCAGAGACCAGTCTGCTTTCAGTGCAATAGGGAGCTGGTACCCGATTCTGACCGCCCACAGCTCCCTCCCGAGCTCCCGCACCCAAGCCCACAATTTTTCTGCGAGCAGCAGCAGAAAAGGGGTATAGGCAGTGCAATTCTGGACTCGCTTTGATGTTCGCCCTCGCCTTTGGATATCCTCTGCCCTTTCAAACCTCCTTAGATCCAGGGCAGGCGGTAGTCTCCTATTCTGAGGTACAGAAGCACACCGCCTGCCTCAAAGGTAATAGGGAGATGGTGCTCAGGCGGGAAACAGGACTCAGACTATAGTGACTCAAATTCACGTCTGCCTTTTGCCCAGCGGAGCCAGTGTTTTCAGTGAGCTCGGGGTCCCCCCTCCCACCGTTAACCCTTCCTACAGCCCTGCAGCTGAAGCCAGGTTGCCCCTCCCCAGCAGCCCCACCACCACCACAATCTGACTGTTATTCTCTTTTCAGTCTTTGCCAGAAACATGAAAAGTGTATCATTGCCCTGGAATTTATACTTTCCTTTCTCAGATTATGAGGGAGGATCAACCAGTTGGGGTTAATCGATCATGTCTCCTTTTCTTCTCTCCTGCTCCCTACACTGTCCACCTCCCCTCCCCCAAGACCCAGAGATCTGCCATGTCCCTTGCAGTCCTGCCCAGGCACTTAAATGGGATTGAGGAAAAGAGGCTCAGTGTGAGAGTGAGAGATTTATATTAGTTTTTTTTTTTTTAATATTTGTCAGTTCTGTTCTGTATGATTATTATCATTACTGATAATAATATCCACCTACATCCAGTTTGTCATTAGAAAATAGAAAAGAGGGGCGCCTGGGTGGCTCAGTTGGTTAAGTGACTGCCTTCAGCTCAGGTCATGATCCTGGAGTCACATGATCCAGTCCCGCATCAGGGAGAGGCTGCTTCTCCCTCTAACCTTCTTCCCCTCATGCTCTCTCTCATTCTCTCTTAAATAAATAAAACTCCTTTGTTAAAAACTACTTTAAAAAATAAAATAAAAAAGAAAAATAAAAAAGGGCTATCTGTTGTAATTTGGGAAGCAGGCAGTAGATTCAAGCGTGTGGGGTGGGTAAACAAATAATCCAACCACATGTTTTCCCTGCTCAGTAATAACACAAATATAGATCCTTTAGGCAGCCACTTATTTAGGAGTTTGAAATGTACAGAGCAGCTGGAGGCTCCCCTTGTGGGGGAGGGGTGGTTTTCCATGAAGTCAGCCTCTGAGGTCCTATAATTTCATAACACCAAGGACTCCTTGAAATTTCGGATTTTAAAAGCTGGTGACAATGTTCTGGTCTTCGAAATTATTATTAATTCAATCTATGTCCCCCCACTTGCCTACCACATTCACCTCCCTATTAACCCTTTACAATTGCAACCAAAAATTTTCTACTGCTTCTCCCCAGGGATTAGATCTAGGTTTCGGGCCCTGAAACTTACAATTTGGGGGATGCTCTTTAAGAAAAGAAGGATTAGGGGCACCTGGGTCGCTCAGTCTTAAGCGTCTGCCTTGGATTCAGATCATGATCTCAGCGTCCTGAGATCAAGCCCTGCATGGGGTTCCCTGCTCAGCGGGAAGCCTGCTTCTCCCTCTCCCACTAGCCCTGCTTGTGTTCCCTCTCTCACTGTATCCCTCTCTGTCAAATAAATAAATAAAATCTTTAAAAAGAAAAAGAAAAGAAGCATTTAAAGAGTATGCATGATGTGACAATTAGGTACCAAAGTTACTATTTATTTATAATGAGCAAAGAAATGACGAAATTTAGACAGCTGACGTATGTGAAACATCCCAATTTCCATAGAAATGAACAAACTTTTTAGAATTTATAAAAGTAAGGAAGAGTTATTCAAGCCCAAGTTAGGATGGCTGCTTGGGAAACACGCTCTTTGCAGGAAAGAAAGTGTTTAGGAGAATGAATAGTTTTTACAGGGTTATATACTTTTTACATCTTAGAAAAACTCAAAAGACTATATAGTATATTGTCAGGAATCATGAGTTTTATTGCAAAGGAATGCAGGGAGTAGGAGCAATGATCAATATCTCAAGGACAAGATGGTTTTTCCTTTAGGCTACTCGTTCACAAAGCAGTTGTACAATGCATGCATAGTGGGCCATAAATCAGGCTTTTGGTTTGAACAAAGTTTTTATATAGTCATGTTGACTTAGAAATCTAAAATGATTTCCCTTGTTTATCAGACTTTTAAAGAGTTTTTCTTTCATCCCAAATAATATTTTTACTAACTGCCTAGTACACTTCTGATTTTTTTCCCTACAATTTTATTGCTACAAATCCTTTGATCCTCTCTTCATATGACATCTTTGTAACATCATTTTCCCTAGAGAAAATGTTAAGATAATTCAATCTTTCCTTTGCGTGGAAATCAAATTATTGTGATTACATGATTATAATCAATTTATTATGATTGTTGATAGAAGTTACAACTTTACTACTCATTATTGGTGAAGGCAAATTTTTACTATTGTCAGATTTGAACAGATTGCTGCCAAACTCTCTCAAGTTTTTCTTATGTGGGCTTAAGATTTATTTTAAATTTTCTTGTGCAGATTTTATTTATTTATTTGACAGAGAGAGAGGTGTCATAAGTAGGCAAGCAGAGAGAGAGGGGGAAGCAGGCTTCCTGTTGAGCAGAAAGCTTGATGTGGGGGGTGCATTCCAGGACCCTGAGATCATGACCTGAGCCAAAGGCAGAGGCTTAACCCACTGAGCCACCCAGGTGCCCCTTATCTTAAATATTCTTAAAAATAATATTAATGATGCAGGGTCATGCCAATGTCCTGAAAGGGAACAGAATTTGCCAAAGAATATGTCTCTTTGGCATATTTGGCATAAGTATTATTTTAAGCTGATTATTCTTTTAAAAAACAGCATCCACACGCAAAGCTCTGAAAACTGAATAGAAGTTGCCCTTTTGAAAGAGGTATTTACATTTATAAGGGAAATCTCCATTTGTAACGGTGCCTCCCTCTGTATACCACAAAAAACAGGATGACTAATTCTCTAAAAACTCTTGGGATACTTGGCTGGCTAAATTGGCAGAGCATGACAATCTAGGGGATCATGCGTTTGAGGCCCATGTAGGGTGTAGAGATTACTAAAAAATGAAGAAAAAAAAAACTCTAGAAACTTATCAAAGGGGAAGGCAAAGACCTAAATCTGTATCTGAGTAACAACCTTATCCTAGTTTACTCTGCTTTGCCTGGTACCCTCCCTTAAATGACTCCCCAACTCCCAATATTTCCCTTTTTCTTTAGCTGGAGTTGGTATTTAAGGTGGTGACTTGGGCCATTTTGGGGAGTTACTCCATTTTCCTGGGCTTCTCCCATGTATATAGGAGAAGATACATGTTATTAAACTTATTTGGTTTTCTCCTGTTAATCATTTATTACAGGAGCTGGAGGAGAGAGGTTCTCAGCCAAGAACCCAGAAAGGTAGAGAGAAAATTATTTTTCTTCCCCTACCCCCTTCAAGGTCATCCAGCTGGACTAAGAATTAGATTTACATGAGACAGATTAACAGGGGGAAAATAAAAGCTTTATTATGTACACAGAGGCCCAGTAATGAAAGTGAGACCTAAAGAAATGACCAAAGCAGCTACTTTTTATACGTTTTAGACAAGAAGACTAAATAAATCTGTGAAGAATTAATAGGACAAAGAAAACAATTTAGGGAGCTTCAATTAGTAAGGAATTCTAAATAGAATTTGGGCTGAGGTAGTAAATTAGTAAAAAGTAACAAGCTTTGTTTCTGTAGCCTTCTCAACGCTGAATTCCCTATCTCGTGATAAGGATGTTTCTTTACCTCCTGGAGACTTTCACGTGGGAAATTTATTTCCTGATACCAGAGGGAGAGAGGAGGATCTGAGCGTCCTTCTTGCACAGGCTGTTTCTTAAGTAACTTTTATTTAAAATAATCATATGCCAGGGGTGCCTGGCTGGCTCAGTCAGCAGAGCATGTGACTCTTAATCTTGAAGTCTTTTTTTTTAAGATTTTTAAAAAAAGATTTAATTTATTTATTTGAGAGAGGGACAGAGAGAGAGCAGGAGCCAGGATAGGGGCAGAGGCAGAGGGAGAGGGAGAAGCCCATGTGGGGCTCCATGCAGGGTTCAATCCCAGGACCCTGGGATTACGACCCGAGCAGACACTCAACTGACTGAGCCACCTAGGCACCCCTGGATCTTGGGGTCTTGAGTTTGAGCCCCATGTTGGGAGTAGAGTTTCCTTTTTTTAAAAAAAGAAATAGATAAATCAACCAGTCAACTATATGCATATTTTGGGGGCAGGCTGCCCTTGGCCCCTACAATGGTATCTTAGTGTCAGTATTTCATGCCAAATCACCAAGAAATTAATATGAACCTGTGTAGATATGATTGGGCAAAGCCACAAACACGGATGGTGTAGGAAAGACAGGAATCCATTTTTGATAAATTGTATTGTAGGACAGCAATGGAAGTCAAGACAAAAAAAATATCTTGAGGTCAGCTAATGAAGTAAGAAATAGTGTCAAATGCTGGAAAATGGCTGGTGTTAAACAGTTATGCCTTTAATGTGAACTATAAGATTTGCTCATGGTGGGGTGCCAGGGTGGCTCAGTGGGTTAAAGTCTCTGCCTTTGGCTCTGGTCATGATCCCAGGGTCCTGGGATCAAGCCCCACATCAGGCTCTCTGCTTAGTGGGGAGCCTGCTATCTCCTCTCTCTCTCTCTGTCTGCCTCTCTGCCTACTTGTGATCTCTGTCAAATAAATGAATAAAATCTTAAAAACAAAAAAGATTTACTTATGGTTCACTAAGCATACGAAATGGATTAAGAACACAGTTCATTAGCCTTAGACTCATACAACCCTAGTTTGAATCCTAGAGTTTTTACTCACCACCTTGTGAAGCCTTACTTACCAAACTTAGCTGTTTGAAGTAACACCTGGGTGCCTGGGTGGCTCAGCTAGTTAAGTGACTGCCTTCCGCTCAGATCATGATCCTGGAGTGCCAGGATCAAGTCCCAAATCAGGCTCCCTATTCTGCCTTCTCCCTCTGACCCTCCCCCTTCTCATGCTCTCTCTCATTTTCTCTCTCAAATAAAAAAATAAATAAATACCTATTTAACTTGGCTCACAGTTTGGTAAGTCAAAAGGCCAGATGTATTAGGATTGGGTTTTCTGCTCAGGATCTGTTAAGGCTGAATTCAAGGTGTCAACCAGGCTGCACTTTCATATGGAGCTTAGAGCCCTTTTGCAAGCTTACATGACTATGGCAGAATTCAGTTTCTTGTGGTTGTAGAAACTGCTCTTAGCCAGTAGCTGGAGCCATTCTTAGCTTAGATGTCATATTCCTTGCCACATGGCCCCTCTATTTTCAAAGCCAAAAGTGGAAAAGCCCCCTCATGTTGAATCCCTTTCATAGTTCAAATCTCTCTGACATGAGAATGGGCCGTCTCTTTAAGGGTTCATCTGATTAGATCAGGCCCACTTAGTGACTGCCCTTTAATTAACTCAATGATTTGAGATTCTGATAGCATCTGAAAAATCTCTTTTGTCATGTAATGTAACATGATCACAGGTGTGATATCTCATATTCACAGGTTCCATCTAAAACCAAGAGGAGGGAATTATTTAAGTGTGAAGGTCACTGAAAGGACCACCTTAGAATTTTGTTGACTATAACCCTTCCCAGAGGCTTTATATGTTGCCCATATGAATCCAGGGGCCATGAAACATAGGCTTCATTAGTTTCAAGGTGAATTCACCTCTGTATTACCTCTATCCATTCCAAGTTTTCACTTCACTCATATAATTATATTCTGCCAAAGGAACCCCTAAACCTCACAACCATACACAATCATAAATTAGTTACTGCTTATGGTTCTGACAGAAGTTATAAACTAAATTGACTAATGCTGATTTTGCGTTTAGCTAGCCTGGGATGATAGAGGCTTACATCTTGGGCATGCAATGAAAGGCAATCATGATTTCTGGTATATCCAACAGAGTATGTTAGATTGAGGCTACATAGGTTGGGGGAGACCCAAAGGCCAACCACAAAGAAATGGTACTTGTTCTCTAGAGACCTTTGGGAACCTCATTACTTTGCCTGCTATATGCCCCACATGAGGATTGTTGCTTTGAATAAGCTAGTGGGCTATTCCACACATGCCCTCTCAGCAGTCCATGAGGTAGGGATTATTAGCAAGTCTCCAAATAAGAATTTGGAGAGAACAGTGTCCAGTGTGGATTGGAGTTATAAGAGAAAAACTCAAAGAAGCAGTAAATGACCAACTCAATCTTCATGCTGCCATTCTCAAGTTCTCTGGATGGTAACCCCACAACTCACTGAATAATCTTGGATTTTATATCTTGACATTCAGGGCTCTTCAGGATCCAACCTGAGTCACATATTCTCAGCTTTGTCAACCATTTTTCCTCTGCTCTGGCCAAATCAGTGTGACCCAAACATGCTTTATACTTACCCACTCTGTGCTCTTGCTGTACCATTATCCTAAAATAAGAAATTCCCTCAGATCTGATAGTATAAAGGAAATGGAATAGGCAATATAAAGAAAAGTACATCTCATAAACAAATTGTTCTTTGGGATATTTCAGAAACATACAAGTAGACCACAGGTCTGAAAGCCATGAGAAAGAAGCCAGCTCTATGACAGCAAAGGCTTCCCACCACCATTGCTTGTAGAGAAAACCAGCAGGTTTAGTTCAACCTAGAGAAAAAGGGATTCTTTCAGAAAACTATAGACCCAGTGCTTGGTTTGTAGTCTATGTCTGATTTAATCACTTATCATGATACATACATGATTTCTTTCACTTTGAACACTTTTTTTTCTAATATTTTTATTTATTTGACAGAGAGATCACAAGTTAGGCAGAGAGAGAGAGAGGAGGAAGCATGCTCCCTGCCAAGCAGAGAGCCCGATGCAGGACTCGATCCCAGAACCCTGAGATCATGACTCGAGCTGAAGGCAGAGGCTCAACCCACTGAGCCACCCAGGCGCCCCTCACTTTGAACACTTTTGATACCTTTTTCCATCCTTTCTCATGTCTCCCCTTTCGCTATAAGTTTCTCAATTTGTTTCCATGCACTTTTTGTTTTGTTTTGTTTAGATTTTTTAATTTATTTGACAGAGAGAGATCACAAATAGGCAGAGAGGCAGGCAGAGAGAGGGGGCAGAAAGCAGGCTCCTCGCTGAGCAGAGAGCCCAATGCGGGGCTCGATCCCAGGACCCGGAGATCATGACCTGAGCCAAAGGCAGAGGCTTTGACCCACTGAGCCACCCACCCAGGCACCCCTCTGTGCACTTTTTGAATAAACATTCTAGAACTTTTCTTCTGCTGAACTGTGTATAGTTGGAAATAATTCTCGTCTCAGTGAAGTAGATCTTCACCAGCCTTGCTTACACACACAAAAAGCCCCTAAGTGGCCTACATTGAAATCTCCCTCTCTGAAGAGCAAACACAGAAGAGAGGCATTCCCAGTGCAATCTTAGAGAGAAGCTCAAAGCTGTTGGCCTGGGCCACCTGGGTGGTGCAGTTAAACATCCAACTCTTGGTTTGGACTCAGGGTCCTGAGATGAAGTCCTGTGTCAGGCATGCTTAAGAGTTTTTTCCCTTCCCTCTACCCCTCTACCGTGTTCTCCCTCTGCCCCCATCTCTCTCTCAAAAAACAAATAAAACTTAAAAAAAAATGCTTACAGCCTGGATATTAGGGCTTGGTGAAGTGGCTCACTGAGTAGCGGATGTGTTACCTTGTAGGTTAGTCCAAAATTCTTTCCCAGAGCTGACAGGATTAGGAGTTTAAAAAGCAGTGAACCTCCAGTTCTGTGCTCATCTGACTTGGTGAGAATTTCATGTTACAGGGGCTGTCAAGACCACAGAGCTTTGGCCTTAAATTGGGACATACAAAGCACAGAATGGGTTGCTGCATTCAGTCTCATGCACTATCACCTCTTTTATATCCTTTGCATTGTATATTTGCTACTTTAGTAGTAACCAACCTCATACCACTTTGAACCAAATCCAAATCGTCATTCTTGCACATCTCTGAATTTAGACTAGATTTAAATTTTTTTAAAAAATATTTTATTTATTGATTTGAGAGAGAGAGCATGAGCAGAGGAAAGGGGCAGAGGGAGAAGTAGACTCCCCACTGGAGCCTGATGCAGGAATCGATGCCAGGACCCAGGGATCATGACCTCAGCAGAAGGCAGATGCTTTACCCACTGAGCCACCCAGGAATCCTAGACTAAAAATTTAGAAATATGGGGTGGCTGGGTGGCCCAGTCAGTTAGGCATTTGCCTTTGGCTCAGGTCATGATCCCAGGATCCTGGGATCGAGTCCTGCATCAGGCTCCCTGCTCAGTGGGGAGTCTACTTCTCCCTCTCCCTCTGCCTCTGCTCCTGTTGTCTCTCTTTCTCTCATTCTCTCTAAAATAAACAAATAAAAAATAAATAATAAAATCTTTTTAAAAAGAAATATAAATTTGTAAATGCTATATGGATACAATTTTATTAATCTGCTTTTGACCTCATTTACAGATAAGAAAATAGAAACAGAGGAAGATTAAATATACCCCTAAATTCATCTAGCAAGCCAGAAAAGAGATTGGCTCTGGAACCATGTCTGTGGAATCCCAACAATTCTTACTAGATTCCTTTACTAGCCTATATTATTCAGGGCACACATCTCACCTTCAGACTTTTTCAGACTACGTTACAGTGGTCTTCCCCTGGTGAAAGCGGCTGACAGAAAAGTGGGCTCCGGGCCCATTTACATGCATCCAGGGTGGACAGTACAGGCCTTTTCAGAGAGCAGGAGCTGAAGGGATCCAAAGGCAGGCAGGGCAGTGCTGCAGGCAAGGGGGAGGGCAGTCAGCCCCTGGCAGCTGCTGCCATGGCAACAGTCTCCAGGGCCCTGGTCTTTCTCTGTGGGATCTGAGGAAGCCAAGGGTGAGCTCCTGGTTTAGGGATTCCTGATCTCTGGTGAGGCTGCACCTCGTGGCAGAAACAGAGCCCACTCCATCTGAGCCTCTCTAGAGCACAGATTCCATGGAGGTCTGGTTTCACTTTGCAGGGCCTGTCTGCCTGGAGTCCAGGAGGAATGCCCTCTCCAGCTCAGAGGTTCCCCCTGCTGCTGCAGCCTCTGCATTCTTTCCTAATGACACCCATGGCAGCATTTTGGTCTCAAGACTAGCTGCTGTGGATTGCAGCAGGCCCTGTCCAGCCTGTAGCTCTCAGGCTCTCTCCCACTTTCGCCCCAGGGGAAAAAAACCAAGTGGGAAATGCAGTGACAAGAGCCTTCTCTTTTCTGCTTCTGGCCTCATCCTCACTAGGGCTACACACACACACACACACACACACACACACACACACACACACACGCAGTGTCTCTCTCTCACACACACACACACACACTCTCTCTCTCTCTCTCTCACACACACACTTTCTCTCTCCCTCCCCCTTCCTTATTCCCAGAGAAACAAGGAAGGGGCTCTGAGGAAAGGTGGGGTAGCAACTCAGGCTGCTGGGGAACATTCAGGGACTGGGAAGGCAGGTCCAACCTGGGCCAGAAGAAGGCAGTACCAGGCTCTGGGCTGGGCAGGACCCAGGCTGTCACTTACTTGCTGGAGGGCTCTGGAGGCCCAGGAGGCTTCGATCCCTTTTCAGGCCTCTGTTCCTGTCCTCCTTCTTCTCCCTAAAAGGCAGGGCAGGGGGTTGTGGTAGAACAATGAACAAGGTCCCTTCCAGCTCCAGGCTGCCTACCATGGTGAGGAGGGCTTCTCTTAGGAACACCGTTTGGTCTGAGGGGGACCTCTCTAGACTGTGGCTGCTGCAGCTGCTTTTCCCAGAATCTAGACAAGGTCAGAGCATAGAACTTGTGCTATGCTGGCCTTCCCTGCTGGACTCCAACATACACACTCACAGCCTAACTCTTGGCCTCAGACACCCCCAGAAGGGTCCAGGGCAACCCCAGTCTGAGGTCTGGATGACAGAGGTTGGAATAGAGCAGACAAATTCACAATCTTGGACTATGCAGCCATCAAAAGAAATGAAATCTTGACATTTGCAAGGATGTGGATGGAACTAGAGGGTATTATGCTTAGGGAAATAAGTCAATCAGAGAAAGACAACTATCATATGATCTCCCTGATATGAGAAAGTGGAAATGCAATGTGGGGGGCTTGGGGGTAGGAAGGGAGGGAGACAAAAGAAACTGAGAGTTGCCCGGGGGAGGGGGGTAGGGAGAGGGTGGTGGGGTTATGGACATTGGGAAGGACACCTGTATCCCTGGGGCTTCTAATACATTATATGTTTATAGAAAAAATAAAAATAATAAAATATATATATATAAAATTTCACAATCTTGGATAATTGGTTTAAAAATCTTATATTTAAAGAGTGTTTTTCTGTCTTCTGTCCTGTATATGCTGATTAATGAGACACAAATATCTCTGAGGAGTTCATTGACTTATGAGAGAGATAGATGTCTAGATGTATTTTTTTTAAAGATTTTATTTACTTATTTGACAGATAGAGATCACAGGTAGGCAGAGAGGCAGGCAGAGAGAGGGGGGGAGGCAGGCTCCCTGCTGAGCAGAGATTCCCGATGCCTGGCTTGATCCCAGGGTACTGGGATCATGACTTGAGCTGAAGGCAGAGGCTTTAACCCACTGAGCCACCCAGGCGCCCCTAGACGGAGTTTTTTTTTGTTTTTTTTTTTTTAAGATTTTATTTACTTGTTAGACAAAGAGAGAGAACAAGCAGGGCGAGTGGCAGGCAGAGGGAGAAGCAGGCTCCACCCACACCCTCCACCCCCTAAACATAGTTTTAACACATGATAATAACAAAGTCCGAGTCACCTGGTGATTTAGGAGCACCAGGAAAGAACATCTAATTCAGCTTGTTCTGGTGACTGTCAGGGAAGTCCTCTGGGATGAAATGATATTTTAGTTGAGTTTTAATGACTGAATAGGATTTTGCTTAACAGAGAAAGGGAGGCCAGTCTAAACATAAGTGGCAGGAAAAAAGCTTGAGGCAACGGCGCAGAGGCTTGGCCCTCAAGGGTCTGACTGCACCAGACCAGTCAAAGTCCGACAAGAATTCAGATGATAAATGTCCATTACAGAGGACAGTTTGGCAGTGTACCCTAAATGTACCAAATAACCCCACAGTCCCCCTTCTAGTCACTAATTCCTGAGAAATACTTACACATATGCACAGTAAGGCATGCCAAAAACATGCCATTGCCCCATGTTTGTTATAGTAAGGCATTGGAAACCATCTTAGTGTCTATCATTAAGGAATAAACTTAACGATTTGTTCATTCACACTATGCAATGTATGCAGCTGTTACATATGACCTAAATCTATGGGTCTAATGTGGGATTTTTGGAGCACAGCAAGCAATCAACTCAATTCTGACACCGAGGGAGTGTCTGATCCCACAAATTAAGGGCTCAGTCCCACAAGACTGCACCCCAACCCCTTCAGATGCCAACCTTAAGTCCAGGTTGTCATTTATGCTTCTCACCTACTAGATCAGAGGTTCCCACAACTCCATCCAGGGATTCAATTAACTTGCTAGCTTGGTTCACATTTAGTTATGCTTTCTAGTTTATTACAATGAATGTTATAAAGGAGACAGATGAATAACTGGATCAAGAGGTACAAGGGATGAGGTCCAAAAGGGTCCCAAATGCAGGACCTTCTGTCCTCATAGAACTGGGGTGGGCCACCCTCCCATGATGTGGATGCATTCACCAACCTGGAAGCTCATCAAATCTTGCTGCTCAGGTGCCTGGATGGCTCAGTCGGTTAAGCGTCGGCTCAGGTCATGATCCCAGGGTCCTGAGATCGAATCCCTCATCGGGCTCACTGCTTAGCAAGGAGTCTGCTTCTCCCTCTGCCTGCCACTCCCCCTGCTTGGGCTCACGCACATGTTCTCATTCTGACAAATAAGTAAAATCTTTAAAAGAATCTTGCCATCCAAAAGCTTTCATGTAGCTTTGTCTGCAGCCTTCCCACCTTTCCCTTCCTAGAAGCTGGTGAGGAGGTCTGAAAGTTCAACTTGGTCTTTCTGGTAACCAGTGCCATCTTGAGGCTATCCAAGGGCCCAACCCTAAATCATCTTATTAGTATAAACTCAAAAGGGGCTCTTCATGAATGACAAAAGACATTCCTACCACTCAGGAAATTCTAAGGGATTGAGGAGCTTTATGCTAGGAACTGGGGGCAAAAACCAAATATATTTCTTGTTATAAATTACAACAGGTACCAACATGGACAGATAGATAGATTTCCAAAACACACAGTTGAGTAAAACAAAAAACCCCAAAACATTTGTCAAATGAAATGTAAGTTAAAAATGCCATTTATATAATGTCATTTAGATTCTATGAATATGTATGTATGTGTGTGCACATGTGTGCAAGCATGTGTGCATGTGATTTGTGTCTTTTCATGTGAATTACTTCTCCATGTACTTTGCTCATTTTCTATTATGTGAGTAGAGATTTATATTTTTCCAAGATATCTCTAAATCTGTGGTATGTTTTAAATATTTCATCCCTGGGGCACCTGGGTGGCTCAGAAGTTCAAATCTGAATTAGAACATAGATGTTAACTTTGGCTCAGGTCATGATCCCAGGGTCCTGGGATCAAGCCCCATGTCAGGCTCCCAGCTCAGTGGGGAGTCTGCCTCTCCCTCTCCCTCTGCCTCTCCCCCTGCTTGTGTTCTCTCTCTGTCTCTGTCTCTGTATCTCTCTCAAATGAATACGTTAAAAAATAAAATAAAGTAAAATAAAATTAAAATAAAAAATAAATACTTCACCCCAATTTCTGTGACATTTAATATTCTTTGAGATTTTTTTAATCTTCACTATAGACATCACCATCAAGGGGTGTGGTTGATGGAATATCCATATAGATGAATGTCGTGGCACATGTGCAAAGAAAAATAAAGGAATTAATAAAATATATGCTATAAGATATAACTACAAATATGTAAATAACACATAAAAGTATCAGAATAATATATTTTATTAACATAAAGGGAATATACACACAACGTAAGCACGTATCTGTCAATATTAACAATTTCTCTAGGTAGAGGAACTATAGGTAATTTATATTTTGTTTTATACTTTCCTACATAAAGTATATTTTCCAGATTTTTCTGGAAGAAACATATAACTTCCACAATCAGAAAAAATTCAAAATAGTATAAGACCTTTCAGTTTAAACTTACACACACATGCACACAAGTATCTTGACTTGAGACAGAGAAAAACCGTCTAAGTATACGTTGCTTCTTGAGCTACTTCACCCCCCAAGAAAAGGTTGATACTGGATCAGTCCAGTGTGAGTCAGGGTTGAGGTATTCCCCTCCCCAATATCAAGTCTTCTCCCACCCCCCAGTAGTTTCTCTCCTTCCCTCTTTTCCTTTGTTAACTGTTCATTCAACTCGTAGTTCTGCCTCCAGACACCAGATGGCGTGCTTACTTCTAGTTTTTAAATATTTAAAACCAGTATTGTCTGGTTTTAGAGAGCGCAAAGAGGTTTAAAGAATAAATTCATTTTTTTACACATAGGGTATGCATCAGTACATTCAGTATGGTCCCACTTTCGTTTTAAAAATACATATTTATAGAAAAACGTAGAAGGATATACCACTGGATTCTTCATTCTTTTAATTCAATAAATATTCAAAAGGCCCTTACTACATGTCAGGTACCACCAGCCACAATCCATATTTCCATGCCAATCTCTTTCAAACTCTAGACACTTACATCTAACTGCTTACTGGACAGTTCCATCTGGAGAAAAATAGTAATGCAAAAACTCACCCAAATGCACAAACCAACAAGGACACAGTACTTGGTAAGTCTAATTCAATTATACCTTAAGTCCTGAAAAACTACAATCTAAATTGGAGGCAGTCTGGGAAACCTGGCTGGCTCAGCTGGTGGCACATGTGACTCTTGACCTCAGGATTGTGAGTTTGAGCCCCAAGTGGGGTACAGACCTTACTTTTAAGTAATTAATTAAATAAGTAAATTGGAGTGTGTAGAGTGGGGAGAACACAATTTGATTCAGACAAATGTGAATTAGAACATAGGATCTGTCTCTTCTCTATCTCTATAATTTTATTCTTTATTCATAAAAATAATTGAGTTTGGGTTAGTATTTCTGAATGGGAGAGGAAGGAATCTCGGATATTTTACAGGGAACCTGAACCTGATCTCTCAGGTATGCTATCTCACACTGAGGGGCTCCCACTCTCCAGCACTGTTTCATAAAAGCCAGATCATTCTGATTAAAAGAGGGCTTTCTCTAGGGTCTGGGACCCTAAATGCTTTTTGCTCTGGGGTTGACCAGACAAGCTGCTTCTTGGATATGTGATTGAGATGCCAGCCTTCTGTCTGGGCAGGGAAGTGGTTAAGAGGACCAGAGAGCCAGGACCTGGATTCTGCTGACTGTCTACCAACAATGCCCCTGGCACTCAAGTCATGGGCAGGGCCTGCAATGCATAGGCATTGCAATGTGATGCTCACACAGGAGGTGAAACCCCTTTTCTCCTAAGTTGTTGTTGGACCACATGCTTTTGCAAGTTCCCTCTACTTGGAGTCTCTGACCCTGGGCCTAGGCTGACACAGACCTCAGAGGCACTTCAGGCACAGAGCAATGTTCAGGGCAGAGTCACCAACACAGGCTGGGGCACATCTGAGGCCCTCTGGGGAGTCTGTGCAAGGTGGGTCGAAGAGGGATGGGTGAGGTCTTGTCTGAGGTCTAACCCCATTTGTGGAAAAGCTAGTTCAGTAAACTCAAAAGGAGAGCCACGTGGCCTGGTCAGACCCAGGTCAGACATCTGCCCACTCAAAGACCATCCCAACCAATGTTTCCAGTTAGGAATCCTTGGAACTTTATCCCCTCCCCTACAAAAAGTTCCCCAAAAGAGAAGGGAGAAAGGAGGGAAAGGCAAAGTGCTCTGACCTGCAATGGGGATCGTTGTTGCCCTCCAGGTAAGTGTGTCCAGGACAATTTGGCCACCAGCCTCAGAGGGTCTGGTGCCTGCTGCAGGCTGGAGCAGAGAATCCAACATCAGACCCACCCTGGAGAGAAGTGTGACTTGGGTGAGCCTTTCCACATCCTACCTGAGCACCGCCCCTCTGAGCACCATGGGGTGGGGGTGGGGGGTGGATTCATTCTGTCTTGTCAAACTGGTATAGTGAGCCTCTGGAAACTTATCTCACTCCAACTGGAATCCAGCCCAACCAGCATCCATCAGGCTGCCATGACCTTGAAGAATGGTCTGGAGACATGAAGATCCCCCCAAATGGCATCATACAGTGGAAAATAAAAAGCAAAAAGGTCAAGGGCACAGGACTGGCTCACCATTTTGTGAACTGAACACCAAAGAGCTTTAAATTTATTTCAGATCCATTTTACTTCTTATAAGGAAGGAATGCAAGACATTACTTAATGCCAGTTGTGAAAAATATATCTTGCTATTTTATTGTCCTCAGGTTTTTATTCTGTATATGGTCTTGCTTTGTGGCAAGCAATTTAAATTTTATGGAGTAAAACTGATGAGGTGGTTTTTAGTTTCTTAAAAATATGCTTGGACAAAACTTTCGCTCTTTTTTACGTAAACCCAATACCAGTGTAGAGCTTGAACTCACAACCCCCACGATCAGGAGGCAGCCAGGTGCCCCGAACCTTGCACCCTTTTAAATTCTGATAAAATCATCTGCATTTTATTCTAGTTTTGTCATAATTTATTTTTACTAAAACCAGGAGTATATTGCATATGGAAGTGGATTTCTAAATTGTGTGCTAATTGACAGAAAATGAAATTTAGTGGGTCTGGGATAGAGCCCGGGTCCCTGCATTTTTTTAATAAGAGAAATGCTGATATTTAAGATATGTAAATAATTTCAATGTTGAATTTGGGGTAACAATTCTTCCCCTAAGTGATCCTTCTAGAATTGCAAATCATACTTTCTAGAGAAGTAAACACAATGAAACTACACAGTCAATTAAACAGAAATTCAGGGTTCATGACTGGGTCACAATTTTAAAAAATTATTAACCACTATCCATGTTTCTAGAATTAATAGCATCAATAAAACAAAATCTTAGGTGTTATAAGGGTAGTTTGAGAAATCATAATATCTGGTATATGCATATAGAGCTGTATGTATATACATATATAGTACTTTAATGACTTACAAAGTACAAAGTACTTTTGAATGCTTCTTTCTTGGTGATGTGCGGTGGGGAAGAAGGGAAATGCCCTAGCTTTAACCTAAGTCTTACTTTCCTCTTCAACTTATACAAGCTGAGCAAGTCAGCTGAATTGGTTAAGGCAAGTCTGCCAGAAAACCCTTGGGAAAGAATTCACCCTAGGGCAAATGTTAGGCACCTAAAACTATAGTCATTCTTGGAGAATATTTTGGGAGGGAGGTTTCAATTCAGAATACCCAGCATTATGGCTGGCACAAATTTGTCTCCTAGCCCGTATCTCAGTGAATTCATGTTTGAATCCAGGGAGGAAAAGATGAGACTTTCGGCGGGGGTGGGGGTGGGGGTGGGGGGACTATTTTGTTAAGAATTCTTTAAGACTTTGAGGTTTAAGCAGGACTGGGATGATATGCATCTGGATAAGTATAATATAAAAGCTGAAGGAGAAACATTTTCCATTTATCTGTAGGTTTTTATTTGGCCTAGAAAGGACTTCAGAGCAATCAGCAACCCAGGCACCTTAGCTGCGGGTAGGGGGGACAGGGCATGGAAGGAGAAGGACCCAGGAGAAGAGGCAGCCCTGAGTAGCAGATATGACAGTATCCAAGGGAAGAGAATAGCAGGGCAGGAGAATGTGGCACTCAACTGGAATCTCACAGGAATTATTTGTGAGTGTAAGTGAAACCTCCTTTTGGGTTCTATCCCCTATATTTGAAGGGTATCTATAGGGGTTGGGGGTCCTGCATGCACAGGTGAGGGAAAATCAGGCAGCTCTAGGATCTTCATTTCATTTGGCTCCACAGCTGCCTTATAAGTCAAGCATTATTCCTCTTTAAATGGGAAAAGAATGACTGTGAAACAGAGGTACCTGGTTTGTTCTTCTGCCTGAGATTTAAAAAAAAGTGGGATTGGGGCAACTGGGTGTCTCAGTCTGTTAAGCCTCTGGCTCTTGATCACAGTGTTGTGAGTTCAAGCCCTCATTGGGCTCCATGCTGGGCACAGAGCCTACTTAAGAACAAACAAACATGGGATTTACTTTTCTTTAAAGTTCTGACAAGAATTTATTAAGTGCCACATTGCCTTTATAAGCTGAATGACAATTTTAAAAGTTTTTCCCATTATATTTTTTTAACAAAAAAATGTTTGTCTTGAAAGACATTCCGAAGCAAAAATGAAAAACAAACCAAAACCCCTATTACCGCACAGATAGCCACTGTTAAGCCATTTAAGATATACTGTTTTTCTTTGCATATTAATATATAAATATACATTCTTTTTACAAAATGGGATACAACATATACTTTTCAAAAATTTCACTTCACAATATATTTATATAATGTACATCTTTTCATGCAAATGGATGAGACTCATGATTGAAAAAGTGAAAGTTGCAGCTTGCGGGTGGGGAAAACCCAATTTAATGCCAGTTACAAGTAAAACACCTAGAATAAAGCCACGCGAAAAGTTATAATTGAGATGGGGAAAGGTATATAAGAAAATGCAACGTTCAGGTGGCAATACTTATATCAGGCAAAACAATTAAAGGCCGAACACATTAAATAGGGTAAGGGCGGTTCCGTCTCGCCTTCCAATGCATAACCATCAATTTGTTGCGCACTCTTTTCATTTCTTCCATCTCCTCTGCTACCTTTATCATCTCCTCATTGCTTAAATTTCTGCCGTGTATGTCCCCTCTAAATTGCGGGCGAGAGCGAGCCAGCCTCTCTTTAAAGCTTCCTTCTTCTAGCTTATGTTTTCCCACTCCACAAGGAGGCTGCTCCATGGGAGGGCGCTCCTCAAAAAGGTCCCTTCTAGAAAGGCGCTCCTGAGGAGGGCGCTCCTCTGACACGAGCATCTCGGGAAGGAGCTCGGGAAGGAGCTCCTCGGGAAAGAACTCCTCCTCCGAGGACTGCTCCTCGGAAGATGGTTCCTCTGGAGACTGCTTTTCGGGAGAGTGCTCTACTGAAGGCTGCTCCTCGGAAGATGGTTCCTCTGGAGACTGCTTTTCGGGAGAGTGCTCTACTGGAGGCTGCTCCTCAACTGTCTTGGGTGCGCTCTGTGGCTGTTCTTCATTTTCTTTGCAGGATTTTTCCATGTTCAGGATGGTCTTTATAAATACAGTTATTCACAGGAGATAACCAAGGCAGAGTCGAGTCAACACACTTGAGAGCTGAATCAAAACCCCAGCCCCGCGTTCCCAAACCTGCCTTCTCCCGAGTCGGGGCACAGGTTCCTCAACCTACGCTTGTCGAGAGGCTCTGCGGCGCTAGGGACCCCCGCCGTGTCCCACCCCTCGCAGCGTCCCTTGCCCCTCCTTCCCGAAAGCCCACCATTTTCCCAGCAGGCCTTGCCACAGGCCTCTCCCGCAGTGGCAGGGGCGGGGCCGGACGGTGGTGCTACGGACTCTGTTCCCATCAGCGTCCTCCCACGCACCCCATCCCGCGCCACTGCCCACCTTGGCGCCGACCGGGACCTCTCCTGGAGGTTTGCTCTAAGCGTCCTCTCCTCGAGGCGCTCCGCTGTGACCTGCAGAATTGCAGACCTGCAGACAGACGCAGGACAGGGTAGGGGGCGGGGAGTGGGGAGGAGGGAAGGTCTGACTGACACACACGTTCCTTTCCTAGGCACTAGCCGCCGCCCCCACGCCAGCCCCTTCTGCTTCCCCTCCCCCACGCCCCACCTCAAGCTTAGTCCTCTGCGCCCCACCACCCTGCACCCTGCAGTGCTCGTCATTTCTTTTCGGGCGGCAAGTGGAAGAGAAGGATTACTTAGAATCTGTGTCTGTGTTCCCTAGGGGCCCCCACTCATTTCCCCACCTCACCCCAAGACCACCATTTTCTGCACCAAAATGTGGGCGCAGGGGGGCGGGGCTGGGTCTAGGGAAAGGCCTGGTACTCTCTGCCATCCCGATCCCAGAGGTTACTGGGCAGCACCGACACTCATACCGATTTAAGAAGACCAGGGGGACTTACTTCCTTCTGCTCTTTCCCTCGACCGAAGGGCAGGAGGCAGACGGTGTCTGGACAGGCAAAAAGGACCAGGAGAGCGGGACTAGGGCAGACATAGGCTCCTGGTCACGTGAGGGCCGCGCGTCACCGCCGAGCTCAGATCCCCAGTTACCACTTTGACCACGGGCGGCCGTGCTGCAGCCGGACAGTATTTCCTAACGCGCAACACATCAGCCATCGTCAGTCAACCCCTTTGTTTATATTTACCTTTTCCTGGTTACCAGAGACGGTCAGCATCCAGTCTTTGTGTTACTGCCTCTTCTCCGTTGCTTACCCTGATACCACCTCTCTCCCCATTCTCCCGTTTTCAGCCAACAAGGCCCATTATTTCCGCTAAAGTCCAGATCCTCCACTGAAATTTGACTGTTTTTCCTTAATGAATGAATACCATATGTCAACTTTACCAGCTTTAATCCACATCCCTAACTCCATCATGGCCGTTTAGGCTCTATCAACATGGTTTAGATCTCTTGTCACTTTTATGGAAGATAAGCTTTCAATTTTCCATGACTGAAGGATTTTTTTGAGCCCCCAAACCTGTATTACAAATAGAGGCTCCAGTCTAAATTAGTAATCATTCAGTTCTAGAACTCTAGAAAGAGTTGTTTGTAAAGTATGTACATTAAAAACATGAATACTTTGATTTTCACAAATCAAAATACAGATTTGTCTAAGTGCAAATAGTCTAAAAATGTATTTATTACCTGTAATGGGAGAATTCTTGGTGGAGAGAGTGGCATTATTATATATGTACATATATGTATATGATTTTTAAAAATTTTTAAGTAAACACACCACACATGGGGCTTGAACTTAATGACCCCAAGATCAAGAGTCACATGCTCCACTGACTGAGCCAGCAAGGCAACCCTATATATACTATTATGTGTGTGCGTGTGCATGTGTGTGTAAAGAGATTTTTCTGGGATTCTAAATCCTTAACCAGCCACCTCTTGGTGTTGCTGGTCAAGAAAGTGTATATTAATTCATTAAATCAGCGAATATCTGGGTCCTGGGACTGCAGTACCCAAAAGATTCAGCACAGAAGATATTCATATCCAACTATCCAATAATTCTGTTGACCGCACACTTGAGTAGTAGGATTAAAATCATATTAACATACTTGTCATTACAAGTATGTGTATTTGGATCTAATGGTGTTTTATGATCTTCAACCTCATGCCTGCATTTTATCTACTCAGATCAGCCTGGATGTTACTTTCTCATGCAGGTGCCCTTTCTTCCAGAGAGCAAACTATACCTATCCTCTCTGTATTTTATACTTTCAGGATTGGTGTCTATCAAATCTGTGAGGATCCTGGGATCATTTTCTTTTGCAAACCCAGGCTGTCTAGTACGTTTCCAAACAAGTTCATATGGAAATTTTCCTATTTTTGGAGCTTTTTGTCACTTTTCTCCAACAACTAATTTACTTTGTGTTAGATAGGAATATGAATATTCATTTTTGTATCTTTTCCATGCCTGTTTTACTTTTAAATTTTTCTGTGATGTGTATCTTTTAAAATCCAAGTTTCACAATGCCTTCTTTACTCTTTTCATGGAAGGTTGGCTTCATCATTTGTATGGTTTCTTTCCAAGAGAACCCCCATTTTATTCATTTCTTCACTTCTACCTTTTTCCCCCCTTACATCCTGTGGTGTGAAATTTCATACAGTTTTAATCATTCAGAGTTTTTTCTTTTATTGAGCTGATACCTGCCTCCCAGTAGTTTACATACATTGGTGCTGGTTTGGCCCTCTGGAGTGATAAAAAACAAGAATAAAGTAACAAGAGTGCCTTTTACCCTTGAGAGCCTGACACTGCCAGAGTTAATGTTCTTTCTCCTTCCCATCTGTGAGGCACACTGGGCAATCTACTTGAACTTTCTGTGACTCAACTTTCTCATCTGCAAAACTGGAGACACAATAGTACCTACCTCATGGGTTTGGGAAAATGAGTAAATAAGTCTGTATATGTAAAGGACTTGGAAAGGTATGTAGCACATAGAGAGCACTCTGTAAGCATTAATTGTACTAACAGAAATAGTAATAACAATAACAACAATAATAATAGTATGACCTCACACTAATACTGCTATGAATTATTATTTTTATTTTAAAAAATTTTTAAATTATTGTTTTTAAATTAACATTAATTGAGCACTTATGCCAGGTATTGTGCAGTATGCTATCTCATTTAAAAGCAATCATATTCTTTTTTATAAACTTTATTTTTTTTCAGTGTTCCAAGATTGATTGTTTATGCTTCATATCCAGTGCTCCATGCAATATGTGCCCTCCTTAATATCCACCACCAGGCTCACCCAAACCCCCACCTCCTGCCCCTCCAAAAAACCCTCAGTTTAAAAACAATTATATTCTCACCAAGACTTATTTATTTAGCCTTAACCTCCCCAGTTATTTCAGTTCTTTCTGATATGACATACTTTTTCAAAGACTCTCACCATCCTACATGCTCCTGAATTTATAAATGCCTCTGAAAGTACTGCATGTTTTGCCTAGTGTAGAATGGAGTGATCTTATCACACCTTCATTCTAGAATAGCCACAATACATCTGTAGATGCATAGTAGATTTTGTGGGTGCCTGATCACACAGTTAAACCCACTTTAATTGCGATCACCTGACACCCCAAATCTGTTTTCACACATCCCTGTTAATACACTTACATAAATCGTTTTAATTTTTAAAATTTATTTCCAGTATAGTTAACATACAGTGTTAAATTACTTTCAGGTGTATTACAGAGTGATTCAACAATTCTATGTATTACTTGGTGCTCATCAAGATAAATGTACTCTTAATCTCCTTCATCTATTTCACCCATCCCCCCAAACCCTACCCTCTCGTAACCATTCATTTGTTCTCTATAGTTAAGTGTGTGTTTTTTGGTTTATCTCTTTTTTTTTAACCTTTGTTCATTTGTTTCTTAAATTCTGCATGTGAATGAAATCATATGGTATTTGTCTTTCTTTGACTGGCTTATTTCACTTAGCATAGTACTCTCTAGCTCCATCCATGTCATTGCAAGATTTGGCAAGATTTCATTCTTTTTCGTGGCTGAGTAATATTCTATTGTGTATATATACCACATCCTCTTTATCCATTCTTCTATTGATGGACACTTGGGCTGCTTCCATAATTTGGCCATTGTGAATAATGGTGCAAGAAAACATAAGGGTGCAGGATGCCTGGGTGGCTCAGTCAGTTAAGTATCTGCCTTCAGCTCAGGGCATGATCCCAGAGTCCTGGGATCAAGTCCAACATCAGGCTCCTTGTATCAGGCTCCTTGGAGTTTGATCTCTCTCTGCTTGCCACTCCACCTGCTTTGTGCTGTCTCTTTCTCTCTAACAAATAAATAAATAAAACATCAAAAAAAAATAAGGGTGCACATATATAAATCATTGTAATTTTATTTTTTAAAAGATTTTATTTAAAAGAGAAAAGATTTTATTTATTTATTTGACAGATAGAGACACAGCAAGAGAGGGAACACAATCAGGGGGAGTGGGAGAGGGAGAAACAAGCTTCCTGCCGAGCAGAGAGCCCAATGCGGGGCTCGATTCCGGAACCCTCAGATCATGACGTGAGCCAAAGGCAGACGTTTAATGACTGAGCCCCAATCATTTTAATTTTAACCCAAGTACAGAAACTTCTGTTTTTCTGGGCTAAATGTTATATTGTTAGGTTCACTCCCTTAGTCTTTGAATCCAAATTCTATTATTCAGTACATTAGCTACAAAATATTAGTTTAAGTCATGCCATTAGTACTAAATAGGATGATAAATTCAGCAAGCTCAGGAAAGATCTAGGGGAGATCTCAGCAAAGAGCTCTAAATAAAAATGAAAAAATTCCTTTCCCCTGTGGGGTTTGGCACCCAGGGGTGTGCCCTGCCAGGCCAGTTCCCCTCCTTTCATCTCTCAGTGTGACCTTGTAGGATGGGATTACTTTCTAGTGCTGCTGAGAGTAAGAGACACAGTTGCCCATGAAAGCACCCAGACTAGTATAAATTAACCATTGTTGAGAACTTGGTAAACATAGGGTCAGACAAGGGAGGTATAAAGAACCAGAACCAGGAATGAAAGGAAGAATGAAGACATTTGTGTTGGCTCTAAGTCTCTGCCTGACAGTAACTGATTTGGGGTTCCCTTGAGAGAAAGGGCTCTCAAGAGAAAATAAGATGAAGGTGGTTCTGCCATGGTGACAACCATCTGTTACAAAGGAATGTGGTCTGCTACTTGTTTGTGGTTGCAGTGGGTGCTATGAAATAACCCTTCTTATGGATTTGATTCAATACTTACTGCTGACATAGGATCTTGTGAGGATGTGTTGCTTAGCTCACAATTGCTAGGGAGGCTTTAAGTCTAAGAAATGCCATTTTAAAGGTGAGATAATGAAAAAAAAAAGGTGAGATAATAAAGGCTCTGGGAGGTCACAAACTGCTCCGATGGAAACACAGATGATAGTAGCCAAGATGGGATTGAAATCCTGGCAGTATGATGTAAGATTTGGACCTTGTAACCCGCCTTGTAAAACTGCTCCTGGGAAGTGGGCTCCAGGCCCGTTTACATGCATCCAGGGTGGACAGTACAGGCCTTTTCAGAGAGCAGGAACTGAGGGATCCAAAGGCAGGCAGGGCAGTGCTGCAGGCAAGGGGGAGGGCAGTCAGCCCCTGGCAGCTGCTGCCATGGCAACAGTCTCCAGGGCCCTGGTCTTTCTCTGTGGGATCTGAGGAAGCCAAGGGTGAGCTCCTGGTTTAGGGATTCCTGATCTCTGGTGAGGCTGCACCTCGTGGCAGAAACAGAGCCCACTCCATCTGAGCCTCTCTAGAGCACAGATTCCATGGAGGTCTGGTTTCACTTTGCAGGGCCTGTCTGCCTGGAGTCCAGGAGGAATGCCCTCTCCAGCTCAGAGGTTCCCCCTGCTGCTGCAGCCTCTGCATTCTTTCCTAATGACACCCATGGCAGCATTTTGGTCTCAAGACTAGCTGCTGTGGATTGCAGCAGGCCCTGTCCAGCCTGTAGCTCTCAGGCTCTCTCCCACTTTCGCCCCAGGGGAAAAAAACCAAGTGGGAAATGCAGTGACAAGAGCCTTCTCTTTTCTGCTTCTGGCCTCATCCTCACTAGGGCTACACACACACACACACACACACACACACACACACACACGCAGTGTCTCTCTCTCACACACACACACACACACTCTCTCTCTCTCTCTCACACACACACTTTCTCTCTCCCTCCCCCTTCCTTATTCCCAGAGAAACAAGGAAGGGGCTCTGAGGAAAGGTGGGGTAGCAACTCAGGCTGCTGGGGAACATTCAGGGACTGGGAAGGCAGGTCCAACTTGGGCCAGAAGAAGGCAGTACCAGGCTCTGGGCTGGGCAGGACCCAGGCTGTCACTTACTTGCTGGAGGGCTCTGGAGGCCCAGGAGGCTTCGATCCCTTTTCAGGCCTCTGTTCCTGTCCTCCTTCTTCTCCCTAAAAGGCAGGGCAGGGGGTTGTGGTAGAACAATGAACAAGGTCCCTTCCAGCTCCAGGCTGCCTACCATGGTGAGGAGGGCTTCTCTTAGGAACACCGTTTGGTCTGAGGGGGACCTCTCTAGACTGTGGCTGCTGCAGCTGCTTTTCCCAGAATCTAGACAAGGTCAGAGCACAGAACTTGTGCTATGCTGGCCTTCCCTGCTGGACTCCAACATACACACTCACAGCCTAACTCTTGGCCTCAGACACCCCCAGAAGGGTCCAGGGCAACCCCAGTCTGAGGTCTGGATGACAGAGGTTGGGGCAGAGGCAGAGTGGGCTACATAATTTGTGAGGCCCTTTGTAAAATGATAATGCAAGGCCCCTTGTTCAAAGAGCAAGGGAGGAAGTACCTTTAAAGGGACTAAAATATAAAGGTTGTCTTTCTTCTGTGGTCTCCTTTTTGACTTTTCTTTCTTTCTTTTTTGATAGACTTCATTTTTTAGAACGGTTATAGATTCACAGAGAAATTGAGAAGATCTAGAGAATTCAAATATATTCCACACCCAGGAGAAGCTTACATTAATATGGTACATTTGTTATAAATAATGAACCAATATTGACATTTTGTCATTAGTTGAAATTTATACTTTATTAAAATTTTCTCTTTTTTTAACCTAATGCCCCTTTTCTACTCTTGGACCCCATCCAGAATGCTGTGTTTCTTTTAGTTGTATCTCCTTAGGCTCCCCTTCGCTATGACAGTTTCTCCACTCTTTCTCTGATTTTGATGATGTTTACAATATCTAATGGGATTTGGCTGGTGTTTTTCTCTTGATTAGACTGGGAATATGGGTTTTGGGGAGGAACATCACAGAGATAAAGTACCATTTCATCACAGCATAGCTGCATGCTATCAGTAGGATTTACGACATGGATGTTGACCTTGATATGGTGCTTTTTATTTATTATGTAAAATTTTATATTATTAGCAGGAACTCTATAGTTCATTGTTGTATTCTTTGATGCTGGTTTTAAATGCAAACACAAGAGCATGTGACTCATATGCAGAATCACCAGAATTGCACAATTCGTCTTTTGTAGCTTGTACATGCACTCGTACTTACTTCTTACCAGAATAATGGAAATACTGCACAGGCATAAACTTTTTTCTTTTCTTGATATTTGTACATATGTACATTCTACAAAAGGAATGAAAGGTGAAAAACTGTGTGGTGGTCTCTCTTTCCTTCTTTTAAAGTTTCTTTTTAATTTAAGTAATCTCTACGCCCAACATGGGGCTTGAACTCATGACCCCAAGATCAAGAGTCACAGGCTCTTCCGACTTAGCCAACCAGGTGCCACTCCCTTTCCTTCTTTGTAGTCAGTATAAGTGGTTGGCAAATACAGGGAAGTTACACATGTCAGAAAGGATGTGATTGGGTTTCTTGGTCATTTGTGTTTCTTAGAATGCATTCTGTGTTGGAAGTAAGTTCTGAATGGAACCAAAAGGGTAGCCTCTCCTGCAAGTTAACAGTCATAGAAGTCACATGCTTACCATTTCCTTGCTCAGATACATCATGTAGAGTCTTTGTATGGTTTTGGCAACAGGATAATAGTGGCCTCATAGAATGAGTGGGGAAGTATTCTATTTTTTGGAAAAGTTTGTGAAACATTAGCCCTCATTCATCTTTATATGTTTAGTAGAATTCACCAGTGAAGCCATCTGGAACTAGATTTTTCCATTTCAGTAACTTTTTGTTTACTAATTCATTATCTTATTATAGTTGTATTCATATTTGCTATTTCATCTGGAGTCAGTCTTGATAATTTGTGTCTTTCTTAGAATTTGTCCATGTCATCTAAATTATCTAATGTACTGGCATACAGTTATTCATAGTATTCCTTCCTAATCCTTTTATTTCTGTAAAGTCAGTAGTTATGTCCTCTCTTTCATTTCTGACTCTAGTAATTTGAGTTTTCTTTCTTTTTCTTTTCTTGGGTCATCAATCTATCTTTTTAGAAGATTTTATTTATTTATTTATTTGACACACCGAGAGAGCACAAGCAGTGAGAGCAGCAGGAGAGGAAGAAGCAGGCTCCCCAGCCCGATGTGGATCCCAGGACCATGGGATCATGACCTGAGCCAAAGGCAGAGGCTTTAACCCACTGAACCACCCAGGCGCCCCCTTAGTATTATTTCTAATCTTTCAAGTTTATTGTGGTTTGTTTTATTGCCTAACATATGGTATCTTCTGGAGTATGTTGTTCCACATGCACTTAAGAAGAATATATATCCTCTTGCTGGTGGGTGAAGTATTCTATAGATGTCAGTTAGGTCTAGTTGGTTTATAATGTTCAAGTCTTCTGTTTTCTTTCTTTCTTTCTTTCTTTCTTTCTTTTTTTTAAGTAATCTCTACAACCAATGTGGCTTAAACTCATGACCCTGAGATCAAGAGTCTTATGTTCTACCAACTGAGCTAACTAGGTGCCCCAAACCTTTTTTCTTGTTGATCTTCTGCCTTAATGTTCTATCCATTATTAAAAGTTGAAAGTCTCCAACTGTTATCATTGAATTGTCTGTTCTTCCTTCATTTTTGTCAAATTTTCTTCATGTATTTTGATAGTCTCTGTTAGGTGCATATATATTTATGGCTGTTATATCTTCCCAGTGGATTGACCCTTTTATTATTAAATGTCTCTCTATAAAAATTTTTTTATCTCTATTAAAAAAAAGGTCTAAAGTCTATTTTGTCTGATTACTATAGCCACTCCATTTTCTTGTGGTTACTGTGTGTGTAGCATTTTTATCCTTTTACTCTCAATCTATTTGTATTTTTTAATATAAAATGTGTCTCCTATAAAGAGCACATTATTAGGTTTTGTTTCTTTATATCCAGTCTGACAACCCTGCCTTTTTTTGAATAGCTTAACCCAGTCATACTTTATTATCACTTAAAGAGTTGAATTTAGATCTGCCATTTTACTTTTCGTTATCTATATGTCACATATCTTTTTTGTCCCTTTATTCCTCTTTTGCATTAAGTGAGTGCTTTCTAATATTGCATTTTAGTTTTATTAATGGTTTTTTCCTATATATTTTAGTTATGTCCTTAGTGTTTGATCTAGTTGCTTACCATATATGTATTAGCTTATCAGTTTCAGCTTCAGATTCATACTAATTTAATTCTAGTGATATCCAGAAATATTACTCCTATGTAACTCTATTCCACTGATTTTATTATTATATATTGTTATATATAATATACCTATACCTCTTGCAAACTCAACAATACACTGTTATAATTATTGCTTTGTGTAATTTTACATATTTTAAAGGCTCAGAGGGAAGAAAAAGCAAGTATATGTTTCTAATTTTTGCTATGTTAATCTTTTTTTGGGCAAAGATTTTATTTATTTATTTGACAGAGAGAGAGCAGAAGCAGGGGAAGCAGCAGAGGCAGTGGGGGAAGCAGGCCTCCTGCAGAGCAGGGAACCCAACACTAGGCTCCATCCCAGGACCCTGGGATCATGACCTAAGATGAAGGCAGAGTCTTAACCAACTGAGCCACCCAAGCACGCCTGTTATGCTGATCTTCTTACATATAATTTCTGGATCTCTTCACTTCGTTCCTTGTGATTCAAGTTACTATTGGGAGTAATTTTCTTAGTTAATATAGCACTTTGTTGTATGTAACATTTCTCTGAGGCTTTGTACATTTTTCTTTGGCCTTTTCCTTTCTGTTGTTCAGATGGCTTAATCTCTATCACACTGTCCTTGAGTTCACTAATTAGTCTTCCAGTTCAAACATACTGTTGAATTTTTCATGCCAGTTATTGTACTTTTCAACTCCTGAATTTCCATTCGTTCTTTTAAAATTTGTTATAATTTTAAAATTATTTTTAAGATTTTATTTATTTATTTATTTGAGAGAAAGAATGTGCATGAACAGGGGGAGGGACAAAGGGAGAGGGAAAAGCAGGCTCCCTACTGAGCAGGGAGCCTGACACCAGGGCTTGATCCCAAGACCCCAAGACCATGACCCAAGCTGAAAGCAGTTGCCCAACTGACTGAGCCTCCGAGTGCCCCATTTGTTCTTTTTTAAAAAATAATTTCTCTCTCTCTTTTTAAGATTTTATTTGTTTATTTGATAGGGAGAGAGAGAGAGAGGGCACAAGCAAGGGGAGCAGCAGGCAGAGGGAGAGGGAGATGTAGGGCCCCACCCCAGGACCCTAATAAGATCAGGGCCTGAGCCGAAGGCAGACACCCAACCATATGAGCTACCCTAAAAATAATTTCTCTTTATTGATATTCTATATTTGATTTCACATTGTCATCATATTTTCCTTTCTTCTTCAATCATGGTTTCCTTTAATTGTGGAATCACATTTATAGTGGCTACTTTAAAGTCTTTTTTAATCTGGTGTCTGTTCACTCTTATAGGCAGTTTGTGTTGCCTGCTTTTTTTCCTGATACATGGGGCATACTTTCCTGTTTCTTTGCACATCTTATAGTATTTTGTTGGAGACGGGACATTTTAGATAATGTATTTTAGTAACTCTGGGTATTAGTTCCTCCCCAAAAAGGGCTTGTTTTTGTTATTTTTCTGTTTGTTTAGTGACTAGCTGGATTATTTTAGATAACTTAGATTATTTTAGATACTTCAGCTGGTCTCTAAACAAATAATGTCTGTTCCACACACAGTGTGAAACCCCTAGCTTGTTCCTCAGTGGGCTCAGCTTTAGGTATGCCCACAGTGACCCTGGGATGACACAGTTTTGGCAGGGCTCTCTATGTCTGTTTCCCTGACCACACGTGCCTGTTAAACACCACTAATTGTGTGCTGATTGCTCTATTGTTTTCAACAATGCCCTGAGGCATAAATTGTTCTACAGACAGAAATTAGTTCTGCACCCAGGTCTTCTCTTAGTGCTCTCTGTCAGATTTTCTCTGGTGAATGAGCTGACCTCAGTTTAGTCTCTATCTCCAATGAATCTACCAATGTCCTCTCAATTGCTTTTCACCATGTGTGGTGTTATCTGGCACTACTTCTGACACCAAAGGCATTATGTTTTTCCACACCAACCAGTTCTCTGATTCTCCAACACCAGCTGGCTTTCCTACAATTCAATCCAATTCTGTCACTAACTCACTAGTTAGTGCAGACCTTATACTTTAAGGGCTCAGTTTTGCAAGACTGCCCCCACTTCAGACACTTGCCACAAATGGGGTGCCTAGGCTACCCATGATTCTGCCCAGCCAACTACAAATTTGTAAGTTCCCATGACCCCCTCTTCAGTTTTAGTACTTTACTAGAACAACTCACAGAACTCAAAAAAGTGCTTTTCATTTTTTTTTCCAAAAATAAAGTGCTTTAGTTACCGGTACTGGTTTATTTTAAAGGATGCAACTCTGAAACAGCTAAGTGGAAAAGAAACATAGAGCAAGGTATTGGGGGGTAGGGAGTGGTGCAGGATTTCCATGCTCTCTCCAGGCACACCACTTTCCCAGCACATTAATGTGTTTACCAACCTGGAAGCTCCCTAATCCCTATCATTTAGGGAGGTTTATGGATATTTCATTACATAGGTACAAGTGATTAAATCATCAGTTATTGGTAATTGAATTCAATCTCCAGCTCAATCTCATTCCTGAGAGGTTGGGAGAAGGGAAATGTGACTGAAAGTCCCAACCTTTTAATAATTTGTTTGGTTTTTCTGGTGACCAGCCCCCATTCTGAAGCTATGGTGACCCTGTGAATCACCTCATTAGTATAAACTCAGATGTGGTCAAATGGGGCTCATTATGAATAACAAAAGACAGTCCTATACTTTAGGAAACCCCAAGAGCTTTAGGAGTTCTGTGCCAGGAACTGGAGACCAAGACCAAATATATATTTTTTTATTATACCACACAGTACAACCTCTACTGTTTTCAAGAGCTCCTTGAGGCTCAATCTTCTCCGCACACTGTTGCAAATGAAATCATTTCCTTTGAGAAGAAATTTAAAGCTCTCTGTTTGACAACGTGCTTCTCCCCCCAGATAAAAAAACAGCCATTGCTCTGGAGTTTGCAGTTATTTATTTTATATTATCACAAAATATACCTTCAAATAATATTATATGACTTCATGATTAATGGAAGAAGTTTACAACCATCTATTTCCCTCATCATCCTTTTTCTGTTAATTTTATTTCTACAGATGGTATAAACACACAGTACATTAGTGTTATTTTTATTGTATAATCATTTCTCATTAACAGTGTTATTGAGATATAGTTTATATGCTATATAATTCACTCATGTAAAGTGTACAAATCAATGGTTTTTAGTATATCCATAGGGTTGGGTATCCATCACCTAATCTAATTTTAGAACATTTTTATTATCCCGGGGCTACTGGGAGGCTCAGTCAGTTAAGCATCTGTCTTCAACACAGGTCATGATCCCAGGGTCCTGGGACTGAGCCCCACATTGTTGTCGTCCTCCTCGTCTGTTGTCTTTATCATCAGGCAGAGAGCCTATTTCTCTCTCTCCTTCTGTGGCTCACCCTGCTTGTGCTTTCTCACTCTCTCTTAGTCAAATAAATGAATAAAATTCTTTTAAAAAAGAACATTTCTATTATCCCAAAAAGAAACCTGGTATTCGCTACCAATTATTTTCTTTCCCTACCCTACTGCCAGCCCCAAGAAACCACTAATCTATTTTCCATCTCTACAGGTTTGCAATTTCTTAGAAATTGAATAATACAATATAGGTTCTTCTGTGGCTGACTTCTTTCACTTAGCATACTGTTTTCAAGATTTATCCATGTCATAGCATGTATCAATACTTCTTCCTTTTTTTTTAGATTTTATTTATTTATTTGTCAGAGAGAGAACATGCACAGGCAGGGGGAGTGGCAGAGGCAGAGGGAGAAGCAGATTCCCCACCGAGCAAGGGGCCTGATGCAGGACTCGGTCCCAGGACCCTAGGCTCACCACCCAAGCCAAAGGCAGACATTCAACTGACTGAGCCACCCAGGTATCCCTATACTTCTTCCTTTTATTATTAAATATATTTTATTATATGATATACCACATTTTTTTCCTTTTTAAATTAACATATAGTGTGTTATTAGCCCCAGGGGTACCACATATTGTTTAATCTACTCATCAATTGATAGACATTTGGGGTTTTTCCAATTTTTCTATTGGCTATTATAAACAATGCCTCTATGAACATGTGTTTAAGTTTTAGGTAGCCATATCTTTTTATTTCTCTTGGGTATATACCAAGGAATAGAATGGGTGAGTCATATGATAAATCCGTGATTAACATTTGAAAGTACTGCCAATCTATTTTCCAAATTGGGAGTAGCATTTTACATTCCCATCAGCAATGTTTAAGGGATCCAGTTTCTCATTATTTTTTCTAAAGCTTATTTCCCATCCTTTTCATTTTGCTATCATATTGTCTATGAATTGTTATCTCCTTTTGGTTCTGATTCACATTTCCCTAATGATTAATGATATTGAGCTTTTTTTTAATGTGCCTATTGGTTATCTGTTTATCTCTGGAGAAATGTCTATTCAAATAACTTGCCCATTTTTAAATCAGGTCCTTTGTCTTTTTATGGCTGAATTTCCAGAGTTCTTTATATATTCTGGAAGTTAGTTCTTTATCAAATTGATTTGCAAGTATTTTTTCTCATTCTTTGGGTTTTCTCTTCACTTTCTTAATGGTGTAATTGGAAGCTCAAAATTTTTTCATTTTGATAATGTCTAATATATCCTATCTTTTGTCACACATAGTTTTGTCATATCTAAGGAAGCATTATTAAACCCAAGGTCATAAAGATTTCCTCTTATGTTTTAATTTATAATTTAAATTATACTTTAATTTAAATTATAAATTAAATTTATATAATATATAAATATTATAAATATTATACTTTAATTTAAATTATAATATTTATAATATTTAAATTATAATTTATAATTTTGGCTCTTATATTAATACTTATGACCCAGATTGAGATAATTTTGGTATACTTATGATGTAGTGGTCTAAATTCAATCTGTGGCTTGTGGATATCCAATTGTTCCACCACTTTAGTTTCAAAACTATTCTTTCCCCTTCAGTTATCTTGACACATTTGTCAAAAATCAATTGAGCTTAAATATGAGGGTTTACTCTTAGGCTCTCAGTTCTTTTCCATTGATCTATAATATCTGTCCTCATACCCATATCACACTGTCTTGATTATTGTTATTTTGTAGTAAGTTTTGAAATTGGGAAGTATGAGATAGTTCATATTATTCTTTCTAAGATTATTTTTTCTGTTCTAGGTCCCATGAATTTTGAATTATCTTGTCATTTTCTACATAGAAACCAGATAGAATTTTGATAGGGATTGCGCTGAATCTGTAGATCAATTAGAGAATATTGCCATCTGAACAGTACTTTCTTTCAATCCATGAACATGGGATTTCCCTTATTTAGGTCTTCTTTATTTATTTTTTAATTTTTTAAAGGTTTATTTATTTATTTGAGAGAGAGAGAGAGAGTGCGTATGCCCAGGGGAGGGGCAGAGGGAGAAAGAGAGAGAATCCTGAGCAGACTACTTGCTGAGCATGGAACCAACCCTGAGATCATGACCTGAGCCAAAATCAAGATTTGGACATTAACTTACTGAGTCACCCAGGTGCCCCTTCTTTATATTTTTTAAATAATATTTTGCGTTTGGGCACCTGGGTGGCTCAGTGGGTTAAGCCGCTGCCTTCGGCTCAGGTCATGATCTCAGGGTCCTGGGATCGAGTCCCGCATCGGGCTCTCTGCTCAGCAGGGAGCCTGCTTCCTCCTCTCTCTCTCTCTGCCTGCCTCTCTGCCTACTTGTAATCTCTCTCTGTCAAATAAATAAATAAATAAATATTTAAAAAAATAATAATATTTTGCATTTTCAGTTTATAAGTCTGGCATTTCTTTTGTTCGATATATTACTAACAATGTTTTTGTTTTTGATGCCACTGTAAATGGAATTATTTTCTCAAGTTCACTTTCAGATTGTTAATTTCCAAAGTAAAGGAATACAGGGACAACTGGGTGGCTCAGTTTGTTAAGCAGCTGCCTTCAGCTCAGGTCATGATCCCAGGGTCCTGCAATTGAGTTCCACGTCGGGACTTCTCCCTCTCACTGTGCCTGCTGCTCCCCCTGATTGTTCTCTCTCTTTCTCTTTCTCAAATGGATAAATAAAGTCTTTTTTAAAAAGAAGAAATACAATTAACTTTTATATATTGATATATCCTGCCACAGTATTATGCTAATATATTTAATATTTAATGCATTCCTTAGGATTTCCTCTATGTAAGATTATATTGCTTTCAAGTAGAGATCTTTTTGCTTATTTATTTCCTAACTGGATGCCTTTTTATTTCCTTTTCTTGACTATTTGCCCTGGCTGGAACTTGTAGTACAATTTGTAAAAATGGCCAAAGAGGACATCTTCGTATTGTTTCCGTTCTTAGAAGGAACACTTTCAGTCTTTCTTCGAAGAGTGATGTAAGTTGTGTGTTTTGGTAGATATCCTTATCAATTTGAAGAAGTTCTTTTGTATTCCTAGTTGGTTGGATATTTTTATCATGACAGGGTGCCGGATTTTGTCAAATGTTTTTTCTGTATCTATTATATTGAGATGATCTTGTGGTTTTTGGCTTTCATTCTGTTAATATGGTGGCTTATATTGACTGACTTTTGTGTATTATACTAAATTTACATTTCTGGGATAAATTCCACTTGGTCATTGGGTATAATAATTTTTATATATTGCTGGATTCAGTTTGGTAGTAATTTGTTGAGGGTTTTGCATCCAATTTATAAAAGGTATTGGTCTGTAGTTTTCTTACTGTACTTGATCTTGTTTTGATATCAGAGTGATACTAGTCTCATAGAATTAATTGGAAAGTGTTTCTCCCTCTTCTGTAATGTAATCATAATCATATTGAAAAATTTACTGTGAAGAAGAATACACTTCTAGAAATTATGAAATATATTTCTAAATTTGCGAACCCATACAATGTTAGTGTAATAGGCAGTCCACAATTGCTTACTTCTTAGATTTCATTAGAAATTACATCTTCTGGGGGCACTTGGGGGGCTCAATTGGTTAAGAGTCTGCCTTTGGCTTAGGTCATGATCTAGGGGTCCTGGGATCAAACCTGTATTAGGCTCCCTGCTCAACAAGGAGTCTGCTTTTCCCTCTGCACCATCCCTCTGCTTGTGTTCTCTCTCTCTGTCTCTGTCAGATAAATAAATAAATTCCTTAAAAAACAAGGAAGGGGGTGCCTGGGTGGCTCAGTTGGTTAAGCAACTGCCTTCAGCTCAGGTCATGATCCCAGAGTCCTGGGACTGAGTCCCACATCAGGCACCCAGCTCCATGGGTAGTCCGCTTCTCCCTCTGACCTCCCTTCTCTCTCTCTCTCTCAAATAAATAAATAAAATCTTTTAAAAAAAAAACCAACGGGGGGAGGAGTCAATATGGAGGAGAAGTAGCAGGCTGAGGCTACATCAGGTAGCAGAAGATCAGCTAGATAGCTTGTCTAAACATTGCAAACACCCACAAATCCAACGGGAGATCAAAGAGAAGAAGAACAGCAATTTCAGAAGCAGAAAACCAACCACTTTCTGAAAGGTAGGACTGGCGGAGAAATGAATCCAAAGTGATAGGAAGATAGACTGTGGGGGGAGGGGCCGGCTCCCAGCAAGCGGCGGAGCAACGGAGCACAAAATCAGACTTTTAAAAAAGTCTGTTCCGCTGAGGGACATCACTCCAGAAGCTAAACCCGGGTGAAGCCCACATGGGGTCAGAGTGGCCACAGGTCCCGCAGGGTCACAGAAGGATCAGGAGTGTCAGAGGGTCCAAGAGCTTGCAGGTATTAGAACGGGGAAGCCGGCTACAGAGAGCTGAGGAGTGAGCTCTGAGCTCAGGGTTACCTTGAACCAGTCGCAGCCTGGGTCAGCTCGGAGCGCAGCCAGAGGCCAGGGAGACGGGAGTTATTGGGCGCTGTTCTCTGAAGGCGCATTGAGGAGTGGGGCCCTGAGCTCTGGGCTCCTCTGGGCCAGAGACTAGGAGGCCGGCATTTTCATTCCTGTCCTCTACAGAAAGCATTCAGGGAAAAAAAGCTCCCGAAAGCCAACCTGAGGGGATTACTCAGCCCGGCCCTTGGTAAGGGTGATGCAATTCCGCCTGGGGCAAAGACACTTGAGAATCACTACAACAGCCCCTCCCCCAGAAGATCTACAAGAACTCCAGCAGGGACCAACTTCACCTACCAAGGAGTGCAGGTTCAATACCAAGGAGAGCAGCGGAATTCTGGAGGAGGAGAAAGCAAAGCACTGAACTCATGGCATTCTCCCCATGATTCATTAGTTTTGCAGTTAATTTAATTTGGTGGTTTTTTTTCCTTTTTTTTTCTTTTTCAAATTTTTTTTCTTCTGCTGCTAAATTATTTTTTAACTTTTACCCTTTTCTTTTTTAACATATTTTAACTAGTTTATCTAATATATAAGTATATATAGATATATTTTTATTTTTTTATATTTTTTCTTTATTCGTTTTCTTATTTTAATTGTTTCTTTTTTTTTCCTGAACCCTTTTTATACCCTTTCTCCCCCCCCACCACGATTTGGGGTCTCTTCTGATTTGGTTAAAGTGTATTTTCCTGGAGTCTTTGCCACCCTTTTAGTATTTTACTTTCTCCTTCATATACTCTTATCTGGACAAAATGACAAGGCGGAAAAATTCACCACAAAAAAACAAAACAAAACAAAAAAAAAAAAAAACAAAAAAACAAGAGGCAGTACTGAAGGCTAGGGACCTAATCAATACAGACATTGGTAATATGTCAGATCTAGTGTTCAGAATGACTATTCTCAAGGTTCTAGCCAGGCTCGAAAAGGCATGGAAGATATTAGAGAAACCCTCTCGGGAGATATAAAAGCCCTTTCTGGAGAAATAAAAGAACTAAAATCTAACCAAGTTGAAATCAAAAAAGCTATTAATGAGGTGCAATAAAAAATGGAGGCTCTCACTGCTAGGATAAATGAGGCAGAAGAAAGAATTAGTGATATAGAAGACCAAATGACAGAGAATAAAGAAGCTGAGCAAAAGAGGGACAAACAGCTACTGGACCACGAGGGGAGAATTCGAGAGATAAGTGACACCATAAGACGAAGCAACATTAGAATAATTGGGATTCCAGAAGAAGAAGAAAGAGAGAGGGGAGCAGAAGGTATATTGGAGAGAATTATTGGAGAGAATTTCCCTAATATGGCAAAGGGAACAAGCATCAAAATCCAGGAGGCGCAGAGAACCCCCCTGAAAATCAACAAGAATAGGTCCACACCCCGTCACCTAACAGAAAAATTTACAAGTCTTAGTGACAAAGAGAAAATCCTGAAAGCAGGACAGAAAAAGAAGTCTGTAACATACAATGGTAAAAATATTAGATTGGCAGCTGACTTATCCACAGAGACCTGGCAGGCCAGGAAGAACTGGTATGATATATTCAGAAGACTTAATGAGAAAAGCAAGCAGCCAAGAATACTATATCCAGCTAGGCTATCATTGAAAATAGAAGGAGAGAGAAAAAGCTTCCAGGACAAACAAAAACTGAAAGAATTTGTAAACAACAAACCAGCTCTACAGGAAATATTGAAAGGGGTCCTCTAAGCAAAGAGAGACCCTTAAAGTCATAGATCAGAAAGGAAAAGAGACAATATACAGTAACAGTCACCTTATAGGCAATACAATGGCACTAAATTCATATCTCTCAGTAGTTACCCTGAACGTTAATGGGCTAAATGCCCCAATCAAAAGACACAGGGTATCAGAAAGGATAAAAAAACAAAACCCATCTATATGTTGCCTACAAGATAATCATTTCAGACACGAAGACACCTCCAGATTTAAAGTGAGGGGGTGGAAAACAGTTTACCATGCTAATGGACACCAAAAGAAAGCTAGGGTGGCAATCCTTATATCAGATCAATTAGATTTTAAGCCAAAGACTATAATAAGAGATGAGGAAGGACACTATATCATACTCAAAGGATCTGTCCAACAAGAAGATCTAACAATTTTAAATATCTATGTCCCTAATGTGGGAGCAGCCAACTCTATAAACCAATTAATAACAAAATCAAGGAAACACATCAAAATAATACAATAATAGTAGGGGACTTTAACACTCCCCTCACTGAAATCGACAGATCATCCAAGCAAAAGATCAACAAGGAAATAAAGGCCTTAAATGACACACTGGACCAGATGGACATCACAGATATATTCAGAACATTTCATCCCAAAGCAACAGAATACACATTCTTCTCTGGTGCACATGGAACATTCTCCAGGATAGATCACATCTTGGGTCCTAAATCAGGTCTCAATTGGTATCAAAAGATTGGGATCATTCGCTCCATATTTTCAGACAACAATGCCCTGAAGCTAGAACTCAATCACAAGAGGAAATTTAGAAAGAACCCAAATACATGGAGACTAAACAGCATCCTTCTAAAGAAAAAATGGTCAACCAGGAAATTAAAGAAGAATTGAAAAAAATTCATGGAAACAAATGATAATGAAAATACTACAGTTCAAAATCTGTGGGACACAGCAAAGGCAGTCCTGAGAGGAAAATATATAGCCATACAAGCCTTTCTCAAGAAATGAGAAAGGTCTCAAGTACACAACCTAACCCTACTCCTAAAGGAGCTGGAGAAAGAACAAGAAAGAACCCCAAAACCCAGCAGGAGAAGAGAAATAATAAAGATCAGAGCAGAAATCAATGAAATAGAAATTAAAAAAACAATAGAACAAATCAATGAAACTAGGAGCTGGTTCTTTGAAAGAATTAATAAGATTGATAAACCCCTGGCCCGACTTATCAAAAAGAAAAGAGAAAGGACCCAAATAAATATAGTCATGAATGAAAGAGGAGAGATCACAACTAACACCAAAGAAATACAAACTATTATAAGAACATACTATGAGCAACTCTACACCAACAAATTTGACAATATGGAAGAAATGGATGCATTCCTAGAAACATATAAACTACCACAACTGAACCAGGAAGAAATAGAAAACCTGACCAGACCCATAACCAGTAAGGAGATTGAAACAGTCATCAAAAATCTCCAAACAAACAAAAGCCCAGGGCCAGACAGCTTCCCAAGGGAATTCTACCAAACATTTAAAGAAGAACTAATTCCTATTCTCCTGAAACTGTTCCAAAAAATTGAAATGGAAGGAAAACTTCCAAACTCATTTTATGAGGCCAGCATCACCTTGATCCCAAAACCAGACAAGGATCCCACCGAAAAAGAGAGCTATAGACCAACATCCTTGATGAACACAGATGTGAAAATTCTCACCAAAATACTAGCCAATAGGATTCAACAGTACGTTAAAAGGATTATTCACCACGACCAAGTGGGATTTATTCCAGGGCTGCAAGGTTGGTTCAACAGCCGCAAATCAATCAATGTCATACAATACATTAATAAAAGAAAGAATAAGAACCATATGATACTCTCAGTAGATGCTGGAAAAGCATTTGACAAAGTACAGCATCCCTTCCTGATCAAAGCTCTTGAAAGTGTAGGGATAGAGGGTACATATCTTAATATTATCAAAGCCATCTATGAAAAACCCACCACAAATATCATTCTCAATGGAGAAAAACTGAAAGCTTTTCCGCTAAAGTCAGGAACACAGCAGGCATGTCTATTATCACCACTGCTATTCAACATAATACTAGAAGTCCTAGTCTCAGCAATCAGACAACAAAAGGAAATTAAAGGCATCCAAATCAGCAAACAAGAAGTCAAACTATCACTCTTTGCAGATGATATGATGCTATATGTGCAAAACCCAAAAGACTCCACTCCAAAACTGCTAGAACTTATACAGGAATTCAGTAACGTGTCAGGATATAAAACCAATGCACAGAAATCAGTTGCATTTCTCTATACCAACAACAAGACAGAAGAAAGAGAAATTAAGGAGTCAATCCCATTTACAACTGCACCCAAAACTACAAGATACCTAGGAATAAACCTAACCAAAGAGGCTAAGAATCTATACTCAGAAAACTATAAAGTACTCATGAAAGAAATTGAGGAAGGCACAAAGAAATGGAAAAATGGTCCATGCTCATGGATTGGAAGAACAAATATTGTGAAAATTTCTATGCTACCTAAAGCAATCTACATATTTAATGCAATTCCTATCAAAATACCATCCATTTTTTTCAAAGAAATGGAACAAATAACCCTAAAATTTATATGGGACCAGAAAAGACCTCGAATAGCCAAAGGAATATTGAAAAAGATAGCCAAAGTCGGTGGCATCACAATTCCAGACTTCAAGCTCTATTACAAAGCTGTCATCATCAAGACAGCATGGTACTGGCACAAAACCAGACACATATATCAATGGAACAGAATAGAGAGCCCAGAAATAGACCCTCAATGCTGTGGTCAACTAATCTTTGACAAAGCAGGAAAAAAATGTCCAAAGGAAAAAAGGACGACTCTTCAATAAATGGTTTGGGAAAATTGGACAGCCACATGGAGAAAAATGAAATTGGACCATTTCCTTACACCACACACGAAAATAGACTCAAAATGGATAAAGGACCTCAATGTGCGAAAGGAATCCATCAAAATCCTTGAGGAGAACACAGGCAGCAACCTCTTCGACCTCAGCCACAGCAACATCTTCCTAGAAACTTCGCCAAAGGCAAGGGAAGCAAGGACAAAAATGAACTATTGGGATTTCATCAAGATCAAAAGCTTTTGCACAGCAAAGGAAACAGTTAACAAAACCAAAAGACAACTGACAGAATGGGAGAAGATATTTGCAAACGACATGTCAGATAAAGGGCTAGTGTCCAAAATCTATAAAGAACTTATCAAACTCAACACCCAAAGAACAAATAATCCAATTAAGAAATGGGCAGAGGACATGAACAGACATTTCTGCAAAGAAGACATCCAGATGGCCAACAGACACATGAAAAATGCTCCACATCACTCGGCATCAGGGAAATACAAATCAAAACCACAATGAGATATCACCTCACATCAGTCAGAATGACTAAAATTAACAAGTCAGGAAATGAAGGATGCTGGCGAGGATGTGGAAAAAGGAGAACCGTCCTACACTGTTGGTGGGAATGCAAGCTGGTGCATCCACTCTGGAAAACAACTTGGAGGTTCCTCAAAATGTTGAAAATAGAACTACCCTACGACCCAGCAATTGTACTACTGGATATTTACCCTAAAGATACAAACGTAGTGATCCGAAGGGACACATGCACCCAGATGTTTATAGCAGCAATGTCTACAATAGCTAAACTATGGAGAGAACCTAGATGTCCATCCACAGATGAATGGATAAAGAAGAAGTGGTATATATACATGATGGAATACTATGCAGCCATCAAAAGAAATGAGATCTTGCCATTTGCAACGACATGGATGGAACTAGAGGGTATCATGCTTAGTGAAATAAGTCAATCGGAGAGAGACAACTATCATATGATCTCCCTGATATGAGGAAGTGGCGATGCAACATGGGGGGGTTAAGGGGGTAAGAGAAGAATGAATGAAACAAGATGGGATTGGGAGGGGGACAAACCACAAGGGACTCTTAATCTCACAAAACAAACTGAGGGTTGCTGGGGGGAGGTGGTTTGGGAGAAGGGTGGGGTTATGGACATTGGGGGAGGGGTATGTGCTATGGTGAGTGCTTTGAAGTGTGTAAACCTGGCGATTCACAGACCTGTACCCCTGGGGATAAAAATACATTATATGTTTATGAAAAATAAAATTTAAAAAAACCCAACAACAAAACAAACAAACAAACAAACTCTGGTAAATATCACTGAATCTAACACTAAGGCCATAGGTACACAGCAAAAATCCCTAGGTTTTCTTGCTTTGGTGGCTTTAGATAATAGAATTGCTTTAGACTGCTTGTTGGCTGTACAAGGAGGAGTTTGTGCCATAGCAAATGCCTCCCACTGTATCTGGATCAGTACCTCTGTTATTGTAGCAATTACACGGAATTAACAAGCCACTTAGCTAAAACAGATTGATGTCTCTTCAGGTATATTTTTAAAATTTATTTGCTATCAATTGGTTTGGTTCGTGGGGCCCCTTATTAAGGAGCATACTTCAGTCTTTGGCATTATCTCCTGATAGTCATCACTGTAGTCTCCCTGGTATGCTGTGTTCTCTCAAGGGTCTGAAGTACATATTCACAGTCATCAGCATACAGCAGATGGTCTCACCATACTTGGAGAAACAAACAAGATGAACAACAAAGTGGAATAGCAAAAACAATTCTTCCACAAAACTGACATCATAACTTAATGAGTTTCATGAGACAAGACTAGTTTAAACCTGATGGTGATGGAGAGTGACACTAATACCAAAATTTTGGTTAATCTCTCATGAATGAGAGAATTACCAAAAGGAGGGAATTATTAAAGTAATTGAGCAAGGTCATCATTAGACTGAAGTGGCATTAATGACTTTAGACTAAAGCAAACCGAAACCTAAACCAGAATCAATTCCTATAACTATCTCAAGGTTAAGAAGAACAACCGATCACAAACAGCTAACTAGGCTTCCCGGGATAATGCAATCACTTAAGATATCCAATTAAATAATTTCCTCATTTTGCTTCTGTATCTTCTCTATAAAAATCCTGCCCCTATCCCTGCATGGCTGAGTGGGTTAAGCTTCTGCTTTCTGCTCAGGTCATGCTCCCAAGCTCCCAGGAAGCCTGCTTCTCCCTCTCCCTCTGCCTGCCACTCTCCATGCTTGTGCTCTCTCCACCCCAACCCGTTAAGTAAATAAATAAAATCTTAATAAAAAAATCCAGCCCCTAGCTCCTGACTGTGGAGCATTTCTAACCTCTTCCAGTTTGGCACTGTTGGATTTGAGCTGATGTTTGCTTAAACCCTTAATATTGTTAATATGCCTCAGTTTATCTTTTTTTAAGAAGATTTTATTTATTTATTTGACAGACTGAGCAGAGAGCTGAGCAGAGAGCCGGATGCGGGGCTCAATCCCAGGACCCCAGGACCATGACCTGAGCCAAAGACAGAGGCTTTAACCCACTGAGCCACCCAGGCGCCCCGTGCCTCAGTTTATTTTTAACAATTCTTCAGATTTGTAAAGTATTGTCATTTACTCTTCTTTAAACACTGGTAGATGTAAAGAAAAAACACACACTCATGTGTCTCCTCTACTCTCAATACTCTGCTACAACACTGTTTCACTTTGACAGCAGACTTTTGGGTTTTCCACACATCAAGCAGTTCTGCAACACCTGCTGTGTGTTCGCTACTCAGTTCTGACACTGTCTACTAAGAGACAGCATCATATACCATGGAGTAGTTCTACAACCCTGTACGCATTGCCACTTCAGATGCCAATTGCAAGTGAGGATACCTGTGCTTCTGACTGGCTGGAGATTGGAGGTTCCCATGACCCACACCTCAGGTTTAATTAATTTGCTAGAGCAGCTCTTAAAACTCAGGAAACCATTTTACTTACTAGATTACCAGTTTATTGTAAAAGGATATAACTCAGGAACAGCCAAATAGAAGAGATTCATAGGGCAAGATATGTGTGAAAGGATGTAGAGCTTCCATGCCTTCTCTGGGAGAGCTACTCTACCAGAACATCCATGTTCTTGCTAACTGGTAAGCTTCTTGAACCCCATATTCAGGGATTTTTATGGAGGTTTCATTACATAGGCATGAGTGATTAAATTATTGTTCATTGGCAATTAATCTCTAGCTCCCTTTCCCTCCCCTGAGGTGGGATGGGGGAGGGAAGGATGAGCTGAAAATTCCATCCCTCTAATTATGGTTGGTTCTCTTGGCAACTAGCCTCAGTCCTTAGGTTACCTAGGGACTTTTCAAAGGTCATCTCATTAATATAAAGTGGTATGGCTGAAAAGGGCTTGTTGTGAATAATAAGACACCTTTATTGCTCTCATCACTTAGGAAGTTCCAAGGGTTTTAGGAGCTCTGTGCCAGGAACAGGACAGAGAACAAATACATATTTCTTTTTAAAAATATTTTATTTATTTCTTTGGCAGAGTGAGAGAGATCACAAGCAGGCAGAGAGGCAGGCAGAAAGAGAGAGGGAAGCAGGCTCCCTGCTGAGCATAGAGCCCAATGCAGGGCTTGATCCCAGGACCCTGAGATCATGACCTGAGCCAAAGGCAGAGGCCTAACCCACTGAGCCGCCCAGCCCCCCCCAAATATATACTTCTTGTTATAAACCACAATATCACAGTAGAATTCATCAGTGCAACTATCTGAACCTGGGGTTTTCTTCACAGAAAGTTTTTGGTGTTTTATTTTTTAAGTAACAAATTTCATCTCTTTACTTGTTACAGGTCTATTCAGACTTTGTATTTCTTCTTGACTTGGTTTTGGTAGTTAAACTCCTTCTAGGAATGTCCATTTCATCTAGGTTATGTAATTCATTGTCATACAATTATTTATAGTATTGTCTTACAATCCTTTATTTGTGTAAGGTTGACACTGGTGTCCCCTCTTTCATTCCTGATTTTAGTAATATGAATCTTCTCACTTTTTTCTCTCTCTTGTTGTTCAGTGCAGTTAATGATTTGTTGCCTTTGTTGGTTCTTTTCAAAGATCCAAATTTTGGTTTCATTGATTTTCTTTACTTTTTTTGTGTTCCCTATCTCATTAATTTCTATTCTAATCTTTATTATTTCCTGCCTTTAACTTGCATTGTGTTCAGGTTGGTATTCTTTTCAGTTCTTGAGGTGGAAGACTACGTTATTGAGATCTTTCTTCCTTTTAAAATATAGATGTTTACAGCTACGATTTTTTTCTCTAGGCTCTGCTTTAACTGCATCCCATAAGTTTTGGTATGTAGTGTTTTCAATTTCTTTCATCTCAAATTATTGTGTAATCCCACCCCTCTTTGACCTATCAGCTTTTTAGGAGGTGTTTTTTTTTTTTTTTAAATTTCCTGAACATTTGTGAATTCCCCACATGTGCTCATTTCTAATTTCATGACATTTTGGCCATAGGATATATTTGTAGATTGTAGATTCCAATACTTTTAAATATTTTGAGACTTATTCTATGGTTTAACACAATTATTGGGGGAAAAAATAGAACAAACTAAACCAAAGCAAACAGAAGGAAGGAAAGAATAAATACAGATTAGTGTGAAAATAAATGTAATAGAGTACAGGAAAATAGAGACAATTAAATCAAAATTGGTTCTTTAAAAAGATCAACAAAATTAACAGACTGATAGCTACACTAAGAAAAAGCAAGTAGATTCTCATTACTAAAATCAGGAACAAAAGTGGGGACATCATTGCCGACCTTACAGAATGAAGTGAACTGTAACGAAAATCTCTGAATCTATGAATCTATTGCAAGTCAACAAACTAGACAATCTACAAGAAATGGACGTTTTTCTAAAAAGATATACTATACTGGAGCTGACTCAAAAAGAATTAGAAAATCTGAATAGACCTATATCAAGTAAAGAGATTGAATTAGTAATAAAAAACAGCCTCATAAAGAAAATCCCAGGCCCAGACAGCCTCATTGATTTATTCTACTATTTATTTATTTATTTATTTATTTGAGATTTTATTTATTTGACAAAGGGAGAGACAGCAAGAAAGGAACACAAGGAGTGGGAGAGGGGGAAAATCAGGCTTCCCTCTGAGCAGGGAGCCTGAGGCAGGGCTCTGTACAAGGACCCTGGAGTCATGACCTGAGCCGACGGCAGATACTTAATGCCTAAGCCACTCAGGCACCTCTCTACTAAACTTTTAAAGAAAAATTAATAATAAACCTTTAATATTCTTGTAAAAATAGGAGAGAAAACAATTTTCAACACATTCTATAATATGAGCATTACCCTGATACCAAACCAGATAAAAATATCAAAAAAAGACAACAATAAAACAATATGCCTTATGAATATAGACACTAAATGCTAACAAAATAATCCAACATCATATATAACAATACCATGACCAAGTGGAATTCATCCCAAGAATGCAAGCTTATTTTTTTAATGTTTTAATTATTTTATTTATTTACTTGTCAGAGAGAAGAGAGAGAGCACAAGCAGGGGGAGCAGTAGGCAGAGGGAGCAGGGGGCAGAAGGAGAACCAGGCTCCCCACTGAGCAGGGAGCCAAACAAGGGACTTGATCAACTTGATCGCAGGATCCTGGGATCATGATCTGAGCCAAAGGCAGACGCTTAACTGACTGAGCCACCCAGGCATCCCGACCGAATGCAAGCTTATTTGATGTATAAAAATCAACCAACATAAAATGCCATATTAATTCAATAAAGAAAAAAAATCTCATGATCTTCTCACTAGATGCAGAAAAAGCATTTGACAAAATGGGAACTTCCTCAATCTGATAAAGATACAATGTAACTATACCACCTTACCTTATACTTCATGGTGAAAGATTTAATGCTTTTTCCTAAGATCAGGTACAAGGCAAGAATTTTTTATGTTCATACTTTTATTCAGTATTATACTGGAGGTTCTAGCCAGGGCAATTAGGCAAGAAAAAGAAAAGGCATCCAGATTTGAAGCAAGAAGTAAATCTATATTCATAGCGTGATTTTGTAAATAATATTCCAAAGGTATGCACACACTAAAAAGCTTTTAAAACTAATAAGTGCATTCAGAAAGGCTGCAGAATGCCATAACAATATTCAAAATGAGTTATATTTCTATACACTGGCAATGAATATCTGAAGATGAAAATGAAAAAAATGGAGTACCTGGTGAAGGCCTGGGTGGCTCAATCAGTTGAGTGTCTGCCTTCCACTCATGTTTTGATCCCAGGGACCTGAGATAAAGTCCCATACTGGGCTCCTTGCTCAGTGGGGAGCCTGCTTCTCTCCCTCTACCTGCTCTGCATGCTGCTCCCCGACTTGTGCTCGCTCTCTCTCTGACAAATAAATAAAATCTTTTTTAAAAAAGAAAGAAAAGAAAGTGGAGCACCTGGGTAGCTCAGTCGGTTAAGTGTCTGCCTTAGGCTCAGGTCATGATCCCAGGGCTCTAGGATCCAGTCCCAAGTCGGGCTCCCTGCTCTGTGGGGAGTCTGCTTCTTCCTCTGCCCTTCCTCCCCAATCATGCTCTCTCGCTCTCTCTCTCTCTCTCTCAAGTAAATAAATAAAATCTTAAAAAAAATAAAACTAAGAAACTGATCCTATTTACAGTAAGGTAAAAAAGAATAAAATACTTGAGAACAAATTTAACCAAAGAAATGCAACCACTGTACACTGAAAAATTTTTTAAATGCTTCTTAAAGAAATTAAGAAAGACCTAAATAAATGTAAAGATATTCTGTGTTCATGGATTGGAAGACTTAATATTGTTAACTTAGCACTACTTCCCAAACTGACCTGCAGATTTACTGCAACCTCTATCAAAGTTCCTGCTTACATCTTTTCAGAACTTGACAAGCTAATCCCAAAATTCTTTTGGACATCCAAAATACCCAGAATAGTCAAAACAATATTGAAAAAGGAAAAAATTGGAGGCCTCATAGTTTTGTATTTCCTAGTTTATTACAAGCTACAATAATCAAGACAGTGTGGTACTTATATAAGGATAGGAATATAGAAAAATAAAATATAATTCAGAGTCTAGAACTAAACCTTCATGTTTGTGATCAATTGATTTTTGACAAATGTGCCAAGATAATTCAATGGGGGAAAGAATAGTTTTTTTAGGAAATGGTGCTAGGACAGCTGGATAGCTACATGCAAAAGAATTAATTTGAGCCCCTACATCACATCCTATGTGAACTCAAAATGAATCATAGTTCTAAGTGTAAAAGCTGAGACTATAAAACTCTTAGGAGAAAACATATGAGTAAACATTTATGATCATAAGTTAGGCAATATGTTCTTAGACATGACACCAAAAGCATAGGTAACAAAAGCTAAAATAGATGAATTGGCGGCTTAGTCAAAATAAAAAAAACTTTTATGCTTCAAAGGACACCATTCAGGAAATGAAAAATCAACCTACAGAATGAGAGAAAACACTTGCAAATCAAATATCTGATAAGGGACTGCTATCCAGAATATATAAATGTCTCTTACAAGTCAACAATTAAAGGACAAGTAATCAAATCTAATTTTTAAATGGGCAAATGTTTTGCATATACTTTTTTTCTAAAGAAGATATACAAATGGTGATCATGCCCATGAAAATATATTCAATAATATTACCTGTTATGGAAATATAAATCGCACTACAGTGAGATACTTCATATCAACAAGGATAGACAAAATAAAAAGACAGACTATAGCAAGTCCTGGTGAGAATGTGAAGAAACTGAAACCTCATGCATTGTTGGTGGGAATGTACAATGGTGTAGTCACTTTGAAAAACATTTGGTAGTTTGCAAAATGTTAAACATAGAATTACCATACAACCTAGCAATTCTAATCCTAGAATTAGTATACATCCTAGGTGTATACTCCAAAGAATTAAAACGTGTTCACACATCAGCTTTTACACAAATGTTCATAGCAGCATTATTCATTGTAGCCAAAAATGAGAACACCCCAAATGTTCATCATCTGATGAATGGATAAATAAATGTGCTATGCCATTGAATGGAATACTATTAGGCAGTAAAAATGAATGGAGTACTGATACATGCTACAACATAGAAGAACTTTCAAAACATCGTGTTGGGTGAAAGAAGCTAGTCACAAAGACTGCATGTTGTATGATTCCATTTATATGAAATGTCCACAATGCCAAATCCATAGAGACGGGGAAGGTAGATTAGTGGTTACCAGTTACTGGGTAAGGTGAGGATGGTGGTAGAGGAGAATATGTAATGTTTGCTCATGTATAGGGTTTCTTTTATGGATGATGAGAATACTCTAAAATTAGATAGTGGTCGTGGTTGCACAACTTTGTGAATATACTAATATAACTGAATTGTATACTTTAAAAAGGGATGAATTTTGTGGCATGTGAATTATATCTTAATAAAACTGGTATCTAATAAAGTGTAATTATTTCCATTTAAAGACAAACCACTTTTTTTCTGTGGTGGAAGAGGCCCACTGTAATCAACCTTCCCCATGTGAATGTCTGGCACCCCCTGGAAATGGTGCCCTTGGCAGGTTCTGTACTCAGCTGTGACAAGTAGTCACATCAGGTTGGTAAGGGGAGTCAATATTGTTGCACTCTTGCATAGCTCTATTCTTGCTCTCATGGCCACTTTACGGGGGCTCATTGAGCAAACACCAGGATTGCTGGGAGGAAAAACTGAATGATATCTACAGAGATGGTCATTTTTTCTCCTAATTATTGAGAGCTTTCTCTGCAGTGGCTGCCCCCAGTGGGTACACTCGCTATCTGAATATATAGATATCGACTATTTAGAAGGGAATGTGGTCTAGATGTCAAGATCCTCCCAATGGCTAAAAACATGCAGAAACTTGTTCAGGGCATCCACCATGAAGAATCCCTGTGCCCCTGTTTCTTCATAACCATCCAGATACCTTTTGTGAGCTGGTGCCTAAACATTGCCCGATATTTTCTTTCTTTCTTTTTTTTTTGTATTTATGTATTTATTTATTTCTTTGTTTAAGAGAGAGAGAGAGAGCATGCACACAGGGAGAGAGTGAGAGGAAAATGCAGATTCACCACTGAGCGGAGAACCTGACATGGGGCTTGATCCCAGGACTCTGGGATCATGACCTGAGCTGAAGGCAGAAGCTTAATCAACTGAGCCACCCAGACACCCCATCTTTTTTTTTAATTGAGATAACTTAGTAGATACCTTCAGACCAGCTGAGCCTGGTCTTTTCTCTTTTTTAAAAGATTTATTTATTTGTTTGAGAGAGTGGGGGAGTGAAGGGGCAAAAGGAGAGACTCTCAAGCAGACTCCGTGCTGAAGGGCATGGAACCTGTTGTGGGGCTTGATCTCAAGACCCCAAAATCATAATCTGAGCTGAATCCAAGAGTTGGATGCTTAACCAACTGAACCATTCAGGCACCCTGATCCTGATTTTTCTATGCTGCCTCTGACAATATTTTCCCAAGAGCCTGTGGAAACTGGCTAGCATAGGGCTCTCTCTCTCTTTGGTCCTGAACCCTAAATTTCTTTGGGGTTAGGTGGGAAAGTCCCTCCTTGAAAAAAGTAATTGAGAGATAACCAGACTTTGGCACAGACAGGGAGGGGCTTAGAGAGCCAAGCTTTGAACAATTTTGACCCTGTGCCATTGAATAACAATCAGGATGCTTTAACTTTGAAGAACAGTCAGTAGACATAAATGGTCCAGAAAATAAAAACCACAAACCAAAAAAAAAAAAATTTTTTTTAGAAATGAAGCTCTTAAGATTATTTATTTTGAGAGAGAGAGAGAGAGAAAGAGAAAGAGAGAGAGGGAGACTGGGGGAGGGGCAGAGGGAGAGCATCTTTCACACAGATTCCCTGCTGAGTGAGGATCCCAGCTCCTGGTTCCATCCCACAACCCATGAGATCATGACCTGAGCTAAAACCAAGAGTTGGATGCTTAACCAACTGAGCCACCCAGGCACCCCCCCCCACATTTTTTTTAAATGAGGTCACAGGCTGGCTTAATCATTTTGTGAGTTGATCACAGAAAAAGAACTTTGAATTTCTGGCAAATTTCAGAAAAACTGAATGGAGGGAATACAAGGCATTAGATGTTCAGTTGCTTAGTTACAAGCCACAGAAGCCAACTCTGGTTAATTTGAGCAGAAAGAGACTATTATTAAAGGGTATTGAGTGGCCTTGGGCTGGGGATGGTGCTAGAAGAGGCAGATGATAAGGGTTAAAGTTCCTACAGTTAGGAACAAATCCAGAATACACTTGAGAATCAATCTGATTTCTGTCCCTTTTAGTTTTTGCTTTTTCCAGAATGTCTTATAAATGGAAGCAAACTAGAGTATAGCCTTTTAAAAAAGATTTTATTTATTCATTTGACACACAGAGAGAGACAGTGACAGAGGGAACATAAGCAGGGGGAGGGAGAGAGGGAGAAGCAGGCTCCCCACTGAACAGGGAACCCAACGTGGGGCTCCATCCCAGGAGCCTGGGATCATGACCTGAGCCAAGGCAGAGGCAGACGCTTAATGACTGAGCCAACCAGGTGCCCCCAGAGCATAACCTTTTTTGGTCTGGCTTCTTTCACCTTAGCCTAATGAATTTGAGTCATTCATGTTTTTGCATGAGCCAGTAGTTTCTTCTTGTTTATCCATTCACCATTTGGGGGATAATTTGGATTGTTTCCAGTTTTGAGCTCTTATGAATAAAGCTACTAAAGTTTTCATTTCTCTTGGGTAAATACTTAGGAGTGGGATTACTGGGTCATATGGTAAATGTATGGCTGCCAAACTTTTCTAAAGAGGCCATGCCATTTTTTCCCATTTATTTTAAGTAAACTCTACATCCAGCATGGGGCTCAAACTCATGACCCCAAGATCAAGAGTGGCATGCTCTACTGACTTGAGCCAGCCAGAAATTCCCACCAACAGTGAGAATTCCAGTTGTTCCATATCATTGTTAGAACTTTTTAATAACAGCCTTTTGTTTTTGTTTTTTTAGTTTAGCCACTCTAGTAGGAGTGTAGTAGTATCTCATTTCCCTGAAAATTAATGGTGTTGAACATGTTTTCATCTGATCATTTGCCATATTCATCTTTTCTTTGGTGAAGTGTCTTTTCAAATCTTTGCCTATTTTTAAATTGTCTAATTTTCTTGTTATTTGTCTTATTATTACTGAGTTGTAAGAGTTCTTTGTATATTCTGGAGACAGATACTTTATCAATGATCTTCCAGGTGGAAGCTTGTCTTTTCATTTTCCTAACATGTTAATGGCTTTTGAGGAGCTTTTTAATGAGGAGCCTCCATTTAATGAGGAGCCATTAAAATATAAAAATATTTTAATATTGATGTCATCCAATTTATATATTTTTTACTAGCACTTAACATCCTTCTGTGAAAGGTTTGCCTAACCCAAGATTATCTCTTTATTCCTATTTTTTCTAACAATATTTAATTTTATATATTTTTAAGGTAATCTCTACACTCAATGTGGGGCTTGAACTCACAACCCCTTTGGGTTCTGGGCCCCAAAGTCCAGAGCATGCACCACTGACTGAGCCAGCCAGGCACCCTTCTAACAATACTTTAAATTCTATTGTCTGCATTTAAATGTTTTATCATTAGCATTTGTCCTTTTCTATTTTTTAGTAGGAAAAACTGGAACTTATTAAGTAGATAGTGGAAGAAAAATAATTTCAAAAGTCTTTAAACCACTATAACATTAAGTAAGCAATATTTTACTCTGCAGATTATTCCCTATTTTTCTATTTTTTAATGAAGTATTAATAATTTTAGTTTTTGCATTTTGACCTATGAGCCATTTTGAGTCCATATTTTGTATATGGTGTGAGGCAAGGGTACTTTTTTAAAAAAAGATTTTATTTATTTATTTAAAGATTTTATGTATTTGTTTGAGAGAGAGAGAGAAAGCATGAGAAGGGGAAGGGTCAAAGGGAGAATCAGACTGACTCCATGCTGAGCAGGGAGCCCAATGCAGGATTCAATCTCCAGACTCCAGGGTCATGACCTGAGCTGAAGGCACTTAACAAACTGAGCCACCCAGGCACCCCAAATATTTTATTTATTTGTTTATTTGACAGAGATAGAGAGAGAGGGAGATCACACGTAGGCAGAGAGGCAGGCAGAGAGAGAGGGGGCTTGATCCTGGGACCCTGAGAGGATGACCTGAGCCGAAGGCAGAGAGGCTTAACCACTGAGCCACCCAGGTTCCCCAAAGGTACTCTTTTTTTTGTATATGGATGTCTTCTACAGACTGAATGTGTAACCCTCAAATTCATATTTAAATCCTAACATCCAATGTGGTGGAATTTGGAGGTGGGATCTTTGGGAAGTGAATAGGCCATGTGGTAGAACTGTCATGAATGGGATTAGTTTCATTATAAAAGAGACCCCAGGGAGTTGCTTTGCCCCTTCTGTCATGTGAATACATCTCTTTATGAACCAGGAATCAGGCCTTACCAGATACCAAATTCATCAGTGCCTTGATCTTAGGCTTCCCAGATTCCAGAACTGTGAGAAATAAATGTTTGTTGTTTAAGCCACACAGTTCATGGTATTTTTGTTATAGCAGCTAGAACTAAGACAACATCTGATTGTTCCAGAATCACTTGTTGAACAGTTTATTTTTCTCCATTGAATTACTTTGAGATCTTTTTAAAAGATGAATTGTCTATATACATATGGACCTATTTCTGGAATGTCTGTTTTACTCTATTGACTATGTCTGTAGTCTATAGAATCCTGCATTGGGCTCTCTGCTCAGCATGGAGTCTGATTCTCCCTCTGACCCTCCCCCTTCTCATGTCTATTCTTATGCCAATATTACACAGTCTTGATTACTATAGCTTTATAGTTAGTCTTGAAGTCAGGCAGAGTCCTCCAACTTTGTTCTTTTTCAACATATTCTGGCTATCTTATGTTCTTTGCTTTTCCATATAACTTTTAGAATCCCAGTTTGCTGGGATTTCTATTGGTATGACATTGAATTTATAGATCAGTTTTAGAGAGAATTACCATATTAACACTACTGGGTCTTCTAATCCATGAATAGTTATCTCTCTAAATTCAGGGCCCCATATTCAATCATAATTTTTAAATATATGTGTCAAGGACAGTGTAGGGGATATCAGGATGAATAAGAAAGTGTTTTGATAAAGGAAAATACTGGTGGGTTAAACAAAATACCTAACATTGAAAGTTTTTAATATTTTTAAGAGCACTATTACCCTTTTCAGTTGGAATTGGGTTTGCAATGGAAAGGGATATTTTCAGCTTGAAACTCAGTTGCATAACCCTCTCTGATTATGTGTGGACAGGTCCCTTAATTTTGTATTGTGAGCCAGCCAGGATACTTTAGAAAACTCAGTCTAAGAAAGGTATGTAAATTTAGATATGGTTTTTTTTGGGGTACTGTGGTATAGTGTTCAATTAAAATCACCATCCATTGTCTGGTCCATAGATTAGTCTCAGGACACAGCCCCTAGTAGACCCCAAATATCCAAGTCCTCTGAAGAGAAAAGGAGCTATAAGCAAATATAAAATGAACTGAAAGTGGTAATGACTATGCTAAGAACTGTGGAATACACGGCAGCCCAAGGAGCTGTGGGGCAGTACCACTTGAGTGGGCATGACTCTGAAGCTGGGAGAGAGGCTTTATCCACATTCCTACAGCAGTCAAGTAGGGGCTTTGGCCCTTTGGGGATGATAGGGAATCAGAGAGGCTTTGTCACCACAACTCCATATCAATAGTTGTTAGCATAGGATACAGGGCAGGGCAGAACAGAAGTGCCTAGCACATACGGTAGTATCCAGAGAATGGTGGCCCCCTCTTCTCGGCTGCTTGGTCTTATTCCTAGGTACAGGTGAGACCTACCTTTGGCCTTCCTCTTAGTGTTTGACAGTCCAGGGTCCTACTACTACCAAGGTGCCAGCCCAGCATAGCTCACATACTCAGTATCTAATCTGACCCACTCAGCAGTATGTGAGTTTAAATTTTATTCCCATTTCACAGATGACAAGACTGACCCTTTACAGCACTGGTTCTGTTGCTATAACCACCAGTTGATTTCTCTAGCTGGGAGTCTCAGAGATAATGTGAGTTTTACTTATCATTTTACATTCTGTCAACAGGAATTTTAAGTGTCTTTATTGCCCTCATATACTCATTGAACGTTTCAGTTGTTTATCATGTATTGATTTCTAGGGTTTTTGAAATTATGACAAACGTAGTCCATCCTTTAGAAAAAAATGGTTAGTGAGAAAAGCGAATAAAAAGAATCACACATGGTGGCAGTCATAGGATGGTAGAGGACTCAGAAGAAGGAGCAGCAGTGCCCACTGACACAATTACAACTAGAGGAAGGCATGGGGATGAGTAATGCCCACCGAATGGCATAAAGATACTTAACCATAAGGTGACTGGACTCATGTTTGAATAAAAATGAGACCCTTTTTTTTTTTTTTTGCTACCATACAGGAAAAACCATCATCTTTTTTTTAGTATACACATTTTCAGAGCTTTATCTATGCACAAATGCATTATGCAAACATTTATATTTTTACAAAAATGGTCTGATACTGTATATGTGGTTCTGAAAACTGTATTTTCTTTATTGTTATTTTACAGTGTACCATGAACATTTCTTCCATGCACATGGGTGAAAATTCCCTACTGAAAGACAGAGAACATTGTAGTTGGATCAAAAGGCTGCTGGTAACAAGAGTGACACCTAAAGCAAAGTATCAGCTTAAGGTTAAAGCACATAGCCTGGCAAATGCCTGTCAGGGAAAGCATGGTCAGCAATATTCTCATTAGAGAAGTTAAAATTGAAGGCCAAAGGCATTAAAGATATGGGATATCATGTAAACCCTTTTGGCCCCTACCTCCGCCCCTCATGCCCCTGACACCCCGCTGCCCCCTTGGGGCAAATGGATCCTGTACATCTCTTTGCATCCAATGAAAACCACCCATTTTCTGTTTTTTTCTTAGCTCTTCCTGAGCCCTTGACATATCTCCACATTCTCTCATCATCTCCTCACTGCCCAAGTGCCTTTCCTGTAAGTCCTCCTGATAGTCCTTAGGGGAATCATCTGTCCCCCTGTCCGTTTTTCTTTTTGCTTTCCTGGGCACATAATCTTCAGCTGGGCGCTTTTCAGCAGCCCGTGGCTCACTCTCAGGCTTTGCCAGGGATTCTGGCTTGCCCTCACCATGTGGTTTTCCCTCATTTTCAGACTTGCCCTGCTTTTCTTGCTTTCCCTCATCTTCTGGTTGTCCCCCATTATCTGGCTGTCCCTTATTCTGGAGCTTTCCCTCATGCCCTGGCTTCCCCTCCACTTCCAGCTTCTCTTCCTCATCTGATTTTCCTTCATCTTCAGGCTCTACTTCATCTTCAGGCTTTCCCTCAACTTCCAGCTTTCCTTCATTTTCATTGTAGAGTTTTTCCATGTTGAATTTTCCCTTCTTTTCCTTGTCCTGGGTTGGGGGTAGAGTGGGAGAGCGGGGGTAAGAGAAGTCAAAGGAGACAAGGGAGACTGAGGACTTGGAGGTGGAATGCAGGTGCTGATAGTACTGGCATCTTTCCCCTTGGCTGGGTTCTCCTGACGTGCTTAAGCCCTCCAAGTTTGTCTTCTCCCCACCTTTGACCCCATAATTCACCCTACACCTGAGAGCCAACCATTTCCCTGGCAGGTCCTACCACCTTTTGTACCATCCCTCAGTATGGTGGGGTGGGTGCAACATACATGGTGGTGAGATGGACAGTGGGGACCTCAAATTCTGCCCCCACCGTGCCCTCTACACCCTCCCCCTACCATTCCTGTCCAGTGCCCCTCCACCCTTTCACTCACCTGAAGGGATTCTAAACAGGTTCTTCCTCCTTTTCTAGAAAGCCTTGCAGAGTGCAGGGGACAGGCAGACAGACCTGCAGACAGACAGGAGACACGGGCAGGGCCTGTGTGCTCAGCCAACTGAAGTTTCTTTCCTGAACCTGGGCTTTCCTCATGCAACATTTTCCTTTCCTACCTCCCCCGCATCCCAGCCGCCATTACTTTTCGGGCCTCAGGCACCAAACCAGGATGCTTTCCAAACTGTTTGGGTTTCTGTGTTCCGCCTTCCCTGCAAGCAAGCCGCCCACCCTACCGCGGAGGGCAGTATTTCCGCGGAGGGCAGTATTTCCTCTTTGGTGCAGAGTGTGAGGGGGGTTATTTCTAAAACGTCTACATTTCGCTGTCGCACTGCAGGGGCGCACCCCCCCCCATTTCAGGTCCAAAAATGGATGGAAGGCGCACAGGAGGGGCGTCGAGGAGGCGGTGGTGGGGTGCTCCATCCCCACCTGCCCACGTCCACGCTGCATCCCCCTCCTCACCGACCTCCCGGACCCCCATTCCACTCCGCGCTGCTCCAGGTTCCTACTCCCATCCACCTCCACCCCTGCCCACGGCTGCCAGCAGTGCCCACCTTTACACTGACCTGTGGGGCCCGGGCAGGCCTGCGCCTCCTCGGGCTCGCCGAAGCCCGCTCGCCCCTCGCCGGCCACCCAGGCAGCTCACGGAGCTGGTTCTGCGCAGGCGATGGGAGCGGACAGCGCAGGGACCGGACCGCAGGGCGGGCGAGCGGGCGGGCGCGGGGGCTGCTGCCCACGTCGGCGCCCAACCGGTCACGTGAGCGCCGCGTCACCCGAGCTCGGTCCCCCACCCCGCCCCCCTTACCCCTATCCCCAAGGGACCAAGCAACCACACGCGGTGGAGGGCCGAGTGGCAAATGGGGAATCAAGAGGGCAGAAGCCGGGAGGCTTCCGGACCGCAGGTGCTTTACCTGGCGCATCTCAGGCCCTCGCACTGCATCCCTCTGCGATGTACGCCATTGCCAGGTGTGACCGCTGTTCACAGGGACGGTACTCGACTTTGCCAGGAGCGCTCAACAACCGAGTCCCACAGGCTGCTTTCAAGACCGGCTCTGCCTGATTCCTGAGCCCAGGCAGTAGTACCGCCAGGAAGCGGCACTGCCACCTTGATTAGCTGTTTCTGGACCTCTTCTCTGTACCCATGTTCTCTCACCCTGAATGATTTCTGTTCATTAACCTCTAAGCACAGATGATTCTCAAATCTCCATCTCCAGGCTGTGCCCTCCCCCCGAGCCTTAGATCCACTTTTTGCTTTCTGATCCATCAGCAGCAGGGGAGAGTGCTTGATTCTTCACACGTTTTCCACCATGTGTTGGAATACTTTTTCATTTTCACTAACATAATAGGTGAGTAGTAGTATCTCAATGGCATTTTATTTTGCAATTTTTTGGACAATTTAAACACCACTGTAAATTGTCTGTTAACGTCTTTCCACATTTTTGTTGGGTTGTTGGTCCTTCTCCCCTCATTTTCAGTACCATGTATACATTAACAGTATTAGGCCTTTATGTTTTACGTTGCAAATATTTACTTCCAGTTTGTTGCTTTTCTACTTTGTATATGGTGTATTTCTGGCATGCATTAAAAAAAGTAGTCAAATTTATCAAATGTTTATTGCATCTGGATTTTGATTCATAGTTAAGAATTCTTTTCCTACATGAGGCCAGAGGAATTCACCCATGTCTTCTTTTAGTACTCGTATGGTTAACTGTATTTGTCCTGAGGGCATCTGTGGTTAGGAATAGAGGTTAAGTAATACACCAGTGCCAAACTGAGTTGAATCTGCTGCTGACTCAAGGCAGCAAATCAAAGCCCCAAGGCTCATTACAAGGAGAGGGGTTTCCTAACAAACCAGCACCCATATAATGCTGGGAACCTCAAATGTTTCAGTTTAGGGGTAATTAAAAACTGGAAATAAACTAGCTCTCACAAAGTCTATTAGTTTGTCCTTGCAACATCTAATTGGACTAGTATACTTTAAGCTTTGGACATAGATTATGGTGGTTCCAGACAGGAAGAACCCTTATAAGTCCTGACCAGTGCAAACAAAATCTTCTCTGGAGTAAGTGTCCATCATCCTAGGCCCCAAGTTATTTCAACAAACAATTGATCATGTACAATGTCCACACAGAAAGATAACCAGGAATACAAATTTTAAAAAAGGCATAAGTAAGAAGTAGTAGAGACAACAGCTAACACAAACAGATCCATTAGTTTTGAATTATCTGAATCATCAGATACAAACTACTAACCACAATGCTTAGTGTATTCAGATAAATAAAATCCAATCTTGAAAATTTCAACAGGGTGCTAGAAATCAGAAAAAGTGGGGAAAAAAAAAGAGGAATTCTAAAACTACAAAAAAAAAACCCAGCTGAAATTAGAAACTCAATGGATGGCTTTTACAGCAGATTAGATGCAGCTCAAAAGAGAATTAAAGAACTAGAAATTATGTTCAGAAGAAACTATCCATAAGGCTGCACAGGTAGTAAAAAAGATGGAAAATTCAGATGGGAGGGTATAAGATCTAACAAATGTTTACTAGGAATTCCAGAAGGAAAAGAGAAATGGATGTGTTCAGAGGCAACCTCTGAAGAGACAACTGAGGATTTTTCAGAACTGATGAAAGACATTGATCCATAGATCGAAGAAGTCCAAGATATCCCAAATAATATAAAAAGAAACTCATACAGAGATGCATAATAGTAACCTTGCAGAGAATCAAAGACAAAGAGAAAAATCATAAAAGTAGCCAGAAAAATAGAATACCCATTGAAGGAACAAAAGTTAGGGTGATTGATGGTTTCTCAATAGAAACAATGGATGTATGAAGATAGTAGAATGATATCTTTAGTAACTTTTAGGAAAATAAATGCCAGCCAAAAAAATTGAGAACCAGTAAAAATACCCTTCAAAATTAAAGGTGAAATAAAGACCTTTAAAAATAAAAAGAGTTTCCCATCGGCAGGCATAAACCAAACGAAATACTGAATGCTACAAGGCATTTTTCCTTTGACAGAAAAATGATCCCAGATGGAATAATGGAGATATGAAAGGGAAAAACAACAATTAAAAAGACAAATATGTATGTAAACTTAAATCAATACTACATAAAACTAGTAATACCTTGTTAATTCATATCAAAAAATAACATAGGAGTCAAGAGGGCTGAAGTAAAAGTACAAAATTAATATTAGCCTTTGATAAGTCATGATTGTACGCTCTAATTGCCAGAAAACATTAAGGTAAAACTTCTAAGCTAGTAGAGGAGCAAAAATAAGAAAATAATCCTAAAGAAGAGAAAACTAACATACATTAGATGGGACATAGAGAAGGAACTTGATAGAATGGTTAATTTATATCTATTAATACCAGTGAGTACATTAAATATGATTTACATGAAGCAAGTAAAGATTTTCAGACTGGAAAAAACACAATGTTATACTGCTTATGAAAGACATCTAAAATACAAAAATACATAGAGACTGAAAGTAAAAGTATAGAAGAAAATTATAACATGAAAACTAACCAATGGGAAGACATTATAAATAACAAAATAGACTTCAAAACAAAAAGCATTACAAAACATAACGAGTATCACTTTATGGTATTTTTAAAATTTGTATGCACTTATTGGATTGACCTCAAAATAAATAAATCAAAATTTGACAGAACTACAAGGAGAAATAAACAAAGCTTTTATTTAAGCATTATAACACTCCTATTTCTGTAACTGTGTAAATATTTAAAGTGTTGAAAAGAAACAAATCACCAAATTAAAATTTTATATCCAGCAAAATTGTTCTTCAAAAGTGAAGGAGAAATAAAGATTTTTCTCAAAAATCAAAACAAAAACTGATGACCAGCACACCTTCCATTTCTTCCATAAAAGAAATTTGATCAGAAACACAAATTAGTTCAGCAACTCGAATATTCATAAAGAGCAGTGGAAAGGAATATATGAAAGTATAATGAAACTGTTTCTTTTTCTTATTGATACAAAAGATAAATATCTGAAGTATTAATGTTAACAATATATTTAGTGATTATAGCATATGGATAAGTGAAATGAATGAATACTCTGTAGTAAGGTATCTACACTACATGTAAGTGAAGCAGAAGAATATTCTTTGAAAGTAAACCTAGTGAAAAATACATATTGTAATCTTGAGGGAAATTACTAAAACTTTTTCAAAAAGAAATATAATTGATACACTAAAAGAAGACAAAAGGAATCATGTAAAATACTCAAAACTGAAAAAGAACTCTTGGAAACAAATGGAAAACAGTTACACATGGTTGATACTAATCCGAATGTATCTCAAGAATCATTTTAAATATAAATGCTCCAAATACACCCATTTAAGACAAATTGTTAGAATGAACACATAAAAGCCAACTATACGTTTTGGACAAGAGGCCCATTTTTAAAAGAAAGACTCTGGGCACCTGGGTGGCTCAGTTGGTTAAGCATCTGCCTTTGGCTCAGGTCATGATCCCAGGATCCTGGGATCAAGTCTTGCAATGGGCTTCTTGCTCAGAGGGGAGCCTGTTTCTCCCTCTGCCTGCTTATCCCCTTGCTGTGCTTTCTGGCAAATAAATAAATAAAATCTTTAAAATAGACAAACCATAAGTGACTCTTAATCTCACAAAACAAACTGAGGGTTGCCGGGGGGAGGGGGTTTGGGAGAAGGGGGTGGGATTATGGACATTGGGGAGGGTATGTGATTTGGTGAGTGCTGTGAAGTGTGTAAACCTGGTGATTCACAGACCTGTACCCCTGGGGATAAAAATATATGTTTATAAAAAATAAAAAATTAAAAAATAAAATAAAATAAAATAAATAAAGACTCTGAAAGGTTATAATTAAAACAATGGAGGAAGATATATACAACCATATAAACTAAATCAAAGAAATATAGACAAAAGGATGATGGAGGGGTGCCTGGCTGGCTCAGTGGGTAGAGCATTTGACTCTTAATCTTGGGGGATGAGTTCAAGCCCCACAGTAGGCACAGAGCCTACAAAAAAAAAATGCTGGAATAGCTATACAATTTCAGATAAAGAAGACTTGAGAATAATTAAAGTATCAGATTAAAAAAAAAGAGGCACTACATAATGACAAAGGGATCAATTATGGAAAAAAACAAATACATAATAATCTTAAATATATATGTACCTAACAAAAATATCAAAATATATGAGGGAAAACTGATAAAACAGACAAATCTATTATCAGAGTTGCAGTCTTCAACCACCCCTAGTCAGTAATTGACAGATTAAGAAGGCAAAATATCTGTAAAGATATAGTTGACCTGAACGGCACTATTAATCAACTTGATCCAAATGGCATTTACAGAACATTACATCTAATATCAGAACACTTTTTATCAAGTTCATATAGAACATTCACTGCGAGCCCATATTCTAGGCCATTAAATACACCTTACCAAATTTAGAAGAACAGAAATCATAAAAAGTAAGCTCTCAGTGGAATTAAAGTAGAAATCAACAATGGAAAGAAGGACAAACACACGTATTTGGAAATTAACACAATTCTAAACACATGAGTCAGGGAAAAATATAAGAGAAATGCAAAAATATTTTGAACTAAATGAAAATAAAATTAACCTATCAAAATTTGGGGAATATAGAAAAAGCAGTGCTTAGAAGGAAATTTCTAGTTTAAATGAGTATGTGAGAAAAGATCTAACATCTATAACCTAAGTTTTCTCCTGAGGAAACTAAAGGAAGTAATTTTAAACCTAGTGTAACCAGAAGAGAAGAAATTAATAATTAGAAATCAATACAAGTAAAACAGAAAAAAAAATAGAAAAAAATCAACAAAATGAAAATCTGATTCTTTGAAAAGGTAAAAAAAAAATTGATACATCTCTTGCCAGGATAATCAAGAAAAAAGAAAGAAGATCCAAATTAACAAAATCAGAAATGAAAGTGAGGTTATCAGTAGTGATTCCATGGACATTAAGAAGATAATGAGGGAATTCTATTAACAACCCTGTGCCTACAAATTTGATAACTTAGATACAATGAACCAATCCCCTTCAATGATACAAACTACTAAAACTCATACAAGGAGAAAACAATAACCTAAACAGCTCTGTATCAAAGAAATTGAATGAATAATCCATAACCTTCCAGACAGAAATCACCAAGACCAAATTCTACCAAACATTTAAGCATCACCAGTGAACTTTTAGAAATCACCAGGGAATTCTACCACACATCTAAGTAAGAAATAATACCAATTCTCCACAATATCTTCCATAAAACAGAAGTAGAGAGAATATTCGATTTATTCTCTGAGGCCAATATTACCCTAATTCCAAAACCAGACAGAAGGCATTACAAGAAAAGAAAACTACAGACCAGTCTCTCTCATGAAGACAGACACAAAATCCTCAACAAAGTATCAGAAAATCAAATCCAACAATGTATAAAAATCATGCACCTAACAAGGGAATGAATTTATTGTACACGTGCAAAGCTGATTCAACATCTGAAAATCAGTTAGTATAATCCACACATAAACAGCCTAAATAAGATATATTATATGATCTTATCACTTGATACAGAAAAAGTACATGACAGAATCCAACGCCCATCTATGATAAAGGTTCTTAAAACAGAATTAGAGGGGAACACCTCAATTTGATAAAGAATATCTACAAGAAACCTGTAACAACATACGTAAGGGTAAGGAACAGGAACAACACAATATCAGGAACAAGGCAAGGTATTATTTTCTCATTGGTCTTAGTAAACATCATCCTGGAAGTCCTAGCTACTGCAGTAACACAAAAAAAGAAATAAAACATATACAGCTTGGAATGGAGGAAATAATACTGTCTCTTTAAAGATGACATGATTTTCTATGTAGAAATGCCACAGCATTGACAAACTCCTGGCTACAAGATCTGTAAAGCTGTAAAGCTAATATACAAAAGTCAGTTGCTTTCCTATATACCAGCAATGAAATGGAATTTGAAATTTAAAAATACCATAAATAATATTACTCCCCACATACAGAATGTGCCGAAAGAATCTAAGTTTATTACAAATATATGAAACAACCACACTGAAAAGGAAGGAGGAATAAGGTGTTGACATAAGGTAATTTTGGAAGGGAGTGGAGTCTATAACACTAAAGGCAGATATTTCTCTATAAATAAATATATAAAAATAGTTAAAGATAAAAACATACATAAACATGCATAGATACACACAGGTTATTATATATCAATAGATCTCCTTGCTCTATCAACTGCAAGGGCCTAGAAGCAATGATACCCCAATAGTAATGATTACTCTTAGCACCCAGATCTTGGCTTTTATACCATTCTCTAACCAAAGGTACCAGGGCCCCTTGGGTAAATGGGAAATTCTAGGACTTGGACAGGAAATATACAAGACTACCTCACCTTGTAGTGCCAGAAAGTGTTAAACACACACATATGCACACAGGGATGGGAGGAGGTATGTTAAATAAATACAAGTGCCATGTGAAAGAGCTTTCAATGGCCGAAGTTGGAACTAGAGCAATGAAAATATGTGAAGTAGTATTAGATTATAATCCAAAGTATATGCTAAACATTGACTGCTGGATTTTAAGGTAGTTATATTTTAACTCTTTGAGGAACAATGGAGTATTATTCAGCCATAAAAAGTAATGAAATCTTGCCATTTGCACCGACAGTATAATGCTAAGTCAGTCAGTCAGAGAAAGACAAATACCATATGCTTTCACTCAAATTTAGAACTTGAGAAACCAAACAAAGGGAAAAAATAAGAGAGACATAGCATGAAACAGACTCTTAATTATGGAGAACAATATGATGGTTACCAGAGGGGAAGGTGGTGTGGGGATGGGTAAATAGGTGATGGGGATCAAGGAATGCATTTGTCATGATGAGTACTGGGTGATGTATGGAACTGTTGAATTACTATGCTGTACACCTGAACTAATATAACACTGTATGGTAACTAACTGGAATTAAAATTAAAACTTAAAAAAAGGATCCATACCGATACCCTCAAGTAAGTGGAACCTAACATCCCACTCAGTCTTTCCTAAGACTGTACATATAGTGACTTTCTTCCAAAGAGGACAGTATGGAAAGGGAGAAATAAGAGTAGCTTTACCATAGAGAATCCTGACAAACCCTACCTCAGCCCAGGTCACAAGAGTTTACAACAGTGGTAATATTGATAGTATACATCCTCTTCTGAAAAAGTAAACTAGACGGGGTGTCTGGCTGGGTCAGTGTTAAGCAACTGCCTTCGGCTCAGGTCATGAACCCAGGGTCCTGGGATCCACCCCCATATCAGGCTCCCTGCGTGGGGGAGAGCCTGCTTTTTCCTCTCCCACTCCCCCTGCTTATGTTCCCTCTGTCTTTCTGTCAAAAAAATAAAATAAAATCTGGGGTGCCTGGGTGGCTCAGTTGTTAAGCAACTGCTTTTGGCTCAGGTCACAATCCCAGGATGCTGGGATAGAGCCCACATCAGACTCCCTGCTCAGTGGGAAGCCTGCTTCTCCCTCCCCAATTCACCCCCCTTGTGTTCCTTTCTGTCAAATAAAATTTTAGAAAGAAAAAAAGAAATAAACTAGACACTCAACATGGGGCTTGAACTCACGACCCCAAGATCAAGAATGGCATGTTCTATGGACCGAACCAGTCAGGCACCCTGATAACATGTACCCCTTATATAAATGTGGTGACATAGCACTTACCTCTCTGGTCCTCTTCCCGAAAGCACTTAACGACTGTGTAACCATGAGGAAAAAAGCAAACTGAAATTGTGGAACATTATACAAAATACCTGACCAGTACTTCTCAAAAGTGTCAAGAGCATCAAAAACAGGGAAAGTGAGAAACTGTCACAGCCAGAAAGAGCCTATGGAGACAAGTTGACTAAATATAAGGTGGTAACCTGGATAGGATCCTGGAACAGGAAAAGGGCACTAGGGAAAAACTGAGGGAATTTAATAGGTACTCTGGTAAATAATGTATTATTTGGTCAATATTGGTTCACTATGACAAATGCACCATACTAATGTAAGATGTTAATAGAGAATATTGTGTATGGGGTATACAGAAACTCTGTACTATCTTTGCAATAATTCTCTAAGTCATTAACTTCTAAAATAAAAGTTCATCCAAAAAACACTAGAAGCAAATTAAAGGATAATGAAGAGCTGGGGCAGGGGGGGCCGCAGGGAAAAGGGGGAATCACATAGGTAGATGGATCTGTTGAAATGGTAAGGCAGGGCTTAACAGGAACTTCCTGAGAGACAATTCCTCCTAAGAAAAAAGTGTCAGCAGACATGAGATTAACAGGTGAGAATAGCACAGCATCTGGTCACTCAGATTTTTCTGGCTCAACCTCCAGTATCTACATCCAGTGGAGATGGCACTGTATGCAAAAACACAGACTGACAAAAATTCTGGAAGTGTTTTTTAAAAACTTTATAAAATATCAACACCCAATGACAACTGGGTACTACCCACCTGAATTAGGGTAACTCTGCTGTAGGTAGAGAATTCTCCACCTTTCTGTTGAGACAGTGTTGCTTTAGTCCATCATGGTCTCCAGACCACCAGTAGCTGTGGGAGCTTCAGGCGATTACAGAGCCCCTGAGAAGGGGCACAGTGCCCAAGAGACATGGCATTACCCAGGGGACAATGGCACCCACATTTTATCTGACTGCTGAGACCTCTTATACCTCCCCTAAACATCTGAAAGAATTCTGGTTCTGCTACTGCAAGGCAAAGGGTAGGAACCAGCCCAACACAGGTCACACTCACTACCTCATCTATCTTCTCCATGACCCTGGAAGGCAAGTTTTACCCCATTCAACAGATGACAAGGCTGTTTGTTACAGCAATGGATTTGTACTATCAGCCAGGTTGTCTTCCAGCTTCCAGTCTCAAACATGAGTTTTAAGAAATATTTTATATCCTGACCAAGAATTTTTGGTGTCTCCACTACATTCATGAGCTAACTAACTAGTTGTTTGGATTGCTTGGCATATATTGTTTTCATGATGAAAGTAATCGGTGTTTTTTTTTTTTTTAGGAGCAAACATAAAATGAACAAAAAAGAACAAAAAAAAAATCACCTTCAGATAACCAGGATGTAGCTTTCAGAGTTTTCTCTGTACATAGATCACTAGGTAAATGCCTTTGTAGTTTTACAAAAATGGACTGATGCCATATATATGGTTCAACAAACTTTTTTCTTTTTAATTTTACAATATGCCATAAACATTTTTCCATGCAATGGACAAAAATCTGCTACTGAAACATTGAAGGCTGCAGTTAGGTACAAGAGTGATAGCTAAAGCAAGTATTAGTATAAGGTTAAAGCACAAGGCCTAGGCAAATGCCTGCCAGGGGCACTACACAAAAGGAATGTCTTCAAAGCCCCTCTGTGGGGCCCTGCATCCACCCCTGAGTTCCCTTGGGCCCCTCGGGTGAAAGGGGTCCTGTAAACTTTTTTGCATCCACATAAACCCCCCCAATTTCTGTCTGGTTTTCTTCACCTCATCCTCTACCCGGGCCATCTCGTCAAATTCTCTTATCATCTCCTCATTGCTCAAATGCATATCGTGTATGGCCTCCTTATATTCCTTGAGACACTGAGCCAGCCCCTTGTTGGTTTTTCTTTTAGCCTTCCTGGGTACATCATCCCCAGCTGGGCGCTTTCCTGCAACCCTTGGTTCCATGGCTGGCTTTTCTTCTTTTGGCTTCTCCTCATTCACTGGTTTTCCTTCTTCTTTGGGCTTTCCCTCACTCACTGATTTTCCTTCTTTTGGTTTTCCCTCATTCACCGGTTTTCCTTCTTCTTTTGGCTTTCCCTCACCCACTGGTTTTCCTTCTTCTTTTGGCTTTCCCTCACCCACTGGTTTTCCTTCTTCTTTTGGCTTTCCCTCACCCACTGGTTTTCCTTCTTCTTTTGGCTTTCCCTCGCTTACTGATTTTCCTCCTTCTTCTGGCTTTCCCTCGTTCACTTGCTTTCCCTCGCTTTCCGGCTTTCCCTTGCTCACGGGCATTGCCTCACTCTCTGGCTTTCTCTCCCTCTCCGGCATTGCCTCGCTCACCGGCATTGCCTCCATCATGGGCACTGCCTCCATCATGGGCATTGCCTCGCTCACCGGCATTGCCTCCATCATGGGCATTGCCTCGCTCTCTGGCTTTCCCTCCATCATGGGCATTGCCTCGCTCTCTGGCTTTCCCTCCATCATGGGCATTGCCTCGCTCTCTGGCTTTCCCTCCATCATGGGCATTGCCTCGCTCTCTGGCTTTCCCTCGCTCACCGGCATTGTCTCCATCACCCACATTGCCTCGCTCTCCGGCATTGCCTTGCTCCCCGGCTTTCCCTCGCTCTCCGGCTTTCTCTCCCTCTCCGGCTTTCCCTCGCTCACCGCCATTGCTTCCGTCACCGGCTCTGCCTTGCTCTCTGCCACTGCCTCCGTCACCGGCTCTGCCTCGCTCTCCGGCTTTCCCTCGCTCACCGGCATTGCCTCCATCACCGGCACTGCCTCCATCACGGGCACTGCCTCCCTCTCCGGCGTTCCCTCGCTCACCGGCATTGCCTTCATCACTGGCACTGCCTCGCTCACCGGCTCTGCCTCGCTCACCGGCTCTGCCTCGCTCACCGGCTCTGCCTCGCTCACCGGCTCTGCCTCGCTCACCGGCTCTGCCTCGCTCACCGGCTCTGCCTCGCTCACCGGCTCTGCCTCGCTCTCCGGCTCTGCCTCGCTCTCCGGCTCTGCCTCACTCTCGCTCTCCGGCTCTTCCTCACTCTCCCGCTCTCCCTCGCTCTCCGGGTTTCCATCTTTTGGCTGTGTCACACTCTCTGGCTTTTCTTTATCCTTTAGTATCTCCTCATCTTCTGTCATTGTCTCTTTTTCTAACTTTTCCTTGTTTTCCATAGTACAGGCTACTTCCGGCTTTCCTGCATCTTGTGACTGTTCTTTGTATTCCATCTTTTCTTCGTTCTCAGTCATTCCATCATTTTCACTGCAGAGTTTTTCCATGTTGAGATTTCCCTCTCCTTCTCCTGTCCTGGGTTGGGGAGAAGAGGAAACAAAGGGAAGACAAGGGAAACTGAGGGCTTAGGGTGGAATGCAGGTCCGAATAGTACAGGCATCTCTCCCCTTGTCAGGGTTCTCCTGACCTGAGCCGGCTTTTAAGTGTGCTTTCTGCCCACCCTCTCCCCTCACACATGTGAGCCAACCATTTCTCCCGCAAGCCCTGCCATTTTCTCTACGTTTGCCCGCACGACAGAGTGTGTATAAATGCGTTTGGAGCAGGAAACTGACGCCCCATATTCTGCTGGTACTGTACCCCCCACACTCCCCACCCCTTTGGGTCCCTGCCCAGAGACGCCCCTCCTTCACTGACCTGCAGGGATTCTGAACAGATTCCTCCTCCTTTTCTAGCCTTCCAGAGTGCTGAGAACCGACACGCAGACCTGCATACAGACAGGAGACAGGGGCTGCGCGTTTGGTGGATGCGCCGGGACTCAGCCCCTTTCCCGAACCCTGGCCCTCCTCATCCAACGTTTCCCTCCCCCACCTCCTCCGCCCCCCGCACCCTAGCCGCCATTTCTTTTCACGCCTCGGGAGCCAGACCAGGATGTTTTCCAAACTAATTTTGGATCTCTGCGTCCTTCTCCCCAGAGGCAAGTCGCCTCCCCACCCTTAAGGTCAACTTTTTTTCTCTACGCATAGAGTGATAGGGTTCATTTCCACTGTCTCGCTGGCGGGGCGCCCCCCAGCTCACCAGCTCCGGCTCCAAAATGGACGGAGGGCAGCGAGACGGAGGTGCGGGAGAAAAGGGTACACGAGTACTAGGGGGTGTCCGCTCTGCCCACCCTCCGCCGATTGGTCGCTAGCTCCCCCTTAGCCATTTTCCCACCCCCCATCTCTAGCTACACTCCGGCCAGCTTCCCTCAACCCGGACCTCATCCCCACCCTTTTGCCTCTCCGTGTTCGTGCTTCACCCCCCATTCCAGGGTTCCGCAGGAGGCGACGAAGGCCCTCACACTGACCTCAAAGAACCTGGAGCAACAATTAGGAGCTTGCAGACCGCTCCGGATCCGACCGCAGGGGAAGAGGGCGGGCTCCCAGACTGGTGCCCACATCTGCGCCCCGACGATCACGTGAGCGTCGCGTCACCCGAGCTCGCCCCCCCACTCTCTCCCCGCCCGCCCCGCCCACCAGCCGGCGTCTGCCAGTCAGTCACCCCACCGCTCTCTGGAGCGCTTCCCCTCTGACCTCTCTGGGCTCTTTTGTCCTTTTTCTCTTCTTGAGGTGGTCGAAGGAATAATTTTAATAAAAACCACAGAGGCTTTTTTTCATGGGTTGGGCGGTCGGGGGAGGAGTCTTGACCAGTTGCTCTTAATTTCCATTGAAAGGACTAGAGCCAGCCAATGAAATCGTATGAATGTGAACTTTCATGTGGTACATAGACTATTGCCCTTTGTTTTTTTATTTTAAATTTTTAAAGTTGTATTTATTTATTTTAGGGCGGAGGGGCAGAGAAAGGGAGAGAGAGAATATCCAGCAGACTCCCCGTTGAGCTCTGAGCCCTTGCAGGGCTTCATCCCACCACTCTGAAATCAGGACCTGAGCAAAAATCAAGAGTCTAAGGCTTAACGCACTGAGCCACGCAGGCACCCCAGAATATTGCACTTTAGAAAAAATTTGGAAAAATGTTCCTTTCGAGATAAATTTGTTCCTTTTTTCTGACATGTGCAAACATTAATTTTCTAATTATTTAAATCTTAAAATCATATTTGAAGCAGAATAAAGGAAAGATTTTTTTTTTATAAGCGAGCTACTGAATATACAACGGACAATGACCTGACCATACATGACAATAGAACTGGGGACCCACAACCTCTGCAGCAAGCAGCCCAGGAAGCCAAATCCTAGCCTCTGAAACGATCTTCAGGACTTTATCATTGACTGCCAGCCTCCCTATTTTTGCCCCCACTAAGAGAAATCGAAATAGACTCCCCAAACCAATCGTATAAGGTGTGCCGCTTTTAGTTAGCCTGCTTCCAGCTTCCCCTTGCCAACAGCCTCCAATCAGAGAATACTTAAAGTATTCTATTTTGTTGGGCTAAAGCTTTTCCACTCCCCATGGACATTAAGTCTCTGCCAAACACAAGTAATGGTGGCTGAGTCCCTTGTTATAACAAGTTCTGAATTAGTAGTCTATGTTTAAGGTTTTTGTGTGGGAGGCCTTTAAAAATATAACAGACATGAACAACTAAGGAAAACGTTGATAGATTTGACTACCTGAAAATGTGTACCAATTTCTTTCTTTAAAACAATAGTGTCATTGTCACTATTTAAAAAAGGATTTTATTTATTTATTTGACAGGAAGAGAGACAGCAAGAGAGGGAACACAAGCAGGGGGAGTGAGAGAGGGAGAAGCAGTCTTCCCACTGAGCAGGGAGCCCAATGCAGGGCTCAATCCTAGGACCCTGGGGTCATGACCTGAGGAGAAGATAAGACACTTAATGGCTGAGCCACCCAGGCACCCTGTGTACCAATTTCTTAAGGGATTGAGGACACATGCACTCTTCCCTGCTCTAGTTGAGTGGAAAGGTAAAAAATATTCTGAAAAGTAAGCTGGTAAATTGTTTTAAAATAAAAATATTTGGGGTGCCTGGGGGGCTCATTGGGTTAAGCCTCTGCCTTCAGCTCAGGTCATGATCTGGGGGTCCTGGGATTGAGCCCTGAGTAGAGCCGGCATCCAGCAGGCATGGAGACCTGCATCAGGCTCCCTGTTGGGCAGGGAGCCTGCTTCCCCCCTCTCTCTGCCTGCCTCTCTGCCTACTTGTGATCTCTCTCAGTCAAATCAATAAATAAAAACCTAAAAAAATTTTGATATTTTGGTTCAGTAATTTCACTTCTAGTAATTACCCATGGAGAGAATTAATAATGTGCTAAACTATAATCTTATTTTTTAAAAAATGCTTTATATTTTAAAAATTCCTATAATAATTGTTTATTATGCATTTATTCTTTGTTGGAACTGGGGCTACAGTATTCATTATGTAGGCTTTGTTTATAATGGAAAAAAATGGAATATCACAATTGTCCATCACACAGATTTAGTTGCATAACCTTCTTTTTTTTTTTTAAAGATTTTATTTATCTATTTGACAGAGATCACAAGCAGTCAGAGAGGCAGGCAGAGAGAGAGGAGGAAGCAGGCTCCCGGCGGAGCAGAGAGCCTGATGCGGGGCTCGATTTCAGGATCCTGGGATCATGACCTGAGCTTAAGATAGAGGCTTTAACCCACTGAGCCACCCAGGTGCCCCAGCATAATCTTCTTAATACATTTGTTTACCCTGGTTATACTTGGATGTTTGGTTAAGAAAAATAATGAAAATGTTGGGTTCTCAATACACAGTAGAAATTATTAACTATTTATGATCCCCAATTACTATGGGTAGTGGGACACAAGAGATAGTCACAGGATGTGGTATTGCCCTCTAGAGAATGCCACCTATATGCCAGGAACTGTGTTAGCTACTTTATCTTACCTGGTGTGGAATTCATTTACTTATTTATTATTCTTTTTTTCCTAAGATTTTATTTATTTAGTTGACAGAGAGAGAACACAAGTAGGCAGAGTGGCAAGAAGAGGGAGAGGGAGAAACAGGCTCCCCACTGAGCAGAGAGCCTGATATGGGGCTAGATTCCAGACCCTGGGATCATAACCTGAGCCGAAGGCAGACGCTTAAACGACTAAGCCACAGGCATCCCCAGAATTCATTTATACCTGATAGAGGAACTCACACTTCAAGGAAGCAGAATGATTTATAAAGCTATATGCTTAACTCAGCATGGAATTAGAATAAGCGTAGCAGGAGGAATAAAACACAGAGATCCCACAACATACCCAAGTATAAAGGTTTTCAGTATGTGATAAGAATCCATCTCTGGTCAGTAGAGAAAAATAGGTTATTATGGAAATTACCTTTGTATAATTAAATAGTTAAAGAAAAAGGAAGATCCTTATTTTCTGACCTACAATCAAGTTCCTTTAGGCAAGTACAATGAAATCAAAGGCTTCCAGATTACAAAGAAAGAAAAAGTTCCTTTATGTGCAGATGGCTTGACCTTATATATAGAAAATCCCAAGAAATCCACTAAAGAGCTATGAGAACTAATAAATGAGTTTAGATCAATATATAAAAATCAATTGTATTTCTATATGCTAGGAGTGAACAATTTGAAATTGAAAGTAAAACATTTCCATTTAAAATAGCATCAAAAAGAATAAAATACTTGGAAATAAATTTATTAAAAAGTCTAAGACTTGTACACTGAAAGCTATAAAATTATGTTCAAAGAAATTAAAGAATTCTTAAAGGGAAAGATATCTTATATTCATAGATTGGAAGACCTAATATTGTTAATATGGGTAACATTTCCCAAATTGATCTACAGATTCAACACAATCTCTGTCAAAATCTCAGCTGCTTTGTTTGCATAAATTTACAAGCTGATCCCAAAATTCACACAGAAATGCAACAAACACGGAATAGACAAAACAATCTTGAAAAAGAAGGGCAAAGTTGGAGGCCTCACACTTCCAGATTTCAAAATTTAATATAAAATTATAGGAATCAAGACAGTGTGGTACTGGCATAAGGGCTTACAACCAATGAAATAGAATTTAGAATCCAAACATGAACCTTCAGATTTATGGTCATGGATTGTCAACCAGAGTCCAAAGAAAATTCCAATTTTCAATAAATGCTGCTGAGACAACATGCAGAGATGAATTTGGACCTCCACCTCATACCACATAGAAAACTTAACTCAAAAATAAATCAAAGTTCTGGAGGTACCTGGCTGTCTCAGTCAATAGAGCATGCAACTCTCGATCTCAGGGTCCTGAGTTCAAGCCCCACTTTGAGCATACAGCTTACTTTAAAAAATTACATTAAATTAAATTAAATCAAAGTCCTACATGTATAAGCAGAAACTATTAATCTCTTAGAAGAAAATAGAGATGTAATTCTTCATGACCTTGGATTAAGCAATTGTCTCTTAGATATGACACTAAAATCTCAGACAACAAAAGAAATATAGATAAATGGGATTCTATCAAAATGTAGAATTTTTGTAATTCAAAGGACAACATCAAGAAAGTGAAGACAACCCACAGAATGGAAGACAATTTTTCAAAGTAATATATCTGATAAGGGACTTATATTCAGACTATATAAGGAACTGTTGCAACTTGATAAGGAAACAGACAACCCAATTTTACTTTAGGGATTTTGGGGTTTTTAAAAATTGAAATATATTTGACCTATAACATCACTTAAATTTAAGGTGTACAACACATTGATTTAATAAAGTATATATTATACTTTTTTTTGCCACTGTGTTGATAATTAGCACCTCTATCATGTAACATAATTATCATTTCTTATTAGTGGTTGGAATAATTGCAATCTGGCTTCTTAGTAAGTTTAATGATTATAATCTAATATTGTTGTCTATATTCACTATATTGTGCATTAGATCTCTAGGACTTAATTACTATTCACTGTAAGTTTGTAGCCTTAGACAACATCTGTCCTATCTCCTTACCTCTTAGGCCCTAGTAAGCACCACTTTACTCTCTATTTTTACAAGTTTGGCTGTTTTAGATTCCATATATAAGTGATATTGTACAGTATTTGCCTTTCTCTGACTTGTCTCACTTGGCATAATGTCCTCAAGATCTATCCATCTTGTCACAAATGGCAGCATGTCCTTTCTCAGGGCTGAATAATATTTCATTGTATAAATATACCACATCTTCCTTTTTTTTTTTTTTTACCACATCTTCTTTATCCCATTCATTTTCTGCACAGAAAAAGAAACAACCAACAAAAAGAAAAAACAGCCTACAGAATGTGAAAAAATATTTGCAAACCATCCATCAGATAAGGGGTTAATATACAAAATATATATAGAACTAATATATCCAAAATATATAAAGAACTCATACTATTCAAAAACAAAGAAACTCAGACAATCCTATTTAAAAATGAACAGAAGAACTAAATAGATATTTTCCCAAAGAAAATGTCCAAATGGCTAACAGATACATGAAAAGACGCTCAGCATCACTAACCATCAGGGAAATGCAAATCAAAACCCCAGTGAGAAATCACCTCACACCTGTTAGAATGGCTATCATCAGGAAGAGAAGAGTTAAGTGTTGATGAGGATGTGGAGAAAAGACTTGTGCACTATTGATATAGAAATGTAAATCAGTTCAACCAGTATGGAAAACAATGTGTTAGTTCCTCAAATGTTTTCTAGAAAACTAAAAATAGACTAGCATATGATCCAGCAATTCCACTTCTGGGTATATACCTCAAGAAAATGAAAATGGGTTTATAAAGAGATATCTGCACTCACTTGTGTATCACAGCATTATTCACAATAGCCAAGATATGGAAACATCCTAAGTACCCATCAACTCAATTTTGAAATGAGGAAAGGATCTGAATATATATTTATGCAAAGAAAATATACAAATGGCCAGTAAGCACAATGTGTTCAATGTCATTAGCCATCAGGGAAATGCAAATCTAAACCACAATGAGATAACACTTCATACTCATAAAAAGACAAATAATAGCATGTGTTGACAAAATATGTAGAGAAATAGGAACCATCATACTCTGATGGTGGAAATGTCAAATGGTGCGGGCACTGTAGAAAATGGTGAAAGAACCCAGTCACAAAAGACTACATACGGCGATTTCACTTATATGGGGAATTTAAGAAACAAAGCAAATGAACAAAGAAAAGAACAAAGGGAAAAATAGAGAGACAAAAAAAAAAAAAAACAACCCAAAACACCCAGACTCTTTTTAGGATTTTTTATTTATTTATGCAAGAGAGAGAGAGAGAGTGAGCGAGAGAGCACATCAGCAGGGACAAAGGGAGAGAGAGAAGCAGACTTCCCTGCTAAGCAGGAAACCTGACGCTGGGCTTGATCCCAGAACCCTTGGATCATGACCTAAGCTAAGGCAGGTGCTTAACTGTCTGAGCCATGCAGATGGCCCTGGGCTCTTAAATATATGGGATAAACTGGTGGTTACCAGAGAGGAGATAGGTGGGGACAGGTGAAGGAGGTTAAGAGTACCTTATCATGATGAGCACTGAGTAATATATAGAATTGCTTAATCACTATATTATACATCTGAAACTAATATAACAATTGTACATTAATTATACTAGAGATAAATAGATTAGATAGATAGATAGATAGATAGATAATTATAACCTCCCAGGCACTCCACACAAAAAAATAAGACGACATAGGGTATGATTCTATTAATATGAAACATCTAGACTAGGCATATTCTTAGAGACAGAAAGATTAATAGTTGCTTAGGGCTTGGTTGGAATGATGAATAATACACTTTCTTTTTGGGGTGATGAAAATGTTCTAAGATATTGGTGATGGTGGCACAACTCTGAATAACTAAAAACCAATGAATCGTGCACTCTAAATGGATAAATTATATGCTATGAGAATCGAAGCTGTTATAGAAATCTGTCATAATTTTGGTGATTTCAAAGTATTTTATTCTATAGATTTTCTATCCAACAGGATGAATTAAGCTCACATAATTTTTTTTCTCTCCTTGGGATGTTTTTGTATTTATATACTGGTGTATTTCTCTGGTCATTTTCTTTGGATTTATTCTTTTTTAAAAAGTAAACTCTAAAAAATAAAATAAACTCTACCCCTGATATGGGACTTGAACTCATTACCCAGAGGTCAGTAGTTGCATACTCTACCAACTCGGCCAAACAGGCACCCCATCTTTGGATTTATTCTAAGAAATTGAATTGGAAGATCTAAAGTTATAAAAAAATTTAAGGTTTCTTGACACACATAGCTAGAACTTAACTAGTTATTAATTATAAAAATTTCAGGGGGGGCACCTGGGTGGCTCAGTTAAGCATCTGACTCTTGATTTGGGCTCAGATCATGATCTCAGAGTCCTAAGATTGAGTCCTGTGTGGGACTCATCGTTCAGTGAGCAGTCTGCTTGCCCCCTCCCTCTACCCCTTCCCCTGCTTGTGCACTCTTTCTCTCTCTAAAATAAATAAATAAATCTTCTAAAAGTTTTCAGAAAACATAAACATATATAATGTAGAAAGTAGATCTGCATATTATGTATTAAATTTTTTATGCTTATTTCATACACATAATTTCTATATTTAGTGAAATTATATATATTGTTGGACTTGATTCTTCCACTTAAAAGTATATCTTCAGGAAAGGAAAAATGAAAGAAGATGGGATCAGAAGGGAGACAAACCATAAGAGACTCTTAATCTCACAAAACAAACTGAGGGTTGCTGGTGGGTGAGAGGGTAGGGAGAGGGTGGTTGGGTTATAGACATTGGGGAGGGTATGTGTTATGGTGAGTGCTGTGAAATGTGTTAACCCTGATGATTCACAGCCTGTACCCCTGGAACAAATAATACATTATATTTTTTCAAAGATTTTATTTATTTATTTGACAGACAGAGATCACAAGTAGGCAGAGAGGCAGGCAGAGAGGGAGAGAGGAGGAAGCAGACGCGCCGCCGAGCAGAGAGCCCGATGCGGGGCTCGATCCCAGGACCCTGAGATCATGACCTGAGCTGAAGGCAGAGGCTTTAAACCACTAAGTCATCTAGGCGCCCCAATACATTATATGTTAATAAAAATAATTTTTATAAAGTATATCTTCAGCACATTTGCATGTCAGTATACATGGAACTACCTATGCATTTCAATTGTTGCATGTGATTCTACTCTTTAGATTTATCACATTTTATTTAATCAAATTCCTATTAATATTAAAAATGTTTCATACTTTCACTATTAACATTGCTCCAATGAATACACACACACACACACGCACATAAAGACAGCCTTTTCAGAGAAAGAACTGTAGGCCATAGAAAAAAAGAACTTGGGGTGCCTGGGTAAATCAGTTGATTTAGCATCTGCGTTTGGCTCAGGTCATGATCCCAGAGTCCTGGGATTGGACCCTGCAATGGGCTCTCTGCTCAGCAGGGTGCTTGCTTCTCTCTTTCTCTCTCTCTCTCTCTCAAATAACTAAATAAAATCTTAAAACAAAGAAAAACAGAACTACATTTTACGAGTCAGCTTAATTTCTATCATACTAATCACTGTTGCTTTAAAAGGCCCATGTTTGTCAATATGACATACAGATGTTTTTCAACGTTATCTGTCATATTGGTCCCATACACATTGTATTATGTAAAAAGTCATTTTAAGAACTTGAATCCATTAGGATATGTGTGTGAGGGGGGTGCATATGTGTGTGTGTGCCTGCTGTGGATGTCTTGCATTTGTAATTTCAGATATCAAATGAGAGCACTAGGAGAACAACATTAAAATGCACCATAGGGATGCCTGGCTGACTCAGTCAGTTGAGTGGCGGCCTTCAGACCAGCTCATGATCTCGGAGTCCTGGATTGAGCCCCACATCTGGCTCCTTGCTCAGTGGAGAGCCTGCTTCTCCCTCTGCCTGCTGCTTCCCCTGTTTGTGCTCTCGCTCTCTCTCACTCTTGCTCTATCTCAAATATGTAAAATATTTAAAAAAATAAAATGCACAGTAATTGCGCTGTGGATGGGGCACTTGGAGTGGAAGTGTGAGAGACACCTATGAAATCTGGGGAAGAGAAAGGAAGATGAAGTTTGATGTTGAAGACCAGAGTGGGAGTTGAGTACATCTGATTATTCCTATGAGTGGATGATTGAGGTAAAAATTACCTAGTGAGCAATCATGATGTAATGCTGTGGTTATTTTTTTTTAAGATTTTATTTATTTGTCAGAGAGAGAGAGCACACAAGGAGGCAGAGAGGCAGGCAGAGGCAGAGACAAAAGCAGGCTCCCTGCTGAGCCAGGAGCTCGATGCGGGACTCCCAGGACCCCGAGATCATGACCTGAGCTGAAGGCCCACTGGGCTACTCAGGTGTCCCAATGCTTATGGTTATTGAGATGAAATGAGGGAATGGCTACTGCTTCACTGACAAATTATAAGCAACAACACGGGGAAAATAGCAGTAATAGGACAGGCATATACAAATCAAAACTTTTTCAATGCTATTCATATTGTGAAATTCTTTGAAAAGCATAAGCAAGGACCCAAACTCAGTATGCAAATGTCTAAATCTGAAAGTTCAAGAAACAACAGCTATTCAGGACCCTTTCCAATGGAATGCTACTCTTAACTCATTCAGTTTTATCTGACTTTGTTCTTTTCAGGTTATAAACTTTCATTCTTGAAAGGTCAGAACTTAATTATTTACAACATTATGAAGGACCCCAGGTCAGAAGTATAGTATAGCCTATAAGTTTTAACATTCTTTTTATAACCAGCTTATGCTAACTAAGAAACTGTGGCCAGCTGACCATAGATAAGGGAGTCAGCAAGCAGCATAACAGGATAACGAATAGTGAACATCTGTGTTTAACCCAGCTGTTTCTGGCTTCTGTATAATAATGCTTCTAATGCTTTGCTAAGAAATGAAAAATTGCTTAAACCCTCGTTCGCTGTGTAATCAAATAAAGTTATACCCTTCCCCTGTTAAGAATTTCCCCTACTACTAAGTAAAATTGATAAGGGTTGCCTCCCGTACCAAGGCCGGAGACGTGCGGTTCAGCACGTCGTACGCTAGCTGGAGACGTGCGGTTCAGCACGTATACAGATAAAGGTTAGAAACGTGCAATTCAACACGTACCCTCTACTGTACACTACCTGAACGGTGACTGGCCAAAATGTATGGTTGGTTTTAAAGGATTGGCTACCTATGTGTAGGCCTTACTGTAATGCTTTGAAATTACTGGCTAGAAAAGTGAGGGCTCTGATGTAATGGACTGTAAAATTCTATATTAAGGGACTCCCGAAACAGATCGGGGCTCTCAGACACTGACCCATCCCTCGCGGATTTCGTGGTCAAGTGTCCCTGGGAGTCCGAGCATGCCCGAATAAAATCCTCTTGCTTATTGCATCCAGTGGTCTGTGAGTGCGTCCTTGGGTGCCGGTCCTCTAGGGTCTTTCAATTATGGGTATTATGTAGCATCCAATTGAAGCAACCACATACAATTCTGAGTCGGCCTCTGGTGGACCTACAGCCTCTGAGCCACAGCCACTGGCCCTCCTATGTATGAGGAGGTGTCTTAAGATGAGCCAGTACATGTCTTCCTTGGTTATTCCACCTGGGAGACTGAGGGGGAAGCACCTCTGATTCTTTCTTTCTTTCTTTCTTTCTTTCTTTCTTTCTTTCTTTCTTTCTTTCTTTCTTCTTGTTTTTTGTTTGTTTGTTTTAATGAGCTCAACCTGTTTGTTATTAAATTCAACAGCAATAAAGGCACTCAGTCAGATTGCTATTGAGGTTTGTAAATGCTTCTTTCAATATCTGTGTTTACGCTGTTGTGGGAGGCTAACAGTTTGTGGATCCGCACCAGCCCAGCGGGCACATTTTGAGTAGCAATGTGATGGAAGATGAAGCGACTTGCCTGAAGGATGCTGGGTGTGAGCATCTGAGGAGGAGCTCAAACCCAGGTTTTCTCACTCCAGGTGCAGAAAGACTCGCTCCTCCTGCAAGCCTGCCACTGCATCCACCTGAAGCCTGTCTTGCCCTATAGCCATGGACAGAAGGAGGTCCCTGAGGTGGGTAGCAGTTCTTCAGACACAGCAACAGAGACGTCACTGTCCATTCTCCCCAACTCCCCCACTATAGGCAACCGCTGTATCTGTTTTGGGTCTCTGCAGATTTGCCTGTTCCGGACATTTCATAAGAATGGAATCACGCAATACGCACTGTTTTCTGACTGGCCCCTTTCCCTTGCATCATTATGCAAGGTTTGTCCATGTTGTAGCTTGTATCAGTCCTTCATTCGTTTTTATGGCTGAATAATATTCCATTCATGCCACATCTGTTTATCCATGCATCAGTTGCTGGCCATTTGGGTTTCCCCCACTTTGAGGATATTACAAATACTGCTGTTATAACCATTCTTTTATAAGGTTTTATGTGGACATAGATTTTCATTTCTCGTAGGTATAGATTTCAGAAGGAATTTCTGGGTTACATGTTAACTCTATGTTTAACCTTTTGAGGAGCTGCCCGACTGGTTTACAAGTGGCTGCATAATTTTACTTTCCCATCAGCAACAAATGAGAGTCTCATTTTCTCCTCATCCTTGATAACACTTTGTTATTATCGGTGTTTTTGACTATAGCCATCCTAGTGGGTGTGAAGTGATATCTTACTGTGTTTTTGATTTGCATTCCCAGTGACTAATGATGTTGAACATCTTTTCATGTGCTTAGTGGACATTTGCATATCTTATTTGGAAAAATGTGCATTCAGATACTTTGTCTGTTATTTCATTGGGTTATTTGTTACTTATTACTGAGTTGTAAGTATTCTTTATATGTTGTAGATACAAGTCCCTTATCAGATATATGCACATGTACTTGTAAACACTTCCTTTATATCCTCACTGACACTTCCTATTTCTTGTCTTTTTAATTCTGGCCATTATGCATGAAGTAAGGTGATATCTCATTGTGATTTTGATTTGCATTTCTCTGATGATGAGTGATGTTGAGCATCTTTTCATGTGTGTATTGGTCATTGTATGTCTTTTTTGGAAAAATAGTTATTCAGGTCCTCTGCCCATTTTAAATTGGATTATTTATGGGGTTATTATTTTTTTTTTTGCTGTTACATTTTATAAGTTCTTTACATATTTTGGATACTAACCCCTTCTTGGAGAGCCCGGCGCGTCCCCGCCGCGTCTTCTTGCATTCAGTTGGTTGCCTTTTTGTTTTGTCGATGGTATCCTTCACTCTACAAAAGTTTTTTTTAATTAATTAATTAATTAATTAATTTTTTAAAGATTTTATTTACTTATTTGACACAGAGAGAGAGAGATCCCAAGTAGGCAGAGAGGCAGGCAGAGAGAGAGGGGGAAGTAGGCTCCCCGTTGAGCAGGGAGCCCGATGCGGGACTCAATCCCAGGACCCTGGGATCATGACCTGAGCTGAAGGCAGAGACTTTAACCCACTGAGCCACCCAGGTGCCCCCAAAAGTTTTTTTTTATTTTGAGGTAGTCCTGATAGTTTATTTTGCTTTTGTTTTCCTTGCCTTAAGAGATATATCTAGAATATTACTATAGCTTATGTCAAAGAAATTACTGCCTATGTCCTCTTCTAGGAGTTTTATGGTTTTAGGTTTTACATTTAGATCTGTAATCCATTTTGAATTAATTTTTGTGTGTAGTGTAAGAAAGTGGTCCAGTTTCGTTCTTTTGAATGCAGCTGTCCAGTTTTCCCGGTAACATTTATTGAAGAAACTGTCTTTTTTCCATTTTATATTTTTGCCTCTTTTGTCATAGATTAACTGATGATATAAGTGTGGGTTTGAGAGAGGAATGAATAAAGAAAATCTGGTATATATACAGTGGAATATTACTTAACTATAAAAAAGGGATGAAAGTTTGTCATTTGTAAGAACATGGATGGACCTTGAGGGTATTATGATAAGTGAAATAAGTCCAACTGAGAAAGATAAATTCACTCGTATGTGTAATCTAAACAGCAAAACAAATGAATAAACAAACAAACAAAAAGCAGAATCAGACCTATAAATACAGAGAACAAACTGATGATTGTCAGAGGGGAGGAGGTAGGGGGATGACAAAATGGTTGAAGAGGAATGGGAGATAGAGACTTACAGTTTTGGAATGAATAAGTCATGGGAATAAAAAGTACGGCATAGGGAATACAGTTGATGGTTTTTTTTTTTTTTTTTTTTTAGTTAATGGTTTTATAATAGCATTGTATGGTGACAGATGGTAGGTACACTTGTGGTAAGCATAGCATAAGGTATAAAGTTGTTGAATAACTATTGTACACCTAAAACTAATGTATCATTGTGTGTCAACAATATACAAATAAAAATAAATAAAATGCCCCTCTCCTCATGACTTTTTTCTGAGGTATGTATTTTTCATATTAATTTACAATTTAGCTTTATATGCTGTAATGGGTATTTTATTTTATGTTTTAAATTAATTAAAATAAATATACTAAAATTCTCAATTTTTATATTAATACAGTAAATTTTGATAGATGTAACCTACATAAAAAAAATTTAAACTCCATAATTTTTAAATCTTAAAGTGCTCTGAGACCAGAACTGCTCCAGGTATTGTTTGCAGTATAATCATATCACTTGGAAATAACTGGTCTCTTTTTCAGTGGTTTTTCTGCAGGAGGAGCTGGCTATCCCATCCCTGCCCTGTAAGATAACGTTAATTTGCATATTTGTAGCCTGGGAATTATTTCCACTGCTCTAAGTTGTCTAAAGCTTGCAGTTATAAAATAGTTCCCATTGAATCAGAATCAAATAACACAGAATGGTGTACTCATAATTTTCCATTGAAGAATAGTTTCCCCCTATCATCTCTCCTCCAGTTTTGATAAACAGTAATCTCAAAAATTATTCTTTTTTTAAAAAGATTTTATTTATTTATTCATTTGAGAGAGAGACACAGCGAGAAATGGAACACAAGCAGGGGGAGTGGGAGAGGGAGAAGTAGACTCCCCACTGAGCTGGGAGCCCTACATGGGCCTGGCTCCTAGGACCAGGAGATCACAACTTGAGCCAAACGCAGACCCTTAACCATCTGAGCCACCCAGGTGAACCTGCATGTTTAATTTTTGAGGAAACACCATAATGTTTTCTTTAATAGCTGCACCATTTTACTTTCCCATAAGCAAAGCACAAGGTTTCCAATTTCTTCACATCCTCAACAATAATTGTTTTCTGTTTTTTTTTTATAATGTCATCTTAATAGGTATGAAGTGGTAGCTCATTATGGTTCTGATTTGCATTTCCCCCATGATTGGTAATGTACATCTTTTCATGTGTTTGTTGGTCATCCGTATACTTTCTTTTTTTTCTAAAGTTTTTAAAGATTGTATTTATTTATTTGTAAGGCAGAGAGAGAGAGAGAGAGAAAGAAAGAGAGAGAGAACACAAGCAGGGGAATTGGGAGAGGAAGAAGCAGGCTCCCCTCTGAGCAAGAAACTGGATACAGGGCTTGATCCCAGAACCCTGGGATCACAACCTGAGCCAAACGCAGACGTTTAATTGACTGAGGCCACCCAGGCGCCCCCATCTGCATATTTTCTTTAGAGAAAAGCCTATTCAAGTCCTTTGCCTATTTTTAAATCTGGTTACTTGTTTTTTGTTGTTGTTGAGTTGTAAGAGTTCTTTTTATGTCCGGGATATTAGCCTCTTGTCAGATATATGGTTTACAGATATTATTTCCCATCAGTAGTTTGCCTTTTCACCCTCTTGATTACTTACTTTGCTGCACAATTTTTAAGTTTGATGTAGTCTCATTTGTCTATTTTTGCTTTTGGTGTCATCTCTAAGAAATAATTGCCAAATCTGTGTCATAAAAATATTCTCCTATGTTTTCTTCCAGGAGTTTTATAATATCAGGTCTTAAATTTAGATCTTAGGTCCATTCTGAATTAATTTTTATATATGGTATAGGGTAGAAGTCTAACTTCATTTTTTTCATATGGATACCCAGTGTTCCCAGAACAATTTGTTGAAAAGACTATTCTTATTGAATGGTTTTGCCATTTATGTCAAAAATCAATTGATCATATGTGTGAAGGTTTATTTCTGAGTTCTCTGTTCTATTCCATTGATCTAAAGGTCTGTCTTTATGCCAACACCACACTGCTTTGATCACTGTAGCTTTGTAGTAAGTTTTAAAATCAGGAAGTGCGAGACCTCCAACTTTTTTTTTTCCCAGAATATTTTGATTCTTCAGGGTCCCTTGAGATTTCATATGAGTTTTGGGATAAATTTTTCTATTTCCGCAAGAAGTATCATTGGAATTTTGATAGGGATTTGAACAATCTGTAGTTCACTTTGAGTAGTATTGACATCTTAGCAATATTAAGTCTTCCAAACTTGATTTTTATGTCTTGGTTTCAAATCCTACAACTTTGCTGAATTAGTTTATTAGTTCTAACAGGTTTTTTTGTGGAGTCCTTAGGTTTTTCTACATATTGGAGCATGTCATCTGTGAAGAGATGATCTTACATCTTCTTTTCCAATTTGGGTGCTTTTAATTTATTCTTCTTATCTAACTGTCCTGGATAGAAATTTCAATACTATGTTGAACTGAAGTGGTAAAAGTGGGCAAACTTTTTTTTTTAAAGATTTTATTTATTTATTTGACAGAGAGAAATTACAAGTACACTGAGAGGCAGGCAGAGAGGGAGAGAGAAGGAAGCAGGCTCCCCGCTGAGCAGAGAGCCCGATGTGGGACTCGATCCCAGGACCCTGAGATCATGACCTGAGCCGAAGGCAGCAGCTTAACCCACTGAGCCACCCAGGCGCCCCAAAAGTGGGCAAACTTTTCTTGTTCCTGGTCTTAGAGGAAAGGTTTTAGTCTTTTACCATTGAGTATGATGTTAGCTGCGGGTTTTTCACATTGTACTTTTAAAAGCCTCTTATTAATTATTTACCTATCCTAAGGCTAGCAAGAGAAGCCAAGAGACTATCTATCCCAAACTTCACCTACAAGGTGTATAAATTGGGGAAATTCTTTTCTCAAGGTTACCAAACTATCTCAGAGTTCCTGACCAGCCTATTAGGCTGAGTTCCTTTCTCATCTAAAGACTGGAGACCCTGTCAGCCAAGTATCAAACCAGTTTTCTTCAGTGGGTTCTTTAGAGTCAACCTTAATGCTCTAACTATAGCAGGTCATACTCAATTAAATGAATATCATTCTCAAATATGGTATCCCAGGCAAGGCCTTATTTACATAACCAAAGTTTCTAATTATATCCTGTTAAAAAGGAGCACACATTTTTTTGGCTGGTCTCCAGAGCATTTATTCTTTCCCAGTAGAGAGGGTATAAGGGCCCAGTGGTCTGAGGGATCCAGGCCCCTACATGTACCACATGAAGCCATAGTTGGCATTGAGGATCTCCTTGTTCATGTATAGCCCATGATCTCACCTGTCACGGGAGTCACCCAGTGCACTGTGTAGAAGACAGACTTGCCCACGTCCCAGTCAGGCACATCCTTCAAGAGGATGGCTTCCTTCTCCAGACTCTCCTGAAGCATCATCAGGACCCTCCCATCCTTCTCTGCTTGCAACAGTGGCATCAGCATGATTCAGTCCTCTAAGTCCTCAATTTTCAGTCTCCTGCCTTCCTGGTTCCACTTTGTCGTGCTATAGTATCCTAAGAGCAATGTCCCAATGCCCACAGCAATGGGTTCATCCGACGGGTTCTACTTGTAGTTGATGGGGCCATAGGGCACCCCCCTCACTGGCAACAGACAGGGGCCTGTCCTATTTCACCTTCATTGTTACCATGCTCCAAGGAGTACATGTTATTAATGAATCTGTGCAAATCATTACATTGTAATTAAAAGTAAGAAGACCCAATTAGGGTTTGTAAATTCTACATAGGGTTGGGGGGGGTTAGTGAGAAAAAAAGTCATTTACAAATGTTTTATTTCAATTTACAAGTGCAGTACATAGTAAATTGTTATGGGTTGTAGTTAGTGTCAGAAAGATCTAGGGCCACATTGTATATCCAGAATATAGATGAAAACAGTATCAACAATATTCTAAACAAAAACTACAGTCATCCCTCATCAGGTCATTTAGTCCTATATAGTTAACTCTTGTTCTGCTGGATCTTGGGTTAGTAGTCTCATGGACCCATCTGTTTCTGAACTAAAAAAAACATCCTGGAAGTCAGGACTCAGTCCATTGGTATGGTTTAAGTTGCTGAAGCAAAGATTTCAGAAATCCATATCCACAAATGTACTCTTTCAAGTGTCAGTAGGCTAAAATACCTAGCATAGTCCTTTTTTGGGAAAGAGCTCCTTTCTAGCACCACAACAACTTTGCATGTATCCACATTGGCCTTGTAGCCTAGACTCGAACATCAGCTCATCTGAATCACTGAAGAATGCCTTTTGTTGTTTTTCCAGAACTTGAGAGCATGGAAGCCTTCTGAGAAGCTGTTACCATAGCATTGCCCACTCACCTCCTTACCTAGAAAATTATCTTAAGAGTTTTTTCTTGCCTCCTGGATTCTGATGAAGTGTGAATCTTTCTGCCTCTCTCTTTTGAGGTAGAGCTATAGGCTATAAAACTGTTGAGCTGCAGGACAGTATTGACTCCCCAGAAACTGGGTGCCCTATAATCCATTTGCAGTTTTCTGGCCCCTTTTGCATTTTTTCCCCAATGCTAGGGACAAGAAGAACAGTTACCTGCAGCTACTCAACCTTTTAATATCTGTGTAAGTAATGCACTGTCTGAATCTTAAAGGAGCCCACTCACTCTTTTCTTTACTAAGCATATTTTTATCCTCTTTGTGTTGAAATAGATTTCTGCCGTGCTCTGAAGCAGTCCCTCTTTACTGAAGACATAAACTCTGGCCTATAGCTGATTTTGGGCTCAGCCTATAGCTGAGCCTTTGGGCAAGCATCAGAGTAAAACAAAGCCTATTTATAGATATGACATTTTGATTTATGATAAGAAATATGTATTTATTTTTTGTCTCTGTTCCAAGCACAGAGCTCCTAGAATCCTTGGAGTTTCCTAAGTGCAGAGAGCAATAATAATATCTTTTGTTATGTTAATGAGGCAACCTGGCAAGACCTGAGAAGGGTGGGCCAGTTGCTAGGGGAACTGATCCTGTGCTTAGAGCGTTGGAACTTTCTGTCCCATACCAAATCACCCTTTGGGGAAGGGAGAGGGACTGGAGATAGAGTTGGTGGCTCAGTCAGTAGGGCAAGAGATTCTTGATCTTGGGGCTGTGAGTTCAAACTCCACATTGTGCGTTGAGATTACTAAAAAAAAAAAAAAAACTTGAAAGATAACTAAGAGTTAATGATTTAATCAATCGTGCTTACATAATGAAGCCTCCATAAAAACCCAAGGTAGGGCCCAGAGTTGTTTGGGTTGGTGAACACGTGGAGATTTGAAAAGGGTGGAGCACTTGGAGATGGTACCAAAGCTCTGCACCCTTTTCTCTATACCTTCCCTTATGCATCTCTTCCATCTGGCTGTTCCTGAGTTATATCCTTTTATAATAAACCAGTAATCTAGTAAGTACAATGAGTAAGTAAAATAAGTAAATAAAATGTTTCTCTGAGTTCTGTGAGCCAGTGTAGCAAATTAATTAAACCTAAGGAGGGGCTGGTTGGAACCTCCAAATCTGTAGCTTATCAGTCTGAAGAATAGGTGACAGCCTGGACTTGAGATTGATGTCTGAAGTGGAATGGTGGTGGCTATCTACTCCAGGTAGTTAGTGTCAGAATTGAATTGAAATGTAGGACATACAGCAGGTGCTGGAGAATTGTTTCACGGTATGGAAAAAACATGGGAGTTGGAGTCAGAATTGTAGTAGATGACAGAACTTAAATAGCTGTCATTAATTCATTTAATTTTTTAAACTATTTTATTTCTTTATTTTAGAGAGAGAAAGGGCATAAGTAGGGCAAGGAGCAGAGGGAGAGGGAGTGAGAGAATCCCAAGCAGACTCTGTGCTGAGTGTGGCGCCTGATGTGGGGCTCCATCCCAGGACCCTGAGATCAGGACTTGAGCCAAAACTAACAGTTGGACACTCAACTGACTGAGTCACCTGGGCACCCTTTGGTTAATTTATTGATGGTAATTTGCTAAAGTGAAAAAGCTGAGGAGCTTATAACAAGAATAATATAATTGACAAGGAAATTTTATTTCTGTGGCATACAAAACAATGACAACAAAGACAATTCACAAAGTCTTAGACAAAATGTGTTTAAGGATCATTATTATGCATATTTTCAATGAAGACAATGACTTATATCGGATTTGCAAAAAATAGATGAGCATAATATTTATAAAGAAACAAAAATTTCAAGACTTATAATAATCCAGGGCAACTGGGTGGCTCAATAGGTTAACTGTTTGACTCTTGATTTCAGCTCAGGTCTTTATCTCAGGGTTGTGAGGTAGAGAGCCCATGTCAGGCTTCACCCTGGATGTAGAGCCTGCTTGGGATTCTCTCTCTCATTTTCCTTCTGCCCCTCCCCCATACCTGCACCCCTGCTTTTGCGCACATTCTCTCTCTCTCCCTCTCTCTTAAAACCAGGGTCCTAGAATCGATTCTGCCATCGGGCTCCTTGCTCAGCAGGCAGCCTGCTTCTCTCTCTGCCTCTGCCTGCCACTCTGCCTGCTTGTGCTCAATCTCTCTCTCTCTGAAAAATAAATAAATAAATAAATAAAATCTTAGAAAAAAAATCCCAGGACATAACATACTCAATACACCATGAATATACCAAGCATGCAGTAAAAATATACACCAAGGGAATGTCAAATAGAGAGAGAGATTCAGTAAGTCTAGAGTAGGTCTGAAACATCTATATTTTAATAAAACTTCATAGGAAAGTCTTTACATTCCTCACTATATGTGAGGTCCAATGCTTAGTTCCTGAACCTGTTTTGAAAGCATAAGCAGAACTATAGTTGTATTAGTTGCATTATTAACTTAACTCCTCATTTTTTGTTTTGTTCCCTACTTATGCTTTATGTACCTCTTAATCTCATGCACAACCAATCATTAATTTTGTCTTTTTACCCCTGGTCCCTGTTTACCCACAGATTGTAGAAACCTAGTAGGGACTGGACAATAACATCTGTCTTGATGAATATGATCATACAGGTCCCAAATATCACCTCATTGTCTGGGAGAATGCTTACCTCCAGATTGTTTCAAGGACTCCTCCCCCATAAAGTTTCAAGAAGCCCCTTACCCTCCTCTCATGTATATAAGCTGTCCCAAGGATCAAGGCAAGGCAGCTTTGGGAATGATCCTCTGTCTTCTCACTGGGCAGCCTTCTGATTGTAAAGTTTTCTTTACTCCAAAACCAGTGTCTCAAACACTGGCATACGGCTCATTGGGTGTACAGACAAGTTTGAGTTTTGGTGACATATGTCTATGGGTTTGCCTAGGTATCACTGCATAACTTGCAGTTTCCACCACATATTTGGTTCTGGGAGTCACCTACATTCTATTTTTTTTTTAAAGATTTTTATTTATTTATTTTACAGACAGAGATCACAAGTAGGCAGAGAGGCAGGCAGAGAGAGAGAGAGAGAGAGGGAAGCAGGCTTCCTGAGGAGCAGAGAGCCCGATGCGGGGCTCGATCCCAGGACCCTGAGATCATGACCCGAGCCGAAGGCAGCAGCCCAAACCACTGAGCCACCCAGGTGCCCCACCTACATTCTATTTTTGACTGGTATATTGTATCTCACTGTATTATTGTACCATGATTTATTTATCCAGAATAATCTGTTGATGGATGTTTAAGTTATTTTAAGATTTGTGCTTTTAAGGGGTGCCTGGGTGGCTCAGTGGGTTAAGCCGCTGCCTTCGGCTCAGGTCATGATCTCAGGGTCCTGGGATCGAGTCCCACATTGGGCTCTCTGCTCAGCGGGGAGCCTGCTTCCCTCTCTCTCTCTGCCTGCCTCTCTGCCTACTTGTGATCTCTGTCAAATAAATAAATAAAATCTTAAAAAAAAAGATTTGTGCTTTTAAAAAGAGTGGTGCAAAGGCCTTTCCTGTACAGGCCTCCTTGGGCACACTTGACAGTGGTTCTGGGTATACACTTTGGGGTCTATTTGAGGATAGGCACAATCTGCTAGATATGATCAAATTGCTCTGTAAGTTGATGCAAGGTTACAGTTCAACAAATTGTGTATGAGAATCCCCATTGCTCTGCATAGTCCATCTAAAGAGGAGCTAGAGTGCCTGGTTCCAAGCACAGGACTTTGAATCAAGCACATGGAGGTTATGATAGCATTTCTTTATCATAGTAGTTGTGTGACCCTGGCACATATTTAAACTCTTTGAGCCTCACTCTTATAATCTGTGAAAGGACATCCTAATGCCAAGCAGAATATCTAGAATGTATAGGAGACACTGGCAGCAAATGTTTGTTTCCTTCTCATTCCATCTTTTCCCCTCTTTAAGAGAGATTTCATTTTCCTCAAGAGTGTCACTATGTCTTAGAAAGAATTTTGAGGATATTAAAAGAAGAAAGAAAACAGACATCCTCAGCTACAGCTACATCATGTAAAAGATTTAGGGTCATTTCTGTGATGAAGAATGCTATAGAATGAGTTGTCTAATGGAGGGGGTGGGAGAAAAAGACTTAGTATTTTCTACTGAATGATTATGCCTTTGCTGTGGCCTTTTTCGGTCCAGTAGGTTAAGTTCAGGTGTATTCATGAGTTCGGAGGCTGGGACCTTTTTGGAGTTCCAGATAGATGAGGCATTTGGTGACTATGAATCTATGGGGAGGGACACTAGAGCAAGAGCCAGAAGTGCTGCCTGAGTCTCAGCGCCTGAGCCTTCACCATTGACCGGACCTTGGGTGAATCATCTCCTCTCTTCTCTCCTCAGCCACCGAAGAGAATTATATCAGGGAGCCAGGTCAAAGAGGGTGTGGTACCTGAATTGAGTAACAACTATATTCTAGGCACTATGCCATCTGTTTTACTTGCATTTTTCCCTTTTTGTCAATCACTTTTGCTCAAGTGGTCTTCATGGTGCAAAATCCAGCATCCTGTGAAAGAACAATACTGGGGACCTAATTTAGATGGTAAGGAGGTAAAAAATATCCTCTCTGAGGGTGCCTGGGTGGCTCAGTGGGTTAAAGCCTCTGCCATCGGCTCAGGTCATGATCCAAGGGTCCTGGGATTGAGCCCCGCATCAGGCTCTTTGCTCAGCAGCAGGGAATTTGCTTTCTCCTCACTCTCTGCCTGCTTCTCTGCCTACTTGTGATCTCTGTCTGTCAAATAAATAAACTCTTTAAAAAAATCCTCTCTGAGAAATTACATTTAAGGGTAACCTGAAGTGTGAGGAGGAGAGAGCTAGGGTGGGATAGAATCCCAGGTGGGAGAGGGGTAGCATGTGCAAAGGCCCTGGGGTGGGAAGTAGTTTGACACTTTTGGAATGGAGTGAGGCCATGGTAGCAGAGTGATTGTGAGAGAGTAAGTGACCCTAGATAGGAGTAGTAAGGAAGGCAGGGGCCAGAGTATGCAGGGTCCTCTAGGCCATGGTTGGGAGTTTGCCTTTTACCTGCAGAGCTCTGGCAAGGCACTGGAGAGTTTGTAACCAGGTGAGAGTCCACTTGCTTTTGGTAACCAGGAAGGTGTTGGATTCTGAGAGTAGAAATATCATCCTTCCTCAGAGCAGAGCAGCAATGAAGAACAGCCTTGTGGATACAGCCTCTGTTGCTGAGGTGACAGGACTTTGTCCTTGTTACTATGGAAACCTGATGTATGGCTAGTGGCTGGTGATAATATGTGACAGGCTGTGGGCTGGCAAGTGAGACTCCTGATTCTCCCACCCCTGTGAATGTACTGCATAAGGTAAAGAGGGCTGGGGGGCAACTGATCCTTCATCAGTCTATAAGCCTTGCTAAGGGAGGACAGAGGTCACAGAGACAAACAGCTCACTTTCTTTGTCTGGGTCTGAAACACCTAGAAATTCTTTTTTCAAAAAAGTATTTATTTATTTATTTGAGAGAGAGAGAGAGAGAAAGGTTGGGGCAGAGGGAGAGGGAGAAAGAGAATTCCCAAGCAGACTCCCTGCTGAGTGTGTAGCCCCACGTGAAGCTCAGTCCCATGACCCTGAGATTATGACCTGAACTGAAATCAAGAGCCGAATGTTCAATTCTGTAAGCCACCCAAGTACCTCTGAAATATCTAAGAATTCTTATGCTCATAACAAGAGACCCATATTCTTCTATGACATTTTTTCTATTATAATAACAATACTCAGGCACAGTTCCTGATCATTTGATATTCTTTAAAAGATACTATTATTATTCACTCAGGGCATAGTATTTTCTCTTTATGAATTACAATTCAAAAGGAATATAGACCACATTTATTTAAATTTTAACTGTATCCACTGCATTTTTTTCTCTCATAAACCATGTGAAGCTAGTTATCATTCCTACATTAATTTTAGTGGAACAAAGAGTTAGACAAATATATTTTAAGTGTATATTGAATATCATTTTTATACTTCTCCTCAGTACCCTTACTTCCTGTCAGAATATCTTCCATATATGCTATTTCATAATGGATTATAAATAGAGCTAATTTATGTGCAATTTAAAATGCCTCATAGCCACAGTGAAAGTCTTCCTCTTTTTAAGAAGATTTTATTTATTTACTTATTTGTCAGAGAGAGAAAGAGAACATACAGGCATGCAGAGTGGCAGGCAGAGGCAGAGAAAGAAGCAGGCTCCCTGCCAAGCAAGGAGCCCAGTGCAGAACTTGATCCCAGGACCCTGGGATCATGACCTAAGCCAAAGGCAGCAGCTTAACTGACTGAGCCACCCAGGCGTCCCCACAGTGAAAGTCTCTTACCTGACCTTTATTTCTCCTTCCTGTTCCCCAAAGGTAACCACTGCTATCATTTGATTTTACTTGGCATTCATTTTTCTATGCATCCTGAAAAATATATCTATGAATATACATATTTTGCCCTTTTCATCAATTGATTTATTTTTCAGATATGAAATTGGAATCACAGAATTAACACTAATCTACTTATGTTCTTCATTTAACAAATGACTGCTTTTTTTTAAAGATTTTATTTATTTATTTGAGAGACAGAGATCACAAGTAGGCAAAGAGGCAGTCTGAGAGAGGAGGAAGCAGGCTCCCTGCAGAGCAGAGAGCCCGATGTGGGGCTCGATCCCAGGACCCTGAGACCATGACCTGAGCTGAAGGCAGAGGCTTAACCCACTGAGCGACCCAGATGCCCCAACAAATGACTGTTTTAAAAACTTTTTTCATTAAATTTTGATTAAGAAAAAAAATTCACTCTTTTTAGTATACAGTTCCATAAGTCTTGAAAAATACATACAGTTGTATAACCATCACCACAGTCAAGATAGACAAGAGTTCTATCTTGTCAAAAAATTTCCCTGTTCCTTTTGTAGTCACTCATTCTCTCCATCCCAACCATGACAACAGTTTGTTTCCTAATCCTGAAATTTTGATAGTTGTAGGTTTTCATTTTGTCTTTTCATTTAAATTGTGTTCTATAGGTTTTTTAAAATTTTTCTTGAGATTTCCTGCCTTGGGCTCAGGTCATGATCCCAGGGTTCTGGGATCAAGTCCCATGTCAGGCTCCCTGCTCAGTGAGGAGCCTGCTTCTCCCCCTCTCTGCCTGGTGTTCTCACTCTCTCTCTCTGTCAAACAAACAAACAAACAAATAAATTATTATTATTGTTTTAATTTTTTATTTTTTATAAACATATATTTTTATCCCCAGGGGTACAGGTCTGTGAATCACCAGGTTTACACACTTCACAGCACTCACCAAAGCACATACCCTCCCCAATGTCCATAATCCCACCCCCTTCTCCCAAACCCCCTCCTCCCAGCAACCCTCAGTTTGTTTTGTGAGATTAAGAGTCACTTATGGTTTGTCTCCCTCCCAATCCCATCTTGTTTCATTGATTCTTCTCCTACCCACTTAAGCCCCCATGTTGCATCACCACTTCCTCATATCAGGGAGATCATATGATAGTTGTCTTTCTCTGCTTGACTTATTTCGCTAAGCATGATACGCTCTAGTTCCATCCATGTTGTCGCAAATGGCAAGATTTCATTTCTTTTGATGGCTGCATAGTATTCCATTGTGTATATATACCACATCTTCTTGATCCATTCATCTGTTGATGGACATCTAGGTTCTTTCCATAGTTTGGCTATTGTGGACCTTGCTGCTATAAACATTTGGGTGCACGTGCCCCTTTGGATCACTACGTTTGTATCTTTAGGGTAAATACCCAATAGTGCAATTGCTGGGTCATAGGGCAGTTCTATTTTCAACATTTTGAGGAACCTCCATGCTGTTTTCCAGAGTGGCTGCACCAGCTTGCATTCCCACCAACAGTGTAGGAGGGTTCCCCTTTCTCCGCATCCTTGCCAGCATCTGTCATTTCCTGACTTGTTGATTTTAGCCATTCTGACTGGTGTGAGGTGATACCTCATTGTGGTTTTGATTTGTATTTCCCTGATGCTGAGTGATCTGGAGCACTTTTTCATGTGTCTGTGGGCCATCTGGATGTCTTCTTTGCAGAAATGTTTGTTCATGTCCTCTGCCCATTTCTTGATTGGATTATTTGTTCTTTGGATGTTGAGTTTGATAAGTTCTTTATAGATTCTGGACACTAGTCCTTTATCTGATAGGTCGTTTGCAAATATATTCTCCCATTCTGTCAGTTGTTTTTTGATTTTGTTAACTGTTTCCTTTGCTGTGCAAAAGCTTTTGATCTTGATGAAATCCCAATAGTTCATTTTTGCCCTTGATTCCCTTGCCTTTGGCGTTGTTCCTAGGAAGATGTTGCTGTGGCTGAGGTCGAAGAGGTTGCTGCCTGTGTTCTCCTCAAGGATTTTGATGGATTCCTTTCGCACATTGAGGTCCTTCATCCATTTTGAGTCTATTTTTGTGTGTGCTATAAGGAAGTGGTCCAATTTCATTTTTCTGCATGTGGCTGTCCAATTTTCCCAGCACCATTTATTGAAGAGGCTGTCTTTTTTCCATTGGACATTCTTTCCTGCTTTGTCGAAGATTAGTTGACTGTAGAGTTGAGGGTCTATTTCTGGGCTCTCTATTCTGTTCCATTGATCTATGGGTCTGTTTTTGTGCCAGTACCATACTGTCTTGATGATGACAGCTTTGTAATAGAGCTTGAAGTCCAGAATTGTGATGCCACCAACGTTGGCTTTCTTTTTCAATATCCCTTTGGCTATTGGAGGTCTTTTCTGGTTCCATATAAATTTTAAAATTATTTGTTCCATTTCTTTGAAAAAGATGGATGGTACTTTGATAGGAATTGCATTAAATGTGTAGATTGCTTTAGGTAGCATAGACATTTTCACAATATTTATTCTTTCAATCCAGGAGCATGGAACATTTTTCCATTTCTTTGTGTCTTCCTCAATTTCTTTCATGAGTACTTTATAGTTTTCTGAGTATAGATTCTGTGCCTCTTTGGTTAGGTTTATTCCTATGTATCTTATGGTTTTGGGTGCAATTGTAAATGGGATTGACTCCTTAATTTCTCTTTCTTCTGTCTTGCTGTTGGTGTAGAGAAATGCAACTGATTTCTGTGCATTGATTTTATATCCTGACACTTTACTGAATTCCTGTATAAGTTCTAGCAGTTTTGGAGTGGAGTCTTTTGGGTTTTCCACATATAGTATCATATCATCTGCGAAGAGTGATAATTTGACTTCTTCTTTGCCAATTTGGATGCCTTTAATTTCCTTTTGTTGTCTGATTGCTGAGGCTAGGACCTCTAGTACTATGTTGAATAGCAGTGGTGATAATGGACATCCCTGCCGTGTTCCTGACCTTAGCGGAAAAGCTTTCAGTTTTTCTCCATTGAGAATGATATTTTCAGTGGGGTTTTCATAGATGGCTTTGATGATATTGAGGTATGTTCCCTCTATCCCTACACTTTGAAGAGTTTTGATCAGGAAGGGATGCTGTACTTTGTCAAATGCTTTTTCAGCATCTATTGAGAGTATCATATGGTTCTTGTTCTTTCTTTTAATGATGTGTTGTATCACATTGACTGATTTGCGGATGTTGAACCAACCTTGCAGCCCTGGAATAAATCCCACTTGGTCGTGGTGAATAATACTTTTAATGTACTGTTGAATCCTATTGGCTAGTATTTTGTTGAGTATTTTCGCATCTGTGTTCATCAAGGATGTTGGTCTATAGCTCTCTTTTTCGGTGGGATCCTTGTCTGGTTTTGGGATCAAGGTGATGCTGGCCTCATAAAATGAGTTTGGAAGTTTTCCTTCCATTTCAATTTTTTGGAACAGTTTCAGGAGAATAGGAATTAGTTCTCCTTTAAATGTTTGGTAGAATTCCCCTGGGAAGCCGTCTGGCCCTGGGCTTTTGTTTGTTTGGAGATTTTTAATGACTGTTTCAATCTCCTTACTGGTTATGGGTCTGTTCAGGCTTTCTATTTCTTCCTGGTTCAGTTGTGGTAGTTTATATGTTTCTAGGAATGCATCCATTTCTTCCAGATTGTCAAATTTATTGGCGTAGAGTTGCTCATAGTATGTCCTTATAATAGTTTGTATTTCTTTGGTGTTAGTTGTGATCTCTCCTCTTTCATTCATGATTTTATTTATTTGGGTCCTTTCTCTTTTCTTTTTGATAAGTCGGGCCAGGGGTTTATCAATTTTTATTAATTCTTTCAAAGAACCAGCTCCTAGTTTCGTTGATTTGTTCTATTGTTTTTTTGGTTTCTATTTCATTGATTTCTGCTCTGATCTTTATGATTTCTCTTCTCCTACTGGGCTTAGGGTTTCTTTCTTGTTCTTTCTCCAGCTCCTTTAGGTGTAGGGTTAGGTTGTGTACCTGAGATCTTTCTTGTTTCTTGAGAAAGGCTTGTACTGCTATATATTTTCCTCTCAGGACTGCCTTTGTTGTGTCCCACAGATTTTGAACCGTTGTATTTTCATTATCATTTGTTTCCATGATTTTTTTCAATTCTTCTTTAATTTCCCAGTTGACCCATTCATTCTTTAGAAGGATGCTGTTTAGTCTCCATGTATTTGGGTTCTTTCCAACCTTCCTTTTGTGGTTGAGTTCTAGCTTTAGAGCATTGTGGTCTGAAAATATGCAGGGAATGATCCCAATCTTTTGATACCGGTTGAGTCCTAAATAAATTATTTTTAAAAAGTAAATAAAATTCACAATAATAGTATAATTTAAAAGTAACAGAGGCCATTATTAATAAGTTAAACAACACTTTGGGCAGCATCAAATGCCCAGAGAGATTAGAGCATTCCGAGCCTTGGCAGCTTCAGGACGCATGAGAAAAATTTTAGTGTAATTCCAGGTTTCACTGCTGGGCAGGCTTTCAGAGCAGTTTCCCTGATTTATTTAACCTCTCCTAACTTCCTATCATGATCTGGATTATAGGATTGAATTGGTAGCTTGAAGAAGTGTTCAGACTAAAGGAGATACTACAGGGTGACTGGCTGGCTCAGTCTTGATCATTGGGTCTGTAGTTCAAGCCCCATGTTGTGTACAGAGACTTACTTTAAAAAAGATTAAAGGAGATTGAAATTTAGAATATCACTTGTTTACATTAATTCTATAAACATTATTTTCCTACCCTCTATATCCTCTTTCCCAGAGAAAATATCTGTTCTGACTGATCCTTTTTTATTTATCATCTTAAAAACCAACAACAAGGGGTGCCTGGGTGGCTCAGTGGGTTGAGGCCTCTGCCTTTGGCTCGGTTCATGATCCCGGGGTCCTGGGATAGAGCCCTGCATCAGACTCTCTGCTTGGCAGGGAGCTGCTTCCTCCTCTCTCTCTCTGCCTGCCTCTCTGCCTACTTGTGATCTCTGTCTGCCAAATAAATAAAATCTTTAAAAAGAAAAAACCCAACAACAATTTACATACTCAATTCTCTTGACTTTAGGTGCAGGATTTCATTTCTATAATCATCATCATTATCATCATCAGCATCACTGTCACCACCAAGAGTGATTGTTGAGTATCCATGAGGAAGCTTAAATGACCTGTTCTTAATTCCTGGTGGCCCATGATATACATAAAAGGTCATAGTGTGTACAAAGTGTTGTCAATTTTCTTTCATTATCTCCCCCCTCAAGGAGCCTTGTCAGACTTTTTTTTTTTAACTGAATCACCTGAAACCCTACTCCCTGGTGGAATATGACATTTTTAAGACCACAAATGTAGTTTATCTGTTTGTATGCTGTGGTCCTTTGAAGGTTCACGGACCACTGTAATATCTATTGTAATATCTTTGAAAATTCTATCCCCAAGAACCAATCTTCAGCTCCCTGGGGGCTATGTCACCTCTGTTGAGAATGCATGATGTATAGTAATTAGGGGAAAAGCTAGAATCCCATTCTTTCTTCATCCATCTCTGGATCTAGAAAATCTATCACATCTAGGTGCCCAGCCTTGATGGACCATCCACGGAGTCACACCCAGTGTTTATGGCGCACTGCTTGTGCACCTACTCTTGAAAAGACCAGTAGACCTCCAACCTCATCCCTCTCTGAGAGAATATTTCCTTCTCTGTGTTTTCAGAGGCCCTTTCTTCCCTACAATGTACAAGCAGCCCAATCATTTCCATAAATTTAAGTTTTCACAAAGGATGAAAGAAACACAGGCTTCAGACAGCTTCTGCTTCCAGTCCCCTCACTAATCTCCCCTGAAGAGGGGGAAGAGTCACCAAGCCTGGCTTCCTGCAGCAGAGAGGGTAAACACCAGGAGAACAGAAATTAACCACCTCAACAGAACATGTCCTGATACCTTTGCTAAAACTTGCCACAAGCAACTAACAGCACCCAGACTGCCAGGTCCCATCCCTGACTCTAGCAGTGGGCATGGGGAGCAATCTTTTTGTCATCTGTGTTTGTGCTTAGGAGCATGTACTTTGGAATAACATATATCTATGAAGAGAAAATAGTGATACCCCACTAGCAGGGCTATTGTGAGATTAAATACTACCACTAGCATGAAGACCCTGGGTCTGGGCCCCTCAAAACAATCTGTTCCATAAATAGTAGCTATCTTTCCTCTTTGAATCAGGAAATTGGTCCTGACATTCTCTGTCACCCAAGTCCCCTTAACTAGATTGTACCTCAGAATCACTTTGGGGATCCATTTCTAAACCCTCACACGCATTTCTCTTGTTGGTAAAAATAAGACTTCCGTATTAAAGCCATTCAAATCATTAAGCTATAGTAATATGGTTCTCAGAAAATGAATATGCTCTTTGACAAATTCATATGTTCCTCTCCTAGGGTTGCCAGATTTAGCAAATAATGTACAGGATGCCCAGCTGAACTTGAATTTCAGATAAACAAAGTGACCTTGCATGTGAAATATTTACAGTAAAAATTATTTGTTAGCTACCTATAATTCAAATTTAACTTGGTGTCCTGATATTATCTGGCAACTGTATACAAGTAAGATGCTGTGGAGGAGAACCAAGGTGCCCCAGTGAACAGCTCCAGCTGAATCCCCCGCAACAACGAACAACAATGGCCCATGTGAGTGATTAGATGTCCCAGCTGAGTGGGAACTCCAGATGACTGCAGCCCCAGGTGACAAATATCACATGGAGCAGAAAACAACCTAGCTGAGGCCAGGTAGCCCACAGAATCCTGAGGGATAAAAATTGGTTATTGGTGGTGTTTGTTGAACAGAAATGGATATCCAACACATGTGCTTTGGGTGGTCTGTAATCATTGGGTAAAACAGGGATTTGCTTATTCTTGAAAGTTTGGTAGGACTTAGTTATAATTTTGGCTATGGTTAGTGTGTGAGTTTAAGTGTGGGTATAGAGTTTGAACATTTCCTCAATTCCTTCTTGAATGGATTTCCAACAAAATTTTCATGATGTTTGACCTTCATCCTATTCTTGGAATTTAGAAATTTATTCCAACCCCCTTCTACAAGAAGAGACTCCCCTGCAATCATGCTTGTCAAGGAAATGACAGGGTAATGCTTCAAGCTGCTTCCTGAGATGCATGGAAAACCATATCCTCAGAAGGTGGCTTGGTGAGTACATAATTAGAACAAGGATTATTTAGTCATCTCAAGAAGTTTTCTCAAAGAAACTGTCCCGAAAAACTTTTTCCTGCTACGGGGACAACCTTGCAAGGAACACACTCTTCTTGAATACACGCAGAACTCCTTCATCAGATAGCAGATATAGATGCATTGCAGTCCTTAACCTTTCTGAATGTCCCTGTGCAGCACTGCTGGATAGTAATGTTTGCTCAGTTCTGGGGTTCATTAATAGGAAGCCTAATTCCCTTGTGGCAAACCTAAGCCACATTCTCCAATATCATCTTTATAAAAATAAAGTAGATATACTTTCCTTAATATTCTTTTTTCCCGTATTTTTTAGGTGGTTTAGAACCCAGATATGGAGAAAGGGTGTATTTTGAGCATCCCTTAAAGGCCCAAACATTTTGGACCAAGACCATAGGAACACTCGGGAAGAAAAGAAGACACAGAAAAGGGGAGAAGAGTTGGGAGTCTATTTTTAGACTCATCCTTGAGGGCAGAGGAAAATATGTGCTCCATAAGGGCAGCTTGCCAAAAGAGTTTTGAAGGGAGACTGCTTGGGTCCTACAACCCATTTAATCAAGTAAGTGATTCTCTTGAGAATGAAGCAAGTGTGTTTGGTTATAGATGTCTCTACACCTGGAAGAAAATATGGGAAATGGAGGATAAGAGTTCTCCAGGAAAAAACAATGCATGGTACAACTGACTAGGTGTCTGCCTACTAATTGGCTGGTATAGTTTAGGGCTGCTTCCCTGAAATTACTCTGAGATTTCTGAAATGACATTATTTGCGTATGTATCTAGATCATTCAGTCACATTGCAGACAATCTTTCAGTTTTCTGCCTCAGATGGCTAACCGCTTAATATGGTCCTGATTTCTAATATTTACCCTCCAAGGTCTAGTTTATCTTCAAGAACCCTAGGAAATCTCCCCTGGGCCTCTGTGTATTGATAATACTACCCTAGTGTTTCTTCAAAAGAAGCAAAATTCTTGAAGACAGTGACATGTTTTGTTCCATCAACAAGAGCAGACTTCCACAAATTGTTCGGGTCCGAGTCTGGTGCCTCTAACTACTATGCTTTCTCACGTGGTGGCCTGAAGAGCTTACAACTATGCGCGAGGGGTTGGAGCCGCGTGCAGAAGCTCTACGAGTTGTGGAGGACCAGCCCACGCTTCGCGGTTGCCATAGAAACATGAGGTCAATATGGCGACCGTGACCACTTTTTAGTAGAGACGGACGTTCTTTCGATAGAAGAGCAGGGGTCCACCGTCAGGAATTTGGGGCTCTGTTGAAGGTGTTGGTCCCCGCGGTGGGGGCTGAACCGCCCCGGGGCGTGAGGAGACAAAGAACTCCAGATCCAAGCTGATTCCTTCCCGAGTTGGAAGTCGGAGGCACCGCTGTCTTGTAGGTAAAACCGTGGGGATCTCGCCCCGCCCCAGTTAGTGTGATTCCTGCTTGAGGGGATGCCGTGGAGATGCTTTCATTTAAAGACAGGGGCGCGGGAGGTAAGACAAACAACGTCCCTGAGACCCAACTTTCCCGTCTGTAAAATGGGTATGAGAATGCTGCATTCACAGGATCGCTGAGAACAATCAGTGATACACACGAGCAAGCCCATGGCCCGGTGGTTACTGTGGGATCATGAATGTATGAACTCAGGCCACTTCTTACTCCTTTTCGGCTTTGTTGCTGGAGGATAAATTAGGAAAGTAGGAGAAAAAGGCTCTTTGAGAAGCCCATTAAAACGTGGTTGTTACGATCACGATGCAGTTTGTATCAGTGTCATTGCCACTAACCCAGTGCCTGGCATGGTGCTGAGCACATACTTAGGCCAGTAAATCATAGTGATTTCTGGATCTGTCTCTTCCTGTGCAGCTCTTCATGAACTCATATCAGGTACTTGGAGAAGGCAGATTCCGAGGATCTGCGTCATGATGGCTGCTGAAGCTTCTACTCCAAATTCAAGGGCAGCAGTCCTCAGGAGACCCCAACACTTCACTCTCCTGGTGGAAATTGATGCCTGGATCAAGTGAATGCATAGGTCTGAACAAAAGCATGATGTGGAATAGCTCTTGTGAGGTTCACAAACTAGTCTAAAAATAGAGAGCTATTTTGATCCCATCATGGCAGAAAAGGTTTAGCAGGTGGAATTCTATTCCTTCAGTGTCTACATGCTGTGTAGTAACTCTTGAGGTTCATCTTAAAGAAGCTTTTTTTTTTTCCTGAAAAATAATTGTCTAGTTGATGAAGGAAGTTGTTGCTTTTTTATTCTTCAAATTTTTACTTAAATTCTAGTTGTTAACATATAGTGTAGTATTGATTTCAGTAGAATTTAGTGATTCATCACTTAGATACAATACCCAGTGTCCATCACAGCAAGTGCCCTCTTCTTTTTTCTCTTATTCTATTTTATTTTATTTATGTATTTTTATTAACATATAATGTATTATTTGTTTCAGGGGTACTGGTCTGTGATTCATCAGTCAGCAGGTGCTGTCCTTAATACCCTTCACCCATATAGCCCATTCCCCACCCACCTCCCTCCCAACAATTCTCAGTTTGTTTTCTATCATTAAGTCTCTCATGGTTTGTTTCCCCCTCTTTTTTCCCTTCCCCTATGCTCATCTGTTTTGTTTCTTAATTCCACATATAAGTGAAATCATATTGTATTTGTTTTTCTCTCACTGACTTATTTCATTTAGCATCATACACTGTAGCTCCATCCTTGTCATTGTAAGTGGCAAGATTTCATTCTTTTTGATGGCTGAGTAATATTCCATTATATATGTGTATATGTGTATATATATGCCACATCTTCTTTATCCGTTCATCAGTTGATGGACACTTGGGTTCTTTCCATAATTTGGCTATTGTTGATAATGCTGCTGTAAACATTGGGTGCCCCTTTGAATCAGTATTTTTGTAGCCTTTGGATAAATACCTCGTAGTGCAGTTGCTGGATCTCAGGGTAGTTCGATTTTTAACATAACGAGGAACCTCCATACTGTTTTCCTGAGTCTCTGCACTGGTTTGCATTCCCACTAACAGTGTTAAGAGGGTTCCCCTTTCTTAGCATCCTCGCCAACATCTGTTGTTTCCTGTGTTGTTAATTTTAGCTGTTCTGACTGGTGTGAAGTGATAGCTCATTGTAGTTATGAGTTGCATTTTCCTGATGATGAGTGGTGTTGAGCGTTTTTTCATGTGTGTGTTGGCCGTCTGGATGTCTTCTTTGGGAAAATGTTTATTCCTGTTTTTTGCCCATTTCTTAAGTGGATTATTTGGTTTTTGGGTATTGAATTTGATAAGTTCTTTGTAGATTTTGGTTACTAATCCTTTATCCAACATGTCATATGCAAATACGTTCTATTCCACAGGCTGCCTTTTAGTTTTATTGATTGTTTCCTTCACTTTAGCTTTTTATCTTGATGAAGTCCTAATAGTTCATTTTTGCTCTTGTTTCCCTTGCCTCTGGAGATGTGTCTAGTAAGAAATTGCTATAACCAAAGTATATATATATTTTTCTGTATTTCCCTAAATATTTGGATATATTTCACTGGGAAATGATTATTTCTGTTTTGGTTGTATGTACCACGAACCAGTTTGACAAGACATAGTATGGTTGTGTTGATACTGTAAGAACATAATGGTGGGAATCTTTCATCTAAGAAAGATTGCAGAATTATGCATTGCAGAATTATGAATGTATAAATATTCTACAAATACTTAATTCAGGTATGATTAACATGCAACATACTATACTATATTTAAAGTTTTTGCTTTAATAAGTTTTAATATGCATGTACTTGTAAATCCAATACTACAGTCAAGATAATGAGCATATCCATCACCTTAAAAAGCTTCTTCATACCCCTTTGTAGTGTTCCATCAACCTCTCTCCAGTATTTCTGTCTTTGTTACTCTACCCCATTCCAGGCAACCCACTGATCTTCTGTCACTATGGATTAGTTATTTTCCCTATAATTTTATATGAATGGAATCATATTGTGTATTCTTTTTTGCCAGTCTTCTTTCCTTCAACCTAATTATTTCTAGATTTATCCATTTGTTACACATGTTAATAGTTCCTTCTTTTTTGTTGCCTAATATTCTGCTTTATGGATATGCCACAATTTGTTCTATCTGTTCACCTGGTAATGGATATTTGGATTATTTCCAATTTTATATTAATTTTATTTTCAATTTTATAAATAAAGCTGCTATGAATATTTGGGTATAAGCCTTTGCTTGGGCATGTTTTCTTTCTCCAGTACTGAGGTGTATTTACTTAAAGAATTTGTAAAATTAACTTTGTAGGAGTGCTAAACTATTTTTCCAACATGGTTGCACAATGTTTCATTGTCACCAGTAGCGTATGAGAGTTCCATCCTCCACAACTCTGTTGGGACTTGGTGTGGTCACTGTTTTTATTTTAGCCATTTTCAGGGTGTGGTGGGATTACTTTTCCCTAATGACTAATGATGTTCAAAATCTTTTCATTTGCTTATTTAACATTTGTATTCCTTCTTTGGTGGAGCATCTTTTCAGATCATTTGTCCACTTATTTATTGGAGTTTCTGTTTTCTTATTGACTTTGCAAGGTTTTTTTTTAAATTCTGGATACAAGTCTTTTATGAGATATAAGATTTGCAAATATTTTCTTGCAGTCAGAAGCTTGTCTTTTAATTCTCTCAAGAGTGCCTTTGAAAGAACAGAAGTTTTTAATTTTGAGGATGTCTACTTTTAATTTTTCAGTTATGGTTTTGATTTTGCTTTTGATGTCCTATCTAGGAAATCTTCATTTAACCTAAGACCACAAGAGTTTTTTCTTGTGTTTTCTTCTAGAAGTTTTATAGTTTTAGCTCTTGTACTTTTCTTAGTAATTCACTTTGAGTTGACTTTTGCATATGGTACAATATATATATGGATCACAGTTTATGTTTGTGTATATGGATACATACTTGTCCCGGAACCATTTGTTGAAAAGACTGTCATTTCTTCTCTGAATTGCCTTTGTAGGTTTGTTGAAAACCAGTCATCTATATATGTGTGGGTATTTGTGGACTCTTCATTTTGTTCCTTTGATATACGTTTCTACCTTTGTCCCAGTATCACACTATATGGATTACTGTAGATTCATAATGAGTCTTGAAATAAGATAGCGCTTATTTTCCAACTTTCTTCTTTTTCAAAGTTATTTTCATAGTCTAGGCCCTTTGTATTTCCACATGACTTTTGAGAAAAGCCTGTCAATTTCTTCTAAAAAAAAGTAAGCTAGGATTTTTTAGAATTGTATCAAATCTATAGATCACCATGGGGAGAATAGACATCTTAATGATAACCAGACTTCTGAACCCTGAAGATGATGTGTCCTTCTTTTACTTAGGCTTTGTTTAATTTGTCTCAGCAATGTTTTATACTGTTCAGAGTATAGTCTTTACACATTTGTGGACATAGCTGTGCTACATAAATTACCTCAGTGTAGTTTATCCTTTTTTTAAAAAAATATTTTATTTATTTATTTGACAAAGAGAGAGAGAGATCACAAGTAGGCAGAGAGGCAGGCAGAGAGAGAGGGGGAAGCAGGCTCCCTGCCGAGCTGAGAGCCCAATGCGGGACTTGATCCCAGAACCCTGAGATCATGACCTGAGCCGAAGGCAGAGGCTTAACCCACTGAGCCACCCAGGCACCGCTAAGTTTATCCATTCTGATGCTGTTGTCAGTGGCATTATTTTTATTTTAAATCAGATTTGCCTATCCCCTCATCCCTCTCCCCTCTGGCAACTACCAGGTTTTTTCTCTGTATTTATGGGCCTGTTTCTGCTGCTTTTGTTCAGTCATTTAAAAAAAATATTCTACATATAATGAAATCATATGGTATTTGTCTTTCTCTGACTTATTTTGCTTGGTATAAAACTCTGTAGGTCCATCCATGTTTTGACAAATAGCAAGATCTCATTCTTTTTTATGGCCAAATAATATCTCATTGAGTGTGTGCTTGTATGTGTGTGTTTCTATACGCCACATTTTCTTTATCCATTCTTCTATCAATGGATACTTATGTTGCTTTCATATCCTGGCTATTTTAAATAATGCTTCAGTAAACATAGGGATGCATATCTTTTTGAACTAGTATTTTCATTTGGGGATATAAATATCCAGTAGTGCAATTACTGGATTGTATGGCAGTTCTGTTTTTAAATTTTTGAGGAGCCTCCATACAATTTTCCACAGTGGCTGCACCAATTTACATTTTGACTAACAGTGCATGAAGGTTTTCTTTTTCCATATCCTTGTCAATACTTGTTATTTCTTGTCTTTTTTAAGAGATTTTATTTATTTGAGAATGAGAGAGAGAGCATGAGAGGGAGAAGGTCAGAATGAGAAGCACACTCCCTGCTGAGCAGGGAGCCTGGTGCCAGACTCAATCCCCGGACTCAAGGATCATGATCTGAGCTGAAGGCAGTTGCTTAACCAACTGAGCCAGCTAGGTGCCCCATCAATGGTAATTTTTAAAAAATTTTTATTTATTCATTTGAGAGAAAGAGTGAGAGAGAGCATAAAGAGAGCAGGGGAAAGAACAGAGGGAGAGGAAGAAATAGACTCCCCTCTGAGCAGGGAGCCAAATGTGGGGGGCTTGCTGCCAGGATCCCAGAATCATGCCAGGACCCCCAGGATCATGACCTGAGTTGAAGGCAAATGCTTGACCAACTGAACCACCCAGGCACCCCTCAATGGTAATACTTTTTAAAAAGATTTTATTTATTTATATGTCAGAGAGAGAGAGAGAGTACAAGCAGAGGGAGTGACATGCAGAGGGAGAAGCAGGCTCCCCAGTGAGCAAGGAGCTTGATGCAGGACTTGATCCCAGGACCCTGAGCCGAAGTTGGATGCTTAAGTAACTGAACCACCCATTTGCCCTAATGGTAATATTTTTATTATACTTCTCAAGTATTATATTTTCACTGTACTGTCAGTAGCCAAATGTTGCCAGGAATCTTTTCAGTTGAAAACACAAGTTACTTTGGGCTGAAAAAGATACTTGATGCTTAGCACCTGTATTAGGGTTCTCCAGAGGAACAGAACCAATAGCATATTTATAGACAGAGATTTATTTTAAGAAATTGACTCATGAGATTGTGGAGTCCTGGCAGGTCCAAAATCTGGTGGGGGGGGGGTGGCTGGCAGTCTGGGGACTCTGGAATGAGTTACAGTTGGAGTCTGAAGGCTGTCATCTAGAGAAACATGAGAAGGTGAAGTTGTAGATAAATTCCAAAGGCAAGTCTGGCAGAATTCCTTCTGGCTCCGGGAGATCAGTCCTTTATGCTATTCAGGCCTTCGGGTGATTGAGTGAGGACCACCCACCTTATGGCTGGCTGCTTTACTGAAAGACTGCGCATTTAAATGTTTATTTCTTTCAAAAGTAGTCTTACAGAAACAACCAGAATAATGTTTGATCAAATATTTGGTCATTGTGGCCTAGAGAAGTTGATGCATAAAATTTAAATTTTAAAATTTATCACCCCAATATTCATTTGCCTAGATTTCCATATTAGCTTTTAGATATTACTGATAAAGTACTTAAACTGGGGAGAAAGTGTTCCAGAGAAAATTCTATAGGTCATCTCCAGAAAAATAATCACTAAAATGAAATAGATTAGTAGCGTTCAACCCTATATGTGTGGTTAAAATTGAATTGTGAAGTTTTCTTTCCCTATGCACAAATAAATCCACCTCAATGAGTTCCTGGGTTCTTGAGTGTTAAGAAAAAGAGGGAGAGAATATGTATAACTCTGTGTGTGTGTGTGTGTGTGTGTGTGTGTATGTATTGTTGCAGCTGGAAGGAATATTTCTTGTGAGGAATATATGTGGTGAATTACTATAAGTTATGTCAGTCCTTGGTTCCTAGCACATGTTAGGAGACAGATCAGGATGTTTGCTGTATGCTTTTTTCCCAGGTTTCCTTGGCCAGCACAGTTACCATGGTGACTCAGTGACAGCTGTGGGATTTGGTACAGCCTGAAAATCTGTTCATGATTCTTGCTTGAATCATTTATTACTATGATAGTTGTTAAATGTTGCTTTTATAATTCTATCATTCCTTCTAGATTTATTAATTGTTGTTCTGATGTTGGGTAGAGCTTCCTGCTCTCCCTTATGGTTTATTTATTTATTCATCTATTTATTTAACTACTCTGACTCATAGAGTCTTATGTTGCTGAAAAGGTCATCACCTAACATTATAATTATTTATTTTGTTGGTCGTGTTGTCACAGAATTGGCCAGTGTTTGCCCCTTCAGGTTGGCTTCTGTGTCCGTTTGTTACCTCCCTAGAATTCTTTGAGCATGGACTTTGTTCTGTGAGCTTGAATATCTCCCAGTCTGTAGAAAGGAAGTAATTATGACCTCTCAGGGCATTGCTTTGAGGATTTAAAGAAAAAAAATCTGAAAATAATGACGTATAGCATGGGACATCTAGTAGACCCTCAGAATGTTAGTTCCTCATTCTAATTTTGCCTTCTTCATTCTGTCAACATAATGCCTCTGACATGAATATTCTATCATGACTACCAGATAGAATACTTGGACATGGAGCACCAAGTAGGGATGAGCCCCCATCTCCATAATGTGAGAGCTTCGGTCCCACTGCTGTGTGTGGGAGGGGGCTGTGGGATGGAGCTGGGGAAGAGGCACAGTGTCACTGCACAGCTTCTAGTGAACTGAGTGGGTATGGGCAAGCACATACCCATTTCCCTTGTGTTTCATGTGTTTTCCCTTCCTCTTTTTTTTAAAGACTTTATTTATTTATTTGACAGATAGAGATCGCAAGTAGGCAGAGAGGCAGACAGAGAGAGAGGAGGAAGCAGGCTCCCTGCTGAGCAGAGAGCCTGATGTGGGGCTTGATCTCAGAACCCTGGGATCATGATTGGAGCTGAAGACAGAGGCTTTAACCCACTGAGCCACCCAGGCGCCCCTCCCTTCCTCTTACTTTTCTCTCTGTTCCATGTGCTGTCTATCCAGTGTTGTCAGCTTGATCCCCCATTATTAAATTTCCAATCCATCTTTTAACTCAGTTTTTTTGTATCTTCTTAAAGATAATTGCCTAGATTTACCTTTCTTTAACAGATGTAAGGGGGTGCCTGGGTGGCTCAGTGGGTTAAAGCCTCTGCCTTCAGCTTAGGTCATGATCCCAGAGTCCTGGGATCGAGCCCCAAATTGGGCTCTCTGCTCGGCAGGGAGCCTGCTTCCTCCTCTCTCTTTCTGCCTGCCTCTCTGCCTACTTGTAATCTCTGTCTGTCAAATAAATAAATAAAATCTTAAAAAAATTCTTTAAAAGAAAAACCAGATGTAAGGAGTAATGTTTTAATTCTGTAATTTCTTCTGCATATATTACAATTCTATAAAACAAACTTCCTCTCAACAACTACGTGGTTACACTGAGGTATGGTCCACACAGAAGGGAAGGATGAATGCTTATTTCTTTTGTACTATTTCTGCTTTTTATAAATAATGAGTTGTTTCCCTTGGATCCTCCAAAGATGAACTGTGAATTTGCTATTTGTTTTTTATTTTTTGTTTTTCTTTAAGAGTGTCGTCATGAGTTCTAGATGCTTATATACTTGAGGTTGTAATCTACTGCAGCCATTAATGTTTTTGATGTTCAGTTGATCTATCTTAGGCCTGTGGGAGTTCCATTGGGTTGACTTTTATCTCTTTGATATGCTTTCTGGTATGAGCTGTTTGGTCCTGGGTCATCTGCTATAATCCCTTCTTAACCCTAGAATCAGCTATTTCTTCAAGGAAGCCTGGTTCTTTTAGGGGTAAATATTTTTTTAGAGCACTCAGTCTGGGAACTAGAGATGCTCATTGCTACTGGGTTGGTCACTGTTGATTGTCCTTTTTACTACCTGGAACCTGTAAATATGTATTATATATTTTATGGGAATGTACATCATCTTCTTCCATCCTGGGCTTATAGGTTCCTCTGTCACCTTATAGGTAATCATT